>NC_141695.1:1180475176-1181678926 GCF_964263255.1 Lissotriton vulgaris | reverse complement strand
TCTATCCTAGGTAAATATAAAGTCTGTGTGGGTGATTACCTTTTTTAAATTTTGCATTTCCTTTGGTAAATTCTCGAATATTGCAAAGCTTAAATGCATATGTTCCTTTTCTTCCCCAGTCCCTTTGAATGAGATTTCCATGTATTATTGACTCTTAGTGTGTTCCTATTTTTTTTCCCACCTATAGTAAATGTTTAATCGTTTCTATATAGTACATGTTCTTTTTCTCACCCTCCCTTTTCGGAGATAAGCTGAATTTAATAGTATGTTCCAAATCTTACCTTCCATATAGTATTGAGCTGAATTTAAATCTTGAATTGCAATAAGTTTTCTTTAAACTGCCATCTGAATTGCGAAACTCTTTGGGTTTAGTATGTTCCCTTTCTTTACCCTCCTTTAATCAAAGTTGTGAAAGATTGCTATCTAAATATAGCATGTTCCTTGTTCCTACCTTCCCTTTCAGTTTTAAATTCCTAAATGCTCAGGATACTCTATCTCTTGCATAGCTATACACTTTTTATGATTTTGAATATAGATAGTCTTATTTGCTTTAACTTTATGCTCATGACATATGATGATGAAGATGATTAGATAAAATTTTTAACCTACCCAGAGTCTGTGGTTATTTCATATTTTACAAATGTTATGAATGTTCTTGAGTACTTAAAACTCAACTCCCTGATCCAATGTGTTTAGGTTCAAAGGGCCAGATGTAGGACCCCTAATACCGGTCGGTAACGGCCGAATTCGGCCGTTACCGACCGGTATTAGGGTTTTCTGATGTAGGGGGCCTATATTTTACCGATTCTGTAAATATACCCAATCGGTAAATTTACCCCCTGCACCCTTGAAGGATTCGGTATTTACTGATTCGGTAAATACCGAATCGGTATTGCCCATTGATTCCTATGGGCTTCAAGGCCCATAGGAATCAATGGGCAATACCGATTCAGTATTTACCGAATCGGTAAATACCGAATGTTAACGATTCGGTAATTCAAAATAAAAAATTAGCTACATCTCCCTCCTTCTAATTTACCGATTCATAAATACCGAATCGGTAAAATTCGGTATTTATGAGTCAGTAAATTAGAGTTACCTACATCTAGCCCCTAGTATCTACATTTCTAAGTTATAGATACAGGAATTAGTAGTATAGACTTACAAAATATACTGATAGTAGAGCGTGAGTTACCTAATTAAAAGTTAAGGTGTGTAGTTTTGAAATTATGGGCCAGGTGAGTATTAGTAAAATTTCCTAGCTGGGTGACCTGCGAGCTCTATCAGTATACTTTTCTGGTAGCAGAGCTATGGTTAGGGATTAGTTAAAGTTAGTTAGTTAGTAGGTTAAAATTCATATTTTATTGATCGATCAAATGTGCTATGTTTGAAATGTTTATTGATGCTGCTATATTGAAGTTTATGTGTTAACCAAACTTGTTTGTACCTGTTATATGTTTTGTCTGGAATCGCCGGGGGCAGAATAGCGGGTGGTAATAGAAGCCACATCGCAGTGAGGTCACTTACTAGAGGAAAATTAGTGCATGGTTAGGCAGAACTGGAAGCACTAATTAGGGTTTTCTGTACGAATGAATGAATAAATGATAGCAACGAGTTCGCTATCAAAACTTCTATTGTGATATAACCTAGAAAGGGTCACACGAAAGGAGTAGCGGGTTCGTCGGAGCTTGATTGATAGCAAAAGGATTCGCTGGTGAAACTTTAGACTTAGTATACATCCCAGAGTGGATGACTCGAGGGAGTAGCAGGTTCTCTAATGCTTGTGTGAAGGATAGGCAGAAGGGATCTATCCGTAGTATATGAAAAGTAGACAGAAGAGGTTTACTTGCAGTGAAATAAATCTTTCCGTTCTAGACACTCGAGTACAGTGTTGAATGTTGTACGTTGTAAATTAAACAAAGGACTTGCACTTTAAAGAAAGAAATTGAATTTCAGTTACTTTGTGAAGGAGGAAGTCAGTTGCGGAGCTGCGCTGACGTTACTCAGTGCCGCGCTGGTATTGGTCAAAACAGCGGGCGTGTAGCTAAGATAGTATTGTAAAGGAGGGGTGAGCGCAGGAGCGTGAGAACTTGACTCACAGGGAAAAGCCGCGCATCCATTGGTTGAAAATTACTTGCAACCACAGTGTTGATTGGTTGTCAAGAAAAATAAGACGCGCTAGTATTGGAAGTGATTTTGTAAACAAAGGAAAACTTGTAGAAAGTATATGTGATATCCAACTTTTCCAGAGATTAGACCTGATCCCACATACCAGGGGTTTGCAAGAGAACAAGCGATGCGAGGTAGACCTCGCAAAATGTACGGAAGCAAGAGAAAAATGACTTTTGTAGACAAAGTTAAAAATTACTTCAAGAAAGACAAGCCGATTAAAACTAGAGAAGGAGTTATTATTCCCCCACCAAACACTCCCGCATCCTTCATAATGTTTGACAAAGGTTACCATTCTTGTGTATGGTTAGAGAACTGGGTGGAATATACCAAAGATGATGGAATTTTAGCATTCCCTTTAGAAGGTACCTTTAATGGAAGAATTTTGTTCAACCTGAGAACCAGAATGAATGATTTACATCCCAGACCTAGATTGAAACAATATGAGGCGTTAGAGGAATGGGAAATAGAATCTTTTGAGTGAGACAGACCAAGAATTGACAAAGGGTTAAGTAAGTTTTACCCAAGAGTTAATAGAGAAACCAAAGAGAAAAGAATGAAAAAATGGAGACAGAATATGCTAGTGGAAGGACTTTTCCCAGTCCTAACGGTAGAGGAGCCTGTGGGAGGTAAAAGAACTGAGAAAACTAAACATTTAATGACTAGTGGTGATTCCAATGATGATTACATGGAGGATTTATTCATGAAAAATCCACCACCCTATAATGAAGAAACGAGAATAGTAAATCCAAATAACCCATTCTTTAGGCCTCCTTGTAATGAGGGGTCAATCACATCAAACCCGACTGCCCTGTTTTTTAAGCCACCTTTAATTCCGCAACTGATTCATGAGACCTTCATTGAGAGGGTATTACAGGAAAGAGAAAAGGAAGCTTTAAATAAACAGAGAAGTGAATTCATTCAGGAGATTTCCCAATTAAATAAAAGTCCTGAGGCTTTGATGATACCAGTAACTATTGGCCCAGTTGTTCCGTTATATGGAGATAAGCAAGCTTGTCCAAAAGCTCCAGTTGTAACTACATCAGTAGTACAGCCAAGAAAAGAACCCCTGATAATAGATGATCAGGCAAGTGAATGTGAATCATTATTTTCCTCAATGGATTTACCAATATCAGAACCTGAAAGTGGTTCCATGAGGAAAACCACTCCTGTATCCGCAAGGGAAGTACAGATAGAAACTTCATCAGGTACGAGAAGTGCCACTGTAGTAACTCCTGAAGAAATAGATAGATGGACCCGAGAAATAGAGAGACCAAAAATACAGCCCAAGCCATTAGACATATATAAATTAAGGATTGAAATAGAAGAATTGATGGCTGGGAATGTGGGATTAGAAAGGTTAAATACCCTTAGTGAAGATGAATTGCTGTTTGTCTGCAAAAGCATCACTAAAAATACAAAGGTGTTTCACGAAAAATTAATGGACATGGCAGCTAGCATGGGAATTGACATTGGCAAATCTAAAGTGTTGCAGAAACCTTATCGGGTAGAATTCTCTGACAAAGATTTAGAAAACATGAATGTGTCAGGGAAAAAGGTCCAGATCAGAGAGCTGATGAATTTAATGCAGAAATGGGGGGAACTAGAGAAATGGAAACTAGATGGGCAAAGAAAAAGGAGGAAGTACGGTCAAGACAATTGGCTTCAGAATATGTCTTAAAAGAGGCAGAAAAGGTAGAGAAATTATGTCCCATGCGAGAAGTACCAGGTGGAGGATATGTACATGTGCCATATGGTCCAGACAAGATATTGTATCATTTACAAATGACTTCCCAAAATTGCGAGAAAAACCTGTAGAGTGGTATAGACAGGTCGAGAGACCCAAAGACAGGGGCACCTTCCGAAGATGTCATGAGAAAGTATAATCAGGTGATGTTGTACCTGAAAGGAAAGGTGCCTGCAAAAGAGAAAGACTGGACCCGAATAGATAGAACTACTCAGAATCGAGATGAAACTGTACATTCATATTATCTGTTACAAGTGTTCAAGACGTATAGTGGCCTGGACAATATTGAAATGAAAGACATGACCCACTTCATTTATCAATTTGTGTTAGGGTTAAGACCTGATATCTCACAGTGGATCAAAGATAATAAAATCTGTTGGCAAGCTAAACCAATTGATGAAGTCCTTAAATATGCTAAATACTGTGAAGATGAGCTAGAAAATAAGAAAAAGAAATTGAAAGAAAAGGTCATGTGTGCACAGGTAAAATTAGCAGAGCACCAAGAACAGCAGTTAAGCAAAATGACAAATACTCAGAATCAGAGCCCTGGAAGTGGGGGAAAACCAAGGGTAAAAATGAGCAGAGAAGAGGCCCGGAAACAGTTTCCCTGCCATGGGTGCGGAAAGATGAGGCACTGGAGGGATGAGTGGAAGGCTGTGCAGAATGATAATGTACAAATTAATGATTTAAATCCACAGGCGCAAAATGAGGTACCGCGGAAGACCCAGCAACAGGTTAAACAGAATCAGTTGCCTCGTGCACCTAGGCCAAATTATAGGAGCAATGCACAACAGGGTGAAGACACCGAAGTTTGGGAAGGAAGGGAGAATAGAAATGCAGCAACATCGCAATTTCTGTTAAATGATACATTCCTCTGTGACGAACCGTACTTACGGTGCCAGAGGGGAGAGGACTAGGAGTGCGTGCTTGGCGCCTCCTTGCCGGTGGACCAGTCAGGGCCATACATTAAAGGAAAGGTTGAAGGAAATGATTTCACCTTTCTGTTGGACACTGGTGCTACCCGTTCTACTGTGAGAACAGCAGACGTTGCAAACCTACCCTCTCGGGAGAAGCGATCCAAGTAGTGGGCGTTTCTAATAAATTAATTAGTACCGCAGTTACAGAACCCATGGAAATAACAATAGGGAATTTCAAAGAGATGCATAGATTTGTTGTCTGTGATTCAAGTCCCGTGAACTTACTAGGACAAGATTTGCTGTTCAAAATGAATTATAACATTTTTTTACTCCAAATGGCGTCGAAATTCAGACCCCAGATGAAAGCGGAATATATAAATTAATGCTGATAAGACCCGACTCCGAAATTAAAAGACTGACAATACAAGACTTACCTGAAGAGCCCCTAACTGACGAAGATTATGAGCTATTTGTAGATGGCTCATGCATGAGACATGAGGACGGAGGCTTGAGCGCTGCTTATTCAGTATGTACTTTGGGAGGTCCAGTGGAAGCATCCTATTTGCATGCAGTCAAGTCTGCACAAATAGCTGAATTGGTTGCATTGGCAAAAGCCTGTAAATTTGGAAGGAACATGAAAATAACCTTATACACTGATAGCCTGTATGGTTATGGTGTTGTGCATGACTTTGGCCAATTATGGTTGCAAAGGGAGTTTCTGACTTCTTCAGATACTCATATCAGAAATGGAAATTATGTGCAGGATTTACTGGAAGCAATCCAGTTACCGAAAGAATTGACCGTGGTCAAGTGTGCTGCTCACAAATCTGGCAATGAAAAAGTGACAGCAGGTAATCGATATGATGACCAATTGGCCCAACATTGTGCAAAATACAAATTGGCTATTTATAAAAAGATGGGAGTAAACGGAAACAGCTGCCAAATTATGATGCTTGAAGTAATAAAAACATGGGAAAAAGTGAGAGATCTACAAAATGCAGCAGAACCAAAGGAAAGGGAAAGATGGAGAAAATGTGGTTGTTAGAGAAGGGATGAAGATGGTGTCTTTGTTTACCTTGATGGTATGCCTGTGTTGCCAGACTGTCTGCTTGCTCCTATGGCTAGATTGATACATGGAGACACACATTTGGGAAGAGATGCTATGATACGCATCTTTAGGCAGACATGGTTCAATTCGAAGTTCAGAAACATAGCAGAGGCACTCTGCCAAAGGTGCCTGGTTTGTCAACAATTCAATCCCGGAAAGAAAACGGTAGTTTTGCCAGGAAAGATTGGAAAGGCAGAGGCCCTTTCATACGATTACAACTTGACTTTATTCAGTTACCCCTTGTCGAGGAATGAAGTACGTCCTTTTCATTGTCTGCCTATTTTCAAAGTGGGTGGAAGCTTACCCTGCTCGCAGAAATGATAGCATCACTGTAGCCAAACTGTTACTTAGGGAACTGATACCACGGTACGGATTTCCAGTCACAATTGAATCAGACAGAGGTGGGCATTTTCATAGCGAAATAATAAGACAAATTTGTGAAGCCTTCAAATTTACGCAAAAACTACACTGTGCATATCGCCCAGAGGCTTCTGAAGTGGTATAACAACTGAATGGCACTATCAAATCAAGATTCGGAAAAATGTGTGAATCTACTCAAATGGAATGGCCAGATGCTTTGCCACTTGTTTTGATGGGACTCAGAAGTATTCCAGACCGGAACACAGGCTTGAGTCCACATGAGATACTGATGGGAAGAGCAATGCGGCAAGCATGGGTGCCAGGATACAAACTGATAAGCATATCTGATGATTTGGTACTAGAATACTGCAAAGAACTGGCTGACCAAGTGCGTTCTATCTCTCACCAGATTGGGGAAGACGCTGTCGCCAAACCAACAACTCCAGCACATGACTTGAACCCAGGTGATTGGGCCGTAATAAAGAAACATACTCGGAAGAGTTGCCTTGCACCGAAGTGGGGAAAACCACGACAAGTAATTCTGGTTACCACTACAGCTGTGAAGTGTGCAGGTGTGCCATGGTGGATCCATGCCAGCCATACGAAGAAAGTGACAGAACCTCAAGAAACTGAGGCTGAAGGTTGTGCTGCTGAGGGGTCTCAAGAAATTGGTCCTGAAGTAGTTGAAGAAGAACAACCGAGCTCCAATCAAGATGATTGGGTCCCAATAATCGACCTGACTCTAGATCCAATAAGAACAGGAAAACAAACCTATTTAGAGTGGGATAGTGAGGATGAGACAGGAAAAGAAGGAGAAAATCAAACCTGATGATGAGGAAGACCAGATAGGGAAAGAACAAATTATTGACACTCCTCCAAGAACTCCAGAGCCTGAAAAGGGACAGATAGAAATCAGAGCTGAAATTCAAGCAGAAGAAAACCAAAAGTTTGAAGTGCTTGAACAGGATCAGATAGGACTAGATAAATGTGTTCAGGAAGAAGAAATTGAAACAAACCAAAGTCAAATCCAGAATACACCTGAACAAGGCAAGTTTAGCAACCAGACAGAAGAAGCTGAATTAAGACCTGGAACTAGTCAGACAGGAAGGGAAAAAGAAGACACTGAAGTAGATGTGCCACAACTTAGCGAGATTAAAAGAGCATTTGAAGAAGGCCAAAGCACAGTGCCAGTTAAAAGATTTAGAAAAGGAGATACAGTACCTAGATTTGTCAAAAGACTGAGACTAAGATTAAAAACTATTGACGAAGAACTTGAGCAAGAAAATCAAGACTCCAGTAAAACTGATCCGTCTGTGATAAAACCCAAGAGAAGAAGTGCCGGAATAAAGAGACTGAATAACAAGTATCAGAGTCCTGAATGGACTTACCTGGTGTTGGAGGACTTTGAAAACCTTGAAATAAGTGACGAAAGTGATGAAGAATTGATTACTGATCAGACTGACGAAGAAGTGAAACCAACCGGAAAGTCGCCCTGAGTAAGCATCCTGTGCAAAGTTACAAAGAGGGGTTGAAGCTTCTTTTAAGCCAAAATGTCTGATTCCTCTGTGAATGGAAGACCGAGACGAAATTGTTGTAAAACATGCTGCAAAGTATGTTTATGTAGTGTAGCATTGGTACTTATACTATGGATAGGACTAACAATAACTATTCCTTACATGATGAGTAAAGATACTAATTTGTAACCTACTAAATCAGTGACAAAGGACACAGAAGAGCTGCAAACGAAAGATACACCACAAAGAGTAGACATGCAAGAGAAAGCACTTAGCCTTAGACAAACTAGAATGGACTTAGATGTATCAGATGAGGAAGGACTGCATTATAATAGAATCAAGAATAGAAGTCATTTAAATGTATTTGCAAACCTTTTAGTACAATACGTAGAAGCAATGGAGATAGAAGTCTGTTACGTCTGTATGAAGCTACCTACTTCAGTAGCTAAGGGTGTGACATACCATCACTTGCCACTAACATATGGAATTTCCTGTAGTATTCCAGCTAGTTTATTCTATAAGAGAGGACCTTTACAGTATTATTACTCTAAATCAGATGTGATATTTTCCGAACTTCCTATACGCAGTAACCTAAATCCTGTACATGCTAAGAGTGATGTAACACGTTATATGGGTGAATACTTTCTAACTATAGGTACAATAGATGTAGGTGAAGCACACAGAGATAACTTGACATGAACCTTACACGAACAAGAGAAAATGTTTCTAAATATGGCAGAGAAAAGAAGAGAAAGTTTCCAAAGAAAGGCGAATGACAAAAAGCAGAAAACCCCTAAATGGGCTGAAAATATAGGGAGCACATTAAATGGTGGAGCTAATGCTGCTATGTTGCTGGATTTCGAAAAGAAGGGGAAACTTTGTCTTCACAGAGAGAAGACTAGTTACTATAATAATAAATTCATTGGTTCCAGTGAATGCAAACACAATTACAAGGTAATTGGAGGTTGGGGTTTCAAAAATGGGTCAGAACCTGTGTTTCCGGGCATTTATTACATATGTGGAAACAAGGCTTATTTTAAATTACCAGACCATTGGTATGGAAGCTGTTATTTTGGTATTGTCTTCCCAAAGATATACCATGTAAATGAAGTCACTGGAAGCAATGAAGGAACTAATGGATTAATACGTAGTTAAAGAGACAGTGTTGGAGAAATAATAGGTGATATATTTAGTGCATTGATACCTACAGTGGGAGTGGATCTGAATACACACAGAATCTGCAAATTGTCAACAGTAGTAGATCGGTTATCAACTGACACTGCTGGAGGTTTCCTGATGGTCAATACCGAATTGGTTGCGATCAGATCTATGGTTTTACAAAATCGACTTGCTCTTGACACTCTATTGGCAAAAGAGGGCGGAGTCTGTAGAATGTTGAAAGCACAACATTGTTGCACTTATATTCCAGACAAAATTGTTGAAATTAAGAAGTATGTGAAAAACATAACTAATTTGGAAAGAGAGCTTAGAGAGGTTGATAGTGCCTGGAAGAGACTAACTGATGGTCTTTCATCTGTAGGTAGTTGGTTTTCTAATCTAGGTAAAAGTCTTGTGAGTAAAATACTGATGTCAATAGCAGGAATAGGTTTATTAGTGTTCATTATAATAATTTGCTGTAAATGTCGAAAGCACAAAAAGAAATATACTGTCAATAGGCGAGGAATAAAAAGAAATGTCGAAGAGCTCGAATTAGAAGAAATGAATAATCAAATATACAAAAAGATAAAAAATTCTCATCCTAATAAATGCACTGAGAAAAAGCTAAGTAGAAAGTTTGAAGAGATTGAAATGGGTGAAATGTGAAAAGTTGGCATCTGGTTCCATTAATAGTGATGATAGTAAATATCATCAAAGAGGGGATTGATGGAGCAAGGATTTGCACGTAAAGCGGCTTGCTTGAATTCATGAACCTCGAAATAATATTAATTAACTAATCAACCTGTTTTGTCTTAATAATCTGCCCCTTGTCCAACATTTTGGGTGTCCGAGAGACGCTTGCTTATGTGTCTATTAATATTAATACACTTGCAACCTAAAATGGCCACTGCTACACAGGAATTTAGACTGCGCATGCGTCGGTCATACCCATGTAACGTGACGTATTCGATGTCTTGGTGGGAAACTGGTTGCGCTTGCGCAATAAAGCTAAGATGGCTGCTCTGTTTTCTCACATGCTTAAAGCTTGCATTGCTGCTTTCGCTAAGCTGTTCGTTCTGCATAATCCTAATGCTATAATTTATTATAAATTAGTGGGAGTAGTATAGAGATGCTTGGTATACTGTGGAATAATTTATTCCGTGTTCTAAACTGTTTCTTTTCCATTTCATGTACACTTCGAAACTTGGCCTATCATATCGCGCTGTACTCCATCTTGAATGAAACTGCGTCTGCGCAAGATCCGCGAGTCTCCAGAGCAGTGACCTTTGAATCCCCGCCAAGGAGCTGACTGACTGAGAACATGCTCCTGGGAACCTGAACTTCAACCTAGCTAGAAGAAGAAAATAGGTGGTGTGATGACCTGTCCTCCTCCTTTGTCCAATCAAAATTGGGGATCCTTACACTTGCAACATTGGGAGGTGGAACACTGATCCGAAAAACAGTATAACTAGCGTAGGTCTAGCTAGAGAAAATTGTCTGACTTGCCCGAATAGCTGACCTGTCACTGACCCAACGCACTCTATAGGTGACTGAAAACAGAGAGCTACGGAGTACTCTGTTGGGAGGTTCGAGAACTCAATCGGGGTTCAAGGGAAGTGAAAGTGCTGGCGAAGCACTTTGCTGATAAAAATTATAACCCAATCGGGGTATTGGCAGATTTCTTGCAGAGAGAGAGTAGCGCAGGCATTGCAACCGAAGCTGCAGGTGTTGGTCGAAACCTTTTGGTGAACCGGTCCTGATCCAAATTCTGGGTTATCCTGTCCTGACTGTCCATGAGCTGCACCTGCTCGCCTACTGGCACCTAAGTCCTTGGGGTTCTACCCGTTTTTTCCAACTGACCCTTGGCCAGGGTTGATCTTCACTCTATCCTAGGTAAATATAAAGTCTGTGTGGGTGATTGCCTTTCTAAATTTTGCATTTCCTTTCCTAAATTCTCGAATATTGCAAAGCTTAATTGCATATGTTCCTTTTCTTCCCCCGTCCCTTTGAATAAGATTTCCATGTATTATTGACTCTTAGTGTGTTCCTATTTTTTCCCCACCTATAGTACATGTTAAATCGTTTCTATATAGTACATGTTCCTTTTCTCACCCTCCCTTTTCGGAGATAAGCTGAATTTAATAGTATGTTCCAAATCTTACCTTCCCTATAGTATTGAGCTGAATTTAAATCTTGAATTACAAGAAGTTTTCTTTAAACTGCCATCTGAATTGCGAATGTCTTTGGGTTTAGTATGTTCCCTTTCTTTACCCTCCTTTAGCCACATCGATGCTAGTCTTATTCCTCTCCTGTGCTGGGAAAATGAAAATGGGTGTGCTCATGACGAGCTCAGCTCGTCATGAGCACACGAGAGGTATACCTCATGACGAGTTGAGCTCGTCATGAGCATTGAAGGTGTTAATCAAAGTTGCGAAAGATTGTTATCTAAATATAGCATGTTCCTTATTCCTACCTTCCCTTTCAGTTTTAAATTCTTAAATGCTTAGCATACTCTATCTCTTGCATAGCTATACGCTGTTTTTGATTTTGATTATAGATAGTCTTATTTGCTTTATCTTTATGCTCATGACATATGATGATGAAGATGATTAGATAAAATTTTGAACCTACCCTGAGTCTGTGGTTATTTCATATTTTACAAATGTTATGAATGTTCTTGAGTACCTAACTTAAAACTCAACTCCCTGATCCAATGTGTTTAGGTTCCTAGTATCTACATTGCTAGGTTATAGGTATAGGAATTAGTAGTATAGACTTACAAAATATAGTGATAGTAGAGCGTGAGTTACCTAATTAAATGTTAAGGTGTGTAGTTTTGAAATTATGGGCCCAGGTGAGTATTAGTAAAATTTCCTAGCTCGGTGACCTGCGCGCTCTATCACACCCTTGACACAAAGTACCACTAAACAGCATATAGCATTACTTTGGATTACTTCCAATGCAAAACAAGCATTCTACTAGTAAGTAAATTCAAATCAACTTTTGGTGACACTCATCTGGCACAAGGTACGGATAAATCTGGCCCATGGTATTTATACACATAGGTTTGAATTTGATAGCTGTCATCAAATGAACGTAGCACTATAAACAGGTATTCTGCCTCAATTTAATGATCTGCACCAATATTACCTAAATCATTGCATAGATTGCAATCATTAGGGTAACTCACATTCATTTGTTATTGCCATTCTTCAGATATTCATGGCAATATTGCCTTAGTTAATGTTCTGGGATTAATGTTTCTCCTTTATAGGAATCCAGCGAAAAACGTGTTGAAAAAAACCAAAATATCTTCACATTTTCTTTATTTCTTCCGATTGCAATGAGATATTGATTAATGGTTTACAATAATACATATAGGGCCTGATTCATAAAGTGCTTCCACACTCATGGCGGAGGCCTTTGCAGTCGTGGGGGAGTCTCCATACTCGGGCAGGATATCTTCAATTAGAATTCTCATTGCGGAGAGTGCGGACTCTCTCTTACTACTGCGGGGCCTCCGTCATGAGCATGGAGGCCTTTTGTGAATCAGGCTCATAGTTTCTATTGGTGAAGAAAGAGACCAGAGATGAACATGTGGTTAAACAACTTAACCATCCCCAAACATCCTGGCAATGAAAGACTTAAGTGCGTAAGATTGCATTAATTAGAACTTTATATTGAATGCGCATATGCTTCAATTTCCTCTGTTACATAGTAACAGTATGGAATTTTTATTATATCAAGAATCACAACATAGATTTGTGTAGTTTGCAACTCATAATACATTTATATTGTATGTCTTTCAAATTTCAGACCATTAAAATTAAATATCAATTCGCATTTAGGATCAATTCGAAAACAATGTTAATTTGTGCTTCTTCTTTCATAGCAGGCTGATACTGGCAGTTCTGGCATGCACTGACTCTCATAACAATGAACACAGAGATTAAATAGGTACAAAAAGACTTAGATTGTTAATGTAAGCACAGGCCTACTCATGATTTGATAAAGTATATTTGCCTGTAGTTTGGTGCAGCGAGTTGTAGTGGTACTAGTTTGCCCGCCTTTTCCTTAATGTAAGGCCAATTACACGTTGCACCACAGAGATAAGCTGAGGGACAGCCACAGTTATAGAATGTGCCGGGCTAGGATGGCCCAACTAAACACTTGGAATTTGGAGGTGGTTTAGTGATACTGGGCAGCAGTCTTTGCGGGTGGTGCATAGGCAGTGGTGAACGTATGGCCCTCTGCTGGTGGATACTCACCAGCCTTACGTCTTCTCAGGTGGTGCCTGAAACATCACTTATTAAGCAAAGCCAGGCTGTTGCTGGCAACTAGAGGTGGCTGACAATGGTTGTTAGACCCTGCATCTTTAGGGAGGTCTTCCCATTAACTTTTTGTCTTTTGCCTCACAATGTCTCTGATTCCTTTTGATGGCCATAGGACGTTGAACACCCTACCACTGAAAAACAGTGCTAAAGGGCATATGCTTCTCTCCTAAACATGATGATATTGGTGCATACATTATTGGATTATTTGTTGTACTGGTAAGTCCATTGTAAAGTGGTATACCCAGGGCCTGTACTTTAAATGCTACTAATGGGCTGCAGCACTGATTGTGTCACCCCTTCAGCCACACTACGGATCTCCTCTGGACTGACCACAGCTGCGTTCACTTCACCTATAACAAGCCGAAACCCATCAACCACCCCCAACCAACTCTACAAAGAAACTGGAACAAAATCACCACAGAGCAGATCTCCACTTCACTCCTTCAAACCTCCCCAGCCCTCTCTTCTAACGCCAACGAAGCCGCCTCCAACCTCACCCTTTGGCTATCCAACACCGCCGACACCTTAGCACCACTGAAAAAACGTCAACACAAACTTGGCAACAAGAAGGCCTCATGGTTCAACGATGATCTCAAGAAGTCCAAGAAACTGTGCCGCTCCCTTGAAAAGGCCTGGAAAAAAGACCCATCCACCAGCACCAAGGACGCCTTCAAAAGCGCCACCCGCACTCACCACCAACTGATCCGAAAAGCCAAGAAAACAGCATTCAAGGATCGACTTGACAACAACGCCCACAACAGCAAGGAACTATTCAACATCGTCAAGGAATTTTCCAACCCCGCGGCCAACTCCAACGACATCACCCCATCTCAAACCCTCTGCGACTCCCTAGCCTCTTTTTTCCACAACAAGATTGCTGACATCCACAACAGCTTTGACAACCAACCCGGAAGCCAACCCACCCTACCATCTGCTGACCATCTTCCCCCCGTAAACACCCTTAACGCCTGGAACCTAATCTCCACTGAGGACACCATCCGCCTGATGAATTCCATCCACTCCGGATCCCCCACAGACCCATGCCCTCACCACATCTTCAACAAAGCAGACTCCGTCATAGCCCCGCACCTCCGAGACGTCATCAACTGCTCCTTCAACTCCGCTACCTTCCCAGAAGACTGGAAACACGCTGAACTCACCGCCCTTCTGAAAAAACCAACAGCAGACCCCACCGAACTCAAAAACTACCGCCCCATCTCGCTTCTTCCATTCCCGGCCAAAGTCATCGAAAAAGCCGTCAACAACCAGCTCGCCGCCTTCCTCGAAGCCAACAAATCCCTCGACCCCTCACAGTCCGGCTTCCGAGCCAAACACAGCACTGAGACCGCCCTCATCGCAGCAACAGACGACATTCGAACTCTACTGGACAATGGAGACACAGTCGCCCTCATCCTCCTCGACCTCTCTGCAGCCTTCGACACTGTCTGCCACAGCACCCTTTTACAACGCCTCAGAAACATCGGAATCCAAGGAAAAGCACTGGAATGGATCACCTCGTTCCTCACCGGAAGAACCCAGAGAGTCCGCCTCCCACCATTCAAGTCCGAGGCCTCTGAAATCATTTGTGGCGTACCTCAAGGATCCTCACTCAGTCCCACCCTCTTCAACGTATACATGAGCCCCCTCGCGACCATCGCCCGCCAACACAACCTGAACATCATCTCCTACGCGGACGACACTCAACTGATCCTCTCTCTCACCAATGACCCCAGCACCGCCAAAACTAACCTACACGAAGGAATGAAAGAAGTCGCCGAATGGATGAAACAAAGCCGTCTGAAACTAAATTCAGACAAAACAGAAGTCCTCATCTTAGGTACATCCCCCTCTGCATGGGACGACTCCTGGTGGCCGGAAGCCCTCGGAAAAGCACCCATCCCGACAGACCACGCACGGAACCTTGGCGTCATCCTAGACTCCTCACTCTCCATGAACAGACAAGTCAACGCCGTATCCTCCTCCTGCTTTAACATTCTTCGCATGCTCAGAAAAACATTTCGCTGGATCCCCTCTGAAACTAGAAAAACAGTCACACACGCTCTAGTCACGAGCCGACTGGACTACGGAAACACCCTATACGCAGGCACCACCGCTAAACTCCAGAAGAAACTACAACGAATCCAAAACGCCTCAGCCAGGCTCATACTGGACATCCCACGCAACGAACACATTTCGAGTCACCTTAAAGACCTCCACTGGCTACCCGTCAATAAGAGGATCACTTTCCGACTGCTTACCCACGCACACAAATCACTCTACGACATCGGACCAGATTGCCTCAACTCTCGACTGTCCTTCTACACCCCTTCCCGCCAACTTCGCTCCTCCAGTCAAGCCTTCGCCACTGTACCTCGCATCAACAAGACCACCATGGGAGGCAGATCCTTTTCATACCTGGCTGCCAAAACATGGAACTCACTCCCCGCCTACCTTCGCCTCACCCAGAATCACCTAGCGTTCAGAAAGCAGCTTAAAACGTGGATATTTGACAAATAATCCCCCTCCCCTCCTAAGCGCCTTGAAACCCTCTGGGTATGTAGTGCGCTATACAAATTTTATGACTTGACTTGACTTGACTAGACGATACTGCCACTTCAACTTGGCATTTAATACTACTTGCCAAGCTTTAAACTCCCCTTTTATTACATATGTCACCCATAAGGTAGGCCTTAAGTAACCCTAAGGGCCCGAAAAGAAGGGGAAACTTTGTCTTCACAGAGAGAAGACTAGTTACTATAATAATAAATTCATTGGTTCCAGTGAATGCAAACACAATTACAAGGTAATTGGAGGTTGGGGTTTCAAAAATGGGTCAGAACCTGTGTTTCCGGGCATTTATTACATATGTGGAAACAAGGCTTATTTTAAATTACCAGACCATTGGTATGGAAGCTGTTATTTTGGTATTGTCTTCCCAAAGATATACCATGTAAATGAAGTCACTGGAAGCAATGAAGGAACTAATGGATTAATACGTAGTTAAAGAGACAGTGTTGGAGAAATAATAGGTGATATATTTAGTGCATTGATACCTACAGTGGGAGTGGATCTGAATACACACAGAATCTGCAAATTGTCAACAGTAGTAGATCGGTTATCAACTGACACTGCTGGAGGTTTCCTGATGGTCAATACCGAATTGGTTGCGATCAGATCTATGGTTTTACAAAATCGACTTGCTCTTGACACTCTATTGGCAAAAGAGGGCGGAGTCTGTAGAATGTTGAAAGCACAACATTGTTGCACTTATATTCCAGACAAAATTGTTGAAATTAAGAAGTATGTGAAAAACATAACTAATTTGGAAAGAGAGCTTAGAGAGGTTGATAGTGCCTGGAAGAGACTAACTGATGGTCTTTCATCTGTAGGTAGTTGGTTTTCTAATCTAGGTAAAAGTCTTGTGAGTAAAATACTGATGTCAATAGCAGGAATAGGTTTATTAGTGTTCATTATAATAATTTGCTGTAAATGTCGAAAGCACAAAAAGAAATATACTGCCAATAGGCGAGGAATAAAAAGAAATGTCGAAGAGCTCGAATTAGAAGAAATGAATAATCAAATATACAAAAAGATAAAAAATTCTCATCCTAATAAATGCACTGAGAAAAAGCTAAGTAGAAAGTTTGAAGAGATTGAAATGGGTGAAATGTGAAAAGTTGGCATCTGGTTCCATTAATAGTGATGATAGTAAATATCATCAAAGAGGGGATTGATGGAGCAAGGATTTGCACGTAAAGCGGCTTGCTTGAATTCATGAACCTCGAAATAATATTAATTAACTAATCAACCTGTTTTGTCTTAATAATCTGCCCCTTGTCCAACATTTTGGGTGTCCGAGAGACGCTTGCTTATGTGTCTATTAATATTAATACACTTGCAACCTAAAATGGCCACTGCTACACAGGAATTTAGACTGCGCATGCGTCGGTCATACCCATGTAACGTGACGTATTCGATGTCTTGGTGGGAAACTGGTTGCGCTTGCGCAATAAAGCTAAGATGGCTGCTCTGTTTTCTCACATGCTTAAAGCTTGCATTGCTGCTTTCGCTAAGCTGTTCGTTCTGCATAATCCTAATGCTATAATTTATTATAAATTAGTGGGAGTAGTATAGAGATGCTTGGTATACTGTGGAATAATTTATTCCGTGTTCTAAACTGTTTCTTTTCCATTTCATGTACACTTCGAAACTTGGCCTATCATATCGCGCTGTACTCCATCTTGAATGAAACTGCGTCTGCGCAAGATCCGCGAGTCTCCAGAGCAGTGACCTTTGAATCCCCGCCAAGGAGCTGACTGACTGAGAACATGCTCCTGGGAACCTGAACTTCAACCTAGCTAGAAGAAGAAAATAGGTGGTGTGATGACCTGTCCTCCTCCTTTGTCCAATCAAAATTGGGGATCCTTACACTTGCAACATTGGGAGGTGGAACACTGATCCGAAAAACAGTATAACTAGCGTAGGTCTAGCTAGAGAAAATTGTCTGACTTGCCCGAATAGCTGACCTGTCACTGACCCAACGCACTCTATAGGTGACTGAAAACAGAGAGCTACGGAGTACTCTGTTGGGAGGTTCGAGAACTCAATCGGGGTTCAAGGGAAGTGAAAGTGCTGGCGAAGCACTTTGCTGATAAAAATTATAACCCAATCGGGGTATTGGCAGATTTCTTGCAGAGAGAGAGTAGCGCAGGCATTGCAACCGAAGCTGCAGGTGTTGGTCGTAACCTTTTGGTGAACCGGTCCTGATCCAAATTCTGGGTTATCCTGTCCTGACTGTCCATGAGCTGCACCTGCTCGCCTACTGGCACCTAAGTCCTTGGGGTTCTACCCGTTTTTTCCAACTGACCCTTGGCCAGGGTTGATCTTCACTCTATCCTAGGTAAATATAAAGTCTGTGTGGGTGATTGCCTTTCTAAATTTTGCATTTCCTTTCCTAAATTCTCGAATATTGCAAAGCTTAATTGCATATGTTCCTTTTCTTCCCCCGTCCCTTTGAATAAGATTTCCATGTATTATTGACTCTTAGTGTGTTCCTATTTTTTCCCCACCTATAGTACATGTTAAATCGTTTCTATATAGTACATGTTCCTTTTCTCACCCTCCCTTTTCGGAGATAAGCTGAATTTAATAGTATGTTCCAAATCTTACCTTCCCTATAGTATTGAGCTGAATTTAAATCTTGAATTACAAGAAGTTTTCTTTAAACTGCCATCTGAATTGCGAATGTCTTTGGGTTTAGTATGTTCCCTTTCTTTACCCTCCTTTAGCCACATCGATGCTAGTCTTATTCCTCTCCTGTGCTGGGAAAATGAAAATGGGTGTGCTCATGACGAGCTCAGCTCGTCATGAGCACACGAGAGGTATACCTCATGACGAGTTGAGCTCGTCATGAGCATTGAAGGTGTTAATCAAAGTTGCGAAAGATTGTTATCTAAATATAGCATGTTCCTTATTCCTACCTTCCCTTTCAGTTTTAAATTCTTAAATGCTTAGCATACTCTATCTCTTGCATAGCTATACGCTGTTTTTGATTTTGATTATAGATAGTCTTATTTGCTTTATCTTTATGCTCATGACATATGATGATGAAGATGATTAGATAAAATTTTGAACCTACCCTGAGTCTGTGGTTATTTCATATTTTACAAATGTTATGAATGTTCTTGAGTACCTAACTTAAAACTCAACTCCCTGATCCAATGTGTTTAGGTTCCTAGTATCTACATTGCTAGGTTATAGGTATAGGAATTAGTAGTATAGACTTACAAAATATAGTGATAGTAGAGCGTGAGTTACCTAATTAAATGTTAAGGTGTGTAGTTTTGAAATTATGGGCCCAGGTGAGTATTAGTAAAATTTCCTAGCTCGGTGACCTGCGCGCTCTATCACACCCTTGACACAAAGTACCACTAAACAGCATATAGCATTACTTTGGATTACTTCCAATGCAAAACAAGCATTCTACTAGTAAGTAAATTCAAATCAACTTTTGGTGACACTCATCTGGCACAAGGTACGGATAAATCTGGCCCATGGTATTTATACACATAGGTTTGAATTTGATAGCTGTCATCAAATGAACGTAGCACTATAAACAGGTATTCTGCCTCAATTTAATGATCTGCACCAATATTACCTAAATCATTGCATAGATTGCAATCATTAGGGTAACTCACATTCATTTGTTATTGCCATTCTTCAGATATTCATGGCAATATTGCCTTAGTTAATGTTCTGGGATTAATGTTTCTCCTTTATAGGAATCCAGCGAAAAACGTGTTGAAAAAAACCAAAATATCTTCACATTTTCTTTATTTCTTCCGATTGCAATGAGATATTGATTAATGGTTTACAATAATACATATAGGGCCTCATTCATAAAGTGCTTCCACACTCATGGCGGAGGCCTTTGCAGTCGTGGGGGAGTCTCCATACTCGGGCAGGATATCTTCAATTAGAATTCTCATTGCGGAGAGTGCGGACTCTCTCTTCCTACTGCGGGGCCTCCGTCATGAGCATGGAGGCCTTTTGTGAATCAGGCTCATAGTTTCTATTGGTGAAGAAAGAGACCAGAGATGAACATGTGGTTAAACAACTTAACCATCCCCAAACATCCTGGCAATGAAAGACTTAAGTGCGTAAGATTGCATTAATTAGAACTTTATATTGAATGCGCATATGCTTCAATTTCCTCTGTTACATAGTAACAGTATGGAATTTTTATTATATCAAGAATCACAACATAGATTTGTGTAGTTTGCAACTCATAATACATTTATATTGTATGTCTTTCAAATTTCAGACCATTAAAATTAAATATCAATTCGCATTTAGGATCAATTCGAAAACAATGTTAATTTATGCTTCTTCTTTCATAGCAGGCTGATACTGGCAGTTCTGGCATGCACTGACTCTCATAACAATGAACACAGAGATTAAATAGGTACAAAAAGACTTAGATTGTTAATGTAAGCACAGGCCTACTCATGATTTGATAAAGTATATTTGCCTGTAGTTTGGTGCAGCGAGTTGTAGTGGTACTAGTTTGCCCGCCTTTTCCTTAATGTAAGGCCAATTACACGTTGCACCACAGAGATAAGCTGAGGGACAGCCACAGTTATAGAATGTGCCGGGCTAGGATGGCCCAACTAAACACTTGGAATTTGGAGGTGGTTTAGTGATACTGGGCAGCAGTCTTTGCGGGTGGTGCATAGGCAGTGGTGAACGTATGGCCCTCTGCTGGTGGATACTCACCAGCCTTACGTCTTCTCAGGTGGTGCCTGAAACATCACTTATTAAGCAAAGCCAGGCTGTTGCTGGCAACTAGAGGTGGCTGACAATGGTTGTTAGACCCTTCATCTTTAGGGAGGTCTTCCCATTAACTTTTTGTCTTTTGCCTCACAATGTCTCTGATTCCTTTTGATGGCCATAGGACGTTGAACACCCTACCACTGAAAAACAGTGCTAAAGGGCATATGCTTCTCTCCTAAACATGATGATATTGGTGCATACATGATTGGATTATTTGTTGTACTGGTAAGTCCATTGTAAAGTGGTATACCCAGGGCCTGTACTTTAAATGCTACTAATGGGCTGCAGCACTGATTGTGTCACCCACAGAAATAGTCTTCTAAACCTGTCTCATGCCTGCCACTGCAATGACTGTGTGTAGACGATACTGCCACTTCAACTTGGCATTTAATACTACTTGCCAAGCTTTAAACTCCCCTTTTATTACATATGTCACCCATAAGGTAGGCCTTAAGTAACCCTAAGGGCAGGATGCCATGTAAGTAAAAGGCAGGACATGTATTTGTATGTTTTGCATGTCCTGGTAGTGACAAACAGCCTAAGTTATTTTTACTACTGAGAGGCCTACCCCTCTCATAGGTCTGTATTGGGAATTCATTGATACACTTTTAAGTTGTAATTCTTTATCAGAGAGGAGTAGCTTTTTCATGTTTTCATATGTTTGCAATGGCAATGATAAATCCTCCTTACTGGTGAAGTTGGATTTAACATTACTGTTGTAGAAATGCCACTTTTAGAAAGTGGGCATTTCTCTGTACGTACTGTTCTTAATGCCTGCAGGCTGTCTCCAATAAACATCTGGCTTGAGTGGCAGCTACACTTTGTGCCTTCCCTCTAGACAGCCACAAACACACAAAACGATTGTTGTCCACTTCAAGTGTCACCAAGGACATTATGAGGAATGCAAAGCAGGGTAGGGTTTGACTCACTCAGCTCAATTACCCAGTGGTAGGTGGCTAAGATGTAGTTTACGTCATCTATCAGAAGGGCTTCATGACCTTATCCGAGAGCTATTGATCAGCCTTGTGTTCTAACACTGTGGGGCAACCAAAGTATCAAAAACTGCCATTGTGTCTTCTTATTCGTGCATGGCTGTAAATGTCTCATCTTAAAAAGCATGCCCCAGATTTTTTCATTCCCTGAAGAGGACTCTAAGAACCTCTGAAAATAGACTCCTCTAAGGTCCTCAGTCAGGACAGTGGACACCAAATCCTACCCCAAGGCAATAAACATGAAGAGTTGTGAGGAACTAGACACACTTAAATTCAGGGCACCTCAGGTACAGCATAAGTAAGAAAAAGCTCCTCCATACCTAGAAGAACAATGAGTACATGAGGGAATTTCTAACAATGAATAGTGGAACACCCTACCTCTGTCTGCATTGTCTGGTCGCCCCCGGACACAAAAACTGGCGAAGAAGGATGAGTAACAAATGTATGTGATCCTGTTGATGCAAGATATGCTTTCATGTGTGATGTTTTAGGCGTCTGCCATTTCCTATTGTGAAATACAGCAAAGAAGCTGTGAGTACCTGACCTAGTGCGCAGCCTCTTGTCTGTGTACCTCTGCCTAGACAAGTTGTGACATACATGTGCAGTATGACCTTCAAGAAAGAGATAGAAGGGAACCATTGGAATGTGATGTGTTGGGGGCCCGGCATGACCATACGAAGTCAGGTGTTAAAAGCGAACAGGAGCTGCACAACACTGACACAACCAGGAGAACGTCCACCCTTGCATGTTCAAAGCTGTGTGAAGGAGATCTGGAGCACTGCTGCCCTCAGAACTGACATAGAAATGGAGAAGAGCAGGGCCTAAGTAGAAGCGTGTGAAAGCTAGCACATGGCTGGTGAGTGCCCAAGGAGGAACTGCACAGATGCACGCACCAAGAAAGGGTTCACGGAACTCTAAAGGAGTCCCACAGTAGCGGCGACCATTGTAAATGAGGGGGATGTCAGGAAACGCAATAACGCAATAACTTCTGCAACACTCTGAGAATAACTGTGTCATGTCCTAATGATGACATTAGGATTCTACTTGTGTAATGTCCAGGTCCACAGCCAGGAGAGTGAGCAACACTTTGTGCACCAGGGACCTCATCAAAGTGTGTGAGGAGATGCAGAAAAACTCAAATGCCTGTTGTTGCAATGTTAGCTTGGGTAAAGATAAGCTAGTCCTTAAATGGAAGAACAAAGAATAAGCGAGGGAACTTCTAATAAAGAATAGTGCAGCAACTTATTGCATCTGCATGATCTGATCAACGGCATCTCGACACATGAGTCATCTTTTTAGATGCAAAAAACATCAAGGTGATGTAAGGAATACTCAAATTCTATTCAGCCACTAATGATTGCTTGGCTGCAAACAACACCATAATTTTTCACCCACTATGCCACTGTAGACAGATACTGGTTATAATGCAAATCAGTCTTATTCATTATCCAATTGGAACAGTCTTCCTCCAACTGCCAATTGTGGGTTCCATGCTTACTGTGCCACAGGACTCAGGCTATAACTTACTCACAAGGCCGAAGTACACCAAAACTGGTTTGGGGTTGCTTCTGCTTCAGTCTAGAGAATACCTGGCCTGGCAGTTCTGCTTGGGCTATTCTGATTGATGCAGTACCAAAACTGATATGCATATAGCTGATTTCAGCCTAGAATGACATAGATGTGACAGGGTATACCCAGGCAATGGTCCTGTGCTCACTGCACCAGAGGACTCAAGCTACGTTTCACTGATGAGTCAAAATCAAGCTTGGGGTGCTTGTGTTCCCATTTAGAAATGACCTGACCTGGCATTTTGGGATGGACTTTTCCAATTAGAGCATAACCAAAATCGATTTGCTTTTGGTAGATCTCTGTTTGGAGGTGTACAGTGTGTGAAAAACAGTGTTCTGGAATGCAGCCTGAGCTATCACCTCTGGCTCACATTAATTTAAGCATTGCTTCCTTCACCTTGTTGATTGTAACTAGACACCTAAGTGCGATGGGAATGCCCAGATGTGGATCCAGTGGTCATTGTGCCACAGAACCAATGTTGGACTGCATATTTATTCCACTGGGCATTTCCTCTGTGGACTGGAGTCTTTGGAGGACAGTTTTGAAGGTAGTAGGCACTTGCTGGCACTCCAGTAAGCTTCTCTAGTTCACAAGGTGAATTGCAGATGGCACAGCGAGTACTTTAGGAGACAGAGGATCAGAGAGAGGAAAGAACAAAGAAGAGCGAGAAAGAGATGAGAGGGGAAGAGGGGAGCTTGGCTGGTATGAACTCTTTTGCAAAAGATGCTTTTAGTTCCCAGTCTGGACTTGCATAGAAATCATGCTATAACTGAGAGGGTGTAATTAGGCCACAAACGAATCTGAAGTACTTATGGTCTTGTCTAGAGGGGTCTTTGCCCTGCAGTTCGGGCTACACTGTCTTTATTGCAACAGGACTAAAGCTGATTTGCATGTTGCGTACAATGTCGTAGTGGGCAACAGAAAAAAATTGTCTGTAATCTGGCCTAGCAATCGCCATGACTGATATTAATTCAAAAATTCCTTCCATCAATTTGTTGTTTGTCACAGCATGTTTTCAAATGCAGCTGTCCCGGCACTCTAACATTATTTTAGATGCTGTACAGAAGTAAGGCTTGGTTTCAGGTAGCTCTTACCATTTTGAAGATGATCAAAGGTTCTAAGACATATGTCCCACTGTGACTACAATTCTATCTTTTATATTCACTAGTTCATTATTTACTCCCCCTAAACTGCCACTTTCTTACTAATCAAATGTTAATATTAACCACAGAGTCTCCTACCTGGTTCTCTCAAGGTTTCTTGCCCTGAGTTTTTTCATGGATGTATTTTTTTTACTTTGGAACCCTCCAGTTGAAGCAACTGCATCTGCTTTGCTTATAGTGTAAATCGTAGACCTAAAAATGATATCACTTTTTTTGCCTCACAGTGTTTGCGCTGTGCTTGCAAAATCTCTTGTAACAAAAAAAGTTTAAAATGGGCTTAGAGCCCAACCATTACTTACTATTACTTATCATTGGTTTGCTTCCATGTCACTCTTGTTTCCTTTCTTCTTATTGGTCAGCACCTTCTCCTCTGGCTTCCACCTGTCTTCCTTCTGGGGCTTGCATTTGTCCATGCCATGGAGCATGGACCAAGTACAGCTTCCTGTCTACAGCCACTGGTCTTACACTGGCCGCACATTTTTCAGGTACTGGTTTTTAACTTTTTTTACATGCACTCTTACAGTGTGCATGTGTCTGCAGTCCCTCTCTCTCTTGCCCTTGCTATCCTCCTGCTGTTGCTGCTTGTTACCTCATGTTGCTTTCCGCCTGCCCTCCTCCCGCTTTCTGTTGTTTCTTTCCCCTAGCCCAAAACCTGTATATTCTTTCTTCCCCACCCTGCATTTTTCCTGCTGGTTTCTTTACCCCCCACCTCCCGCTCTCTGTTGTTTTATTCCCAACCCCTCGTCTTCCACCCGCTGTCTGTTGTTTCTTCCCCCCCTCTTCCCACTGTCCGTGGTTGGGGATCCTTCGGTCACACCTCCCTTGTGTTGCTTACTCACCCGCACTGTTTTTACACAAGTTGGACAGAAGCACGCCTGATATGCGACATGGCTTAAGGAAAAAAATCGTTATGAAGCAGCCAACGCTGGCCGCATCATAGCCTTTTTTTCTTTACTTTAACCTATGCTGCACAGCAGTTTGAGCTGGAGTGCAATATTGTTTTTTAAAAAGCATTGACAAAGCCAATAGCTCTTGCATTGGCGAAACCTATTGGATTTGTCAATGCTTGTTAATTTACCCATGAAACCATACTCTTGAGGGATGTTAAGCTTTTGTCCTGGACTTTTTTATTTCGAAACCCAGATCACATTCATTGCGCTAATGCAGAGCAAAGTTTTACTGGCGGTACTAAATACAGGGGTAATCCTCTATTGGTTTTAAAGACAATTGTAGACTTTTTTGGAGCCTAGCTGTCTGTATTTATTCAGGAGTGGGTTATATGTGTTTAATACTTTAAAATAAATGCATAACTTCATTACGCATCAATTTGTATTTTCGGTGAAGCACACAAAAAACAAACCATTTCATATTTAAATTTGTTCTAATCAACTTTGCATCGAAAGCAAAATGACAAAAAAAAATTAGAAGTAGTAAATAAGTAGGCCCATCACGATTTGACCTAGTTAAGTTAAACCACTACAGTGGCTTGAAGTTTATTGTTCAGATTAAAATGTATTATTGTTGCAAATCTGTCCTTGTCCGAAAAAATGTAAATGTTTTTTGTCCAGCGGAGTGTTCCCTCACTAGTATAAAAGCCTAAAATGTTGGCCATTGCAAGATGGGAAAATGTTACCAAGGAAACTTTATTTGAATTGCTTCATTTGTAACTAAATTTGTCTAAAGTTAAAATTTAGTCCTGCATTGATTCTAGTTATTCTCCCTTGAAAAATGTCAACAATGTAGATAGGTTTTTTGCCGGTATCTTCCTAAGAACTACAAGGCTGAAAGCACTTTGGGAACTATAAGTTATATATGAATGTGTAATGAGGTGGCTTGTGCAATGATTGTGATGTGAGGACATAAACCTATTGTGGTAATTCTTTTAGAAAAGTTGATGGGAGACTTTCTACCAGCTACCTGACGTTAAAGCACAGTCTTATGTTAAACAGAATTGTCATTTTTTAACATATTGATTAAATGGGATGACCAACGGTTTATGTAAATTACTCTCAAAATAAGGTCTTATTTGCAGTTCTTAGAGGATGAGTGTGCAGTCAGAGTTCTTTGTTACTACAAACATGTGAGCCTTGAAAGCAGGACTAAGGATACTTCAGAACAGTAAAGCTCTCATTTACTGCAGCCTGTGCCAAGGGCTTGAGGTTACTCATAAATGGTACCTCACCTCCGTCTTTTACTCCCTTAAATTTGAGTTCAGCATCTGAAGGGAATCTCGCAGTGGCTTGCGTGGTCCCCTTCAATTCATTCTGTCCAGAGTTTGAGAATTACCGACTTGTGCTGTCCAACGCTACATTTACTGTATTATTTCTGTGTAGCACCTGTACTGCTTTCGTTGTGACCCTTCTTTTTGGGGATTTATTAAGAACTTATCTCTGGGAATCACGATCACTCTTGGACTACTTTTTTGAGATTTTGCACGGACATTTTTTTGGTCAAGTATCACAAAACCCCCCACAAATGTACACTCATAGGCATATGAATTCTCATAATTCTCAAAGAATATAAGGAATGCTCCTGAAAACTGTAATACTCACAGCTTTCTAGGAGCACTCTCATTACTAAGCAGTCACATAGGTGTTACGGTACATGATGAGCAGGTAAAGCATGGATAACTGCTCACCCACAGTGCAATTACACATGGGGCATATTTATGAGCCCCTTGTGCCACCGTAACATCACTTTTTGAGATGCAGCTGTGGGCCAAACCACCAAATCAAATTTATGAGGCCATGCATAGCCACTTTGCGTGGCTTTGAATGGCCTCATAGATATGGGAGTATAGCAAGGAAGTGAAAATCACTGTGCTGCCTCCCTTTGTGCAAGGCAGTCATTCCAAGGGTGTTGTGTTGGGTGTTACCAAGCATAACCCATGGATTTTGACACATCCCCAGATTTACAGGACCATGTAAACCTGAGGATGTGCCAAAACCATACGACTCCCAAAGGGAGACACAACAAGGAGAAATAACTTTATTTCTCATTGTATTTTCCTCTTTTTATGTGTGCTGCGTTCTGGATTGTTTTTGGGCAGGAAGGTGCCCCTTCCTCCCAAATCCAAAACTGCATGCAATGCAGGTATCCTTGCAGGGGGAAAGGACAGGAATGTGCTGTGTGCCATAGTTACGGCGCATTCCTGCCATTTCATGTTTAAGCAGGGCAGTGCAGCAAGGTGACTTGCTGCGCTGCCCTGCGCCAAATCCCCATAACTATGCCTGTTGGAAATGGTCCTTTTTTCAGGGTTATCCCCAAACATTTTGCTTTTTCCTCCTATTTTTTTCCTGACCTGTTTTTGTAGGCTATAGGGCCTGGGCACTTTACCACTGCTGATCTATGCTAAATTGCATATGCTCTGTGTGTAAATTGTTATTGTGATTGGTTATCCATGATTGGCATATTTGATTTACCAGCAGCCCCTTAGTACAGTGCACTGAGTGTGCCAGGGCTGGTAAATCAAATGTAACTAGTGGGACTGCAGCACTGATTGTGCCACCCACATGAGTATCCCTGAAAATAGGCCTTAGGCCTGCCACCGCGGTGCCGGTGAGCAGTTTGTTAACTGCCATGTCAACTTGGAAAGTGCACCCACTTGCCAGGCCCTATCCTTCCCTTTTCTTACACATAGGACACCTATGGTGGGCCCAAGGTACCCCCCTGGGCAGGGTGCAGTGTATATGAAAGGTAGGGCATGTACTGGAGTGTAGAACATGTCCTAATAGTGAAATACTGCCAGTTTCATTTTTCACTTTTGAACGCCAACTGGCCCCATAGGACAGAATGGGGAATGCTTTGTAACATTTTACAAGCTTATCTTCCCATAGGGATAAGATGTAAAATGGTGTTTGGTATCCCTGAATTCAGGATTTAATAACACATATTTCAGTAAAGATAGTTTTTAAAATGTGTGTTTGAAAATACCACTTTTTAGAAAGTGGCTATTTTCATGTTCAGCCATCCTGTGCCTCTGCCTGTTTGTGGAATGACTGTCAGGCTTTGAAGTGACAGGGGCTGGAGAGGTGCAGTGACTCCAGGAGTCTGGATGAGTGAGCACTAGGAGGAATAGGCCTGATCTGCATTTGGAGTAGTGTGAGGAGTAGCACCTGTACCTGAATAGAGCTGTGCCTGCCTTTCACAATGCTTGCTCCGCCCCCCTGTGGTGTGTCTAGAGCCAAGGCTCACACTGACAATGGATGTTGTTGTGCACTTGCAGAGTGCCCCCAGAACTGGTTTGAACTAGGCTCAGAGCCAATTGCACAAAGAGAACAAATGCATTTTGGGGCATACGTATCAGACCCAAAACCCTAGACTTCAGATCATTCCTGGAATTCAAGAAGAACCTCTGCCAAGGAGAAGAGCTGGAGAGACTATGGAGAACTACTGCCCTTGCTGTGTGTCTGGGGTTGGCCTGCAGATACTGTTCTGCCAAGGAAAGGAAAAGGGCTTTGATGTGTTCTATGTCCCCTGCTTGAAGGAGATCTCCAAGGGACTGAAGTGAACTGGCCTCCTGTTCTGCAGTCTCAGGGACACAAAAGACTTCCTGCAAATCTGCTAATGCTGCTGGTGTCTGCCATCTGCAAGTCCTACCCTTGCCTGAGGTGCCTCCTTACAGTTACGGGACCTCAGAGGTGGGTTTTGCAGCTAATCTCTGCAAGAACCGGTGCGAAGCATCGCAAAGCTGTGCAAAGTCTCTCGGAACCAGCGCCGGACGACGCTAAGCCATGCCGAGTCTGGCCGAGTGACGCGAAGTCTCGCCGCACAGCCCCCAGCATGGATGCCGGACGGCGCGAAGCCTTGCAAAGCAATGCATCATCTCCAGTGTGTCACACATCGTACCTGTGCACCAAGTTTTCCACGCAGCACCCGCAGACCAGAACCATCTTAGATTTCGACACCTCACTTCCCCCGAGAGTCCGAATTCGATGCATCACTTCTCCTGTGTGCAGCAGAACTGTCGCCTCATCTCCCCAAAGACTCAGGAACTGACGCATCGCTGTGTTTTCCAACGCTTCCTTTCTCTGCCGCTGTTTGGCCTTGTGAATTTTGACGCATTTTCAGGTACTTTGTGTATAAGTTACGCATCCATAGTTTTCTATGGTACAAGTTCTTGAAACCTTTTAAAGTCATTTTTTTAACTGTGTATGTTGGATTTTTTGTGATTTTGGTCTTGTTTAGTTTAGATAAAGGTATTTTTTTCTAAACTTGTGTGGTGTCCATTTGTGGTGTTTTCACTGTGTTACTGTGAGTGTTGGTACAAATACTTTCACATTGCCATTGGGATAAGCCTGTCTGCTAGTGCCAAGCTACCGAGGGGGTGAGCAGGGGTTATCTAAAGAGTGTATCCTCCTTACCCTGACTGGAAGCAAGGGTCCCTATTTGGACAAAGGTACCTACCTCTGCCGACAACTAGAGACCCTCATTTCTAACAATGCCCCTTTGTTTTTTCTCTCCACAGGAAAGTGCAATCAACTTGAAGAAGCACTTCTCCTATGCCAGACCCTTTGGGCTTTTTTCTTTCTACTACAACCATGCAAATAAATCTATTCTTGTCCTTGACAGTAGCACATTGCTAATCATTTTCTGGTAGAAAATTGGCCAAAAAATAGGCTGAGCACATAAACAAATTCACTAATGGGTGGCTTAGATCAATATGTCAAAGATATCATGCCCTGAAGAGCAGATTTACTTCTACTTAATATCACACCATAAACTCATTAATTAAGTCACTTGCAGGTCTAAGTTGAACTTGCAAAGGACTTTGCAAATTGTGTGCCTGATATTAGTAGCTCTACATAAGTGTAATTTGCTGAAAGGCACAACAACCCACGCTCCGATAGAAGATATGCATTTTTATTTCCAAAGTGCAACTATTGTCATGCAAGTAGGCAGTGGTTAATTTGTAAAATAAAAAGTGCCGGGTTCTCCTCAGGAGGCAGCGCTAACAGGAAAAATGGGCTGGTGCAAACTGCCTCCTGACTAGAGCCCCGGCACTTATTAACCTGGAGAGGACTTGTCCTAATGGGTAGAGCTGCCGATTTCGGAGCTGAGGAACCCGGTTCGAGTCTCGAATTGGCTCAACATCCTGTGAAACAATGACTCCAGTGGAAAAATAGAGCAACAATATAAATAATACACCGCACCAGAGCCACATCGTTAGGCACATCGGCGGCCGGATCCTCAACCTACAGATTACCCGGGTGGAGATGTTTTCGCCAACGTTTCAAATACTCGTCAATCCAGAGTGTCCACCCTAAGAAATTACTGCTAATGAATTATCAGGGACAGCATAAGCCCCCAACAATCCGCAGAAAGAGCAAGCTTCACGACCCTCCTCCCTGTGAGTACCCAGCCGGTTCCTTTCGTGAGTTCACAATTCCTTTTCTTCACCACTAACGGGACACTTCACATTTCACCTATGCTGCGCTCAATTGTCAAACCAGAGATCCCCACCTCAACAGTCCTGAGGAGACCCCACACCCGGTAGAGGGTCGAAACGTCGTCGACAAAACTTACAGAAAGGACCATCTAATAGCTAGTGGCATCATACACTTTGGCTTTTTGCAATGTATAACTGAATGGTCACTTTTTGTATATATGGAAACCCTTTTTTTGATATAATTACTCACTGTATATAATCACCTATGGTTCCAAGCTTCACTTGGGGATACACTGCACAAAAAATACAGCTTTTTTGAATGTTCAAGAGAAGTGATTTATACAATTGTTTATGTGTACTCTTTACATTATATATATATAAAAGGTTTGATTAAAAAAACGGTGCAGAAAGTTCTCCTTGTTCACAGACATGACTTAGTCCCTTACAAATGTATAGCCATTGTTCATGTGTATTATTTATATTGTTGCTCTACTTTTCCACTGGAGCCATTGTTTCTCTGTATAAAATTATTACCCTGGTTCCTTGTGAGTAGGGTTCCCCTGTAGTCAAAAGTGTCAACATCCTGTGAGTCTGGGGAAAATGATGTGCATTATAAATTAGTGTGTCCTTAACTGGTGCTGCACCGGTGCTGAGGATTAGGTGCTGGTGCTGAGCACTGGAAAGCACCCCCTCAAATTAAGCACTGCTAGTAGGGCAGCTGTAACAGTGCCAGTCCCTGTTAAAGCTTTAAACAACACGTATATGCCACACAGGAGCGAAGTGTATATTTGGCTACCGAATTTTAAAATTTAATGTATTGTTAGATTGCATGTTTTCATGGCAACCGCTACTGCAAGAAATATCTCCTGCCACATAAAGTGTGAGGTGACATTAATTTGTAACACATGATTGGGAAATGCTATCACAATCAAATTTACATTGTGCAGACAACCTGGAACAAAAAGACCAGTGGTGAAGCCATATTCCAGGTGCTGTATATTTTTGTAGCAGTCACGATGTAGGAAATAAATTCAGCATGAGCTCAGATGAATTGCATTCAAATTACATACTTATTTTGATTAGGGATTGTACTCAATTTGCATCTTTTTATGTTTCTACTTTCCAGCTACCACTTTAAAGGCCTGGTCACAAAATACCGAGAGTGGGAGAAAGGAGTACATATGGGCCTGTAAAATTGGCTATCTCCACTGAAAATATTCTTTAACACCTTTCCCTATTTTAGAAGAAGTGCTTAAGGGCCAAACAGGATACTACAAGCAGTTTGAAAAAAAATCCCCAGTGCTTTGGACAGAACAATTAGCCCTTCTCTTCATCGGAGGGCACCAAATAGAAATAGTCCCAGATTCCTGGAGAGGTTCAGTAATACATCCAGGGGCAGATTTACAAGCCCATTGCGCCACTTTTGCGTCACTTTTCTCTTGTTAAAAATGACGCAAAAGTGGCGCAAGGGGCTCGTAAATCTGCCCCCCCAATGTTTAAGGAAGGGAAAAGGAACCAGCCAATAAACTACCATCTGATATCGCTTCTGGATGCAAAGGCAAAATACTTCCCAACCCAGGTCTACTGCTGGAAGTCCTCAAAGCCTGGATTGTGGAAATGGGGTTAGTACCCCTGAGCCAGACAGGTTTACGACAAATCCAAGGCTGTTTTTCGAATCTGATAGCTATGTTAATGCTTACGGCCCTGGCTGTCTGTTCGCTTACATTATTATGCATCTGCTATGTGAATTTCAAGGCAGCCTTTGATCAGGCTCTGTATGATGTCATGATATATGCGCCCTATAATTTCTGTTGACATGAAGTATATTCTCTTTGCCATTTTGTTTCCATTTGCTGCTGAGGCAAGTGCCAAGCCAAAGCGGCTGTTAGGACTATTTTATGATTCAGTAAGTCCCAAATCTCCAAGTGAGTCTGCACACTCCAAATGCGGGCTTTTAGGCAGATGCGCGGCTCAAATTCGTTGAGCCTGCGACTTGAAACCACAGCCAAGCGTCCTCCACGCCTGCTGGCTTTGGCGACACGGGGACAATTCCAGCTGCAGTGCTTATGGCTTATGGCCAGTTCGGGTTCACTGTTATTCAGTGTGACACGTTCTGAGGATGTTGTGAATGCGACTGAGGCAGCCACAAATTGTCTCACACTAGCACAGTTAAAAGTCCTAATTTGAGAGCTTTTCACACCGAGATGCCCAAATTCGAAATCTGACTTCAGCAAGACGTTGTGCTGAACAAACTTGCTAAATGGGGTTGTTCGCCTCAGCATAGATACAGGAAAATTATGATGCCATTGGGAGAACCTTATGCCCAGGCTCTCCTGGCAAAACTAATTACAAAAAGACGGGTGCATTTTCTGTTACATTTGTACAGATGTGTTTACTCATTGATAGAAAAAGAATAAATACATAGTAACCTTAACAAACAAGCATTTACAATGCAATAGGTCTGGCAATGATATTATTTTAAGCTATTTGCATTGAAAATGTCATTGTGTTTTTTTTTCCTTCGTGAAGCATTAATCAAATGGTGTAATGCAAAATAGCAATCGCTCACTATGTTGTAACTGCGAAATCTATTGCATTGCATTTGTACTAGTGTGAGTTTTGTGAGCTGGGGAACCTGTCTCCATGAACCACCTTTTTTTAATTATCCCAAAGTCAGTCGCATCACCAGGATGTTAAATCCATTCTAGCCCAGCGAACCTCCTCCAAGTCGAAAAGGTCTCTTTGGCCTTGAGGGAGACAGGGGCCTTGAAATGTGGACTCGAGGGTAGATGTGTGTGGGGAAACGTGAGGGAGATGGGGACTTGAAATATGGAGCTGAGGGGAGATGTGTGTGGGGGAGACCAAAACCTGGAAATCTGGAACTGAGGGGAGATGTGTGTGGGGGTGCGTGCGGGAGACGGGGGCCTTAAAATCTGGACCTGAGGAAAGGTGTGTGAGGAGACCAAAATCTGGAAATCTGGAGCTGAGGAAAGGTATGTGAGGGAAGTGTGAGGGAGACAGGGGCCTTGAAATCTGGAGCTGAGGAAAGGTGTGTGGGGAGACCAAAACCTGGAAATCTGAAGCTGAGGGCAAGTGCGTGTGGGTAGACCTAAATCTGGAAACCTGAAGCGGAGGAGAGGTGTGTGGGGGGAGACGTGGTACCTGAAACCAGGGACTGAGAAGTGCATGTGGGAGAGACCAAAATCTGGAAAAATTTCGCTGAGGAGAGATGTGGATGCTGCCGAAAACAGACTCGCAGGAGACCTAGGAGACATCACTCGTTCTGCTGGTGACAGATTGGTGAGATAGGGCTGAGAATAGTGAGGCCTGAATGGAAGAAGACCTAAACACTAAAACAGGCTTAAAGTCACAAGACGAGGAGTACAATAAATATATAAAGAAGAGTGTTAAAAGATACAAGGCGTTACGGAGGAAATTGTTAGCGAAATTGACATGCATAGCAGATCTTGAACCAATAGAGGAACAGTCTGAAGTCTGAAAGAGTGAATGAAGAATACTGTACAGACAAATGATGTCTAAAGATAAGGCCTCGAACAACAAAGAAAGCTGCCCTGAAGAAGTCCCAAGCGAATAGGGATGAAACACTTCCAGGAATGTCATCTTGTTTTACTTGAGAATCATAAATAAAAATTGATGAAAAGCTATCAAGAAGGATGTTGTGTAATATATGATATTCTGCTGTCATGAGTTCCATTACAAATTGGACTATGAACACTAGGATCTAAAAGATATATTTTTGGACTCTTGTAAACACTTTGGTTGTGCTCCTCATTTTGTTTGGAGAGATGTGTGTGCGTAGCGGAAACAGCAGTCTTTAAATCTGCAGCTGAGGAGAGAAATGCGTGGGGGTAGAAGATCGTTCATATCCCTATTAAACCTGTTTTCTGCACATTTATGGATGTTAGAAGTTGATACAAGTGCTGTTAGATGTCCTTGTTCCAATATTTTGGGGCTGGTCTAAAGTGATATCCCCCATTTTCCAAAGAAATTCGAACAATGTTCTGCATGTTTTCCCGTGTTTATCTGCAGATTTGAACCCCCCCGAGGACACATTTTTTATTTTATTTTGAGGCATGCATGATATTCTCTTGTGCTGCAAAGATCTACTGGAACCAAATCACCGACTGCACCAACCTGGTAACTCATCATTTCTGCGTGACAAAATAAGTGCCAATAACCCGTACAGGACTGTTGTTCCTGTTACAGCGCCAAAAGGCAGTAGGACGACAGTAGCAGGCGCTATATCCATGACGTTTCAGTTATTAAAACCTCAGATACGAGTTCCCTTTTTTATTTTCCCTCAAGCAGTGGCACGTACACCCCTAGTAAAAAACTATGGATTAGAGAACTAGAGAACTAGAGAGCGGGTTATCTCCAGTGCCCCGGGTGTGCTTTGAAGGTACCCACCCCTGCTCCTGTCACCTATGGACGGACCCCTGGAGACGGACTACTCTTCAACTACAACTGGAATTATTTTGCGAAACTGTGTACATTCGCTGACTATGCCTCACTCAGTATTGGATTCTTGATGCTGTTTGGTGTCTTCGTTTATATAAATCGACTGCGCGCCCCTTTCTGTTCCTAGTCTGAGGGGTTTTTGTAAGTCCAGCGGCAGGTCCAGATTCTGTCAAATATATCAAATTACAAGCCTGAGGGACAGGCGGCATCAACAGACATGTGTAGGCGCTATTATTAGAAAAAAAGTGCTTTCCGAGTCACAGTGATCGCCGCTTGATGCTGTTTGGGAGGTGGTAGGGGTGTTCTCTGTAGGCAGGCATGCGGGCGTCCCATTAAGTAAATAATAAATAAATACCGAGCCACAGGGATTACCGCTCAATGCTGTTTGGGAGGTGGGAGGGGTGTTCTCTGTAGGCAGGCATGCAGGCGTCCCATTAAGTAAATAATAAATAAATACAGAGCCACAGGGATCGCCGCTCAATGCTGTTTGAGAGTGGGAGGGGTATTATCTGTAGACAGGCATGCAGGCGTCCCATTAAGTAAATAATAAATAAATGAAAGGCCACAGGGACTAACTTCGGAAATATGATCTTCACTACTGTAGATAAGAAATAGCTTCACGACAACCGTAAAGCAGGAGATCCAGTCCGGATGCGCCGGATGAAAAGGAGAAAGGGCAGTAACTAAGTAGCCTCCTTTTCAATGGGAAGCCAGCGTTTTCCATAAACGCTGACGCGACGCATTGAAAATAAGGGGCGGGGCTTAAAGTTCCTTTGTAAAATCTCCTCTACCCCAATATGTCTCGCAGAGCGAGCATCGCATGCGCACTGCAACGCTAGGGGAGACCTAAAAAGTAGGTGTTGGAAAAGTACGGCGCAGTGTAAGTGAATGGTGACGAGTGTGATCTTTAGTTTGCAGGTAACACACAAATTTTTTTTTAAAAATCATTTGGCTAGTTTGTGGAACACTAATTGATCTAGAACGCTCTTATTTGTTGTTCTGATCTCTTTTCCACACCAAATGATAGCCTACAATACGATCAAAAAAGAAAAAGAAATAACATATCTCATATATATATTTGTTATGGGCACACTAAAGAGTATTAACATGTTCAACAGCCAGTTGAAAAGAGCCAGTGGAATATTAGTAGCAAAAAAAGGGATGAATGGATTATATTTTGTTGCCCGTACAAGTATTTTTAAGTGGATGTACACAGTTGTGGGTTTATATCTTGTCATGCCTGACAACTCATTCTCTACCTCACTGATGGTAGTTATAGAGCCCGAACTGCATGTAGGATTGCTTGTGTTACTGGGCAAGGGTGACATGATCTAGCATTTCAGGATGAACTGCTCCGATTGTGAAGAACAAGCAATATTTTGCTTATATATGCCCCGTGGATACAATACCACAGAAAAGATAAAACCGATGGACTGGAATGCTAATTTGAATTTCTTGTGCACCAGAAAACTACTCTGGATATTGTTGCTTCATTATGGATGATTTCATAACGAAACAGCATAGGGCCTCGTGACCATCTGAAATACCGAAAGCCACAAGTTTGAGAATAAAGCACGTGTGTGCTGCATACTGGGGCTACACCCCTACTTTTCAGTCCATACCTCTGCTTGCATAGGATGGCTACACCATCTTGACAGGTTAGAACACCCTCAAATCAAAGATACTGGCAAATGTTGTTGTGAAAATTGATGCTAGTATATTTTTTTGTCACAAGTTTGCATTCAGAGAAAAAACGTTGCAAAATGTGTTTCTACATTGGGAAACCTTACATGAGTGCAAGAAGTCAAACTAGTCAGGTACTTGGTGGTTCCTTGCTGCTGATAGGAGAGCCTGTGCTTTCCTAAGGCAAGTTAACAGAAGTGGCCCAAGGGTGCCACCTAGCCATTGTGTTAAATCACAACCACAGGTTACAAAAAAGCTATTTTAAATGAAGTGCTGAAAATCTTAGGACTGTTTCCCTCTGCTGGGGGCATTACTCCTGGCTTTAGATGGTGGATATTCACTGAGTTGTCAGCACTCTTTCACTGACTCTGTTGTTTTTTTGTGGATAATTTTTTTCACTGTTTTTCTTTTTGTTCCCTGCCCTTCCCTTAGCCTGAGAGACTCCTCGAGTCCTCTCTGGTTTTTTAGTTGGCGTTTATTTTATATATATATATATCTATTTGGGCTTCGACTCTGGTGTTTCAAGAAATGAAGATTGCACCAGGAACTTAACATATTGAAGGTTTGGCGACCCTGTTGAATGCCCGCTGTAAAAGCGGCAGGAGCACGCCATCCGTGTGTTTTTGTCTATATATATATATGTTGGGATCTTTGCTTCTTGGAATAGTGGGCATGTTGCTAGGAGGTTGGAATGTTGTGATATGAATAGCAGACAGTACAGAGGAAGCTGTGGAAGGAGCTGGAGGTCTCTTTACTTCTAACTAATAAAGACTAACTTCAACTATCTACCTTGGATTGAAGCTATCTTCTTTACATTGGCGACGAGGGAACCCTATACTCTGGCAGGGGCAGAGATTGAAACTGACCTCCACCCCTGGATGATACTACTGCTGGAATTGACTGTGGTATACAATTTACTCCTCCAACTTGTTTTCCTACTTTTCTTCCCAAGGCAGCAGCAACCTTGTGGTATTGTAACTAAGGGAGAAAGCAAATATTCTCAACCTAAACAAGTAAAGTTTGTGAAGAAAAATGTTCTTATCCTAAATGATGGTTCTGGTTGGAGCTGTGGCAATGTTGCAAAGTGTAATGCTCCATAGATTTTATTTGCTCCTGTTTGCTTTATTTCTTATATGCTTCATTTGTACGTTCTTCTGATATTGTAATGGGGGAGATGTGTTGGGATCTTTGCTTCGTGGAATAGTGGGCATGTTGCTAGGAGGTTGGAATGTTGTGATATGAATAGCAGACAGTACAGAGGAAGCTGTGAAAGGAGCTGGAGGTCTCTTTACTTCTAACTAATAAAGACTAACTTCAACTATCTACCTTGGATTGAAGCTATCTTCTTTACAATATATATATATATATATATATATATATATATATATATATATATATATATATATATATATATATATATATATATATATATATATATATATATATCCAAAATCAATTCCAACGATACAAACAGGAATGTCCAGGCCAGCTTTGCAGTTATCAAAGAGCTTTTATTTTTAGCTCCTACTCAACGCGTTTCGAGGTACAACCTCTTGATCACGAGCGTGAGTGTGAGTGATTCTCATGTTTAAGTATAGTCACATGATCTTCTAAACAACATAGTAAACAGACTTGTGAGACAGTCACTAGGCATTTGTAATAGTATGGTTATACACAAATGCAAATTAAATAAACTAAATACAAAGCACATATTAATCAAATGCTATGTACAAAAAAGAAATAAATTAATCAAGAATGGAAAGGCAATGATTTCCGTGGACATTACATTATTTCATCATGTAAAGTCTCAACAATTGAAATCTCACACAATAGTGAGGCGCATTAGTAAATGGTGGCATGCTCATTCAGTTTCTGCTGGGGTTATTTTTGCATGTTGCATCACGGATAATTCATCTCAGTCCAAGGTGTGTTCCACCTAGGTTTGCGCATTAATACAATCTTATTGCTGTACATGAACTTGGGCAACTAGACATCCTGTCTGTCTTAAGACTTTGCCTCTCAGATGCACCAACAGAAAAAATAGTAAAAATAGTAAAACAGAAAAAACAAAGAACACTCCAGCTCCAGTGGGCATTTAGTCAGGAGTGCCTGTATCTGTGCATGATTCCGCCCCAGTGGGCATAAACAGAAAAAACAGAAAAACAAAGAGCACTCCAGCTCCAGTGGGCATCTAGTCAGGAGTGCCTGTATCTGTGCATGATTCCGCCCCAGTGGGCATGCAGAAATGGTCATAAACAACATAAAAGTCATTGACCTACTGAGCCGCCATTACTCATATTGCCGTCCATACGTGTCAACTTCCATACTTGAAAACGTGTTAAAGTGCTCGTGCATTGTCAAATCGAGTGACTTCTCACAAATATCTGGTGAAAAAATAGACAATTCGATGATTAGAGGTGCATCAGTGACAAATCTCATTACATCATTATATATACAACAGTATTCTCACAAACCAAAATTAAAAACAATGCAGAACAGGCCTTCACCTAGGAATCAATTGTATTGAGTGATGGAGTCCACCAGCTAACCCAGATGAACTTCCAGTTCTTCATCAAGGTTGTGCCCATCCGGCTGCTTAGTTCTATATTTTATGATCAGAAGGGATTCCAACCTGCGGAGTTCTTGAATCCTATTGCCCCCCCTTTCCCTTGCGGGTATGGATGCCAGCACACAAAAGGATAAAAAATTAGGGTTGCTTTTGTGAAAGGACTCAAAATGTCTCGCTATGGGGTAACTTTTGTCTTTATGATTTATAGCCCTCATATGTTGCAGTACTCTGTCTTTGGCAGGTAGTTTCGTGCTACCTATATAGGTCAGTTTACAAGGGCACATGAGTGCATACACCGCAAAGTCAGTTTGACATGTTGTGTGCACTCGGATGGTAAAAGGGTCGAGATGTTTGGAAAGTTGAATGGTTTTCGTGCTGGTGCTATTCTTACAAGCTTTGCATCTGCCACAGATATAAAATCCAGTGACAGGATTATCTCTGACTTTTTTAGGCACCAGGGTAGTACATAACGTGTCCTTAAGAGATTTAGCTTTTCTGAAAGTAATCTGGGGGTGTGGGCTAATGGTTGCTGCTATGTCCTTGTCTAGTGTGAGGACATTCCAGTATTTGTCCAGGGCCTTCCTTACCTCCCTATTCTGGCCATGAAAATCTGTTATGAACCTGGTAGTGACAGAGGAAGGTTCGTAATTTGGGTCCTTATCCTTTAACAAGTCAGTGCGGTTCAAAGTACTTACTTTGGTCAGAGCAGCACAGATACAGGCACTCCTGACTAGATGCCCACTGGAGCTGGAGTGCTCTTTGTTTTTCTGTTTTTTCTGTTTATGCCCACTGGGGCGGAATCATGCACAGATACAGGCACTCCTGACTAAATGCCCACTGGAGCTGGAGTGTTCTTTGTTTTTTCTGTTTTACTATTTTTACTATTTTTTCTGTTGGTGCATCTGAGAGGCAAAGTCTTAAGACAGACAGGATGTCTAGTTGCCCAAGTTCATGTACAGCAATAAGATTGTATTAATGCGCAAACCTAGGTGGAACACACCTTGGACTGAGATGAATTATCCGTGATGCACCATGCAAAAATAACCCCAGCAGAAACTGAATGAGCATGCCACCATTTACTAATGCGCCTCACTATTGTGTGAGATTTCAATTGTTGAGACTTTACATGATGAAATAATGTAATGTCCACGGAAATCATTGCCTTTCCATTCTTGATTAATTTATTTCTTTTTTGTACATAGCATTTGATTAATATGTGCTTTGTATTTAGTTTATTTAATTTGCATTTGTGTATAACCATACTATTACAAATGCCTAGTGACTGTCTCACAAGTCTGTTTACTATGTTGTTTAGAAGATCATGTGACTATACTTAAACATGAGAATCACTCACACTCACGCTCGTGATCAAGAGGTTGTACCTCGAAACGCGTTGAGTAGGAGCTAAAAATAAAAGCTCTTTGATAACTGCAAAGCTGGCCTGGACATTCCTGTTTGTATCGTTGGAATTGATTTTGGATATTTGGGGAGTGGCTGCCCCGTCCAGGCCCTCCGCTGCAAGAGGCAGGGGTCCAGAGCCCGAAATTACATTTGGATATATATATATATATATATATATATATATATATATATATATATATATATATATATATATATATATATATATATATATATATATATATATATATATTACCTACTGGCGGTCGCCAGTAGGTATATATAGTTAGGATTTTTTTGAATAGGGATTTCTGAAAATTCTATGTTGAATACCTTTGGCGTTGATGGACGGAATTGGCTAACATTTTCAGGAAAAATGGCACATTTTGTTTCTGAGCGTCCCCTGAAAGTTTGGGGGAGTTTCGTCAAGCGGGGGCCGAGAAAAAAGGGGGGTCCCAAAACGTGTTTTTAACATTGAGTTTTCCATAGGGCGGTTGGACCCACTTTTAGCTCGAACGGCTGAATGGATTTCCACAAAACTTGGCAAAATTGTAGGAACTGGTAGCCCGATGTGCCTTTGCTATGTCTCAAGATATATGCACCAGTGGTTTTTATGAAAATTAACTTTGAAAAATATATATTGGGCTACATTGGGCTATATATATGTTAGAGCCCAAATGTAGCCCAATGTAGCCCAATGTAGCCCAATGTAGCCCAAAGATGGCCACCAGAGACAAAAAAAAACAAATGTAGCCCAAATATCAGCCAGATGTAGTCCAACTATAGCCCAGTGACAGTATGTCCCAGAGTGTTCTAAAGAACAACTAGAGCGCTAACAGTCTTACTTATGACAAAAGTATGGCACACCTGAAGTCATCTTGATTGGAATAAAGTGTTAACACTTAAAACATTTAATTTGCAAAGGAACAAAATTTTGCCATAGAAATGTTATATATATATTTATATTTTGAATAGGGATTTCTGAAAATTCTATGTTGAATAACTTTGGCGTTGATGGACGGAATTGGCTGAAATTTTCAGGAAAATGGCACATTTTATTTCTGAGTGTCCCCTAAAAGTTTGGGGGGGCTTCGTCAAGCGGGGGCCGAGAAAAAAGGGGGGTCCCAAAACATGTTTTTAACATTGAGTTTTCCATAGGGCGGTTGGACTCACTTTTAGCTCGAACGGCTGAATGGATTTCTATGAAACTTGGCAAAATTGTAGAGACTGTTTCCCGATGTGCCTTTGCTAGGTCTCAAGATATGTGCTCCAGTAGATTTTGAGAAATTAACGTTCAAAAAAATATATATATCTGTGACAGCGTCCCGGTTAGCGCCCCGGTTCGCGTACCAGACGCGTAACGGAACTTTGCGAGGAGAAGCGGATTGGCTCTCCGGTGACTCTCAACATTCTAAACAGTCCGGAGTGGCCGCCATCTTGTCTCTCGGTAGGATCGAGAGACAAGAGTTGGAAATAAACGAAGGGGGTAATGAATGAAAGGGGCAAGGTAGACCCCTCCTGACCCCCTAGGATTGATGTGGGGGCTATTAAAGGGCTTCAATTTTTCACGGTGGAAGCGCTAACCTGTACGCGAACCGGGTAGCTCACCGGTAGCGTAACGGGAGTCCGCCATCTTGTGTTTTGGACGAATTTAGTCACAAGATGGAGGATAAATAATGTTGGGAATGGGTATAAGGGGGCACGGGAGACATATCCTGACCCCCTAGGTTTTCTGAGGGTGGCTGAGGAGGCCCATATATGTAAAAAAAAAAACACTTTTTTTTTTCAAATTTTCGCACGGTTAGCGCCCAGGCCGCGCACCGGGTAGCGTTCCGGAAAGCGTAACAAGGGGAAAACCAAGGGAAATAGTAAAATAATATTTTAGAGTGCTTTGAGGTAGGGTAGCTCTGAATAGAGCTGTTGTGTTGTGTGGGTGATGTAAGTACCAACATGTAGGTACCAATGAAGAGTCTAAAATTCAATGTACACCGTCTCCTCTGTAGATATTTTGTATGTTCTAATATGGGTTATTTAAATGTAAATGTGTGGAAAAGCACTTCATGCTTTAAAGCAATTGTATTTTTGAACTGATTGTTCTTTCCTCTTAGTCCTCCTCTTTGTTTTTTTCCCCCACACTCTTCTTCAGCATGATAGTTGATAACTTCGTTCCGTCAAAAAATTTATATACATAAAAAAATTATATTAAATACATATAAAATATATTTTTCCTTTAAAAGAAGAATACAATTTACAGCTATTGATATTTGCTATTAAAAAACCATTGAAATTCACTGAAAAAACCATAGGTTATAGACCATATATAGTTAGGAATTAGCATTTACAAAACCTTATTTTACTCACACAAAACCATTGAAATTTGCATATATAGTTAGTTGCACTAACTATATATCGCGCACCCGCAATCCACTGCTGATCATGTCACATATTACATCATTCATGACATGGTCAGTAACATCACTGATGACATCACTGATGAATATATATATATATATATATATATATGCAGGAAAACACTCCCAAAGCCACCTCCAATCCCACGGACCTGTGAAGCAAAACAGGAGACGGACCAACCACAGGATCTGGCCAAACAGATCTTTTAATGGCACAGGTAAACAGCAATGACGCGTTTCGGGCTGGTGAGCCTTTGATCACATGCAGAGCAGTTACATTTTTACTTGTTTATATAATGTGGTACAAAAGTGCACGTTCCCCTGAAACAGACTAATGCCGGGTCAGATGACCATAGACATAGTAAAAATACTGTTCGAGGTGATTTCTAAATGGTACAGATAAAGCTAGTTGTTGGTTAAAAAACTGCAAAGTTGCATTTATATATATACATAAATGTTTACCTCATATTGAACACTAGCCAACTCAACACCCACCATTCTGAAACTGCTTATGTTTGGAATCACATATATAACAACAAATATATTTCAGCATAAATGCATATAGACTCCATATGATCCCAAAAGATTTTAAAAAATTCGAAGGGGTTCAAGACACTTCATGGCAGGATAAATCCTAACACATAGTCAAATATCCATTCAAACGAATATGCATCATTAAAGAATCCATTCTAAAGCAACTGCAGTATTTCAGGGAGGATCTTGTGAAGATAAACTGCATGACAATTTTTTATATATATTACTCAATAACACCTCTGCCTAATGTGCAAAAAGCTGTGCAAAATGAGTGCAAAAAAAAAAAAATATATATATATATATATATATATATATATATATATATATATATATATATATATATATATATATATATATATATATATATCAAAAGCAAAGCGTCCCTGCGCTCTTCAGAAGGGCTCACCACATCATTCCCCACCATCCGGCTCTTTCAACAGCTCCCGGCAATTTCAGTGCTTTACCCCCTTAATTTACATGAGTCCGACGCATTTCGGGGCTTGGAACACCCCTTCTTCATGGACAAAACATGAGGCATGGCTTCTTCACCTGTTACTTTTTCAAATACGGTTTTTATTTGAATTGTTCCGCCCTGAGTGGGTGTGGCTCGCTGGATGACGTCTGCCAGGAATCCTGGTAGTTGGAGTCCCACAGGTGTCGAATAGTGATATCCCTTGAGTAGGTTTCATGACAACATGCGAGTGTGTCTTTCTTCTTCAACCTTGAGTAGGTGCGGGATAATATGCTGAGATTGCATCGTTTCTTTGGGATGAGGCGCCGATCGGCAGAATGGGGTCATTCCGCCTCAGTCATCACACACGTAGTGCTTCTTGACGCGTGTGATGCGGAGCTCCTTCTGCGGTCTTGGACAGACCGCAAAAAATGTCAAAAGCAAAGCGTCCCTGCGCTATACAGAAGGGCTCACCACATCATTCCCCACCATCCGGCTCTTTCAACAGCTCCCGGCAATTTCAGTGCTTTACCCCCTTAATTTACATGAGTCCGACGCGTTTCGGGACTTGGAACACCCCTTCTTCATGGACAAAACATGAGGCATGGCTTCTTCACCTGTTACTTTTTCAAATACGGTTTTTATTTGAATTGTTCCGCCCTGAGTGGGTGTGGCTCGCTGGATGACGTCTGCCAGGAATCCTGGTAGTTGGAGTTCCACAGGTGTCGAATAGTGATATCCCTTGAGTAGGTTTCATGACAACATGCGAGTGTGTCTTTCTTCTTCAACCTTGAGTAGGTGCGGGGATAATATGCTGAGATTGCATCGTTTCTTTGGGATGAGGCGCCGATTGGCAGAATGGGGTCATTCCGCCTCAGTCATCACACACGTAGTGCTTCTTAACGCGTGTGATGCGGAGCTCCTTCTTCAGTCTAGGACAGACCGCAAAAAATGTCAAAAGCAAAGCGTCCCTGCGCTATTCAGAAGGGCTCACCACATCATTCCCCACCATCCGGCTCTTTCAACAGCTCCCGGCAATTTCAGTGCTTTACCCCCTTAATTTACATGAGTCCGACGCGTTTCGGGGCTTGGAATACCCCTTCTTCATGGACAAAACATGAGGCATGGCTTCTTCACCTGTTACTTTTTCAAATACGTTTTTTATTTGAATTGTTCCGCCCTGAGTGGGTGTGGCTCGCTGGATGACGTCTGCCAGGAATCCTGGTAGTTGGAGTCCCACAGGTGTCGAATAGTGATATCCCTTGAGTAGGTTTCATGACAACATGCGAGTGTGTCTTTCTTCTTCAACCTTGAGTAGGTGCGGGGATAATATGCTGAGATTGCATCGTTTCTTTGGGATGAGGCGCCGATCGGCAGAATGGGGTCATTCCGCCTCAGTCATCACACACGTAGTGCTTCTTGACGCGTGTGATGCGGAGCTCCTTCTGCGGTCTAGGACAGACCACAAAAAATGTCAAAAGCAAAGCGTCCCTGCGCTATACAGAAGGGCTCACCACATCATTCCCCACCATCCGGCTCTTTCAACAGCTCCCGGCAATTTCAGTGCTTTACCCCCTTAATTTACATGAGTCTGACGCGTTTCGGGACTTGGAACACCCCTTCTTCATGGACAAAACATGAGGCATGGCTTCTTCACCTGTTACTTTTTCAAATACGGTTTTTATTTGAATTGTTCCGCCCTGAGTGGGTGTGGCTCGCTGGATGACGTCTGCCAGGAATCCTGGTAGTTGGAGTCCCACAGGTGTCGAATAGTGATATCCCTTGAGTAGGTTTCATGACAACATGCGAGTGTGTCTTTCTTCTTCAACCTTGAGTAGGTGCGGGGATAATATGCTGAGATTGCATCGTTTCTTTGGGATGAGGCGCCGATCGGCAGAATGGGGTCATTCCGCCTCAGTCATCACACACGTAGTGCTTCTTAACGCGTGTGATGCGGAGCTCCTTCTTCGGTCTAGGACAGACCGCAAAAAATGTCAAAAGCAAAGCGTCCCTGCGCTATTCAGAAGGGCTCACCACATCATTCCCCACCATCCGGCTCTTTCAACAGCTCCCGGCAATTTCAGTGCTTTACCCCCTTAATTTACATGAGTCCGACGCGTTTCGGGGCTTGGAACACCCCTTCTTCATGGACAAAACATGAGGCATGGCTTCTTCACCTGTTACTTTTTCAAATACGGTTTTTATTTGAATTGTTCCGCCCTGAGTGGGTGTGGCTCGCTGGATGACGTCTGCCAGGAATCCTGGTAGTTGGAGTCCCACAGGTGTCGAATAGTGATATCCCTTGAGTAGGTTTCATGACAACATGCGAGTGTGTCTTTCTTCTTCAACCTTGAGTAGGTGCGGGGATAATATGCTGAGATTGCATCGTTTCTTTGGGATGAGGCGCCGATCGGCAGAATGGGGTCATTCCGCCTCAGTCATCACACACGTAGTGCTTCTTGACGCGTGTGATGCGGAGCTCCTTCTTCGGTCTAGGACAGACCGCAAAAAATGTCAAAAGCAAAGCGTCCCTGTGCTATTCAGAAGGGCTCACCACATCATTCCCCACCATCCGGCTCTTTCAACAGCTCCCGGCAATTTCAGTGCTTTACCCCCTTAATTTACATGAGTCCGACGCGTTTCGGGGCTTGGAACACCCCTTCTTCATGGACAAAACATGAGACATGGCTTCTTCACCTGTTAATTTTTCAAATACGGTTTTTATTTGAATTGTTCCGCCCTGAGTGGGTGTGGCTCGCTGGATGACGTCTGCCAGGAATCCTGGTAGTTGGAGTCCCACAGGTGTCGAATAGTGATATCCCTTGAGTAGGTTTCATGACAACATGCGAGTGTGTCTTTCTTCTTCAACCTTGAGTAGGTGCGGGGATAATATGCTGAGATTGCATCGTTTCTTTGGGATGAGGCGCCGATCGGCAGAATGGGGTCATTCCGCCTCAGTCATCACACACGTAGTGCTTCTTGACGCGTGTGATGCGGAGCTCCTTCTTCGGTCTAGGACAGACCGCAAAAAATGTCAAAAGCAAAGCGTCCCTGCGCTATTCAGAAGGGCTCACCACATCATTCCCCACCATCCGGCTCTTTCAACAGCTCCCGGCAATTTTAGTGCTTTACCCCCTTAATTTACATGAGTCCGACGCATTTCGGGGCTTGGAACACCCCTTCTTCATTGACAAAACATGAGGCATGGCTTCTTCACCTGTTACTTTTTCAAATACGGTTTTTATTTGAATTGTTCCGCCCTGAGTTGGTGTGGCTCGCTGGATGACGTCTGCCAGGAATCCTGGTAGTTGGAGTCCCACGGGTGTCGAATAGTGATATCCCTTGAGTAGGTTTCATGACAACATGCGAGTGTGTCTTTCTTCTTCAACCTTGAGTAGGTGCGGGGATAATATGCTGAGATTGCATCGTTTCTTTGGGATGAGGCGCCGATCGGCAGAATGGGGTCATTCCGCCTCAGTCATCACACACGTAGTGCTTCTTGACGCATGTGATGCGGAGCTCCTTCTTCGGTCTAGGACAGACCGCAAAAAATGTCAAAAGCAAAGCGTCCCTGCGCTATTCAGAAGGGCTCACCACATCATTCCCCACCATCCGGCTCTTTCAACAGCTCCCGGCAATTTCAGTGCTTTACCCCCTTAATTTACATGAGTCCGATGCGTTTCGGGGCTTGGAACACCCCTTCTTCATGGACAAACATGAGGCATGGCTTCTTCACCTGTTACTTTTTCAAATACGGTTTTTATTTGAATTGTTCCACCCTGAGTGGGTGTGGCTCGCTGGATGACGTCTGCCAGGAATCCTGGTAGTTGGAGTCCCACAGGTGTCGAATAGTGATATCCCTTGAGTAGGTTTCATGACAACATGCGAGTGTGTCTTTCTTCTTCAACCTTGAGTAGGTGCGGGGATAATATGCTGAGATTGCATCGTTTCTTTGGGATGAGGCGCCGATCGGCAGACCCAAAAGTATTAAATCACCTCCTGGAAACTTTCTTTTTGTAGAAAACCAGAGTCAGAGCCCCAATAGTGCGCAAAAGGGTTTATTTAGGCACAAGGAAAATTACCCTACGCGTTTCGAAGTCAGCCGACTTCTTGCTCACGGGTCAAGGGGCTCTGACTCTGGTTTTCTACAAAAAGAAAGTTTCCAGGAGGTGATTTAATATATATATTTTTTTTATATGCTATCGATTGCATTCGTATCATGTAGTCTTTTTACCATGTTTTTCATTAACTTGTAGAACATGTGACTTTAGTGGGAAGGGCATATCACTTTAAATTGGCAAAAATCATTCACAGCCTTTATGTGAACAAGGGCGCCAAAGCCCAAAACACGTCATCTTTTTGACTGCTGCTAGGCTGTAAATAAACATCTTGCCTGAGAAAGAAGTGGTTCGTTTCTCTTTTCTTCGCCGCTGTTCCAGTGGAAGTGGAAGGAGTGCTTTCTTTGCAATATATATATATATATATATATATATTGAAGCTCTGTCTCGCCTCGTATTTCAGAAGAAAAGAGAAAGCACTCTCAGGAGCGGGTTCAAAGCTTATTGTAAAAACCCACAGCGACCAGACGCGTTTCGGCGTTTTGCCTTCTTCGATGGTAAAATGCACGTCTGAGGCAGCCATTTTTATTTACATCAGCACGTTGTAATGTAGGACATAGAGAGAGGCAGATCAACAAAGGTATGGGCGCCATCTTAACCTAGTCATGTATATCTCTGAACCAGCTGTTTACAATTGCATTATTATTGCAAAACAAAACTTTTCGATTCATCAATCAACATTGATAAACATTATACAAAATCCATTATAATGTTACAATATATTTCAATAAGGCCCTGGATGGGCTTGCAACCTCTTTGCATTTTTCCTATATCCGTTCTTCAATCTCGCCCTGAATGATGATTGATGAAGTGCGTCTGATTGTTTTTTCTTGCAAATAAAGACCCTTGATTTGAATCCCACGGAGTCGGTGCCTGTTTTTCGAAGGATTGTAAACACAGGATTGGGTTCATATATATATATATATATATATATATATATATATATATATATATATATATATATATATATATATATATATATATATTACCTACTGTCGGTCGCCAGTAGGTAGTTATAGTTAGGATTATTTTCAATAGGGAAATCGCAACATTCTATTGGGAATAACTTTAGCGCCGGTTGAGGAATCTGCCTGAAAATGTCCTCAAATTTGCCTCGCGGCGCTCTGGTCCTTGCCTGAAAGTTTAGGGGGGATTCGTCAAGCGGGGGCCGAGAAAAAAGGGGGTCCCAAAACGTGTTTTCCCCATGTTAATTTCCTTAGGGCGGTCGACCTCACTTTTAGCCCGAACGGCTGAATGGATTTCCACGAAACTTGGCAAAATTGTAGGGACTGGTAGCCCGATGTGCCTTTGCTATTTCTCAAGATATGTTCTCCAGTGGATTTTGAGTAATTTAGGTTAAAAAAATATATATATCTCTAAGCGCGCCCCGGTACGCGCACCGGGGCGCGAACCAGCGCGCTACGCGAGTTCGCGCGCGGAAAGCTGATTGGCTCTCGGGTGTCTGTAAACATTCGAAACAGTCCGGAGCGGCCGCCATCTTGTGTCTCGGTAGGATCGAGACACAAGAGGTGGCAAAAACAAAGAGGGAAATGACCAAAAGGGGGCAGGATAGACCCCCTTGACCCCCTAGGTTTGATGTGGGGGCCATAAAAGGGGCTATGCGCGGGGGGAGCGCCCGGTACGCGCACCGGGGAGCGGACCGGGGAGCGGACCATGGGGAAAAAAGAATGACAGAGTTTTTAAAAAATGTACCCTTTTTTTATAAATTGGAGGTAGTTCTAAAAAGAACTGTTTTTTTCTTCTTTTTGTTGTGTTATATATATATATTTTTTTGAACATTTTATACTTTTTTTGGCTTTTATGAACAGTTTTATATTTTTTTTGTATTTTTTATGGGGACAAACAAAAAACAGGGAATTGTAAACAGCTCAACTGGAGCAAAAAAAAACAGGACAAAATTAAGGCTTCTTTCGGCACCGGTGGTTTCACATCAGTTATAGTTAGGAATTAGCATTTAAAAAACCTATGAAATTCACTGAAAAAACCATAGGTTTCACACCAGTTATAGTTAGGAAGTAGCATTTAAAAAACCTTTGAAAGTCACTGAAAAAACCACAGGTTTCACACCAGTTATAGTTCGGAATTGGCATTTAAAAAACCTATAAAATTCACTGAAAAAACCATAGGTTTCACACTAGTTATAGTTAGCTGGAAATTTTACTGACATAAAACCATTGAAATTCCCATGTTATAGTTAGTTGGACTCACTATAACTTGCGCGCCTGCAATGCACTGCTGATGACGTCACATATTACATCACTCATGACATGGTCAGTGACATCACTCATGACATCACTGATGACACTATCCTTGTGACAGAGTGACAGACCTCCTTTCAGTGTAATGTAACCCTTGAAACACATATTCAAAAATAGAAAATAACATTTTCAAAAAATGGAGATACCCATACCAGTTACAACAACCAATTCAGTAATACCACCATCTATATACACATCCACTCATTCACCAACAGTTCTATATAGTCACTCATACATATATTCACTCATCATATGTAGTGAAACACCTATTCATCCTGTTACACACCGACAGTCATCCAAAAGTTACTCACACACATACTCACACATGCAAATAAACTTTTGAACATCCATTTATTTGCATATACAGCTATACACACACTACCACCTTACTTCTAAGGAAACCTACACATACTTACTCTCTTAAGCAATCACTTATAGAAACACATACTTATTTAAACAGGAACTGTTACAATCTCTTACTCTCACATATACTCACTTATATACATCAATATTCACATATACTAGATTAAAACATATGTAGTTACTGATAAAGACACTAGTGAGACAGTCATTCACTTAATAACACACACACATATACACACTCATCCACCCATACAGACCTGCACATATGTTGTGTTCAAAACACATTCAAACAGAGAGTCAGTCATTGATGCATCTATGTGCTAAGTCATACCCCCACCAAACCATACAGACACTCATACTGATACTAAAAACAACATCTAATAACCCATATACACACACATGTAGCTACTCACAAACCCATGCAGCCACTTAAACACAAAGTGAAACACTAATACATATATTTAAATATTTAAACATTTCTCACTAATATATGTATGCACTAAGATACACTTAATAAGCCAGTTAACAAATCAATTTTTTTTTTAAAAACATCCATTTAGACACTTATTTAAACATTTATTCTTCCATTGAATTTTACATATACATATATAAAACATATTTATTTTTCAGAAAGACACACATTCACTGGATGGTGTCATCAGTGATGTCATGAGTGATGTCACTGACCATGTCATGAGTGATGTAATATGTGATGTCATCAGCAGTGCATTGCAGGCGCGCAAGTTACAGTGAGTCCAACTAACTATAACGTGGGAATTTCAATGGTTTTATGTCAGTAAAATTTCCAGCTAACTATAACTGGTGTGAAACCTATGGTTTTTTCAGTGAATTTTATAGGTTTTTTAAATGCTAATTCCTAACTATAACTGGTGTGAAACCTGTGGTTTTTTCCGTGAAAAAAAAAAAAAATATATATATATATATATATATATATATATATATATATATATATATATATATATATATATATATATATATATATGAAAGATGTGTTGCTGACTTATGAGGACTTATGACGCATGGTGCCACTTACAAAATACATGTCAAGGATGCAGAATTGAAGAACAAGAGCATATACTCTCTGGTACAAGCAGGCATTGTGACCCTAAAAATTAGAAATTTGGAAAAGAACGCTGTAGTGCAGTGCAAAAAAAGATGATAAATCTCAGTGGAACAATACTTGGTATCAGGAGGTGGATGTCCAACTTGGGAAAGAGCAAAATGCAGTCACTCAAAGTGAAGTTGAGTTAACCAGAAGCTAACATATTGACCCATGCTGTATGCTGTAATGGGTGGAAGTAATATGTAAATGACAGAACAACAAACTAATGGATGAAGAGAGGTGGCTGAAAGCCCCTTTAAGAAGGTATATTGTACATATTATTTTAGTAAAATCGAAAGGTTTTAGCCAACATCAGACAAAATGTGCACATAAAAGGCAGCAATGTAGGTGAATAGTGAAAGTGAATGTGCAGACGGAAGGCACAAAAATTACTGCAGTGCAAGAATGATAGAATTCAAGCCCCAGGCCCAGCCAGCCATCCACCCCTTGTGATCTGGGCTATGGTCAACTTTCTTGACCTAGTTCCACACAACAGTTAATGCCTCAAAAATGGAGGAGAAACGTGATTATGTCCAGCTTTCCTCCAATTCTCCACAAATATAGTGAATGGAAATACCTTACCTGTTTTGGGACAATTCTGGAGGCGGAAGAGAGCAGAAGAAAAGGATGGTTTCAGTATATTTCACTCATTGGGGGAATGGGTGTGAAAACTGTCCCCTTTATGCATACATTGATCACTGGGCAAATCAGCTTTTTCCAGAATCTACTGTCAGTTTATTGACAGAAAGAGTATGTGGCCACTTAGACAAGTAAAGGCCATGCTTTGAGTTCCAGAGCTATTCAGAGTGACTGCTTCTCTAATTGCTGAAACAAATAGCTTTTTTGTTTATTCCCTGTGGAATCTTTAACATAAAGCTGTCATATAGTCTCTTGAATATCAAGCTTCACAACATTTTTCTTTGCTTTTCAACCATAAGAGGACCAGCAGAGTTTAAGAACCTGATTGACAGATACTGATGTGCTGACAAAAAACATCAGCTCACCTGTCCACTGCCATGCAGGTCATTTCCGGTCTGGTGGCTTAGTGGACTAATGCGTCCATTGTAGGGGCCTTTGTTTGTACTCATGGTCAAAGGTTAAAATCATTATCTAATCACTCAAATCCTACAAAGAAGTGGAAAGGATTCAATTTTAAAGTCCATTAAGGGCGAGTCAATTAGCATTGAACAAAGAAATAAATACATTTAAAATGGAAATGGTTAAGCAAAGAAGGTTTTAGTCCATCAGCTACTGACTGTAGAATCAGCATAGCAGTCCAAAAGGCAAGAGCATGGTTCTGAAAATCATCAAAAATAGATCAGCATAGTGTGTGGATCATAAAGTAAGTAAAATCCAAATGGTGGTGCGTTGAAGCAAAATCAAGTAGTTTTACTTTTAAGAAACAAACATTAATGGTGTTGCCCTCTTTTGGGGTTTCTTCTTTAAGAAGGTCTCTAGCAATTTCCAGTTGCGTGGCATCACATCATCATTGAAAGACTATTGCATGTCCATATTCTCATAATGTCACCTGGGACATTTGAAAAAAGTGACATGATTTTGCATGCTAGTCATGCGAAACTAGAAATTGAGAGTCCATATAGGCCTAGTATCAGTTAAAAAGGATACAAAGTAATTTCTATAAGCAATAGACGAAATTCTTTTCCCACAAAAATATTTCACTGTAATTGTGGAAGAAAAATTCAGGAATGTCGAGGCGTACACATGTAGAGGACAAGTAGAGCAACATTTCACTAGTAGAAAATAACCATTTGTCACAACTTGCTCTCTGCTTTCTCGTGCCCATCACCAGGGGGCTGAACTGTGGGACTCTGAAGTATTCTAATAGGCTTTCAGACCCTCCACGTCATGTACATACTGACTTCCAGCCATTTGGACACAATTTGGGAATTGACATCCATTCCCAATCCATGCTGGGTTTTGTGGACCCCATCCTGCTCATGCCTGAAACTCCATGAATTCCGTGCTCACTGCTTTGTTTCCACCCCTGCAGGCCAAGGATGGGTGGAGGAATTCAGCTCAACTGTGGCTGGATGATGCTAACCTGCTCACACCAGATGCACATGATTACTGTGAGCTCTTATAAGCCCCGGCTCCCTTCAGGCCAAGGTTGGTCATTATAGCTGTATACCAGTGAGACTGATCCTTGTGCCCCGTGCTTTTGAAATACCTTGATTCCTGAGCTATAGTTAATACTTGTTTCCTGATTCCTGAGCTATATCTATTGTTTCTGCCTGAATTAGCCCTGTCTGCAGTGCTGCTTAGTTTCCTGAGTTCCTGAGCTACAGTTATTCTTTGTTCCTGTTACTAGGCATCAGCTATTTTTCTTGTTCCTGACTTGTACTGCTTGAAGTGCTCTCTTGACTCCTTGTTTCCTAAACTGTAGCTATTTCCTGTTTCTTTGAACCAGTACGGCCTGCAGTGCTACGTTGACTCCTGAAGCTTTAGTAATTCCCTGTTCCTGAACTAGCACTGCCTGCAGTGCTACCATGACTCCTGAAGCTTTAGTAATTCCCTGTTCCTGGACCAGCACAACCTGCAGTGCTACCTCGACTCCTGAGCCTTAGCTCAATTATTGTTCCTGCCTCAGCAGTGCCTTCAATGCTACTTTGTTTTCTTGACTCCTTAACCTGTACTATTCTAGTACACCTTTGTAGCCTCCCCTTCTGTATCTTTATTGTGGTCTTGAGATCAGCAGTATATAGATAAAATGGCAGGGAGATGAGAACACAATCCTGTTTTATGACTTTATTTGTTGTTATTTTTTTGATGGTCTAGTTTCCTTGATTTCGTTTTATTTGTTCCTAGGTCTTTGTGTAGACTGCCATAATGCATTGAGCAAATTTCGAGGAATTCCCCATTCAGCCAGCTTATTCCATAATATTTGACGGTCTACCCTGTCAACTGTTGCTGAGTATTCTACATTATACCATATATTGGTGGATGAAAAGTTTTTGTTCGTGAGAGTGGCCAAGTATGATAAGGCAACTATATTATCTACAGTCGAGGCGTTGCACTTAAATCCAGTTTGCAAGTAGGGAATTGCTTGAAACTTTGGCCAGCTTTCTAGATATTTTAAGAGGATACTTGTGTATGCCTTGGCTTCTATGATGAGTAATGCTATCAATCAATAGTTTAGAGAACCCTTTGTGATCCACTTCTTCTGCATCGGGTGCAGGATGGATCTGCACCAAGATTTGGGACCTGTGCATACAGAAAAGATTCCTGATGAAAAGTTGTTAAGTGCTGGCTCCAGAAATCTGTTTTAAATAAATGTCCAGGTAGACCATTTGGCCCTGGTGCACTGTCAACTGCTATTGTCTATAGGCTCTACTTGACCAGCTTATGATTGATGTGGTTCTCAGTGTGTGCAGCTGGGTCCAATAACGTTTTCGGTGTTTTTATGACTTGTTGATGCTTCATCTGTAGTGTACAGGTTTTTTGTATGTGCCATCCGTGTTTCCTGTGATATGCAGTTTACCCTTTTATAAGTGGATTAATTTAATCTGTTCATGAATTGCAAGAATTCAGACTGCTTATTGGGTCTCAGTAATGTGTGCACTCTGCACCATTGGTTTTCATAATATTGCTTATTAGCCTACCAGAGGGCTTTCCAATAGGCTCTCCTGTCATTATTAGCTTGTGTTTCAGCTCTTTATTTGATGGTTTAAATTTGTGCATTTCGTTTGCTATTGTTAATGATGTTTTATGTTTAAGTGTGCCATTATACCATGGTTTTTGCCTCGGTGAGCCATCCCCGGCCCTTTGCTGTTCTGTTGTCTGATCGTCTTTCCCACCAGTGAGGTGGGAATATAGCCGAGCATTATTAGGCAATTTTTAATGTAGTGTGGCTCTTGGGGCATGAGAGGTGCAACCTTTATTTGTTTGAATTCAAGTTGCAAGTTGTTTAACCAAACTATAGATGTACTATGAATGACTTGCAAGTTTCTGGGACATTTAGGGCTCCGATGACTAGTAGAGTTGGAACTTCCTCGTACATTACCTTGAGACTGGGGAATAGGGACAGTGGTTGCTTTCCTTGCATTTTTGGATGGAGATGCATGTGTAGTGCTCACTGAGGGCTTTAGATGCAATTATGTAGTATAATGTAGATCCACTTTTATGTGTGATTTGATTGGGCTTTCCAGGGGTAGGGCCAGGATCAACAGTCTGCAATGGGAACAGGTTACATGCCTGAAGAATATTGTGGGGGTTTATTAGGCTTTTTACAAGAGCAATTAGACGTTTTATAGAGTGAGCAAGTGATTTGTTTTAATATAAAAATCACCCAGGAGTACGACCTAATGTGTGGAGGAGGTGCAAAGTAATTCTGTCAATGATTAGAAGAATCTCTCTAGGTTCCCTTGTGGGATTCTTTTTAAACAGGTTAAAACATATAGTGATAATAAGTCATTAGTTTGTTTACTATGCCAAGACTGTGTTATTTGAAAACATTTGCTTGATATTTTGAGTTTTGCCTCACCACTGTAATCCTTGTTTTTATGGATGTGGTTACATATATTGCCAAACCTCCCAATGGTCTTCCATATTTTCTTTTTACTGGATATTACCCTTCCTGGTAACCGTTATTGGTAGTAAGCATGTGCTCCACGTTTCTTGAATGCAGATTATATCTCCAGATTGCAGATGCAGATTATATCTCCAGAATGCAAATATATCTCCAGATTTTCGAAATTCTAGCGTATCCTTATGCTGTATGATTTGTTCAGTCTCTGCTACATTCCAGAAAATTACTGTTAATTATGTTCCCAGCGTTCTAGTTCCAGAATGGTTTTGGACAAGATGCATTGACGATTAGGACTTGATACCGACTGATCCAGTACTCCCTCCATCTCATACAGCGATCGAATTTCTGATTTCCTTGACTGGTCCCGATTTTGGTGACCTCTGAAAACCCTTACATTCTACCCGGGTTCTTGCCATGATCCTTATGGTTTTTGAGGCTTGTAACGATTAGGCATTTTTGAAATGTCCTGATGATGATCCCAGTAATCTAAATGTGGGATCGAAACGCCGTCGACCAATTCATGTGCCATATACAGTGTGCATACCATGTACTGTGTTGATGTAATGGTGCATCTCAAAATATCTGTTACATTGAGATTTAATGAACAATCTAAGCTTTTTGCCTAAAAAGCCCTTTCCTGTTCACTTTGAATGTACTAAAGTGTCTTTGTGTAACTGAGGTACTGGCTTGTGCCCCACACCGTGAGAGTGTCGAAGGATATTCTCTTTGTATTTTGTGTTATATAGTAAATATACTTGCTGACCACTGTCCGGCTGGACAAGTCGCTTCAATACAGAATCCATTGTGTCTGTATTTATTGGTATGCTTTATCCTTTGTTGCATGGGAATAGTGGGCCTGCAGCACTGATTGTGCCATCCACATGAGTAGCCCTAAAAAGAGGTCTCAGCCTGCCACTGCAGTGCCTGTGCACCGTTTGTTAACTGCCCTGTCGACCTGGCAAGTGCACCCACTTGCCAGGCCATATCCTTCCCTTTCTGTGCACATAGGACACCCCTATAGCAGGCCCAAGGTACCCCCCTGGGCAGGGCGCAGTGTATGTAAAAGGTAGGATATGTACTGATGTGTGTAACATGCCCTGATAGTGAAATACTGCCAATTTCGTTTTTCACTATTAAAAGGCTATCTTCCAACAGGACAGAATAGGGAATGCTGTGTAACATTTTAACTGCATATCTTCCCATAGGAGTGAGATAGAAAATTGGAGTCTGTTATCCCTGAACTCAGAATTTAATAACGCATCTTTTAGTGGGGGTGATTTTTAAATTCTGTGTTTGAAAATAGCACTTTTAGAAAGTGGCTATTTTCTTGTTCAACCTTTCTGTGTGCTGCTGCCTGGTTGTGGATTGATTTTCTAGCTTTGGAGTGATAGGGGCTGGGGTGGCTCCAGGAGTCTTGGTGAGTAAGCCTGGGCTGAATAGGCCCATCTGCATTTGGAGTGGTGGGAGGAGTAGTACCTGTCCCTGACTAGGGCTGTGCCTGCCTTCCAGAAAAGACTGGCTCCAACTCCTGCGGTGCGTCTGAGGACACTGGCCCACATTCACAAAGGAATAAGTTGTGCATGGGCAGAGTGCACCCAGAACTGGTTTTGGACTGGGTCCAGGACCCCTGATACATAGAGAACAAAGACTTTTGGGGCATAAAAATGAGAGCTGACATCCCTATAAAATAGACTACTTCGTGATCAATAGGAACCTGCTGCCAATGAGTATAGCTGAAGAGACTGAGGTCTACTGCCCTTGTTGTGTGTCTGGGGCTGGCCCGCAGTTTGCTACCTTTTGCTGAGGAGAGGACAAGGGACTTTGCTGTGTGCTGTGTCCCCTCTGCTTGAAAAGGACTTTGCTGTGTGCTGTGTCCTGAAGAAACCACCTCCAAAGGCCTGGGACGAGCTGGCCTCCTGTTACAGAAACTCAGGGATATAAAGGTTTCCAACAATGTCTTTCCGCTGCTGTGTGCGTGTGCCTTCAACCAGCTTGTGACTTTCGGGAAAGCACAATTGCTTGGTGTTTGCCCTGTGACATTGTGTGCGTGTTTCTGCACCCAGTTGTGAAAGCCTTCGTGTTCCGTCACCTCCACTGGCCTGAGATCGCAACTACTGGAAAAGAAAGCTGTGCTGAGTTGCCTGGCTGTGAGGCGTTACCTGGCAACCAGGATTCCCCTCACGACGTTAGGCTGCCAAAGAGGGAGCCGCCCAGCAGGACGTTATCACCCAGTCAGCGGGTGGAGCTACTTTTGAGTCAGGGATGATTGCTCCGCTCCCCCCGTACAACGCCCTCGACAAAGGAGGTCTCCTGTCTGCACTTTACCCAGTTGCAGGCCGCCGCACCAGAACAGCTCCCAAGGTAACGCGCCCATCTGCACTGCTGCTTCGATTGCATTGAGAGGGTTGGGAATCGGCGGGCGGCCTGGAGCTTCAGTTTAATTGGCAGGCCTGTTGGGCACTGAGTGGGTATTTGCCGAAGTGGTGGGCACTCCCTTTGACAGTGAATATGGGCCGTACCAGATGATTGCTCTTCTCCCTCCGTACAACGCCCTCGACAAAGGAGGACCGCGTCTGCCCTTTACCCAGGTGCGGGCCGCCGCACCAGATCAACCCCCAAGTTAACGCGCCCATCCGCACTGCTGCTTCTATTGCATTGAGCGAGTTGTGATTCTGCAGGGCGGCCTGGATCTTCAGTTTAATTGGCGGGCCTGTCAGGGACTTTGTGGGTATTTGCTGAAGTGGTGGGAACTCCCTTCTGAAAGTGGATACGGCCCATCCCGGCACATCTGAAGAGCTGCGGAAAGTCCATTGAGTACAAGAGAACGGTGTAAGGGTTAAAGAGAACAGTTTGAGCAATATTTACGTGCTTACCAAAGAAATACAGTCTCTGCAAGTAGCGTACTTTTTATTCTGAGACTGTTTTTGGAGCCCTTCATATTTTCCTAAAGGAATACAGAAAATACACGTTTGTTTTTTAAATGAACACTACAAGTGAACATTTCAAAGAAAAGATTAATGATGTATGCTGGCATTTTTGTTGTTTTGATCTTGCATACATTAGATAAAGATTGTTAGGATTAGGTCCCCAGTCCTCTTTTGTTGACCATGTCTAATAACATCACATGACACACCAGTAGCATAAAAAGGAGTCCTACCCTTATGTCTATGCTTGTTATTGCTAACCTGTGGGTTCCTGCATCCTGGCTCCGGAGTTTCCTGTTGTTGGTTGCTGTCTTTTCACGGGCTCGTGGAAAGAAGTAGAGAATTCCCTATTCCCCTTATTTTTGCCTTTTTGTCCCGTATCTTGATATATTTCCTTGTCCTGGTGCTTCGTTTTTGGGTTAATACCTTATTTTGTTTACTCCCCCCTTCCCCGTTTGGGTCCCCTGTAGCTAGAAGGTAGTCAGTGTCCTGTTTATTTTTTGTCCAGCCCTCGTTATTGAATTATTTTTGAGGAAGCGCATTTGGGATCCGTACCTGCATTCAGGGGCTCCTGTTTGCAGAGCGCCAGTGCGCGCCGCTCTCCTGTCACAGAGACGCGGGGACCGAACCAGTGATACTCGCGCCGCAGCGCGATCCCTTGCCGCATATGCGCTACCCGTCCACCTCGTTTTAGGTGGACGTGACGTTTTGGGCCGTTCCGCGAGAGGAACCCGGCTGGGTTTTCTCTTTACTTTTGCTATCACAACAACGCGGAAGAGGCTCACGTCCTTGGATTTGTTTTGTTTCCAATTCCCCAGACGACGCTAACAGGGGTTTTTTGTACATACCAATGCTATCGGTGTGTTTTTTACCCTGTATTCTTCTTAATCGCCCACGCCAAAACACCCTTACAAATCATAGAGTCCAGTACCTAATTCACTCAAGAGTCATTGTCTTGGGATATAGGTTCTAATTTATTTGACAACTCCTTGAAGCAAAGCCTGCTCACGCTTATGGTAAGTGTGTGTGATGATATTTATTGGATATGGATATATGCCTTAGAGGTAAGACTGGGGACTGAAACATAACTGTTGGGTGTATTTGTTGTTTCCCTTTTATGCAGGAGCAGAAGAAGGAGGCGGGTGTTCCTTTTGGTGACAAGTTACATGGGTGGAAGGTGTGGTTGCCTTATAATTTTCCACCCCCTTTTCTGAGTCAGCAGCTTTCTCATCTGTGCCTGTCAGAGAGTGGCTGGTGAGTCGGGGAAGCGGATTGGACATATCCTCGTTCCTGCAGTGTGTGGGTTGGGCAGGAGTCCAACAAAGATAACTATATTTTTCTAAACTTGTGTGGTGTCCATTTTCTGGTGTTTCATTGGGTTACTGTGAATGTTGGTACAAATACCTTACCCATTGCATTGGGTATAAGCCTGTCTGCTTGTGCCAAGCTACCAAGGGGGTGAGCAGGGGTTATCTACAGTGTGTTTCCCCCTTATCCTGACTAGAAGCAAGGGTCCCTATTTGGTCAAAGGTATCTACTTCTGCCAACTAGGGACCCCCATTTCTAACAGGGGTTAATTTCCTTTATGCTCTCAACCAGTTTGGATAGCATTTCTGGAAGTGTGCACAGTTTATCTACTACTGGGATGCATGCACAGGATCCCGCACCACCTGTTGTTTCTTTGCCAAGTTTGGTTTCCAGACTGCTAATTTTAGTTTTGAACTTGGAGATGATATCTGCCAGAGTTACAAAAAGTACCCCTTCAATTCAAGTTTGTATGACTGTCGGGCGTGGCCTGGTAACATGGCCGACAGGACGGGTGCTCTCGAGCTCCCGGCCAGCCCGCCGCTATAATCCTGCATAATCCTGAATTCTGGAGACGTCTGACTTCCTGGACTATCGTGCTGTGAGCAGCATGTATTAGCACATCTGGGATATGTCTTCTGCCTGGTAGTGCGGCAGTGGGAATGTGCTGCTGACGGGCTCTCGCTGGGCCCGGATGGAGACAGATGGCTGCATCACAGAGGCCTGGTGGTGTGCGGCTGAGCTTGAAAGCCAGTTTAAGCCTGCGGCAGCCGGAGCTTGCTGCGGTGTGCGGCTGGTGGTCTGGTGGCGTGGATTCCCCCCTCCCCCTGCAGGCTATGAATTTGGCACTGCTGGCACTGGGGACGGGCTTAGGTGGAGGGGGACTGCTCCCATACATGAGACAGATGTCCTGGCATGGGGAACATGCCTGAGGAGCATCAGAGAGTCCAGGAGCTGATTTCCTCCCCCTGAGGTAAGCCCTGCTGCAGTGAGTGGACAGCATAGCAGAAAGGTGAGGTGTTCCCCGTGTGTGGAAGTCAGGGTGACTGGGGCCGGATCCGAACCAAGGCATATCCCTGTGGGGAAGGGCTGGGAACCCTGGGCCAGCGGGACTGAAGTGGTCCGCTCAGAAGAGGTGCAAGTTGGGCACTGAATCACAAGCAGGGCCAGTTTAACGTGTCAGTGAGGCAGTAAGAGCGGGCCCATAGTCTGCGCGCTGGGTGGCTCTGGTTTAACATTGCCATGGGTAAGGATAAAGCTGCCCGAGCGGGGGCATCCACCACCATCATGCAATATACTACGCCCCGGCTCCCCCCACAGCGATTGACGTGCCAGACTGCTGGTACCGATGAAGAGGATGGAGGAGGGGAGACAAGTAAACATGTGTGGAGCTGTTGGCCACCATACAGGGCTCCTGAAAAGCGTTAGAGGCCCGGATTGATACCATATCGCTTGATGTTAATCTGCTGTGGGCCGACCTCCGCAAGGTGGCGGACAAGGCCACAGTAGAGGAAGAAGATGTATTGGGCCTCACGGGAGAAGTGGTTGCCTTGAAGAAACAAGTGTCACAACTTTCCTCCTCAACGATAGCCCTAGACCACTGGGCGGAGGATGCGGAGGGCTGGGCCAGGCGTAGCAATATTCACATTCTGGGCTTCCCTGACAAGGCTGAGGGGAGGTTAGTAGAACTGTTTTTGGTGCAATGGATCAAGACTCAGTTGTGCCCGGTGTGCTTATCAAATGTGTTTGTCATTGAAAGAGATACTTGTGATAGCGTCAATCCAGTCGGGAATGGCGGCCCCAGACGCACACTAGATTAAATAATTTCTTTGAACTTGATATTTTTCACAATAAAGTTTTATTAGAACATTGAATTTCTCTTGATGTAATCCTTATTTTTTCACGTCATTTAAGAATCAAAATTATAGTTGGCTCAATGCATTTCGGGCAATGCTGCCCTTCATCAGGGGAATTGATTTACTAGAAAAAGATGAAACACAACTGTCATATATTCGTTTCAATTACATATGAAAATCATACTATAGCTATTTGCGTGTTATTAAACCTCTGCCTGGACATGTATAGACAACTTCCATCAATATACACAAACATCGTTGTGAACTCTGTACATGGACATAAATGCACAATTCTCATAGATATGCACAAACATTACCAATCATAAAAATATGTGGCATCAAAATCAACAAATCCGTAAAATAACACTGGTAGAAAATGCAATTATTCAACATAAACGTTTATCTTCCAGTACACAGTAAATAAGCAGGGTTTTAAAACAACAGTAAACATACCTTTCATAGTGGTGAAAGCGTTTAGTAAAGTGTGAATTCGATACATTTAAACCAAGACAGCAGACCTGTGGTAAAAAGATTTCACAAGTACTTAATGGTAAGCGTGCTAGTGGGGGTGAGTATCAATTCAGAGTAAGTGTTGTGTTATCGGTCGTACCTGAAAATGTTAAAAGCCACCCTCGGGCTAGAAACGTGAACTGTGTCGGTCGGGTTTACGAACCGAAATCTGTAAAGAGAACCAGAATGGTTCAATTTCAAATGCCGATACCATACAAAATTAGCTAGCTATGTTAGAAAATGTCGGGGTACCGGTAACACTCACCAAATACATCGTATTTCACTAGGCGCCGAAATAATCCTGCTGCGTCTTCGAAAGAGTGTTTGGTAAGTTTTTTTTGCCGGAGTCGGATGTATAATCCGCCCGACCCGGAAATAGTATACCGTGGAGTTAGAGAAAGGACTGCGTGTAGTTTCTTGAACGAAAGACAGAACGACGACCCCCGCATTGTTTCTAAAACAGAATAAAGACGAATTTTCATGTTTTTTTAAAAAATATCCTAACGTGATGTCAGAAAATATGAAAAAGTGTGTTGTATGAAAAAATTAATTAAAGCATCGCGTGCGAAATGCGCATCGAGGTGTCAAGATCTTCACATGTCAGAGTGGAAAAATGTTACATGTCAGGTACTCGTGATCAATCAAAATTGCAAAATTGCAAATCATATGGTTCAAAGCATGTAACGTGCCTGGTAATATTAGTCAAAATAACTTACCAAATATTAATATTTACAAAATAATGAAGGATAATTGTTCATCATCATGAAAGTTCAATAATGGTGTTTGCTATTTACAAGAAACAGTTCAAATCCATACGTTCATTGAGGCCTTTCGGTTGAACCGTGTTCAGATGGGAGATCCAAAAAATTTCTCTTCTTAGCAGATGTTGAGAATTGTCTCTACCTGGTAGAACCGGGACTGATTCCAAAACAAGGAAACGTACTTGACTTGGGGAATGATTATGGTTGTTGAAGTGTAATGCCAGAGGGGATTTTGCATTCTTTATTCGGATGTTACTTTTATGTTCGATCATGCGTGTCTTTATTTTACGTTCTGTTTTCCCCACGTAAGCCAAGCCACAGGGGCATTTAATCATGTAAATCAAGTTCCGACTATCACACGTTGCTGTGACTCTCAGTTTGATGGAAAACCCTTGGCTGGGATGTTTGATTTCTGTACCTTTTATGATTGCATTACAATTACCACAGTTGTGGCAAGGTAACGTACCTTTGTGCTTGTTGGTATGACTTTGTGGTTTTCTGTTTAGTATCTCCTTGATGTTTAAAGATCTTTGGAATGCAAATCGTGGATTTTGTTGGAAAACGGTTCTGAAATCTTCCTCCAATGTCAGTAGTGACCAATTTTTCAGTATGATTCTCTTGATTCTGGTACTCTCGGTTGAATACTTTGAGACGAATACCATTCTCTCCTCATCTTTAGGCTTAGGTGGAGGTTGTAATAATGATGATCTGTCAATTTTGGATACTTTAGTTTTGGCTTCTTCTAGAATCTCCATTGGGTAGCCTCGCTCTTGGAATTTGTCAATGCAGTTTTGTATGCTTTGGTTCAATGATTCAGTCGTGGATGATATCCTTTTGATTCGCAACAGTTGTAAATATGGTAAATGTCTTTTTAAGGAATGTTGGTGAAAACTTGCGAAATGTAATAGATTATTTCTGTCCGTTTTGTTGGTAAAAATACTGGTTTCCAGTCTGTTTTGACTCTTCTGGATGAATACATCCAAGAATGGTAAATTATCTCTGTGTATGTTGTGGGTGAATTTGATCCGGTCATTGACCTTATTCAGATTCTCAATAGCTTGTTCCAACTCCATTTGCGTGCCTTTCCATAAGACAAATATGTCGTCAATGTATCTCTTGTATGTAATGAGATTTTTTGACCACTGTTCTCTGCTCAAAATATTGTCCAATTCAAACCTATGCATAAAGAGATTCGCGTAGGCAGGTGCGGCACAATTGCCCATAGAAGTACCTGAGCTTTGAATGTAAAATGACTCTTTCCATGAAAAGTAACTGTGGTATAGTGTAAAATTTAGAAGTTCCAAAATGAAAACTTTCAAGCCTTCTTCCATCTCTGATGACATGAGAAATGACGCCCTTGCGTCTAAACCAAGATTGTGCGGAATAGAAGTGTATAATGACTGAACATCGATGGTGCAGAGTATCATGTCATTGGTGAACGATGTTTTCTGTTCTTCAAGTATATTTAGGAAGTGGGTTGTGTCTTTAATGTAAGTTGACATAGATTGTACCAAGGGTTGTAAGTGTCGATCAATATACTTCCCAATTGGCTAATGGATTGAATTGACTGTGGACACGATGGGTCTACATGGAGGGTGGGTAGGATGTTTGTGCACTTTCGGTATCATATATATATATGGTACTGATGGATTGATTTTGATGAGATATTGTTTTTCTTTAGATCCAATTACACCTAGGTCCATTGTCCGGTTTATTAGGGTAGACAGTCATTGAAAGAGCACATAGGTTGCTAGTGCCTCCTCTGCCCCCGTGGGCTTCTCCACGTGTGATTATTGCAAACATTTGGAATTACAGGGACAGAGACTGCATTCTACGGGCTGCAAAAGAACAGCAAGACCTCTTCTTCAAAAACACGAAGATATCTCTCTACCCTGACTACACCAGGCATGTACAGGAGCAGCGTAAATCATTCCTAGGGGTAAAGAAGAAATTGAGAGAGCTCCACCTGCAGTACATGCTCCTATACCCCGCAAAGCTTAAGGCCCTAATGTAGTGGAAGGCGCACTTCTTCGAGACTCCAGAGGAAGCGTGGGAATGGTTGGAGATACGGGGGTATGCACTTCCACAGCAAGAACCAAGAACACGCAACAAGAAATGGGGCACCAGACCCTTTTTTGTGTTGCATGTCGGGCGGGGGAGGAATCATCCGTTAAGGATGCTGGCTCAGACAATAGGATCGAGGTTGGAAGCGACAAAGCTTTGCACATGAGTGAGGATTCCCTCTTGGCGCTGGATGTTGAAGGGGACAATGTGGCCCAAGACAATGGCGCACTGTCAGAGTGGGCAAATGCATCAGTGGATGTGGTCCCGAAGACACTATTTGAGCAGGAAGGGGATGCAGAGGTTGGGCAGAGGGAGGAGACTGTGTAGGTGTTGTGGGCCTGTGGCTGAACCCAGGAACATAGTACTGATAACTGAATGCATGCCGGCTGGTAAGAGTCAGAGCACTGGAAGGCCGGGAGCTTGCACTGGGCGCAGCGGGGTAGGGCTTTAATAACAAGCACACATTTTCTTAGCTTGCTGCGAACATTGCTAGGGCACGGCCATAATTAAGCTTCTAAAAGATAAAAACATTTTGTTGTAAGGGAGCACGATGCTTCCAGATTTCTGTAGCAAGGGTGGCTGGAGAGGGATTGCCCCTGTTGGGCCTTCAAAAGCAATGCGTGTGGCCTGACACGTCATTGTGGGTGACATTTTGACCAGTTTATTGTATATAAAAAGTCCTTGGGTGGGGGGATGGGACTGGAGGAGGGGTTGTTGATTTTTTGAGTTGGTTTGTTTTGAAGATGTGCACTACAGCAGCGGAGGTGGGTTGGGCAGAATTCAGCACCAGTGCCTGAAGTGAGAACACTCCATAATGGGTAATGAATATACATTTCTTTCCTGGAATGTGCGGGGACTGGTCACTTGCACTAAGAGACAAAAGGGGTTCACTTTCCTCAAACGTCACCATATTTGGATTGCTTGCCACCAGGAAATGCACCTGGATGACAGTGGTGCAACTAGAGTAGCTAATTATTATTAAATAGATTTGGAACGCGCATAGCTGCCCCAGCAACGGGGCATCCCAGCGCAACCTCCATATTACCCGTTACGCTGGGAAGAGCCAGGTTTTTAAGGCTTCTGGAAAGCTAGGTGATCTCTGAGCCCTCTAATAGCAACCGAAAGAAAATTCCAGAGTCTCGCTGCCAGAACTTTAAAAGAACGGCCACCAGCTCTGGCTCTCAAAACTCTGGGGGTGCATGCCAGCGCTTGGTCCGCTGACCGCAGGCAGTCCCTTGGGAGATATGGTGTTAGCAGATCGGATAAAACCGCGGGGGAGCTTGTTGAGTTAAGATTTTGTGGGCAAAGCATAGGGTCTTGAACTGAATTCTTTTCTCCACTGGTAGCCAGTGTAGTTGTGGTAGGGACCTAGACACAGAGCATGTTTTTGGCAGCGTCAATAGAGTGCAGACTGCTGCATTCTGTATTCTCTGAAGGCCCTGAATACAGGATTTGTTGGCACCCAAATAAAGGAAAATTGCCATAATCCAATCTAGATAGAATTGTAGCCTGCACTATAATCTGCCGGACTTTGGTATAAAGAAAAACAGGTATGGGTTTTAATCCTCTCAGGAGCCCGAAGCAGGTCCCTGCGACTACTTTGGATTGGGCGTCGAAGGAAAGAACTTTGTCAAACCAAAAGCCCAGGTTCTTAACCACATCCTTTGGCAGTGGTGCTGGTTTTAGGTGGTCTGGCCACCATTGTTCTGACCACATCTCACTATCTCTTCCGAACAGCAACATTTCTGACTTGCTGGCATTAAGCTGCAAGCAGTTCGTTGTCAGTCAATTGGCGCTTGCCAGCAAGTCCTCCGTGAATTGAATAAGATCTTTTTTGCAGTTCTTGGAGTAGGCGATGATTAATTGGGTGTCGTAGGCACAGGAGACCAACGACAACTCTCTACTTTTTGCCATCCCTGCCAAGGGTTGAACATAAATGTTAAAGAGCACGGGGCTCAGTGTAGATCCCTGTGGAACCCCGTGTCTGATCACTGATGTCTGTGAGTGGTAGGGTGGGACGATCTACCCTCTAAGAAGGAACAAAACCAGTCCAGGGCTAAATCCTCAATCCCTATCTCCTGTAGCCAACCTAGTAGTATTTTGTGCGAGACAGTGTTAAAGGCAGCAGTTAAATCTAGCAGGATTAAGGCCGCGGACTTTCCGTCGTCAAGGCTACTACAGATTTCTTCCGTCACTGCCAGCAGAGCCGACTCCGCAATGTGACGGGCTCTGAAGCCATTTTACGAGGAATCCAGTATGGCATTTTCCTCTATGAACTTTGTCAGAACTGTATTTACATGGGATTCAGTAACCTTGGCTAAAATAGGAAGCTGGGAGATGGGCCGATAGTTACACGGGTCAGAAGGATCTAACGTTTCCTTCTTCAGAAGAGGTGTCACTAAGAAGTGGCGAGGCCAGATGTTTCACTCTTCCTAATCTACCTAAGCTAGGGGTGCCATGGCTTGGGTCAGATGTGAGTGGAAGATACGTATTTATCCGTTGATCCCTGGGTGACAGGGAAATTGTCATACTGATCTTGTATGCCCCCAACATATATGGCCCCTCATTTTTTCCAGGTTGCACGGGAATTACTTACCAGTGAAGTAGATGCTCCATTTATTTGGATGGGTGAATTTTTGAGTGCGTGCTGGACCCGGCACTTGATGAAGACCCCTGAAGGTTGGCATGAAGCCAAGAATGATGGAAATGCACAATAGGGTCATGCAGGATTTGGGAGCCCATGATATATGGAGGCACACTCATCCCATACATCCATTGTTTACTTGCCAATCCCTGACTCATGGAACTCAGAGTAGATTGGATAGAGTGCTGGTGTCAGGTGTGCCGGCATTGCCCTGAGGCAGAGGTAACTAATTTGGCACGTTTCCTGTCTGATCACTCAACGGTGTGATGCACGGTGATGTGAGGGACTCCTGTCCTGGGCCCCAGGCAAAGGAGGTTACCACCAGATCTTTTGGAAGATCAAGTGGGGAGGACTGCTTTAGCACAATCAATCACACACTATCTAGATTTAAACTGGGTGGGGAGTCTGGGAGGGCCTCTGATTGGGAGACCCTAAACGCAGTAACTTGAGGGTGTGGGCATGGGCCTTGTATGTGGGGTAAGGAGGCAATTGCTCATGGATCTGGATAGGGAGGAGAAGGCCTTGGTGGCAATACAAGCAGGAATCCCAGCAGACCCAGAAATGGGTAGGAGGAAGCTGTGTGAGTATTTGATTTATATTTGTGACAGGTTGGACAGATATACCCTGATGCGTTATCACCAGCGGTTACATGCCAAGGGCGACAAATTGGGTCACTTGTTGGCCTGGATCTTACGAAGGGAGCAGGCTCCCATAAAGACAACCACCCTAAGTGCTCAGGGAGGGAGACTTGTCCACACCAGAGCTAGCATTTTAGAGATGTTCCAACAGCACCTACACTGCAGACCCCGGAGTCACAGCAGAAAGGTATGTACCAGTTGTCGGAGATTTGGCACTTCCACAGTTCTTGCCGGAGGGCAAGGAAGAGTTAGATGCCCAGATTACTGTCGGGGAAATGTTGTAAGTTCTCAGAGCCTTGCTGGGATCCAAGGCCCTGGGTGTAGATGGGTTTCCCATGGCTTTTTCGCAGGCATACTCACACAGATCAGTTGATGACGCTTCTATTGCAGGTGTATGGGGAGGCCTTTGAGTTAGGGGGTTGCCTCCCTCAATGCACGAGGGTGAAATTGACATGCTCCTTAAGCCAGGGCCAAATGCACAGGACCCCCCAGCATATCGACCAATCACGAGGATCAACTCGGATGTTAAATTTTATGTAAAGTCCTGGCTACTAGACTGGCCCCTCACTTGACTCATTTGGTTCACGAGGATCAATGTGGGTTCATTCCATCTCATAATACGGGCATGAATATTAGGAGGTTGTCCCATATCTTATACGAAACGTGACAAAGAGACGAGGAATTGGCCCTAGTATCCATAGACCTGGAAAAAGCCTTTGTTTCAGTAGATTCGGGGTACTTACTGGAGGTGCTTAGGGTGGCCGGATTCATCCCAAAGTTCAGAAGATGGGTGCAGATCCTGTGTACGCCGCCTAGTGCTAGAGTTGGGGTTGGAGGGAGCAGGTCAGGTGAGTGGAGGCTGGAGAGGTGGATGCATCAGGACTGCCCACTCTCTCCGCTCCTGTTTGCGCTAGCAATAGAGCCATTGGCGATTTAGGTGCGGAGGGATCTGACCGCTTGGGGTATTAAGGTGGGTGGAACTTCTCAGGTATGAAATGAAATGAAATGAATGAAACTTATATAGCGCACGACTTACCCTGGGGCATCTCAGCGCTTGCTTAGGGAACCCGTCCTGGTTTTCCCCTGTGAGATAACCCTGGCAGGGTATCCACAAGGTGAAAGCCAGGCATCCCGCCGCGAGGGGCCGTTGTGGAGATTAAGCAAGCTATTGCCCAGAGTCGCAGAGTGTGAACCCGTGAGTCGAGGAGGCACCGGAGCGAGAATTAACGAGTCCGTGGAATTTTTGAGCCCAAGACCCGCCAAGGCGGGGAATTGAACCCTGGTCCCGGCCCGAACTAACATCGCTGTATGAGGAAGACGCATTTTTCTGTGTCTCCACACCCCGAGAAGCAGTACCGAAATTGTTGCGGGTGCTAGAGGAGTTTGGAAATTGCTCAGGGCTGAAACTTAATAGGAGCAAATCGCTGCTTTTTCCTCTGGCTCAGTTCCTGGCCAGTCGGTGGAGTCACTCCCTCATCTGGGACTGAAATAGGAGACTGGGCTCTTTAGGAGTGAGGATTCTCAAATGTTGCAACTGAATATTTACAAAATGTTGGAGGCTTTAAAGGGTTCGGTTGGATTCTGTAACACTCTACCACTATCCCTAATGGGGAGGTTGGCAATAGCCAAAATGGTGGTGCTGCCTCGCTGACTGCAGATGGTACAGAATACGATGTGCCCAAAACATAGACGAATTTTCAGGGCTTTGGACTCCCTTTTGATAGACCTTTACTGGGCGGGACAGCGAAGTACAGTTGAGCTTACAAAGTTCAATCGTACCTACGAGGGGGTGGGCTTGAGGCCCCCAGAAAGGAGCTATATTACTACTACGCCCATCTGCAGCATACAACCAGGTCGTTTGCCGAGGGGGCCACCTGGGGGAGAAATGGCTCATCTGCGACAGAGTGCCAGCATCTGAACTGACGGTCTTATTCATGGATGGTGCGGGTGCCCCGGAAACAGCACCATATGTGGCTAGTCAGGCAGCGTCTGTGTGACAGTTATTAGTGGAGCGAATCCTTAGGCATGCTCCTTTCCATCGGGAATGGACTGTGTAGGAGTTGGCACTGGTCCAGAAAGTAATGGCCAATACCTCATTCAGTATATGGCAGGAGGGGGGCTGTAACTTGCTTGCTGACTTGTCCCCGGGTGAGTGCTTCCTTACTTTTGAACAGGCTTGCAGGGATTTTGGGTTAGGACAGGGACAATACCTACAACACGCTGCCCTAGCCAATATATTTAAAGAAATATGGCCCACGTATCATCTAATACCACAACTCAGACAGACACTAGATACCTTACTCATGTGTGGGACAGCCAAGTGCATTATATCTATGTTATACAGGTCTATGAGGGCTGACTCCGGTGCTTCCCCACCGGCCGCATATGCGGCTTGGAATGCAGGCTTGGTGGAGCCATAGGAGGAAAAGGACTGGAAGGTGGTGGGAGCAGTCACACACAAGATCTCCTGTAATGCTCGTTTTCATTCAATTCAATACAACGATGTTCACCGCACATACATGACCCCGGTAAGGATACATCGCATGTCATCCAGCAAGCCCAACTCATGCCCCAGATGTCACAAAGCGGGGGTGAATTTTGTGTACTTGGCTTGGTAATGTCCTGACGTTAGTGTCTTCTGGTCGGAGGTAGTGGAGCTAATAAGGGGAAAGGTGAATAGCAAAATTCAATGAATGCCAAAACACTGCCTCTTAGGTTTGATGCAGAAAAGCAAAAAACTAAGCAAAATGGGGTACACGCTACAGCAGCTGCTGCTGGTGCTGGCGAGGCGTAGTATTGCAATAGTATGGATGGGGACGCGCGCACCGGAGTATCAGGCATGGTTACGGAATGTTTGCGAGTGGACACTAGCTGAAGAAGTACATATGAAGAAAAGTCATAAAGATAAGCAAATAGGGGATGATTTCAGGCTTGTAGGAAGTTATGCCACAATTTAATGGCCGAGTGGTCCCAAATGAGTATGCAAAGTACAAATGCAAAGGAACATCTTGGGGTCACTGAAGGGGGAGGCGGAGGAGAGGGAGTAATTTGACTCGAATGTTCAGTCCTTGCATCAGAAAAATGGTGTGAGGGTTTGGGTAGTAAAGGGTCCGATGTCTTGAATCATTTTCACTGTAATTACAGTATATCTACTGCCCTTGCTCGCTGCACAATCATGGTTATGTTATTGAAAACTTTAAATGAAGTTTAAAAAAAAATGTTTGTATCACTGTCAGGTCAGAGCTTTGACTGTTGCCAACAGACATTTGCTAATAGATGCTAATATTGTTGTATTTGCCAGGTAGTTACTCATTAAATGTGTTGGTTATTGTGAGGTCAACCCTGCTTGTACTTCTGTTTTGTCCAGTAGTTGATGTCAGCTTCCCTTAACACAAATGCTGCCATTCAAGATTTTCACAAGGTGAACCTGTGCTTTTATTGTTTGTTTCCTGTTCCCCTCTGTTCATACTTGCATTCCCCTGTGGGGCCGCACTGTGCTCCATCACCTGTTATTGTTTATCAGTTGTGTTTATTGAGAGTGCACAGAACCCTGTATATGGCCGGGCCCTTGTTGCGCTAATACAAGCCCTGGGTTATTCAATTGGTTGTCTCCAACAAGGGGAGCCTGTTCCATCATGATGTTCATTGTATGTGAAATTCAAGTAGTGGTACTGCCATTGATTGAGTTGTAATGATCACCCTGTTGCAGGCTTTTTATTTTTAGCCTTGTCCTCCTAATTTCTTAATGTATTTTTTTTTAGCCTCATCAAGAAGACATTAAGGGACAATTTCCAGGTGTATTCAAATGGTACTCATTTCCCTGGGCCACACACTTTATTTTTTGGTATTCGACAGATTACTTTTATGTGTCTATATAAACTTGCTCAGCTTGCTCGATATTGACCAATGCCCATTGCAGTTAGACTGTGTTTCGAAATTAGTTTCTTTTTTGAGGAGTTACTGCTGGGTTCAGATCTATTAAGATGTATTATTGTGCAGCTTCACAATGTCCCATGCACCTCTTTGCTCATTTGAGCTACTTTGGTGATCAGCCAGCCTGTTTCTTGCTGATTCCTAATACCTATTCCTGATGCTGTAAATGCGGATTCATTGCCTGTAAGTGGATTGCTGAAAAGTCACTTGAAGTGGTTGGTGGTGCCGATTGGGTGGTAGTAGGTCAATATTCTGTTTACCTTTAATTCAGCTTCTCACTTTGCCTGCTGTGTGTGTGTTTTGCAGAATGTCAGCAAGACCACCAGAGTATATGGGGTGGTGGTAGGGAACGGGGCAGGTATTGGACTGGGCTAGGCTTGGTGGTGGAGGTGTGGGAGCAGGCCCTAAACTGGCCGCGTATGCACCAGTTATATCACCCTCTCCTGCCTCTACTTATGGTACAGAGTACTGGGCGGGGTCTGTTAATGTCCCTTTAGGGGCAAGGGTGAGAGCGGGAGCTGGTCACAGGCTGGTGTGGCATTGGAGACTCCGCTGTACAGCCTCTGTACTATTATTATTATTATTATTAGGGAAGTTTATAAAGCGCCTGGTTACGCGCACCGGCGTGTCCCCGCGCTATGATAAGTGGAGTAAACAGTCCCAGCCGCCCTCATGGTCGCCTACCTCCCGTATAAGTGAGTTTTAAGTTTTTTCCTGAAAATGGACTCCGAAGGCTCCAAACGTAACTCCAAAGGTAGGGCATTCCATTGCTTGGCGGCCAGATATCTAAAAGACCTGCCCCCCATTCGGGCCTTCTTTATTTATGGAACCTTCAGCAGCCCTGTGCGGGAGGAGCGTAGGTCCCGCATAGGCTCATAGCGAGTCACCAAATTCTGTAGCGGAGCAGGGGTTTTGCCGCTCAGGATACGGTGACACGTAGAGAGAGCCTTAAACTCCACCCTTCTTTTGACAGGGAGCTAGTGTAATACCTGGAGCACTGCTTTAGAGGGAGATCTCTTGGGGAGCCTCAGGACTAAGCGAGTGGCTGCGTTTTGCAGCACCTGAAGGCGGCCTATGGCCTTTCCCGTGGCCCCCAGATACAGCAAGTTGCCATAATCTAGGCGCGATGTGACTAGGGCATGCACCAGAGTTCGGCGCGCTGTGATAGGTAGTAGGTCTAAGACCTTCCTTAAGGTTTTCAGAACAACGAAGCATACCCCTGCCACCCGGCCAATCTGGGGGCCAAAGGCCAGGTCAACGTCGAGCCACACTCCAAGATTCCTTGCTTCCTGACAGGGGACTGGAGTTTCTCCCAGGCAGGGATGCCACCATGCCGACGACCAGACAAACAGCCCTCCCCCCACCACGAGTACCTCGGTCTTGCTACCGTTTAGCTTCACACAGTTGGCGGACATCCAGATTGCCAGTTCTTGCATGCAAACTCTGAAAATGTCCGCCGCAAGACCAGGCATACGTGAGAGGGAGATGACCAACTGCGTGTCATCGGCATAGGACACTAGGCGCAGACCATGTCTTTCAACAATTGCCGCCAGTGGGGAGACACAAAGATTGAACAAGGTTGGGCTCAGGGACGAGCCCTGTGGCACGCCCTGGCCCAAACTTATCTCCCTGGAGTAGCAGTCTCCCAGACGGACTTGAAAACCTCTGTTTTCCAGGAGGGACTGGATCCATCCAAGCGCAGCTCCTGATACCCCTCCTTCATTCAGACACTGTAGCAAGATGGAATTTGCTACAGTGTCAAATGCTGCGCTTAGGTCCAGAAGGATCAGGGCCATAGTCTGGCCCTCATCCACACCCTGTCGTAATGCCTCTACTGCCATAAGAAGTGCTGACTGCGTCGAATGGCGCGGGCGGAAGCCAAACTGAGAATCGTGGAGCAGAGAGGCCTCTTCCACGAAATTCATCAGTTGAAGGTTCGCAATTTTCTCTGCAACCTTCGCCATATATGACAGGAGAGAAATGGGACGGAGATTTTCTTTTTTCAAAACTGATATTGGGCTTTTTCTGCAAGGGGAGTACCACCGCCCATTTCCAGGCAATAGGTACAGTCTGGGTCTCAAAAGAGGTGTCCAGTAGATGACGAATATAGGGCTCTATAGGGCTCTAGTACCGGCAGACTGCCCATCAGCCGTTTGGGTGTGGTGGGGTCCCTAGGAGAGCCTGACTTTATGGATCCACAGATTTGAATGAGTGCCTCAGTTGGCGGGGTAATGAATGTGGTCAGCCGTTGATCCCCCCTCACCTCAGCTGTCGCCTTGAAATCAAGGAAGGCAGAGTAGATCTTAGCTACCTTATTAGCTAAAAACTCTGCTATTCGATTGCAGCTGTCCACCGAACAAAGTTCTTCAGGGACTGACATGGGCTTCCCTGCCGAGAGAGATTTATAGATTAAGAACAGTTCCCTTGTGGAATTTTCTGCTTCTTTAATCCTGGCGTCAAAATACGTTGTTTTAGCCTTCCTAATCAATCTGTGGTAGATGCGTCTGCTAGCTGCGTACTCTGCTTTGGCTTGAGTGCTGTGCTGGGTGCTGAGTGCTCTAGCCGTTTCATAGGGAGATGGGGACAAGCAGGTAGCATGCATGGTGGACAGGCGAGGGCAGCAGGTGTGAGCAAGTCAATCCTAAATCACAAATGAAGGTGGCCCCCCATAAGAGGAAAGAAACTAATAGCAATATGAACTTTTAAAAAATTCCATACGAAATATTGTTACAATAAATTAAATTATTTTTAATAGTTAAAAATATAAATTGATTCATTTTAAAGTTTAAAAATAAATAGTAAATATTTAATATTTTATCATAAAATATTTGAATAAAATGTTTCTAATTTAAAGATTGATGTAATATATTGGGGCCTATTACAATGTCGGTTGGAAGGCCTCCGACCTCAGAATGGAGGCCTTACCCCAACATTGTTGGTTTCAATTCCAACGGGATGATTTTGATTCAGCCAGTTGGAATTGAAACCAGACGGTCATTCCAAACAGTCGGAACCGGTCCGCAATTCAAATGGACGGCAGTTTACGCCATCCGGATTACGATGCACGGTTTACGGGAGGGTTTCCATGCTGGCATTTCCGACATGGAAACCCTGCTGGAAAGCGTGTTTGGGAGCACCTAGTATGGCCCCCTTTCCCTTGCCACCTCCGGATGGGGGCTGTGTGGACACCTATGGTGCCCCCCTGTTAATCCCTGCACCTAGTGACAGGCGCCTTGAGGTGCCTGCCAAGGGGTGCAGGGATTAACACCACCTCCCATTTCCCTATGGGAGCATGAACTTCACCCGGTTTGTAGCCGTAACATATGCTCCCATAGGGAAGTGTTGAAATGAGACTGAACACTATTCGCCGCATCCTAATCAGGAGGTCATGACCTCTGACAGGAGGTTGGTCGGTACAGTTTCCGAGAGGGTGTCAGGCCGGCGCAAGTCCGCCCGACATCATATTAGACACATTTGTGTTCATTAAAATATAATTAAATTACATTTAATGAATTCATACATCAATTTGAAAATGTATTTCAGCATAACATTTTTTTTTCCGGTGGTAATTTATTATTTGATTTAAAATTTTAAATTCAGTAAACTAATTTTTATTTAAATTAATGTATCATAATAATTAAAGAATACATTTGAAATAAAGTAAATAGTGCTGCAGCATTTGTCTTCTTTAGTTCTACATTTAAAATAAATATATAAAGTTTACATTTATAATACATTTTTAAAAGATTTTTTTGAATTGTTTCGAGCTTTTTAAATGTTCTCTATTCTATAGCATTCAGAGATCTCCACCCCTACTGTGTGGTCTCCCTCTTGTAATGTGTAGGGAAAATGTAAAAACCCATGGCCATTGTGTTTTAATATCATTGTTAAAAATGTATCTTTGCTTTACTTTGGCCATAACTCATTTTTTTGATGTAATAAAGACCATACTCCGGGGCCAATTTGTTTTTGATAAGTTACTCCATGAGAATGGAACAAATAGGACGTCCACCTTTCTCACATTGTGATGGTCCAACCCTTCTGGCAAACAGAAACACTGGACCTTTATAGTTTCTATAAAGGCTAATTCATTCCAGGGAGTAGTACTTTGTCCACAAACATCATACATGTCTTCTATGAAATGTTCAAATGCACTGTCATCATTGGATTGTCTATTGGAATGGTAACTTCCACAGCAAGGCCAACACTTGTCTCAGATACCATGATGTCCTAATTCAGTAATTGCATTAAACCAACTTTCAAAGCAAAACATGACATGCTTTGTGACCCCACAGATATTCTTTAATTTTTCCCTCAGATTGTTGTTGCCCCTATCAACCACACAGCTTTCCCATGCTAAAGGAGGGGTCTGCACACCCTGACCTATGTCTGACTGATTTGGTTTTGATCAGAACATACCTGGCTGGTTCAGTACTGCTCATAGTTTAAGCGTTGTGTTTGCATTGCAGTCATTAACGGTTGTGAAGCACATCACATCCCAAATCCTGGTTTTCTATTTGTGAAACAATATATAATCCAAGCGCAGACATATAATCTAGGTGGATCTTTAGGATCTAAAAACTATAGATGTGTGTGTCTTGGTCATGCATTGACTTTTATTTGTAAGAGCTGGGTGGTCACCTACGAGCTGATTTTTAATATTGTTATCGGAAAAATGGTAAATAAAATAACCATACTCAAATGTTAGACACACAAGGTACAGACATACTTTAGCAGTATATTGCATGTAAAGCACGCATTGGACAAGAAACACGTTTCTTCTTGTGGATGAGACATTTAATACTTTAGGGTCAGGGTGTCAAGCCTCTCACAGTATTCATAATTGCTACATAAATATAAATGTATCTGCTATTCATGTATGCAGCTTCCCTGATTCTCTGCCAGTCCACATAGCTGTCTGTAGTTAGTCAGGGCCATCTGTACAAGGACAAGGCCCTGTCAATTGCATCTTTGGCCTTGGCGGGTCCCAACAGAAGTACACGAGTAGCAACTGTGGAGGACGTTTGCAATAGCTGATGGTTAGAGACAAGTGAGGTAATAAGTAAAAAAATATGTATGTAGAGGGGAAGGAATTCCAATAAACGGATGCTTACAAAAGAGATGACAGATTCCATCAATCACAGAGCATTATAACAACTAGGGACAGCAGCTGCCAGAAAAAGTAGGTACAGACTACTCTTTGCAGGTTATTGCCCATGACAGATACTTAAGGCATCTGCTATGTTTGGTCCGCCACCAGAGACCAACATTTTTAGCATATAGTATGCCTGACAATATGGTAGACCGCTGATACTTTAATGTTGGAAGCACCCAGCATCAGTGATGTTGCATCCAGCAATAACAGCTAGAACTTCCCACATTAAACCCAATGGATATACATCAACTTGTCTAATATGACAGATTCTTCAAAAATGGATGTAATTTTGTTTTTAACAATAACAATTTTGTTACTCCGTACTTTATGTTTAACATTTTGTTTTATAAATGATGTTTGCAATTGTTTACTTTCAAATGTGTATCATTTTAAAAAAAATCCATTTCGGGTGAGGTTCAAGAAATTGTTTCAGATGAAATATGTGTTTATGAAAAATATAAAAATACATGTGAACCCATAATATGGACACATCTCACTCATAAGTTGCAGACATAATAACCAAGCCCACCAACCACCCCAGGCAAGATGGAGTAAGATACATCAACAAAATGAACGTGTACAAACCACATCAATATCTAGAGACCATGCAGGAAATATACATCATAAAGAATATGTTAAACTATCCAGGCCTTGGCACAACAATTTCAATCTGACCTTTTGTTGGACGTCAGAGTTCAGCTTGGCATTCCACCTATTGTGAAGATAACGGTAGTGCTACATTTCGGTGCTACATACTGGCTCCATTCGGTACAAAGTTAGCAATTCCGATGGGATGCCTCAGGCATCATTTTCAGTTGTCCTCAACCAGGTCATGGATGTTATTTTCTGACATGTCAATGTAAATAAGTTTCACGAAAGGTATGGACACATGTGGTGTGGGTTTATCAAAGTTTAGCACTTTATGTCGGTGTCCGATATAACAAATATGTGAAAATCCTATGTTGTTTATGACTGCGTCTAAGCAGAAGATCTGAGTAAATTATGGGGGTTACCTCAGTGTGCGACTCAAGACTACCATTTGTGTTGCTAATGTATTTGGTGGGTTAGTTGGTACTGCCTTTCTGCATCATACAAGTTTTTATGTTTCAGTTTGCACTTCTAAATGTTGTCTCTTCTTTGCATAGTTTGTATGTAGATCAGTGTTTGTGCACATCGTTGGCCTTTCCTCTTCTGCTGGACTTTTGGATGTCTAACACCTTCATATTAAAAAGGAAATTTAATAAACTGCATTGATGTTGTTGTACATACTCAGGGGCAGATTTACAACAACTGGCGTATCCTTGCATATCAGCAAGGATGCGCCAGATATTTTGCGTCACCGCAGACACCTCTTGCGCCACCATGGATGCGCCGCATTTACAGTGGTGAGCCCCATGGCGCAAGAATAGACAGATGTGTGACGCATCTGATGCCGTAAAGTGATGCAGAGCTGGAGTTGCGTCGCAACTCCAGCACTGCTCGGGGCGCCCTATACTAGCTGGCTGCGTCACTCCTTACGCCTGCTACAAGTCATGTTGTAAATACCCCGCAGCATGGCACTGGCCTTACGCCGCCGCTGCGACACAAAAATGATGCAACGGTGGCTCAAAAGGGGCGTACGGAGCTTGTAAATCTGCCCCTGAGTTTTCGTGAATTCTCATTTAGTATTTTCAAGACATTTTCATGTGGGTGTATAGTCTAAATGAGTAGCAAATACGTTGCATTAAAATTAAAGTATGTATGATTTGACAAAAATTCAATGTGAACTTTCGATAGTTATATGTGAAAGATCTAATTTCACTCATTGTTTTTATTCATTATTTTATATATTTGTAATGTAAAAGATTCTCTGAAAATTAAATTAACTTGTTTGTTAGGTGAGGAATTAATAATGAGACAACAGTTGCTTAGAGTATTTTTCCAGACAGCAAGCCCTAAACAAATGAAAGATGTTTGGCTTTAAGGTAGATAAGGAGAATAGTCCTGACACTTACATTAAAACATCTCATTTGTTGTCTCTTGTCATTAATTGGCCCAGATGACTGAACCCTCAAGAGGCCACTTATCAGTCTTAGGGCATGATTTAGATCTCGGCAATCCGACCGCCAACCTGCTGTGGCGGCACAATCGAGTACTCCTTCGGATTGATGAATTCCCGCATGCTGTATTTAGATGTATACTTGATACACAAAAGACCCCCACAGAGGCGGTCTTCTGTACTGACGACCTGCCCTCCATCGTCATCCTGATTTGGATGTTCCCATTGAGCTGGCGGCGTTCTGTCAGTGGAGTGAAGATGGACGTGGGTTGACCGTTGTGGTGGGGAGACAGGTAGGTGACATTTCATTTTTTTACGTATAACACATATATGTTGTGCATGAGTCCATATGTGTATGTAGGTTATTACTAGTGACCCATGTTGTACATACCATGCACTGTACACCCATATACACCACATGCAACTACCTTTGAGTCCATCAAAATGGGGTGCCAGTCCGTTGCATTCAAGGTTCTCCAGGATAGGTGGGACCTGGATCAGGTAAAGAGGAGGAAATCGCAGCCTGTACCCTGAAAAAAGATGAGTTTCCAACCCTTTTTGTCCATTTCCTCCGACTCAAAGTAGCAGGGATTCCCCTTGAAATTCCCTCAGACACATGCCAGAACCAAATACCGATGGCGGGAATCCTGGCAGTCTTCTCTCCCATTAGACTCAAGCATCTAAATTGAGCGGGCAGACTGCCAGGTAGGAGGGGTGGAAAAGCCCACTCCATTGCAGTCCCACCATGATCTAAATCGAGGACTTAGTATCAAGCAGTGGAGTGGTGACACAGTCGCACCAAATAAGACATCTACTGCAGACAATGTTCTGAAGCCATCCTGCAACACCCCCCAATATAATGTTTGCAGATTGTTTCAGCGCCTGGATATCATTTTAGACCTTGATGAGATTGTTCCAGATCCTTAGGAAATCAATAATTTAGCTCAGATGATCCTCCTGCCACTTAGCCAGGAGTGCTTCTACCACTGAAAGGGTATGATCTTCTTTCCTCAGGCAGAGTGGTGAAATCACTTGAGACTGATGACACAGATCTTAATGCTTTGCCTTCATTCTTTAAAAATGTTATTACAGTCATGGTTGTTAAAAACATATTTCATATGTTATTGTATTGATTATTTGCCTTTAATAATGCAAACAATGTTTAATAATGTTTACATTGTAAAATTGGTCAGCAATGATTTATTTGACCCTACTGATGGAATTGAGGGTCCAGATACACAATTATTTCATACTAGCAGCCCGTCCCGACCTTGTCCGGGAGCAATCAGGCTTCCCCGACGAGTTGAAAATATAGTTTACAACATAATGTTCATGTGCAAAATTCCACTACCACAAAGTTTGGAGAAGTACAAACATGCATTTAAACATATTCACAGAAACAGGATTTCTGTGCGTCTCCACACATTCCATGAGAGCAGCAGTCGGGGGTATAGAAAAACTCATAGGCGCCAGTATTTGTAAGCTTCCCTTTCACTTCCGGGAGGCATAAACATACGGTAGTTGAGGGGATTTAAATCAGATAAATGTTCTTTTAACACTTGTCTCCCTCGCCCTGGAGAGTCCTGGCCCACAGCTATTAGCCCGGCCCCCGCCCGGCCCGTGCCCCTGCCTGCCCGACCCCCTCCTGCCCCTGCAGCAGCCCGGCCCCCGCCCGGCCCCTGCCCGGACCGTCCCCCGCCTGCCCCAACCCCCGCCTGCTCCGACATGGGTCCCCTTATCTCAGCCACCGCTCCTCGCCGCTTCACCTCACCGCTGCTGGCCTGTCCGCTGCTTCTCACTTCACCGCTCCTCCCCGACGCCATATCCGCCGCTCCTCATCTGGCTTCTGGACGCCTCTCCTCCCCGCGCTCCTGACATGAGCACGCACGTCGCGGCCGACGCTACTTCGGAGGGACTTTTTTTTACTGTAAATTTTTCAAATAACGTTTTTTTTTTAATTTATATGGCCTATAACCATCTACACACCCTGACGATTCCAACAGTGTATCAGGTGTGTGGATTGGCGCTGTGGTTCCCGAGTTTACCCGCCTCAAAGGCTGAAAGTTCTTCCTTTTTTATAGTAGTATAGATTGCAAACAATTATGGTGAGAAAAAGTGATATAGAGTCCAGTAAAGTGATTTGGGGTTTCACAGGCAGGACTGGTCTAGCGTACGTGAGCTGTGAAGCGTATGGTTGTGTGGCTCTCCTATCCCAGGATTGGTCGCACCATGTCTTAGAGTCACATTCTAAAGTAGAATCCTTCAAACACTTGGCCATTAGTATTAGTAATGTTGAAGAATCCTAGCCTTAATATTGAGGTTAGTAAGGGCATACAGCACACTCAGATTACAACATACAAGCCTAAGTCCATTTAATATATAAAGTCACAATTATGTCTCTTGACTTCTAAGACAAAAACAGAGCTGTACAGTAATATTGAAAAATCAATATACATTCTATGCATTTCTGATTATACAAGTGTGATTCAAAGACATCTAGATTTTCTGATTGCTTGTAACTTCTCCAAAAGCCTTTTGCAGAGTTTGGGCTATTACCTTCAAACACAGTGCAAACGCAACACTACATCTCAGTTCTTCTATCCTATCTGTGATAGTATTTTTCCTACAGACAGACAAACAATCGAAAAGCATCAGATGGCGATGATGTCCCATTCACTGACAATCTGTTGTTAGCAGAGGCATATTGTGCCAAAACAGATTGCAATAGCTGAACCACTCCAGTTAGCAGACGCGGGCCACTTTGCAGTGCTTTATAGTAAGTTCATGCACATCATGCTCTTTCTACTTCACTGTAGGTGAGCCGATGGATGTGTGTTAGTTTTTAGGAAAAATGTGAGTCATCCTTACACCTTTCAAGGACCAACCTACTCAATGTTATGTGTGAGCATAATGTGTGCCAGAGTAAAGTATTATTTAGTTTACAAACTAGGTCAACTTCATTGTGACTCCACTTGTCCCTCCCTTCGATTTTTATATATCATTGTAATCATGTGTCTTTATTCAAAAGTCAAAATAAGTTAATAGAATGCAAGTTAATAGAATGCATTCTCACTACTTGTGCCCTCACCCTGACCCTTTTGACGTTGGTCATCTCGAGAATTGATTATGACAACTCTCTTTATGCCAGCATTCCCACCTATCAATTGAATTGCCTTCAGCTGGTTCAGAACCAGGCTGCACGGCTAATTTTCCATCAGCCCAGACACCAGCATGTGCGTGCGCCCCTTGCTGAAGACCCTTCACTGGCTCCTAGTAGCAGAACACTGCTACTTTAAACTAGGCTGTATCATCTTCAAAGCCCTAGCTGGCCTCGGCCCTCTTTTCATTTCTTCTCTTCTTCATCACTACGTTCCCTCCCGCAATCTTCGTTCTTCCCACCTTGCCCTACTCAATATCCCTGTTTTTAAGCGCAAGAAACATGGTGGGCTCAGATTCTCCTTCCTGGCCCCATCCTTCTGGAATGCACTTCCTTTAGAATTTAGGCTTACTGTTTCCTACCCCCATTTTAGGTCCCTTCTAAAAACCCATCTGTTCCGTAAAGCACACAACTAAGTCTCCCTCCGATCTGCCCTCACACGTTCACAGCGCCAAGAAACCGTCAGGTGGTAGTCGCGCTTTACAAATACTTTTACATAACATAACATAACATAGTAAGTTCATTAAAAACCCAGAACTTAAATGTTTTTCTCCTGGTGACATGGATTCCTGTGTTTTGAATTGTACGACAGAAAAACGTAAATATGAAATTGTTGCAGAGCAAGCAAGATAGTCTTTGTAATGTGAACATGATAAGACTAGGTAGAGCGTACTTTGTTATTAGTACCTTGATTTATGTTTTCATTAATTGGAAGATGGGATTTTTACCCATATATAAGATCACACCTGCTTACTTGTCTTTCCTATATGAATTGAGTTAAAGAGAATGATGTAAGAGAGTGAATTAGTGGTGGATTTTGACTACATAGAGAATGGAGTGAATTGTGAGATACAGCAGGTAACTTACTTATGTGAATAGGTTGTCATTAGTGTACAGATTTCTGTTTGGGATTAGGGGTGTAGGAATGTGGTGTGGGTAAGCTAATTATTGAGAGAAAGGTAGTGTGTGTACTTAACAATCTACAATCGGCCTATAATTCTTGCAATGTGTTCAGTAGGGAGTATGGACAACACTTACACCTCCCAGGGCATGAGGTTAAGCAGCCTGAGAGACGACCCAGTTGCCAGGACCTCTAGAGGTGCCCTGGAAGCAAGGGGTGGACTTTGCCCTGCAGGTCACTCCACTTCTTGCAGATATCCTCCTGGGAGCTGAAGTTGGTGAACGTATTCACCTCATTTACAATTCTGGTCCACATTTCACTTCTATGACTGATGGTTGTATGGAACACTGCTTCAAACATCTAGAGCTCAATCTTAGTTATCTTGTAGTGTAGTTCCTATATTCCCAATAGGCTCTGCGCATCGGAATAATATATACTGTAGTTTAGACGTAGGACTGAGATTGACTAGGTATTCACCGAATATATTAGACTTAATAGTGAGTGCCAGCTATCTCTGAGGTCAATAGAAACTTTCTTGAATAAACAAGAAGGGATTAGTTTCTGACAACCGCATAAACATGACAACTTTGTTTCCCAAGAATAAGAAATCAAATCTCTATAGTAGCGGAAACAATAGATAACTATTTTACTCAGCCAATCGTGCATGCTTCGTTTCACCAGAGGAGCTGAGAAAATAGAGAGACGGGCGTTTTCAAAAAAAGTATTTATTGAACAGTCTTCTTTCTCAAGCATTGGAAATGAACTGCTACAATCGTAATACTGGTTATAAAGTACAAGGCATATAATACACACAGTATTATAAAGTAGTACTGTAAAAGCATGCTATGTTTTCTAAGCCATAAAGTGCATAAAATGTATAAAATACATACAGTAATAAATAATGACTAAAAGTACTCAACTGGTGCTTCTAAAATATGCCTACCCCTGTGTGCCTAACCTAAGTCTAGTAGGAGGGAAGAAGTAAGTAAGGAGTAGCCTAAGTTTAGTATTTCTCTGCCAGGAATCTATTCCAAGAATCCTCTAAGAGGTCTAATCAGCTCCGTACCTTGGTTTTAGAATGAAGGAGGTTTTGTATCTCTCTCTCAGGACTCGATTTCTTAGATAACCGCAAGGGTAAGCCCAAAAAACTGGAGCTGGATTTCTCGGCAAGAGAAAAGACAGCGTCTCTCTCAGTGCGTCAGTTGGAGGGTCGGCTTCCTTCGGCACTTGCTGCTGCAGGGCGTAGAGCAAGTAGATAGTCGATCTGCTCCAAACCACTGTGTGTTTGTCTGGGCAAACCTAGGCATATTTATACTTTGAAGATGCCGAGTTTGACGCATGTTTGGACTTAATAACGTCACTCAAAGGCTAAATTCTTGGAAAACGTCAGGAGTTCTTGGAGAACTTAATATTCAAGCAGGGGGAAGTCCCTAGCTGCTGAAGGCAAGATTTTCCAAGAATTTGTTGTTGATTCTCGGAACTTAGTGGAAGTAGCCATGCCGTATTTGGGCTGTATGGCTTAGGCCAAACATGGTAGGGATTTCTATGCCTATATAAGGATATGATAAAGTATACCTATATAAGGGCATGAATCGGGAAAATTTGCACTAGGGTCCTAGATTCATTTACAACACCCACTCCACGATCTTAAGTTCAATAAAGCTAGCCTAATAAGCACTGAACATATCTAAAGCTAGTGTTTACAATCCCACCTCAAAATACATAAAAATGCACTTGAAATGGTTGTACATGCGGGAAAAACAAAAATATTCAGCATTTCCTCAGCACGCATTTTAAGGTAGTGATGACATTCTAAGCCTATAGTATGGTATCAAAATATGCAAACCGAATGAATCATGAATTTACATTTATGAAAAGGGCTCTGAAATACAGAAAGAAAAGGTCGAGACCATTTCATAAAATAACATATTATGGCAATTGTTATATGAGGACAAGGACAAAAATTTACTCTAGGCAGTGTTTTCAAAAAGAAAAAGAATTTCTTGTTCTCTAAGAATAGTTCTACTTTAAGCAGATTAGTCTGTGCCAAAACTTCAAAAGTTTTTGAGGAAAAAAAATCAATTGGTTGTGAGAAAATAGAGTTCCAAAGTTAGAAGTCTTTGCTCTCAAAATTTGAAGGCTGAATTTCAGAGTTCAGGGAATTCTGTGTGCATGAATCAAGAGTTATTCTCGGTGTCAGCAGAAAACATCAGATCGTCTAAGCTGGCAAAGAAATCACAGTAGGTGAAAGCGGTACTACTTGATCAAGCAGATCAAATGTGCACAGATGAGAAGCATTGGCATCAGCGCCAGGTGCCGCATTAGCAGTGTTCATATCAGATAGTACTTGTGTGCCTGTTGATCCCCGTATCTCACCCTCAGTTAGACTTACTGGTGAGACCTCAATGAATGCCGTCATCAGGATTGGTAGCCGTTGGGGACAGCACAATGCATGAGTGGTTACCGGACCTAGCAAGGTGTCGACATCTGATGGCAGGACCGATGGAAGTGTAAGACAAATGTCCAACACGCATTCTTCTCCGCAAAGCAGGCATCGTAGAACAGGTAAGATGCAATCTTGCCAGATTGGTCTGGACGATAGAAACCAGGTTGTGTTCAGATCTCTTAAACGAGTCAAGCCAAGAATCTGTGTAATCCTCTCACGATACCTAATGGCAAGGAGGGTCCCTTCCATGTTGGTCTGGGTATCGTTGGTTGCTGGAATTGCCATATCGGAGCAGAAGGAATGAAAATAGAATTGCAGCTACGAGTCCCAAGATGAGAGGCAGAGCGCCGAACACAGAGTGCACGAAATTTGGAAAAATGCCGAGGACTGCTTCAAATGGTGTAAACAGTCCCAAAAAAATCATCTTAAATACATGTGCGATGCCACTGGTATCAGACATGTTTAAGATTTGACTTAACATTTCTGCGAAATGTACTGGGCAGTTTGTTGATAATAATGCATGTATCTCTGCAGATGTCCTCGCAACTTGCAGATCATACGTTTCTCTAGACAAGGTTAGTGGCACAGATTTTTGCAAAAGAATGGCTTTTATTCTGCTTAAAGTATCAATTCGTATAGAAGAGATATTCAATGAAGGCCATATTGCCGTCCCATTGTCTGTCTTGTGTGTTGGATACAATACTTGCATACAACAAGTGACCATGGACGACACACTAACGAGATAAAGTTTTCCTGGCATCATGCCACAGCAGCTGTGATCATTCAACATAACGTAACTGCCATTGGATAGCTGCCTGAAAATGGGTTCTATCACAGTGGAGGGAGTACCATGCAGGTGGCAAGAGAGGTTATTTGCAGAACCGTCGCAGGATCCGTGTAAATTAATACCTTTGCACAAAAGTGTACCACTTAGTGAGCTTTTACAATTTTTTCCACAAAGGAACACCGCTTTTCCCTTGTTCCAACATTTGTGTGTGCAAGGTAAAGTCCATGTTGACTTAATATATTCTTTACCCAACCTTTCATACAGGGCCGCTGGCATATGCTGTAGACAATACTGAAATTGGAAAATCGTCACTGGTATCATGATGGTGCCATGAATTATCCATTCAATGACAGGCTTCTCAGAAACAGTCAATGGTAATCTTTCCAGTTTTTCAATGCTCAGCAACGTATAGTCTGCTCCTCTTTGTGCCAAAGAGATTTGTTTATCTGTAAGGTTAAATACAGCAAACAATGACGTTGTGTTGATTAGACGCCATGGCACGTAACCTGAACAAAGATTTTCCAATGTCCAGCCTAACTGCATTATAGAACGTAATTGAGACTGGCCATGTTGTAACATTAGCAAGTCCTGTTCCATTATATCAATTGCAGAGGATACAATGCTGTCCAATGAATATATTCTGGAGGACAGAGTCATTAACCCATTGTCCACTACAGAGAGAGCTTTCTCTAAATGAATACAATCAATTTCTCGTATTCTTTCTGCAGTTTCCATTTGCGTTTTTTTCCAAGCTTCGTTGTACGCAGCGTATATACCGGCGTATATGAAACATTTTTGCTGTGGTTTGCGAGGCCCCATTAAGAAATCTCGCCAATCATTGCCTTCTTTAAGTAAAGATAAGTGTTGTTTGATTTCCGGAAGTGTGGATGTCATTAGCCACTCAAGGAATAGTTTTCCTACACTGTATGTTGTTACTATCCCTGGATGTTGTCTCTGGGAGTATCTTGGATCTGGCCTGTTCAGTTTTAACCCCTGTGTTTTGTTCAGGAATCTTATCATGACAGTTATTGGTGTCTGTGGGCCAGATTAACAATTTTTTCCAATCAGGATTAGTTCTGTGTTAAAATATATGGTACATCTACCTCCTTTTCTGTAGTGTCATTACTCTCAGAAGTGGGTTTAGGTAAAGACGGTTTATTCAAATCTTTTATCTTAGCCAGGCCAGGACAAGAAGTCTGTTGACCAGTGTCATTTAAAAACATTATTTGTTCTGGTATAATGCAGGCTCTGAACAAGGCTTCTAAACCTTCTACCTGCCAGTCTTTCGTGCCCCAGACAGTTTTTGTCTCACTGTTGTCTTTTAAAAAGTCGAAACCTAATGTAGACAGCTGAGCATAAAAGTTTGCAGAATACATTTCTTTAGTGTTGGTCAACATTGTTTTCATTCCTGTCTTATTTACACTTTTGAAATAAAACGTTTCTGGATTTGTAACATTAAACCCTGAGAAGTACGAAAACTTTTCATGAAATATGTTTGAGCTGCCTTTTGATGGCGTGGGACAATGTTCCCATTGATTATATGTAAAAACATTTCTAGGACTTGCAGATTTGTACAAATACTGGTGACCATAATGATTAAAACAATACATTCGTTCATAATCTGATGACCCTTCTAAATAGTCATGTTCAGTAAATTTTGCAGACATTTCTAAATCTGACATCATATTATTAATAATCTCAAAGTCCAAATCATCAGAAAATGTGCTGGGTGATACAAAGTCACTTAAAGAAACCTTGAATTGGTGTGGAATCTTCAACAGCTCAACCAGGCCATAGATGTCATAATCAGTTCTATCCCATGCTATACCACCAGGTATAGGAACGGCTGTTATGTTTACTTATGACAGGTCTCTCTTTTCACGATGGGATGATTTGTGAGGTTTTAGGACCAAGTTGATTTTCTGACTTGCTGTGTCCACTGTACTGTATTTTCCATCTATCATTTGTCCCAAGCTTAAAACTAAAATCAGCCATAGCAGAAGAAAAAATACACCTAAACCAATCCAAAATTCAAATTATGGTGAAATCAGATATACTTTCTCAAGTTGATGAAAGAGTTCTGTTGTTTTTTCTTTGAGAGTTTTATTTGCTGGCGTTTCTTTGGATTCAATAGGATCCTCAGAAAATGTTTCAAAGTGGATGGAATAGCCAGAGGCAGTTTTGTCAATTTTTGGAATTGCATCAGGATTGGTATTAATCTTTTGAGTTGCTTCTTCCTTTGTCATATTTGTATAGTCAGAGGCTACATCATTGTAGACAGGTGTTTTTTGACGCACTGTTATTTGGGTCTCAAGAGGCACGAGTTCCATGGCTTTGTTGCATAGTCCTTCTTTTCTTACTGTAGGTTTATCAAACGTGATAAGTCTTTTAGTCTGAACCTCTTGGATAGTAGCAAGAGTTGGTCTTCTGCTACATCTTCGGAGTCCACTGGGCCTACTACTTATTATTGGCCACATGTTGTGGTTTGACCAGGTCGATGGACATGACTCGGTTCTCCTTTTTACCAGCAAGGGGCGGTAGTACTACTGATCTTGTTCCTTGGATTGCTAAGACAGGTACTGCTTTTCTGTAAGAAGGCCCATATTCCTTCTTCACCGCTATCTTTTCCCTGACTAGATCCCCAATCTTTGGAATTCAGACAGGTCTTTCTGGGACAGGTGGTTTTTCTTCAGTGGCTGTTGTCTTTTGTGTTGTGCTGCTCAGACTTTTTCTTGTTTCATTTAAGTCCTGTAAAACAGCCAAACGATCTTTGACATCAAAGGGTGTTGTTCCACCACTGAAGTTTGACAATCAAGGTCTTCGATTATCATTCTAGTACCAAACAGTAATTCATGAGGAGTGATTCTCCCCAGAGAATTTCTTGGCAGATTGTTAAGACTACGTTGGACACTTATTAAATATTTGACTCACCCATCACCCGAACATAATACCTTAGCTGTTATGGATTGCTTTATGTCACAGTTTTTTCTTTCCACTACCACATTACCCTCAGGATGGAAGGGACTAGAATACCGCAATGCAACGCCCAAGCTAACCATAGCCTCCTTTTAAGCTCGAGAGCTAAACGCAGGACCTGGGTCAGAATGTAGCGTGCCGATTGCGTATGTGCCGATAAAGACTCACAAATCCTTTATAACAGCTCTGGAGTCAGCCGAGCCCTGGGGCCATAACCAAATAAATCTTGTCCTAGTAGTTGTGGGGATCGCATCTGTCTTTAGGGACGTCTGCGTGTAGATAGCCGAATGCTGTCTAACAGTGGTATCTGAACTGGGCTGGCTACACTGTAGTCAGGTATCTGGTGGTTGTCAAAGCTATGATATCTGTAACAGGTATCACAGTTTATTCCAAATTCGTAAAATTGGATGCTCATTCCTGGCCACCAGTACATCTCTTCTAACTCTATAGGAGATTTCAAGATCCCTAGATGTGTCAGACCCTCTCCCATATGTGCTTCTTGAACCAAGTAAGCTCTCCGCTTCCTATTTGGAATGACTCTGTCCCCCACTCCAGGGATTCGAGCAAAAGGAACGGAGTTTGCATTAATTATGTATGTATAAGTGAGTGGATAGTTTAGAGGTAACACTGCATGATTGCCATCCATTGAGGCTTTAACTGCTAATAGCGTTTCACAATCTATTACTCTTTTGGAGCGGGCGATTGTAGCTACGGAAGCCGTTTGCACAGCTGCCTTCGCGGCTTCATCAGCCAATGAATTCCCTGCAACGTGAACGCCATCACGCTGATGACTCAGTGTATGTATCACGTGAGTCTTTCGTAGTTCTTTTTGTAAAAGAACTACTTGTTCCCAAAGCGTTTTATGCTTAATTGTGCCACCTTTTGAATTTTTGAACCCAGTTCTGCAAATTTTCGTTGTAAAATTCAACGCAGAAATACGAATCGCCCACTATTAGTGTGGGGAATTCGCGATCGGTATTTTCAAGCGCCGTCTTGAAAGCCTGTAATTCAGCTCGCTGAGCTGTACAGTCTCCGAGTGATTGAGTTTAGTGACCGTAGGTCTGAATTTGCCTTCGCGCCAGCGACCTTTAACAATCGCGCACACAGCACTATAGGCTTATTTACCCCCAATAGCGGGCTGTGCTGATCCGTCTGTATATTATACAGCCGTAATGTTCCAGAGGCAGAATTTCGGTCGGCAGAGGACATTCGTGTTCGTATTGGAGAAATTCTTGTGTTTTCAAGCTGGGGTCAAAAACGTATTCAACATCTGTTGCAGCAAGAGAGTTAACCCATTGTATCCATCTCGATGTAAAGCTTTAGCATTTGGGATGCTCGCTTTCGTCACTGCCTCTAAGGCAGGTACAGGTGTAACGATCATTATGCGTTTACCCTGCGCGAGAGCTCTCTCTTTTGCTTCTGTAGTTTGAACCGCTGTCAGAATTTTCTCAGTAGAAGTGAACTTCATTTCAGCTTGTGTGTACAAGTGTGATTTGTATGCTATTGGTACCGTTTCTCCTTCATTAAAGGTCAGGTACGTGAATCCACATCTCCCTGGGATGATTCGGATTACAAGATTGTGCACGTTTTCGCGTGTCTGTAACTGTGTTTTTGTTAACATGTCTGTTTGGACTGAACGCAGAATTTCTGTGTGTGTTTGAGTCCAATTAGTCGGTTTGAAATCAGGTTTGATTAGTTCATAGAGAGGTTTAACCCTTTCTGCGAAATTCAGAACGTACGTTTTCCAAGATTCAGGAAACCTAGAATGGACTGCAAGTTTTTCAGTGTTTTTGGAGCTTGGAGCAGTGCACATTTCTCTAGAAAGTTTGCTGCCAGGCTTTTGCCTTCACTTGATAACTCGTATCCTAGAAATAGGATGTTGAGGTGGGCAATTCGTGATTTCTTAAAATTTAATTTATACCCTTCAGATGCGAACCCAAGTATTATGGTGTTCACTCTTTTCAAGTGTATGTCCAAGTTGTCATCGTTAAGATAGATGTCATCGACATAAGATAATGCCTCATCATCGTACGTTTGTAGTAACTCTGTTACCCTGGCTGAAAATAACCCTGGACTATTCTTGAATCCTTGGGGGAGACTCGAAATTGTTGCTGTGTCCCCATAATTGCGAAAGCGGTCAGATGCCTGCTTTCAGGTGCAATGTTTTGACAGAAAAACTCATTTGAAATATCTAATGTGGTTTTATATTTTTTGCGCACAACGTTATTCATCAGTGCTGCACTATGTGCATTTTGTACTGCAAATATTTTGCAACAGGAGTTCAAATGTCTATAATCCAATACTGGATGATATGAATTGTCTGGTTTGTACACAAGAAACAAAGGATTGTTCATTGACGAGGTTCATGTTTAAGCATGGGCGAATTTTGCGAATTCGCAATTTGCAAATTTGCAAATTTGCGGATTCGCAGGTTTTGCGGATTGTGTGGGTAAAGGCCAGGCGGGAAAACGGTGCACATCGCTAGTGTGAGGGGCAGGGCCAAACGGGCGAGCCTTATATACGAGTTCACATGCCTCTTGTGTGCATAAAAGGACAGGCACGGATCAGAGAAGCTCGTGGTCACAGGAACTGCACAGGGATTGAGCTCGTGAAAGTCAATAATGCAAAGGCCTCCATCAAGCATCATAGCTATTTTTCGACGATAGATATGGGGAGAACGCACACCTGCCCAGCCTCGACAAAACTCACATTTTTGGGGGGCTGATTAACTTTGCCATCACACCGAAGAGCACCGGGGTCCCTCGAGTGAGCTGTCCTTCATAGTGGGTAAAGGGCTGGAAAACGGTGCACATCGCTAGTGTGAGGGGCAGGGCCAAACGGGCGAGCCTTACATGCGAGTTCACATGCCTCTTGCGTGCATAAAAGGACAGGCACGGATCAGAGAAGCTCGTGGTCACAGGAACTGCACAGGGATTGAGCTTGTGAAAGTCAATAATGCAAAGGCCTCCATCAAGCATCATAGCTAATTTTCGACGATAGATATGGGGAGAACGCACACCTGCCCAACCTCGACAAAACTCACATTTCTGTCCCTCCTGTAACTATTTTAGGATGGCGCAGGCAAGCTGCCTGCGCCATCCTAAAATAGTTACTAAATTAGCTGCATCAGGAAGCATTAATAGATAAAATAAAGCAGGTGCTCGAGCACCTGCTTTATTTTATCTATTAGTGCTTCCTGTTGAAGCTAACTTAGTAACTATTTCAGGATGGCGCTGGCAGCTTGCCGGCGCCATCCTAAAATAGTTACAAGTTCAACAGGCTTGAACTTTTGCCCCCCAAATCCGCTGCTCACGTATTTCGCGGATTTTCAGTAAATTCGCTGGAGTTCGCGGATCGCGGATTTACTGAAAATCCGCGAAATCCGCAAGCAGAACGGATTTTGTGCACATGCTTATTCATGTTTCAATCACTCCTTGGTATTCAAGTTGATTTAAAATCTCCCTGACTTGTTTTTTAGCTTCTTGCCTAACTGGGTACTGCCTTTGTGCAGCAGGTTGATTTTTTAACTGGATTTTATGGTGAGGAGAATCTTCATCCCATCCTACATTATTTTTATATAATGCTGGAGCTTGAGGCACTGCCCTTTTTCTGGCATATGTGTATTTTTTGTGAATTGGAATATGATTTGAGAAGGCTGGCATAATTATCTCTTCGCCATGTGGGCACTCCCTGACAAATTCAGGTGGCCAGTCTTGTTCAGCTAGAAGAATGTCATAGCCCTTAGAGAGCTTCTCCCAAAAGGGTGCTCTTATTTTTCTGGGTATGTCCCCCTCCATCCCGAGTGTTACTTCATATAACTTGTGGGGTACACTAACCCTGGTGTCTGCAGTTTCAACTTGAATGGATTCATTCAAGTCCACTGTCTCCAGATGACCCTTCAGGATCCTGCGATCTATGGTGACTTCTGCTGCGCTGTCTAGCATTGTTTGAGCCCACTCCCCGTTCTTGAGTTATGTCCTCAAGATCCTCGGCATGTCTGATTTTTATGCTTGCTACCTTCTTTTTAGGAAATTAAGCTTTTTTACTTTGGTGAACGGGTTCTTTGTCTTTGGACTTGACGCGTTCTTCCTTGTGTTCTGACTGTCCTCTTCTTTCCGATTTCTGCGAGGAAGTCTGAAAAGATTGAGAGGGATGTGTATCATTATCTTGATATCTGTCAGTTTTTTTCAAATTATCCCTATTCCTAAGGTTATACCTTTTTTCAGAGGGCTCCCGATGGGGAGACCTACCTCCCCTTTGGGGAGATCTTCCTCTGGACTAAGAACGTTTCTCGCTAGGAAGAGTCTGTTTAGTCTTTTCCCACTTCTTTTTACGAGTAGTGAGATTATTTTTAATAAATACCTTTTCAGGATTTTCTGTTAATTCAGGTTTTACTGGTTTCCCACCCAAACTATCTCTTCCTAATTCTTCATAAGATTTTTCAATAATTCTAGCAAACTCATATGGTTGATCTGTTACATCTGTTTCTTTTAACTTTTGGCGGATTGCCACAGATGCTGCTTCACCTTTAATGTTAGCTAATAATATAGCTGAGACCTGTTTGAAATCTTTCAGTAATTTCATACCTAGATTTAAAGCCGGTTCTGGACCGTATTCATTTTGAATCTGCCTCAGAATGTCTGGTATTACCGCCATGGATGGTACACCATGTATTTCTGTGTAGATTGAAGCAAGGACTGTACCCCAAGTGTCACAGTCCTCCACATGTGGTGCTATCCCCATTGGTAAACAGAATGTCAGAATTCTGTGTTTCTCATGAGGTGTACTATCAGGAAATACTGCCTCTATCTGAGTCATTTTTTGAGCTAACCAGAACGGAATTTGGTCCCTCTTTGCGGGTAATTTACAAATGACTGATTGTATAGTTTATGGTTTTATTTTATTTGTGTTCCCCTGGTGAGGGGTGTGCTGAGGAATTTTTATAGCTGGTTGGACCGTTAAAGTCCGCATGACATATTGAACAAATTGTCTGTGTATTTTAATTAACTGTGTCAGCTGAGCTAACAGTTCTGTACCTGTCATTCCGTTAATGTCAGGATGTGGTGTTTAGCTGGCAGGTACCGGCCATGTTGCTCCTGGTCTACCTAGTGGACCGAGCCTGGTAATGTGATTTTGATGTTTTAGGGCGCCTTTAAACCAGAGCTGATGCTCCTGGTAAGTTAATGGAATTTCAACGTCCTCAAAAGGAACGTATTCCACTGGAGGTTCCTCTAATTTGTAGTAGTGGAACTTGTGTGTTACTGCATTTGCTGCAGGGAATAGAATTCATGAATAGAATACCTCTGTCTGCAGATATTCATGTGCCTCTATAAGTTTTATAGTTATGGTTTTTCTTACATTTACCGGGATGATTGTTGCATCCGCGTCATTTTGTTGGAGATTTGTGTCATCTAAGACTGCTTGAGCTGCTATTCTAGCTCTCTCCCTTTCATTGTCACTTTCCGACATTTTGTCGACTGAAAGGTTTTGCAGAGCAAAGTTTTCAAGGAAACGAAGATAGGTGCACAATATTTTGGAACACTGTATCCTTCAACGTTGAACAAACCTAAAACTAATAAATAGGATTTTCGCCCTTCTCAGTTTTGGCGGATATTAACCTTTTACCCACTTCAGACGTCTATTGGAGTATTTTACGGGAAAAAAGGGGTCTGTGTGAAAAGCACGACTGAGTTACTCTAGTATCTAGCGTTAAATTATCATCATACCAAACGTTGGGACCCATGTAGTGTAGTTCCTATATTCCCAATAGGCTCTGCGCATTGGAATAATATATACTGTAGTTTAGACGTAGGACTGAGGTCGACTAGGTCTGTACCGAATATATTAAACTTACTAGTGAGTGCCAGCTAGCTCGGAGGTCACTAGATACTTTCTCGAATAAACAAGAAGGGATTCATTTCTGACAACCACATAAACATGACAACTTTGTTTCCCAAGAATAAGAAATCAAATCTCTAGAGTCGCGGACACAATAGATAACTATTTTACTCAGTCAATCGTGCATGCTTCGTTTCACCAGAGGTGCTGAGAAAATAGAGAGATGGGCGTTTTCAATAAAAGTATTTATTGAACAGTCTTCTTTCTCAAGCATTGGAAATGAACTGCTACAATCGTAATACTGGTTATAAAGTACAAGGTATATAATACACACAGTATTATAAAGTAGTACTGTAAAAGCATGATATGGTTTCTAAGCCATAAAGTGCATAAAATGTATAAAACACATACAGTAATAAATAATGACTAAAGGTACTCAACTGGTGCTTCTAAAATATGCCTACCCCGGTGTACCTAACCTAAGTCTAGTACGAGGGAAGAAGTAAGTGAGGACTAGCCTAAGTTTAGTAGTTCTCTGCCAGGAATCTTTTCCAAGAATTCTCTAGGAGGTCTAATCAGCTCCATACCTTGCTTTTAGAAAGTAGGAGGTCTTGTATCTCTCTCTAAGGACTCGATTTCCCAGATACCCACAAGGGTAAACCGGAAACACTGGAGCTGGATTTCTCGGCAAGAGAAAAGACAGCGTCTCTCTCAGTGCGTCAGTTGGAGGGTCGGCTTCCTTCGGCACTTGCTGCTGCAGGGCGTTGGGAAAGTAGATAGTCGATCTGCTCCAAACTACCGTGTGTTTGTCTGGGCAAACCTAGGCATATTTATACTTTGAAAGTCCGAGTTTGACGCATGTTTGGACTTAATAACGTGACTCAAAGGCTAAATTCTTGGAAAACGCCAGGAGTTCTTGGAGAATTTAATATTCAAGCAGGGGCAAGTCCCTAGCTGCTGAAGGCAGGTTTTTCCAAGAAATTGTTGTTGATTCTCGGAACTTAGTGAAAGTAGCCATGCCGTAGTTGGGCTGTATGGCTTAGGCCAAATTTGGTAGTAATTTATATGCCTATATAAGGATATGATAAAGTATACCTATATAAGGGTATGAATCGGGGAAATTTACACTAGGGTCCTAGATTCATTTACAACAATCTCATCTACTATCACAGTTAACTCAATTTCTGAGAATCTGACTGTCTTCTTGTAAATACTTTACAAAACAATGTAGAAGTAGGTCTGCGATGATGGTTTTTGCTGTGAGCGGTAAATGATTTGTATTGTTAGCGGAGTGCATTTTGTAATAAACATCACAGATATTGTGGGTGAGTAGATTTTGATTATGTGTAGTGGTGGGCAATAAATTCCGCTCCTATGCGTAGTTGGCAGAGTTTTGGCCATTCCATGTTACAAGTGTAACAAGGAGTTAAGGTCAAAATCTACTAACTGCCATGTGGCAGAGATTTTTCTTGCATGCGGCTCACTGCATGATTTTTGGTCACTAGGAGGGCACCTGGGGAGACTTCCCAAACGCAGGTGGTCGTGACTGTTCCCAGTCAGAAAGATGCCACTCGAGTAGAAAATCTACTCCAGCCATAGCAAAATCAACTTGGGAAGCAGTGCCCTTTGGCACACCATGTGGTGCTGCTTGTGTTGATTTTATAGCATGGAATGAGTTACCGGCGCTAAAGGTCAGCTTGAGCAGTGCAACATGCCTAATTTCACCTATTCCTGTTACTCAATGGACTCTCGCAGAGCTTTAATGTATCTCCACAGAGTTCTGTCCACCTGTGTGTTGACGGATTCATCTGTCAATATTAGCAGATGAGTCTACCATTGAAAACTCCATCTGCCATTGCTGTCCTCCGGCATGAGGGTCCATCTATCCCACACTGATGGTGAACAACTCAATGCTGGCAGAGTGGTGTCCATTGACAGTGGACAGGGGACTGTCAAGTGAGAACTTCTGCCAACGGACTGTCCTTAATCATGTTGGAAGACAGTCTGCTAGGTGTAACCCTAAACACACAGAGGACAGATACATGCCAGACAAACAGATCAGATTGGCCATGATGGAGGAATGACAGTTTGTCAGCAAAACTCTAAATCAGACCTTGAGGGCCTTATTTATAAAAGGGTTGCATCACTTTAGTACAAAGCAACATGGTGTAAAAGGGACGCAACCCCTAAGATTATGAGTGGGGGATAAACTCCACTCCGCATGCAGAGTTTACAGGGTTTTGTCCAATCAGTACTCTGCTTTGAGCACAGAGTTCAGCAAAAGATCTGCAAAACACTGTGCAACATTAAGTTGGCGAGCAAGAAGAAATTAGCGCTAGACCGCCTCCTAGCAAGATTTTCCAACATGAGCGTCCACAGCAGATCACTACCACTTGCATTGAGAACGTTGCCACTCATGTTGCGAGAGCTGTCTTTCTAGTAGTAAGTATACTTAAATAGCAGACAGAAGCAGCACCCTCAGGTATGCTGCACTGTGCTGTTCACGCTAATTTTACAATTAACATGATCAGCAGCCATTGAAGATTGTATATAATTGAAAATCCTTTCCACCAAGGTGATCCAGCAGACAAGGGGATGTAGCTGGGTGTAATCAGCTTATTACTGATGAGAGATACTGGAGTCTCTGATAATGCTCCATGTATCAAATCCATCCTGCTGTTCTATGCACATAAGAACTAATATACTGGAATTGAGTCTTGGAGGTACAGGGCTCTCCTTTACCTTGAAGCTTCACCCTTGTATCTCCCAGGTCAGGACCCCGAGTTCCCTAAGTAAAGGCTGTCTCTGGGCCAACCCTTGATCTAGGTTTGATAACAAAGGAAATTTTAGTAAATAATTCTACCTAATCTGCACTCTTACCCCTTCCTTGCGTTGGACGGCCGGGGGCCTTGCAAACCTCAAACTTCGTTTTAAAAAAAGCACATTTTCCTCAGATTTCTGTGGTGGAAACTTCTTGAATCTGTGTAGATGCACTAATTTCCTACCACGCAGGTTTCCCCAGGGCTCCTGATAAAAATGGTACTTTACTCGTGTGGGTGGGTCAAGAATTCATGACAGGCAAAGGCCCAACACGTATTGAGGAGACATCAAAATTACCTGTCACAAAACAACCTGGTTTTGCAAGGGGGGTCACCTGAGTTTTTGACCCCGGGCTCGGCGACCAACTTGGGAAACCTACCAAACCCACACATTTCTGAAAACTAGACACCCGGGGGAGTCCATTGAGGTAAATGCTCGCATGCATCCCCCAATGTTTTACTACCCAGAATTCCCTGCAAACCTCAAATTTAGCTGAAAAAAAATATTTTTTCTCAAATTTCTGTGTGGGACAATTCTGGATTGCATGGATCGACAACTTTCCTACCACCCAGCGTTTCCCCAGGTCTCTTGATAAAAATGGTACCTCACTTGCGTGGGTGGGTCAGTACCCACGGCAGGCAAGGGCCCAAAACCTTTTGAGGACACATCAAAATAACCTATCACAAAACAACCTGGTTTTGCAAGGGGGTTCACCTGAGTTATTGGCCCCGGGCTCGGCGGCCATCTTGGGAAACTACCAAACCCACACATTTCTGAAAAGCAGACACCCAGGGGGAGTCCAGCGAGGTATGGCTTGCATGGACCCACCAATGTTTTCCTACCCAGAATCCCCTGCAAACCTCAAATTTAGCTTAAAAAATCACTTTTTTCTCACATTTCTGAGTGGGAAAGTTCTGGAATCTGCGTGGATCCACAAATTCCCTACCACCCAGCGTTTCCACAGGCCTTCTGATAAAAATGGTATCTCACTCAGGTGGGTGGGTCAAGTACTCGCGACAGACAAGGGCACAAAACCTATTGAGGCAACATCAAAATTACCTATCACAAAACAACCGGGTTTTGCAAGGGGGTCCCATGAGTTTTTGGCCCCGGGCCATATAGGTAAGCCTACCAAACCCACACATTTCTGAAAACTAGCCACCCGGGGGAGGTTAGGAAGGCATGGTTTGCGTTGATCCCCCAACGTTTCCCTTCCCAGATGCCCTTACACACCTCCAATTTTACTGAAAAAAATCAAATTTTTCCAACATTTCTGTGTGGGAAAGTTGTAGGATCACCGGGTAGACACAAATTTCCTACCACCCACCTGGAAAAACCAGGTTCTTTTGTGATAGGTTATTTTGATGTGTTCTCAAAAGGTTTTGGGCCCTTGCCCGCAGCGGGTACTTGACCCACCCACACAAGTGAGGTACCATTTTTATCAAGAGACCTGGGGGAACACTGGGTGGTAGGAAATTTGTCGATCCATGCATTCCAGAATTGTCCCACACAGAAATGGTCTCCCAATAAAAATGGTAGGGTAGGCATAGTGGCTGCAACAGGAAATGGCACGAATGGGTAGGGAAATGTTGGGGGACCCAGGTAAGCCATACCTTGCTGGACTCCGCCAGGTGTCTATTTTTCAGAAATATGTGGGTTTGGTATGTTTTCCTAGATGGCCGCCAAGGTCAGGGCCAAAAAATCATGGGACCCCCATTGCAAAACCAGTTTATTTTGTGATAGGTAATTTTGATGTTGCCTCAATAGGTTTTGGGCTCTTGACTGTCGTGGGTACTTGACCCACCAACGTGAGTGAGGTTCCATCTTTATTGGGAGACCTGAGGGAACTCTGGGTGGTAGGAAATGTGTGGATCCACGCTGATTCCAGAACTTTCCCACACAGACATTTGCGAAAAAAGTAATTTTTTCATCTAAATTTGAAGTTTGCAGGGGATTCTAGGTAGGAAAATGCTGGGGATCCATTTAAGCCATAACTCAATGAACTCCCCTGGGTGTCTAGTTTTTAGAAATGTGTGTGTTTGGTAGGTTTCCCAAGATGTTCGCCGAGCCCGGGGCCAAAAACCCAGGTAACCACCCTTGCAAAACCTGGTTGTTTTGTGATAGGTCATTTTGATGTCTCCTCAATAAGTTTTCGGCCCTTGCCTGTTGAGGGTGCTTGACCCACCCACATGAGTGAGGTACCATTTTTATTGGGAGACCTGGGGGAATGCTGTATAGAAGGAAGTTTGTCGATCCACGCAGATTCAAGAACTTTTCCACACAGACATTTGAGAAAAAAGGGATTTTTTCAGCTAAATGTAAAGTTTACAGGGGATTTTGGGTAGGGAAATGTTGGGGGACCCATGCAAGCCATACATTGTTGGACTCCCCTGGGGGTCTAGTTTTTAGAAAAGTGTAGTTTTGGTAGGTTTTCCTAATGTCTGCCAAGCCCAGGGCCAAAAACTCAAGGGACCCTCTAGCAAAACCAGGTTGTTTTGTGATAGGTAATTTTAATGTTGCCTCATTGGGTTTTGGGCCCTTGCCTGTCACGGGTACTTGACCCACCCACACAAGCGAGGTACCATTTTTCTCTGAAGACTTTGGGGAATGCGGAGTGGGTGAAATGTTTTGCATCCACGCAGATTCCAGAACTTTCCACCACAGAAATGTGAGGAAAATGGGTTTTTGGGGAAAAATGTTGAGGTTTGCAAGGGATTGTGGGTAGCAGAACCTGGTGAAAGCCAGACAAGTCTCCCCATCCTGGATTCCCCTGGTTGTCTAGTTTTAAAAAAAGGAAAGGTTTGGTAGGTTTCCCTAGGTGCCGCCAGAGCTAGGCACCTAGGGAAACCTACAGCTGGGCACTACGCAAATAAAGGGTCCATTTTCACTGTGAAAATGTGGTGTGTCTGTTGGAAAACGAGGCAGCATCTGTGAGGCCTGCACAAATAACATGACACATTTGTCCTTCACTGGGAATCAAACACCCTAGGGCAGCGCCTGACTCTCAGAGGGTAGCGTTGCAGAGCAGTCTGAGGCTTACTCAAGGCAGGTGGTGTGGGCTAGTAATCGCCATTTGCAGGTGCACAAAAATAACACTCAATAATTGATTGTCCAGTCTGTACTTTGCTTTATAAAAGTAAGAGTACATTTATTAAACACACACACCACTCAATACTATACACCAATTTACAAATATACATAAGCTGATGGAATTACTTTGTGACATTGCATAACATCTCCACTCCTCCCGCGGGGGGGGGTGGGGTCTAGTACCACCACTCCCATGTATGCACATCATCTGTCCCCCAATGCAGTGAATTGGTCTTAACCTGGAGCGAGGGCCTTGCACACTGGCACCATCCCAGTGGCGACCCCCCCATTACCTCAACAAGCATTAAACAGGCTACACCTGCCTTGGTGACACATGACCCTGACTGAGCATCTCCTACTGACCATACAGTATGCATCTTTTCATCTTAAGGTCTAACAGTCAGGGGTCTTCACATAAGCGCAGCAGCAAGAACACATGTTTACACACACTTTAGAATGACAGTATTCAGAACATTTGGATATCATTAAAAATGCAGTGCAATTACAGCCCTCTGGGGGGCCACCACGCACCAGAAAAGCAGGCTTCCAAATCCCTGACAAGGCATTATGGGGTAGTTTTGCTCCTTTTCCTGAATATTTGATGAGCGTCTCTCCCGTTGTGCTGTGGAAAGCCGCGCTAACTCACTGGTGCCTTCGCCGCATCTTCACGCCTTTCTGGGGGCCTGGTCCCACCCGGACCCGCAGGTAAGGGTACGCGTGCGGGGAGCTCCGCGCGTTGGTCGGGGGGCCTGGCCCCACCTGGGCCCCTGCCTCCTCCTTCTTTTATCTGAGGGCCCCACAGGCATTCCACTTTGGAGGGCAGTCTAGGCAGCCCATCCCTGGCTGCCCCCGTCGGCTCCCCGCTCATCCCTCACCCTGCCTCCTCACACGGGGCCCGGAGTTGGGCTCCCAGGCCCCTCTTCCCGCAGCGCTTCATGGGAAGCGCAGGTTTCGGTGGGGGCCAGGGTGGGCTCCTGGCACCCCGTGGGGGCATCTTCACGGGGTACGTGACAGCCCACCCCGGCTTTACCTATTTGGGGGGGCAGTCCTCAGAAACTGACCCACCCCGGGGGCATGATTGCGACCGGCGGCGGAGCCTCACGCACTTCGTCGTCGGTCCCAGGCGGGGTACAAGGTTGCCTACCTTCTCGGGGGGAAATTTTGGCCCCCTGGAGTCCGATTTGCCCCATTTTCCCATCTTCTCGCACCTGGTGGTGTTCCCCAGCCACTGGGAGCACTCTCTTTCGTCCTCCGGGTCTCCAAGAGGGTGCATTCTGCAGGGAGCTGTTTTCACTTGCTCCCCGCGCCTCTTTTCTCCCTGCGCAGAGGCCTCCTCTTCTGCGCCCCGATCCTGGGTTCTTCTAATGGCGCTGTTAGGGGACTGGGGAGCAGTCAGGTGTGTCCTCCTTCCAACTGCCCATTGCACCAGGCTCCAGCACCTTTCGCCTCAGCAGACCACACCGCAGAGAGAGCTTCTCTTCCTGTGCAATTACTTTTTAAAAGTTGAGTAGGGGGTTGGCAGGAAGTCTCTGTGTGTCCTATCAAACAGCGACACATAACTTCCCTGCCCCTGCTCCCTCCTTCTTGTCCAGCCTCTGGGTTTGTTCAAAAAAGCATCGTCCAGTGTCTCTGGCCACATGGCATCTGAAACACAACTCCTTCCCCCCTCACTGCCTTCTCTCCTGGGTGCAAACTGGTGCCTGTCACCCAGCTACAGCAGTTGATGGATTGGCTTTTAGCTCCACCTTTCTTTTCTCCTTGAAGGGAAGATCTTCGCTCTGGGAAGAAAGGTCGTTAATCTAATCTACCATGGCCAGACCCCAGCCAGGGACTCAGAGAAATATGACATTTCCGGACGACCCAAAAGCAGTACAAATATGACTTTGGACTTTGCAGAATACTCATTTTCAAAACTGCTACGCTGGACATTAGTGCGTGTCTGGAATCTGTAGGCTTTGTGGAATTCATTTTAGCCATGGGCCCCACATCCCCATAGGGAAATAATTAAGTGAAAACACAGTAAGACACAATGACTTTTCCTGGCGTGTTCATTTCCAGTGTATAAAGCCTATTCCATGTCACCACCCAATTCTGCATAAGTCCTGCCACACCATTCACTCTGTAGCTGCTCCTGGACTGTGCACGCTAGGAATCCCCCCTGCGCAGCCCCTACACGTGTGCACACACATGTACACCCGTGTCTGCATGTAACTAGCATGGTGCCCCATACTCCAGCTACTGCGCAGCAGCCTAGTCAAGCCAGGGGGACACCAGTAAAATCTCCATGCAGTCTCCTTCATTATGAGTTCACCGTGGGTGAGTCCCAGATTATGAGGCTCCCCCACAGTAGAAGCTCAACAATTAGGTCCTCAAAAAGCAAAAAATCCGGGCGGCCCATAGTGTCAGAACCACCTTCTAACAGTGTCCAGGTTGTGTTTTGTGCCGTTTTCTGTCACGGGCACTAGACCTACCCACATAAGTCAGGTACCATTTCACGCAGATTCTAGTACTTTCCACAACAGAAATGTGAGGAACATGTGTTTTTTTTTAACAAATTTGAGATTTGCAAAGGATTGTGGGTAACAGAACCTGGTGAGATCTGACAACTTACCCCTTCCTGGATACCCCTGGGTGTCTAGTTTTAAACATGTATAGATTTGCTAGGTTTCCCTAGGTGCCGACAGAGCTAGGGTTCAAAATCTACAGCTAGGCACTTTGCAAAAAAAGGGTCAGTTTTCACTATCAAAATGTGGTGTGTCCACATTGCGTTTTGTGTCGTTTCCTGTCACGGGCACTAGGCCTACCCACACAAGTGAGGGACCATTTTTCTTGAAATACTTTGGGAAATGCAGGTTTGGTGGAATTTTGTGGATCCACGCAGATTCCAGATCTTTCCACCACAGAAATGTGAGATTTTTTTGTTAAACAAATTGTGAGGTTTGCAAGGGATTCTGGGTAACAGAACCTGGTGAGATCCAGACAAGTTACCCCATCCTGGATACCCCTGGGTGTCTAGTTAAAAAAGATTTACAGATTTGCTAGGTTTCCCTAGGTGCCGGCAGAGCTAGGGTTAAAAATCTACAGCTAGGCACCTTGCAAAAAAAGTTTGTTTTCACTGTGAAAATGCGGTGTGTCCATGTTGCATTTTGGGCCGTTTCCTGTCACGGGCACTAGGCCTACCCACACAAGTGAGGTACCATTTTTCTCAGAAGACTTTGGGGAATGTGGGGTGCATGGGATTTTGTGGCTCCACGCAGATTCCTGAGCTCTCCACCACAGAAATGTGATTAAAATATTTTAGTTTTTACAAATTTGGAGGTTTGCAACGGATTCTGGGTAATAGTACCTGGTGAGAGCCAGTCAAGTCACCCCATCCTGGAATCCTATGGGTGTCTAGTTTTCAAAAATGCCTAGGTTTGTTGGGTTCCCCAAGGTGCAGGCAGAGCTAGGGTTCAAACTCTACAGCAAGGCACTTTGCAAAAACAGGGTCAGTTTTCACTGTAAAAATAAAGTGTGTCCATGTTGAGTTTTGAGCCGTTTCCTTTCGTGGGCACTGGGCCTACCCACACATGTGAGGTACCATTTGTATCTATTGACTTTGGGTAACACAGAATTGTAGAGCAACTGTTCTTACCTATTGACTTTTGATGAATTTCTGCCTTCCAAATTAAAAAGACAATGTGTAAAAAATAAGTCACTTTGAAAAATGTCCTATAATTCTCATGCTAGGATGGGTACTCACAATTTCGGAAATGTGCAAATATCTACTGTTTCTAAACTCTATAGTTCGTACCAATTTCAGAAATACATAGGTGCTTTTCATACCGATTTTTTCATTGTATATATTTTCCCAAATTAATTGCTATATACACTGTACATAATAAAAAAAATTGCAAAACTCTGCTCAGTTATTGGCCCTGGGTTTGTCGGGTTCTTGGTGAACCTACAAGTCCTATATTTCCCCACAACCAGAAAGGTCCAGCGGACATCACAGTATATTTCTTTCATATAGCTGTCATAATTAAAAGAAGTTACAGGTGAAAACGTATGCACAAATGGCTGTGTTTTTTTTAACTGATTTTCATTTTTTCCTATATTCAACTGTTAGTTTCTATAAAGAAACCTTGAAGGATCTACACAAATGGCACCTTGATGAATTCAGAATGTTGTCTACTGTTCTAAAATGTATAGCTTTCTAGGATCCATTATTGCTTTCATACACCCTTTCTAGCATTAACTGGAAGAAGATTGAAAGCACAAAAAATGGCAAAAATAGGCTGTATCCCAGTAAGATGCCAAAACTGTGTAGAAAATGTTGGTTTTCTGATAAAAGTCTGTCAGTCTCTAGAACCTGGTAAAATTGTGATTTCAGCCCCACAAACTCTTTGTTGATACCATGTGCAGGGAACAACTCAGATGCTTTCATTTGCAGCACTTTTTCCCATTTTTCCCCAAAAACCCAAAATGTAGCTGTATTTTTGTAATTTCTGGGTCCCCTCGAAGGGGAATCTACAAACCCTAGCTACCTTTACAATTCAAATTATGTTGGAAGAAAAGGACGCACATTTGGCGTGGATATCTTATGTGGTCAAAAATTACAGGGGCTTAAGCGCGAACGACCCCAAATAGCCAAAAAAAAGCTTAGCGTGGGCTAGCAGCGAAGGGGTTAACAGAGAAGAAAGTTGAGAGAGTGTAGGTATGAGCAGACCTGTTCTTATAAGGTCCTGTGGGATTCTCCCTCTTATCCTCTAGTGCTTTGTGGGAAAGTCCTTTAATGTGGTCGATGGAATCCATAGCAATTATCAAGTGTGAAGTTGGTATGGCTCTAGGCAGGAATGTGTATGACATTTGAATACGCTGTAGCTGAGTTTTGGAAGAATATATATCAAATCTCATAATTACTATCAGTTCGTTGATTATTGTGCTATTGACGCCAATGCACGTCCATTCCTTTGCTGGATATTGTTATTGCACCGCTCTGATGTTGGCCCACGCTATATAAAACTTCAAAAGAATACGTAAAAAAATATGATCATGTTATTGTAGCTCGACCAAAGACCTTTTAAAAATAGGTTGCATGCACCCTGCACATTTAATTCAGACAACATTTTATAATCAGACTTACACATTAAATGTCGCATTATATGTTACACAGTTGGAAATTTGTTCCTTAAAGGATAGACTGCTAAATATATATACAATCTAGGCTAACCATTTTCGTTTTCAAAGTGTCTGTGTCAGTTTGTCTTCCACTGTGGCTCCCAATATCAGTATTCTTGGCAGATGTGTAGAGAACCTACATACAGACAGCTAATGAACATGACTGTGTTTGTATGGTAATATAATAACGTGTACACTTTTAAAACAATTCTATGTAGCTGGGCATAATCAGTAGGCGGCAGCAGAGCCGAGGGCAACAAAATGAAACATTGGATTCCAGCGCAATTAGATCAGTTAAGGAAGGTTGCTTGTTTGATCAGAAAATGAACATCTATTAATAAATAAGACGGCATTATGTATAAATTAAAGACACACCAAAATACAATCAGGTACCACGAGACTATTTAGTATTATGAAAGACAAAAGTGTTGGGGGAAGGTAACATTTACTTTTATTGCATAAGGTCCGCGATTTCCATGAAGTGCTTAAACACAAATCTTGCATACATTTGTGAAATACTTACAGCAGCTGACCCCTTGGCATATCCGTGTGGTTTATTTTAGAATGGAGGTCAAATGTTCATATGGGACCAGCTGTTATTTGCCTTCTTCCAGGTTCATTTTTCATTGCCCATCTATTGATTCAATCATTTATCATTCCTGAGAGCGCTTTGTAAATTAATTTCTAATGTATATGTAATTTAAAAAATAATTAACATGACACTGCCTCGTGGGCAACATTTAATAAATTGCATTAATGTTTGATTCCATTAGTGATGACTGACCTATGCAAAAAGAGCCATTATGCACCGGCAGTGCAAACCTTTTGTCCGTCGTTTGCTGCAAATATGTGAAATGGCACCGTCATCAATGCAAAATATCCCGCTACTCGTACAACCAATTTAATGTAACTCCTGAAAAACAGTATATAACCCTATAAATACATATAGCAAAAATCCCGATTTTTCTTATTGAATATATTGATAGGAGCACCAGGAGATTTTAACTATGGCCAACATATGGACACACTGGAAAGGTGTGGTGCAGCTGCCAGGGCAGCTGTCTTCTGAGCACAGGGCTCACGGTTCGGTCCTCGGCGACAGCTCAGCACCATGTGACTCGGGGCCATCAACTCTCTTAATTTCCCGGACGGCTCTCAGCGCCTTGAGACCCGTAAGGGTGAGTAGGTCGCACTTTACAAATACGGATTTTTTTTTTTACATACATGGAACAGAGTATGGTTTAGATTGATATATGTTGGTTTAAATTGCTTCAGTGAGACATTGTGCATTACTTCACCAAAATCTAGCGAGATTTTATTGCTGTAACTAACACCTGTAATCTTACTGTCATATGTGTTGTTAGGGTATAGCAATCAGTAAACTGTGAGCACCAAAATCAGGAAAATTGATGTATTATGATGACATATCTGCAGTATGAATGGTAATCAAAAATGTTGCTTCTTAACGATTCCAAGAAAATGGCTGCCACAATTTAAAAACAGAAAAATATTTGAACTAATCTTTTTTTTTCTTTACAATGCTATAGTACCTCGTTTATGTGCTGGTACATGGCATCATTGACTTGAATAATGTAGTGAGCTGTAAGGCACTGATGGCCTGCTAGAAATGCTCTTTCCTTATGAGCCACTCATGATCACCAACCAAATGCTGCTAAGACGACACTGGCTGTTTCTTCCCACATACGTCAGTCAGCTTTGCCTCACAGACTTTTTCCTTTCTCTCTCCCGCCTCGCGGACCCCCTCCTGCGGTTTGACAGCCTGCCTTGGAGAAGGTCTATTCAGTTCCGTCTCACGCTGGCAAATTACTCCAACCATTTCCCAGCCCAGCAAGCAACCATATCCTAGATTTCAATACGACCCCAACTGTTCTCAGCATCCCTCCTCTCTGATTGTGGAAATAAGTGTTTAATAAGCAGTTTCTTCAAATATGTTTTTATTTTTTTCCCCATGTACCCACTTGCAGCTTTGGTTATGATTTCATTTGGACGCTAGTCACTTAAAGGCAAACAACAGCAGTCGATTATGCCCTGCGTAATTTATCACATGGACACAAACACACACGCGAGCGCGCACACACACACACACTAGATTCACTGTAAAAACAAGAAACTCTTCTTGGATGTGACTGCATGCTGACTGACTCTTTGCTCTCCTGAGGGCCAATAGCAGTTGCAAGCTTTTTTGGTGGCCATTGGTAAGGAACATTTTGGTGTCCCCAGTGCTGTCCTTTGTTCAGAGAGCGATATGGGCAAAACCAAATTTAGCGCCCCCTACCACACTTTTGTTGGACCGAAGTCATAGGACGACTGCTGCAGGATCTCCAGTGCCTCTCTGAAAGTCGGTGCCCCGGGCGTGAGCCCAGCTCACCTATGCCAAAAGCTGGCCCTGGGAGTCCCCACTCCTGGTCAACAAGCAGGGCCGGAATGTGGAACGAAAATCAGTACTAGCAAAAATGCTAAAATATCCCCACTCCCTGCACTCTCTCTTGTTCTTTTTCTCTCCTCTCTCATCACATTTTCAGCCGTGGCCCGTGCAGGTAAGAGCGTTGGGGCGGTGGGAACGAATTGTGGGGATTTCGAAAGACAACAATGAGGGAAAATTAATTATTTATTTAATTTTCCCTTGCCATCGTCTGTCAACCCCCCCCCCACCTGGCCCCACCGCTCTTACTTGCACGGGCCGTGGCCAGGGCCGGACTGGCCATAACGGGCACCGGGCAATCCATCGGTGCACCGCACGGTGGGGGCTGGTTTTGGGCCCCTGGGGGCCGTTTTTGCAGCATGGCTGCAAAATCAGCCCTGTACTGAAATCAGGTAACGCCCTACGCGCCTGGAGAGGTACCATACCTGATAACACTTTGGCAGCCTGCACAGCAACCCCTGACACTCATCCTACACTCTGCTGATGAAGGACAAAAATCCAGAAACACCGGTGTCCCAGAGTTGGCCTGCAACCATGCATCACACTTCGAAACTTTGTTAAGCGCACCCGCTTTGAGAAAACAACATCTACCGAGATGCTCCTGGGGTACACACGCTGTAATGGTGGAGTAGCGTGCGACCTATGAACTTTGTACACCGCACGGTGGGGGCTGGTTTTGGGCCCCTGGGGGCCGTTTTTGCAGCATGGCTGCAAAATCAGCCCTGTACTGAAATCAGGCGAAAACCGGCCCCGGCAAAGAGGTCGGCGGCACCTCCAACCCCACTCCAGGTGGGGGTGGGGGGGGGCGGCCGAGCACTTTGCCAGGGCCGGTTGTGGTTCCCAGTTCGGCCCTGGCCTTGGCTGCACTTTTTCTGTATCCTCCCTGTCCATTCCTCTCTTTTTTGCTCCCTAAAAGCCTCTGAATGCCTGCTGTAATTAACCTCAAGGAGGTTTGGGAAGTGGCATAGACACATGGTCAGGGACCTTCAAAACCCAAGGGCTCCAGCCCATCAGGGAAAAGGCCTGTGGAAGAAAAGGTTTGTCCGGTGCTGCAAAAAAGTCTCATTTGCTGCTGTTGGAAATGGCCCTTTGTGCAGGGTTTTGAAAATGGCCTTTTAGCAGAGTTATCCCCAAGCTTTTTGCTTCTTCCTCCTATTTTCCCTGACCTGTTTTTTGTTGGCTTTAGGCACTTTACCACTGCTAGTCAGTGCTAAAGTGCACATGCTCTCTATATAAATGGTTATCATGATTGGTTATCCTTGATTGACACATTTTATTTCCTGGTAAGTTCTTAGTAAAATGCACTGTGTGTACCCAGGGTCTGTAAATCATATGCTACAAGGGGGCCCGGAGCACTGATTGTGTCACCCACACAAGTAACCTGTAAATGTATTTCAGACCTGCCTCTGCAGTGCCTACGGGCAATTTTAAACTGCCATGTCAACCTAGCAAGTGCGCCCATGTGTAAGGCCATAACCTTCCCTTTTCTTGCATGTAAGGCACCCCTCACGTAGCCCAAGGTACCCCCATGGGCAGGGTGCAGTGTATGTGAAAGGTAGGACATGTACTGGTGTGTGTGACATGTCCTGGTAGTGAAATACTGTGTATTTTGTTTTTCACTATTGAAAGGCTATCTGCCCCATAGGCTAACAGTAACATTTTACAAGTATAACTTTCCATTGGGACAAGATAGAAAAATTGAGTTTAGGCCCTTTGAACGCAGAATTTAATAACACATCTTCTTAGTAAGATTTATTTTTAAACTAGGTGTTTGAAAATACTACTTTTAGAAAGTAGGCATTTTCTTGCTTAACCATCCAGCGTGCTTCTGCTGCTTGTGTACTGGCTGTCTGGTTTGGAGTGATAGGGGCTGGGGATGTGCATTCACTGTAATCAGCCACCAAGGGTGGGGAAGTTGAGGTGTGTCCTGCCTTCCCTGGGTGACTCATAGCTGTATTGAATAGGCCTTGCCTGCATTTAGAGCAGTGGGAGGAGTTTTCCTTGCACCTGAATAGGCCCTGTCTCCTCTGCACAATGCTGTCTCCACCTCCTGCCAATAAGCTGGACCATGGAGGGGTGCACAGACAAAATATCGACTCCAAAATATCGACTGGACATAATATTGAGTTTTAAATATAGACTGGACAAAATATCGACTGGACATAATATCGACTACAAAAATATCGGTTTTCAGGTCAGTGAAGTAATATCGACTGTATAAAATATAGATAGCAAAAATATCGAATTTTTAATAATATATAATATTTTATAGTGTATTTTTATGTAATAATATGTGTGAAAAGTGTGTATTAATGTTATAAAATATTTTATTAAATGAATTTTGTTTTTTTAATAATTGCGTAATGTAATTCTGTAGCGGGTTGTGGGTTTATAGGGGAATAGGGTGGGAAGTAATTTAATAATAATTAATTAATTAATATATGTTTGTAAATATTTATAATTAATAATTAATTGATAATTAATTAATAATAATTAGTTAAATAATTAATATAATTTTGTACATATTTTGTATTATTAATTAATTGGTAATTAATTAATTGTAATTAGTTAATTACATTAATTAGAGTACATTTTAATATATATAATTTTGTGTTATTGTTAAGTAATTAATTGGGAAAAAATAATATTAATTATTAAAAACATTACAGCTAATGTGCTAATATATTTACTTTATTGTTATTGTTAATTAATAATTATTTGGTAATTAAATAATATTGATACATTTTGGGTAAAGGAGTATTTTTAGGGTTCAGGGTCAGTTTTCAGTTTTTGGGTAAAGGGGCATTTTTAGGGTTCAGGGTCAGTTTTCAGTTTTTGGGTAAAGGGGCATTTTTAGGGTTCAGGGTCAGTTTTTAGTTTTTGGGTAAAGGGGCATTTTTAGGGTTCAGGGTCAGTTTTCAGTTTTTGGGTAAAGGGGAATTTTTAGGGTTCAGGGTCAGTTTTCAGTTTTTGGGTAAAGGGGCATTTTTAGGGTTCAGGGTCAGTTTTCAGTTTTTGGGTAAAGGGGCATTTTTAGGGTTCAGGGTCAGTTTTCAGTTTTTGGGTAAAGGGGCATTTTTAGGGTTCAGGGTCAGTTTTTAGTTTTTGGGTAAAGGGGTATTTTTAGGGTTCAGGGTCAGTTTTGGGTTTTTGGGTAAAGGGGTATATTTTAGGGTTCAGGGTCAACAAATAAGATTGTAAAAAATTATTTTTATTATTTTCATTTATTATTTAATTATTATAATTTAATTTAAGTATTTTTAAGTATATTTTAGTAATTAAAATTTAATATTATTTTAATTTAACACTGTTTTTAATAAAGTCGATATTTTTTACATCTATATTATTGTTAACGATATTTTGTACTCGATATTTTTGTACTTACCTGTTTGTAGATACAAACTCGATATTTTGACTGTCGATATTTTGTCCACGATATTTTGGCAAGTCGATATTTTGTCCCTCAATATTATTTCAGTGATCCCCATGGAGGACAGAATTGGTTTGAACTGAGCTAATTGAATTTCTGCCAGAAGTGAACAAAATGTGGTATAAACATTGGGCCCCAGATGCCCAGATCTTCAGATTACTTCTGGAATCAAGAGGAACCTTTGGCAAGGAGAAGAGCTGGAGAGCTGTGAGGTGGAGGAATGCACCTTTGCTTAGGGGTGGGCGGCAAAATCCGTTTTGCTCGCAGAACGTGCAAAATTTTGGCATTTTTTGCGTTCTGCGAGGAATGCAAATATGTCAAAACTTCCGCGATCTGCGGTGGAACGGAATTGTATTGCACAAAACGGTAGCATCTTCGTGCATAAATATGCAGGGCAGGATTCTTTCTGGTATGGTGCTCCTGTCACAAAAATTAAACCTCAACAGGAAGCACTTACAGATATAAATAAAGCAGGTGCCCAAGTTAAAGGTCAAATTCAGTAACGTATAATCAGCCCAAAAAACTAGTGAGCATGGTCGAGGCTAGGCAGGTCTGCTTTCTCCCCATATCTACTGTCTACAATTAGCTGTAATCCTTGATGGAGGGCTTTGCATCCACGAGTTTCTCAAGCGCAATCCCCGTGTAGTTCCTGTGACCAGGAGGCTGCTTTCTCCTCATCTGCTGCTCTGATCGGTCTCTGACCCTAAATAATAGGCATGTGAACTCGCTTAGAAGCCCCGCCCATCTGGCCCACCCCACATACACTAACGGTATGTAACATCATCCCACCTTTTCCCCCACTGTGATGGACAGCTCACTCAAGGGACCTCTGGGCCTTTTGGCGAGGTGGCAAAGTTACAGACACACATGCCACAGCATCAAGATAAAGTATCATTTTAGGTTACCTCTTTTTATTTTATTACCATTTTTATAGTGCCCAAATATTGCAATGGGGCTCATTAACTCAAACAGCAATGAATACAATCCGTAGGAGAGCTTCCAGACACTGAAGAGAAGGAGTAGAGTGTATTGATTAAAAATATGAGATGGGCATAATATTGTTGATTTTAGGAACCATGAGTGCTTTGAACAAAGCTATTAGATTAGGAGTCAGTCGCAGTTCTTCCAAATGTATATTGTATGTTCCTGGAGAAATGTATAAAAAAGCATGTTTGAGAGTCTTGGATATTTTAATGTACATACTTTCCTGAATGATTCAATATGTTCTTTATGTATGCTGAGAACCTTCTGTGGTGGAAATATGTCTCAAGTACAGGCAGGTTTAGCAGGATATTTCATATGTTAGACAGAAAAGTAAGAAGGAAATATAGCTTGCAAAATAAGTCAGAAAATGTTCCCTAAAATTGGGGTACTGTGGTTAGACGTTTTGTACATTTTAGGGGCCCAGCCTCTGAGCATTGTAGAACTTTAATTAGCTCTGGAAGTCATCTGGGAGACAAGCCCCAGAATAGCAGTAAATCCATCAATATATTATTTGACCTTTGCCAGTACAACCACATTCAAGTCAGAATCTGGGACAATGGGCTTGAATTGTCTTGGAAGATGAAGTTGACAGAAGTCATTTTTAGAGGTCATGGCAATGAGTTTTCATCCAGATTGCATCTTAAACAATCAATTTAAGGGACCAACGAGAAAGATTTGTTAAATTACATTTTAGATGCCACGAAGAAGCTCACTTCAAAAAGGAATCATGGTTCTTTTCTTTTTATTTCAGCAACATCAATGGCTGTTGGGTATATCGGAATGATATCAGAAAATTGACTGAAGTTGATGTCAGTAGTTTTCGATCTGAAGTGCACCATTGAAATGCTATAGATTGTAGGTACCAGAATATAGCTTTGATGTACTGTACATGGTAAGTAGGTAATATGAGATGTTAATGATGACTCACGAGTAAAGAAATAAAAAGCAAGAGAACCTGATCAGCACCTTATCAGTGAAACCTAGGCATGTACAGGGAGCATTTAAAGCTTTTTTGTGATCAAACATGTCAAAAGTTGCTAATACTTCAAGAAGAACTAGCAGTTCAGAATCCAGAATGTGCAACGTGTCACCAAGAATCTGTGCAATCACATTTCCAGTGATTTATATGCGTTGGAATGACACAGACACAGACATGCTAAAAAAGCATTCAGAAAGTCAATAGGTCTGCTCATAATGAGCTAACACGTGAAATCATCATTTGTTTGTACCTGTATTTTCATTTGTTTTACATTGTCATAGCCTGATAAACCAAACAGAAAATCCCTCTGACTGGTCCTATGAGAGTGCCAGAGTGCCTGACAGGCCAGTCCGAAACTGAATGGTGGTCGTAATGATGGCAATGGTAATCACAATATTGTGGTGTTGGTGGTGATATAAATTGTGGTAATAGTGGTGTTAATAATTATTGTGTTAGTGGTAATGGAGGAGTTGATCATCACAATGGTAGAGGCAGTGGTAGTGCTTGTAATGGTAATGGTGCTAATGTCTCAATAAGGCTGCACAAAAGGGCAGAATCAGGGGAGATCCTAGTTTTTCTAAAATGTATGGAGTGCACGTTAACAGAGAAGCTTGGGCACACAATGTGGAAGCATCACATGAGATGATTTGTGTGAGCAGTAACAAAGTTGCTGGGTCAGGCATTGTGATCTTGACACATGCTAATACTAGGCACTCAATATAAGAGAACAATGGGGCTCACCAGAACTGTCTGGTGTGCTGAAAGAGAAGCCTGGCAGCAGAATAGACACCTAAATAATGCAGGTGGCACAGTGCTGCAGCTGGGATCTAGCAAGAGAGTATTGTCATTTTGTGGCCAGACCATCCCAAGCCCTAAAAAAGAGAAAATAAATAGGAAGGCATCTTCCTTTCATGCTCACACTTGAGTCCTCATAAAACAGTTACAAAATATGCTGCAGAAAAGAAATCAACGTATATATGAGATACAGATCTCAATATGTTATTAAATGTATTTTAAAGATGTAAAGTAGTCTGTCACGCATTGCAATGTAAGCATTCCATGGGAAGCATAATAATACACAAACCAGTCAATGGACTGAGGCGAGAAACGAATAGTCTTTTGGGCAATGCCAAGCCCACTCTATTTATTTTAAAGAATTGGTAACAATGCATCTTAGAGCAGCAGTGCTTTCAAACTAAACCTAAAAGTGATAGATTGGGCTAAACCCAAAGTAATTACCTATGGGTCAGTTTAAGCAAGAAGTAACATCCATGAATGATTTTTTTATCTTAATTAATCTTTTGGCGTGGCCTGCTTAAACATGGTCCCTAACCCACGGTGCCATAGGGACCCAAGCTGCTCCTCCACGAGGAGGCCCAACCAGAGTGAAACCTGCCTTAGACTACTTGTGCTCTTGTTCATTAGGATCTGTGCTACCATTTTGGCCTAGACTGCTCCAAATGGGGCAGGATCAGGGCAGAATAGTTTAAGTAGTTCAAGTATTTCACTCTATCAAATTATTCCAGTTAATTGGATTTGGAGCTCCGGTGATTTAAGCAGGTTTTTTTCTGATGTAAGGTTGGAGCCAGTTTGCAACTGCCTTCTTGATGAGTTTTCATAGACGTGGACATTTGTAAGCTAGACTAAAAATATCAAGGTCTGATTAGCCAGTGTTGCTTTTCTTTACAATAGATGAGATTACAACACATTTGATAGCATAAGTACAGAGCCTTGGTTTAAAGAACCAATAATTATTCTAAAAATAGCATTGCATCAGATGGGATAGCTTCATTGCTGATGATGATGTTTTGGTTGAGGCAAGAACTTGAAGTTTCCATAACACATCAAGCAATTGACACAAAGATCAAATTTCTAAAGTGCAAAGAGTAAATTCAATTTTTGTGAAATTGGGCAACATGGTATCTGAACAAATCTTAAAAAAGTGGTTGGGGAAGAACTGGGATTTTTCAGATAAACCTTTTCTGAGTTGAAGGTGGACATTCACATAAGAGGATTGCGGCAGTATCTTACTCTTTCAAATACGGATGGCAGATGGTGTGCTGCCATGTTTAATATATTTTTAGAAAAGATTTGAAAACCCCAAAACTTGTCTTCAAATAATAGCTTCCAGCTATCCCAGCAAGCGGCTCATCGTCCACCAGCATCGCAGGAGACATCCTGCAACTGCCATCCTGCTGGACGATTAGCTGCTTGCCGGGATAGCTGAAAGCTATGACTTGAGGGTAAGTTTTGGGGTTTTCCCAACTTTTCATGTGAGAGGTATGCATGTGCTGTAGGAAGATAATATATATCAGTCTATATGAGTAATTACACAAACAAGCATTACATTGTCCACAGTTGCTCTGCTCCCAACCTGGACTAGAGAATCAACAAAATGAGCGTTCCATCTCTCAGCCCCTAGCGCAGCAGGATACCAAATGTTTAGAGGTGTCAAACCTAGGACCTGGAAATATCACTGTGAGTAACAGATACAATTTCTAAAAATAGCAGCAAAAGGAGAAAGGGTTTTAAGGCAGCGAGACCTCCTCTTAATCTCGAGATTAATCTCTTCTTGCTCCCATAGAATAAATTGGTGATTAGATATGGTGAATAGACATTAATTAAAGCCAATTTAGAGGGCTTATTCCTTTTAAGCTTTCAGTTAAAGCCCCTTTCTATGTTGGAGAGAGTATTCATTTAGGTGTACCTTAAGCCTATAACTGTGGCTTTTTTTTATAAACATGCACCTTATTTACATTATGCCACAAAGAATAGGGCATCTCCTGAGATTCCAGAGGTGAAAGTTAATGAGGAGATCTTTAAGTAATTATTCCAACATGAGGAGCGTATCTGTGTATGGGAGACTATTGGCAAGTAATGCTCAAGAAGAAAGCCAAGAGTGGTTCTGACAGTGAATGATGTTCTATTTCGGAGGGAGTATCTGACTGTGGGGATAAACGAGGTATGAAAGAAGGAAGACCAATCAGATTGAGAAAAGTTCTTTACCCTTAAAAAGGAGGCCCAAGCACCTCAAAATGGAATGGTGTCCTATGCGGCACAAAAAAGAGAGGTGTTCGATGTGGCACAATGGAGGAATAGCGTCCTATGCAGCACAAAAAAAGGTGTCTGATGTGGCACAATGGATATGGGTGTCCTGAGCGACATGCAAGACATGGATACAAAGGGGATGTATGACATTACAACGCATGCTTTTACCACGCATGCCTTTACAACGCGGTTTTCACAACGAAAACCTTTACAACGCATAGTGCTTTGGGGTGCTGGAAAGTGAATAGTTTAATTTACTATTCCAACTCCAGTCCCTGTGGACACTAGGGAAAGTGTTGGATAGTAAATTAAACTTATTCCCTATCCTAGAGCGCCCCCCAGCGCAATGCGTTGTAATGGTTTGCGTTGTAAAAGTTGAGTGGTAAAGGCACTGCGTGGTAAAAGTTGCGTTGTAAAGGATGTTTCCCATACAAAGGTGATGAGTGTCCTAAGCGACACACAAGACATAGATTTTCAAGAAATTGAGTATGGGAGGGGGAGCTCCAGAGAGGCTATGATGAGCTTTATGAGGAGTATGACTCGACCTCCAAGGGGACGATGATGGAGATGACCTCTTCAGTGGGGATCAAGATCACGTTCCTCCTACCTTCAAAGACAACTTTAGGAAGCTGTTAGTAGAGAATATGTTCTCACCCCACAGTAATAAACATTCCAGAAGCGTTGAAAGGTAGCCAGTTGAAAATGAGGGCAAATTAATTGAGAGGTGGATCAGATTTCCACTAGAGAAAGAAGGGAAGAATGTCCTCAGGGTCGAATGTTCAAGGCCAGGCATCCATAACACGTATGCCTAATTTTCAATTGGCAGGGACCCCAGGAAGGGACTCCTCAACAAATGTCAAGATCACCTCCTTGACATTGATGGCCCATCGACAAGGATCATTGATGTGTCAGAAGAGACATATTTTACGGCTTCCTTTAGACTTGGAGCCTAGAGGCTGGTGCCTGCATGCTATGGTTGTTCTGGGGAACGCACACACAGGACTAAAGGATAAAAGCGCAAGGCAGCTCTAAATAAAATCCATCCCAAGTTGGGGGATTAAACAGAGAAGAGACCACAGAGAACCCTAAGGGGCTCGTTTTTGGCAAAGACATGGTGAAAACCCTGGGCAAGGGGCCAAGATCACACTGGATACCGGGGAAAGTACTATGTTTTCTTGTTTTTCTTCTTCTCAGGGAAGAGTGGGTGGTTGCCTCAAACATTTTACCCAAGTGTGTGAAACCATTACACAGGATCCATGGTTTTTAAGAAACCATCCAGGGTTTCAGATTAGAATTCTCAGTATACTCCTCCAAGGTAGTTGCTTTTGAATGCAGATAAACAAAAAGCAGTTTATAAGGAGGTACATTCTATGTTGTTAAAGGGAGTGATTTTAGAAGTCTGCAAAGAAAGAAGAGTTTTCGTAAGTACACTGTTCCAAGTAGAGAAAAATGACAGGGGAAGAGGATCTGTTTTAAACCTAAGGGATTTGAACTGATTCGTGGTGTGCAGACACCACAAGATGGAAGGAATCCATCTGTTAAGAGGCATGTTGCTGAAGAGACAATTAGTTGGAAAGTAGGACCTGAAGGATGCCTATTTTTAAAATCCCCAAGACAAAGGATTACCAACCTCATCTTTTCAGTTTACTAGGTGGAATGGACTTTACCAGTTTTGTTCACTTCCATTTGTCCTTCCTTCAGCACCATGGTGCATCACCAACTTTATGAGGGAGGGAAAGGGGCATTCGCATGGTTTTCTTAAATGGACGATACTCTGTTTATGTCCCAGTGTCAATCTCAATTATTGTACGAAAATCTTCAGGTAATCCTGGGATTCATAGTGAACACAGAGAAATTAATCCTAATCCCTTCACACTCTAGACGTTTTCAGGGTTCACAATAGGTACGGTCAACATGGTTCTGCTTTAGGCTACAACTCTAAGAGAGCTTGCAAGGCTACTAGATTTACTATCCTCTTCAATTCAGGCAATATTTTGTGATCTGTTACACTATTATAGTTTGCAAAGGATAAGGCAAAGGCCTTTTGGAGAGGTTTATGATATAGAGACAAGATATCTCTCGATCAGGAGGCAAAGGAGAATCTTTTTGGGTGGTCAGAGAATTTAGATGCCCGGTACAGCCGGGCAATCTTTGGATGTTCACCAGAATTAATTCTGGATTCGGATGCAAGTTTAACTGGTTGGGGTGCACATGATGGGTGCACATAAAACTTGTGGATTATGGTCAAACCAAGAAAGATAGCATCATTTAAACTATTTGGAATTAACAGTCTGTATTTATCCTTTCTGGAAGTTCAGACATTGTTAACAATGCAGAGCGGTAATATTGTGAATGCTCTATGTTGGTGCTGAGGCTTATATAAATTGCTTAGGAGGCTCATAATCCTTGGATCTTCAGATGTTGCCAAGAAACCTTTGATTTTTTGGCTTAGAACCCAAAATAAGTTTGTGGGCAGAGTAATTGCCTGGAAAGGCAAATGTTTCTGCGGATTGGTAATTTAAGCATGTTGAGGGATTACAGCGAGTCAAGATTGAACAAGGTTTGTGTCAGGGAATTAGACTGGTTTTACAGTCTTCTGAAAGTAGACCTTTGTGCGAGCTGACTGACATTTCAAATGAAAAAGTATTACGGTTGAATGGCAGATCCAGGAGCCTTAGTGGTGAATGCATTCATTTAGGGTTGGAAGGGAATGAACAGTTACGTGTTTCCATCCTTCGCAATAACAGAGATTGTCCTTCAGAAAATGAGACAAGAGAGCTGCTCATTTAAATTGATAACCCTGTTTTGGCCTTTCCAAGCGTGGTTTCAAATGGTTTTTGAACTAGTTTGTGAGATTCTACTTTTCTTCTTCCTGCTATGGAGGGTCTGTTGAAAGAAGTAGAGGGAGAGGAACGTCCTCTGGTACAGTCAGGGACTTTGTTCTTTCTCGCATGGAAAGTATCAGGAGTTCTTCTCAGATGTCAGGGTCCAGGAACACTTTACTGGTATATAAGAATTTGAAGAATTTGGGGTACCTTAGTGAATGAAAAGAAACATGCATCCAGTGGAAGGTCCTATAGACGAAGTAGTTAACTTCCTGGTAGATCAGTTTGTAAGGGGCCTTAGTTATAGAGCTTTTATCTACTACAGTTTAGCAGTCTCTGAGGGTCACAGTCTGACTAATGGCAAGAGTGTACAGTATTATGTTTTGATTTGCAGAGTCCATAGGAGCGTCAGATAAAGAAGACCTCCTAGACCAAGATATGAAACCCTGTAGGATGTCAATTTGGTTCTTGTCCTTATATACTAGATGAGCAGGTAAAAGATATTTAGATTAGAAACAAATTCCTATAAAACTACCCACTTTTTTTGTCTAACCTTTTGTCGTTTAGCTTCAGATATTTAGGCATTGGAGGTAAGTAATGGGTGCTATGTCCCCTTCAGGATAACTTTATCTAAGAGTTGACTCATGTGAGACATTGTATGTAGTGAATTGCATAGTAGAATATGATTTTCAAATGTGCGAATATCGACTTGATGGTGTTGACCAATATTTGCTTTCATTTCTGAAACCTTTTTAAGCAGTTACTACAGTTTCTATAGAAAGATGGGTGAAATGTTTGATGCAGTAGATTGGTGTTAATTTGCAAAAGGTTCCTGCTCATTCTCTTTGGCTACTCAAACCTTCTGAAGAGGTAGAAGTGTGGAAGATATTATGAGAACAGATTGGTCTAATGCCAGTTGAATACATGCTGATGTGTTATTAGAGGTCTTGTAATAGAATAGCGATTCTCCAAATAAAATACAAAACGAATCTGGAATTCATTAAAGACACAGAGTCTGTCATTATCCCACCCTCCCATCCCAATCTGGTGGAATATTTTTTTTTGATTAGATAAAAAAAGAAGGAAAGAAAACCCCTATAAATTAGTAAATTAACAGCCAGATTCATGAAGCCAAATTGCGATCGCAATAGCTGCGAAAAAGCTATTGCGATCGCAATTTGATGAAAAGGTATTCAAGAACAAAATTTGCGAGTTCGCTAACATAGATTTGCGAAGTCGCAATTAAATTCGCAGAATCCTGGTAGTAGCCCATTAGCGATTCTGTAAATGCGAGAAACCACGGATTCTGCGAATAAATCTGCGATATTGCTTATAAATCGCAATCGCTATTCAAGAAATATCGCAATTTGCGAATAACCCGAAAATCGCTTTTTGCGAGGCGCAATTTAAGGAGAACCCAAACCAGGTGGTAACCAGTAATGAATTTTTTTTTGAAAAAACGTTTCCCAATCAGCAAAAGGTGCTGGCCTGACCAAACACACTTAAGGAGATGCAGCTGCAGCATTAGAACACTCACAATGCCAGGACTCTACATGGTGGTCAGGCGGCGAAGGCTACAGCGAGCAGCACGGAACAGACGTAGGATCCAGGAGAGGATATTCCGCCAGCGGGTCACCCTGCTGGGCCAAACCAGAGAGCAAATATACGCTAAGTACCGCCTGAATGGGCCAATGATCATCAAGCTTATCCAGGACCTGGACCCCCTGATGCAGCACCCAACAAGGCGGACCATTGCCGTGCCCACACATGTCCAGGTATTGTGCAGCCTGCACCTTCTGGCCTCCGGAAGCTTCCAGGGGATAGTTGCCGTTGCTGGGGGGATATCCCAGCCCACCATGTCCCGCTGCCTAAGGAGTTTCCTAGATGCAATGCTGACCCAGCTACACCACCACATCTCATTCCCCACCAGCCAACAGGACTTGGATGAGACCAAGCATCAATTTTACAATGTTGCGCAATTTCCACATGTGATAGGATGCATTGACTGTACCCCCATCCACATTTGCCCACCAGCACAAACGGAATACATGTACCGCAACCGCAAGTCCTACCACTCCCTCAACATCCAGATGGTGTGCAATGCTAAGACATACATCACGGACATAGTGGCACAGTACCCAGGGAGCACACATGACTCCTTCATATTCCGGCACAGCGGCCTCCACACACGACTGGCCAGGAGAGACTTTGGTGAAGGACACCTACTCGGTAAGTACACTTGCCCCACAATGTTACACTGTGATGATGTAGCTGCGCAGCACAGGCACTCACCCTCTGCTCCTCTCATTCAGGTGACAGTGGCTACGCTCTCCGTGAGTACCTCCTCACCCCATACCTCAACCCTGCAACACCACAGCAACGGCGTTACAATGTAGCACACATACGTACAAGGAATTGCATTGAGAGGACATTTGGCCTTCTGAAGAGCAGATTCTGCATACTTCACAAGACTGGTGGGGCCATGAAATACGATCCTGAGGTCTGCTGCCGCATTGTGGCGGTGTGTGCAATACTACACAACATTGCCACCAAGCGCCGGATACCTGTAGAGATATCTGGCAGTGAGTCGGAAGGGGACCACCGGCCACCTGCACATGCGTGTCATGCACGCGGGGAAAATCCTGCAGAAGGACACAGACGGCGCAACCAAATCACAATGAACTGTTTCTAGTGCACCCACTCACCTCACCCAACACTTCACTCATGCATGACAATGGAAATAATGACATGAGTCCGATGTTCAATTCTTGAATAAATATTATTGTTGGTTGCATAATAATAAGGAATAATTTGTATCAGTTACATATGAGGAGTATTGCGCCATACTGCTCAATATTTCAAACTGGACATGCTTATGTCAGCAGCATGTCCCTGCCCATGTACGGAAATGTCATTGGCGCCTCCGGCGCGAAGCTCCCAGTCGCCTCTCAGGCTCCTCCTCCGGCAGGGCACGTGATCCCGCACTGGGCCTGCTGCTGCGGCGTAGGACACCGACCTGTGTCGCAGACAGGCTGCTGATACTCGATGTCCCCTCGCTTGTGTCATCTCCTCCAGCATTGGCTTGGCCAGTTGGTTGTAGAGCCTGGACAGCAGTGGTCACCTGCTCGAGTGCACTTGCCACGTCCTCACAGCATTGTACCATCTGCAGCTGCATTGCCAGAGACCTACTGGACAGCTGGGAGGTGGCATTTCCTATCACGTAATTTGAACTTGTGTACGCCAAGAGGCGTGTGAGTAGCTGGCGGTGACGGCGGCGGGTGAGGTTGCGCTGGCTGATCATGGCCGCAGTGTTTGCCTCCATGGCAGTGGACATCCGGTCAATGCGATCAGACAGATTGGCAACATTCCTGCCTGTGTTGTGCAGCTGCAGGTGTATAGCACTTAGGTGTCGTGCCTGCAATTGGTGCACGTGCAGCATGCGGCGCTCAATAGAGAGCCCTGGCACACGCACAGGCATCCCCCTCCTGCCGGTGCATGGTGTACTCTGCCGCCGCTCCCTGACATGCCTGCTGTGCTGGCTGGGCACAGTGGGTGTGCGCTGTGTCGCAGGTCTAGCAGCACCTGATGTTGATGGTGCCACTGGAATGGGTCTTGCAGCTGGCAATGGTCGTGTGCCTGATGTAGCTGGCATTGCAGGTGGTGGTACGCATGGTGGCACTGGTGCTTGGACAGATGGAGCTGGTTGTGTGGATGTTCCATCCTTCTCACCCTCAGGCTCCTCTGGTGTGTCATCTATCTGCAGCCTCTTGCTGTCGCTGCTGGTGTTATCTGCGCCACCTGTGATGGAAAGTGGACGTAGATTAATTACATGTATCTTTGACATGTGCAGCTGCTACATGCATGCTGGCTACCATTCCCTGACTGGCTGTTGCATTGCATACATTGGGACATGTCTGGCTGCATGGGAGTTTTTGTACATTGTGGTCAGACTACATGTCCCACAATACAATAGGGATGTTCTGATGTGCATGGGCTGCATGACTGGGGTTGATTATGGGAAGCTATGGGGACATGGCCATTGTTAGGGCACAGGATCGCAGTCGCATGGCACTTACATTGGCTATCTTGGGTGGGTGGGGATGAGTCCACACGGATAACCCCAACACATGCCTCAGGCTGCAGTGTGTCCTCCACACGATCCTCCAAGGGGGTGTTGGGAGGGACTGTAGGCTCTCCCCCTCCAGTTGCAAGGCGCTCACCCAGCCTCTCAGCCACCCTCTCCTTGGCACGACCTCGGAGGTCGTACCACCTCTTTTTGAGGTCGTCTATGGACCACTGTGTGACTCCTACTGAGTTCACTCTGGCGCGGATGCGCAGCCACAGTCGCCGTTTCTCGGCCTCAGGCACCCTCCTGGAGTCCTTGCCGAAAAGTTTATCGTGGTCTTTGCAGACTCCATCGATTAGATGCTCCAGCTCCTGCTCTGAGAACTTGATCTTGCGCTTTCGCCCGGTGTCACTGGGCCCTGCTGCTGCTTCCTGTGCCATAGCTGCAGTCTGCAGTATCCAAAATTCCAAGACTGGAGGTGGTTTGAGAGGAGCTCTGAGTGGTGCTGCTTCAATGTCTGCCTCTGTGTTCTCAATGGGGAGGGAACTGCCTGCTTCCTGGTTGTGATGTCATCACTGTGCTCGAAATGCGACTTCCCGTTTTTGCGATCTCGCTTTTAGCGAGATTGCAATTTGCGATCTCGCTAATTGCGAGATCGCAATTCCAACACGAAAATGGATGGATTTTGCGATTTTACTGCGATTTCGGACAATCGCTATCGGCTTTTGCGGCCGGATGCGATTCGCTATATTTTCTCGCAGTTTTATATGAATCCCATTATGCGAATTCTAAATTGCGATTCGGTATTAATCGCAATTTAGAATTCGCAGATTTTGGATTTCATGAATCTGGCAGAAAGTCTTTAGAAATTGATTTATTCGCATGTGTAAGTGATTATCTTTGCATTTTAATTTTTTTTAAAGCTTCATTTAGACTGAGACTTTAACAATTCTTAATCTTTTCAGATAATTCTCATTGGATAGTTCCTGTAAGGAGTTACACAGTTGTTATAAGAAGTTACACCATTGCAGTTTCCTCAAACCTCACTTAACAAGAAAGGAGGGAACAAGTTTAGCATTTTAAAGAGGGAGATTGTTCAGTGCATGGACTACTCATACTGTGTGGATGTTCTTTTCTAGATTGCTTTTGTTTTATGATGCAATGTGCTTTCAAGTGCTCCCTGGAGTGGCATTGAAGGAATAATGCATAATGTTAGCCTCTGTGTTTATACTGAAATTCAGATTCTCCTGGCATTTTATTTGGAGAATCGCTATTTACATGCAAACTGCACATATTTAGGTTTTCCTAAGTTTCTACTAAGCAGATACAGCACCTCCCAAATGCATCAGCAGAAGTATTGTTGAGATTGAAATGATATGACCACATTACACTAGTCTCATGGAAGCGGTGCTCGGCACTCATTGTACAAATTCGAGAAATTCAAGACGCTTTGCTCCTCATTCTAAAGGTGACTGGCAAAATGCTGAGAAGAAAACACACACAATGGAAATACTATTACCTCATGGATATAGTACCCCAGACCTCACCAAGATTTCCCATTGGAATAGGGGAAAATGTCACTTTTTATGACAGGTTATTTGGAATTAGGCAAAAGTAACCACATGGTTTAATATGTGACATGGTTGAAATTGTATTAGCAGGAAAAACAATAATAAAAACATCGCAAGTTGTGTAAATTAAGTAAAATAAAAACCAAACTATAAAAATTTGCAATTTTAATTTCAGAGCATCATCAATGAAAATTATCAGTATTCAGTCAGCTGCATTCTATATTTAACACTAAAATATTTATTTTCTGAGTTCATTGACTGGTAAGATATTGCTGTGCCAATCCTGAAAGCAATTTAAGCAAACATTAATCAAGAAAACAAGTTTTCAGTATACTGACTAATAAAATATCATTAATATCTACATGGAGTAATGGCATAGACAAACTCTTAGCATATGCTTCAGTCTAGCTCAGGGTTCTCCAAAATCGGTCCTGGAGGACTGGATCCATGCAAGATTTTTAGTATATCCTCATGTAGATAAATGTAGTTATCTTAAAAATCTGGCATGGATCCGGCCCTTCAGGAATAACTTTGGAGAACCCTGGTCTAGTTGGAATACATTTTAGGACTACAACTGTTCAGAAAGAAACAACTCATCCAACACTGTTAAATCATCCCCTCGCATGCCCGGGGTGCAACATAAATTAAGCAGCAAAAAGAAAATAATACCCAGAATGTTGACAACAGCTTATTTCAGGGAAGCACAAATGGGATTTTAACAGTTCATATTGTGACTGTATGTTTCTTGGAATGGTATCTAATGAAGTCTGTATTGTTTTTCTGATTAATGGACTAGTCGAGAAACTTTTTATCAATGGAGAAGACAATAGTGATATCGCATTACATGGAGAAGGGATGTGGTTCACTAGCTTTGTTTGTTTTGTCATGGTTTTATAAAAAACTTTATTGTTGAGAAAACTTCTCTGACCTTATCAATCTAAAAATAAAAAAGAACAGTGGATAAAACAAAAACATTACTTTGGTCTCAAAAAGCACACATTGCTATAGTTGTTTCTAATACTTAACAGAACTACTTTATTTGTGGATGTGCTTCTAAAGAACAGAATGCCACCCCTCACACTGAAGATAACCAGGTGGGGAACTATTGCCCCATGTTGAAAGGTGTAGTGGGAGGGAGAAAAATGTGAATACCAAAATAAAATGCCAATGGATTGAAGAGGGTGTCTAAAAGCCATTGTAGGTTAGTACATTATTCATATACTTTTAGTAAAACCACAAGGTCTTGGCTAATGCCACACCTAAAAGGTGAATACAAATATTTGCATGACACACTTGATGTTAAGCCAACTATATGGACTTACAGAAACACATGTCCAGAGAGAGTCAACTTGTTATATCATATAACAATTGTGCTAAAAATAAGTCAGAGCATGGCATTTATGCATGTAAGAAAAACTGAAACGTTAAACAAGCTTTGGCAAAGTCAATGGTTTTTTATCTTTCATTGGCATTACCAGACCGTTTGGCATTGCCAGTGCCAATGTTTTTGCTGATAGTAGTCTGCATCAATAAAAAAAACATCAAAGAAAATGCTTGTTTGCTAATGTGGAACAGCATTGGCAAAAAAAATTGGATGATTAATATGCTCACATCCATTATGGATGTATGCCTCAAGAAGCTAAGGCTGCCCCAGCATGATGATGCATGTGAGGCAGACCTTTGTTGTTTTAATTTACTGTGCCAAAAAGGCAGACTTCTATCTCAGATGTGAAGGACTGGGCTTTTCTAAGACCCAGCGGTGCCAGGGGACAACACCTAAAACCTTCGTTGGTTACCTGTTCCGGCGTACAAATGACAGAGACACGGAACACTTCCTTCGGCGTCAAAGATCAAGGTTTATTTACTGCAGGGAACACAGAAGTCACAAGAAGTACAGCGTATGTAGGTTCTTGGAGACTGATTCAAATTGCTAAAGTGGATCGCTCCTTTTATACAGTTTTTAGTCATTGCACAACATGGTGAACAAAAGGTTACAATTCAGTTCCCACAGTAAACTTCGAAGGGTCGCTTTCATGTATTCAGGGGTCCGGAACATAATTACAGTAGCATCGCCAGTTCCCAACTGTAAAAGTACATCATCTCACCATTAGTACATTCCATTCTGGCTGTAAACGAATTAAGAAAGAGTCAGAAACAGGTGCAAGGGAAGACAGAAAACAGCTAGAAAAAGGGTGTAGGGGCAATATCGGAAACACGATTGCAGGATCAAAGGAGACATGCCTAATGCATGCATGGCTGAAACAATAGACCGGCACGGCAAGATGAGCCTCGAGCGGGGCCATCTGCCTTTGCAGTGTCATCCCCCTCGTCATAAAGACACCCTCAAAGGAAACACGTGTCTTCCGCAAGAGCTTGGGAATCCCAGGGTCGCGAAGCGGGCAGTGTCCGTTCGCTGGCTACTTGAGGGCAAGAAACAAAATGGATGCGGTATCTAAAATGGAACCCGTGGGTTTAGATGAAGAAACCCACGAATAAGATGGACGGTTCAGGTTAGCGTAGCGAAAACACGTACACCCACTAAACTCGTCATTTGCGGTTCATAGATACCAAACTCGTCCATATTCGAACGAGTCGAAAACACCACTTATAATTGTCACGGAACCTCAGATGGGTTGATTAAAAAAAAATTAAAAATGCATCAAAGCACATTTTGTTTTTTAAGACAGGATCATCCTGGTAGCAAATTACAGCTTCCAGGCCCTCCCAAAAAAAAAGAAAAAAAAGAAACTGAGGCAACAGTAGAACAGGCAGTGGGGAAGCACACATTTACCAGAGGTAGAAAGAAAACAATTAAAATAATGCAGCCGAGAGGTGGGGCAGCAGTGAAGTGTGTGGAGTAAGACATCTCCAATGATTGGTGGGGACAGTTGGTGTAATGGAGGAGCTGGCTGTGCGGTTATTTAATTTTGTCAAAAAGTCAAGCAGGACAAGGAGTGGTCAGGGAAGCAATAGGTGAGCTTGGAGGCAGCAACTCAGACAGTTTAGAGAGGGTGGAGATATGAGGGTGAAGCTCCACAGGTAGGAGAAAGCAAGAAAACAGCACATACTCCATTGGAGTACGAAGAACAAAAGAAGAAAGTAGTTCCCATGTATTGAACATGTAAGGATACAAACTATGCTATCAAAAGAATGGTAAATAAGCTTTGCTCAAAAGTAGGCAAACAAATGAGATTGCCAACAAAGCCGATAGTAAGCAGTAGACTGCTTTAAGGCCCACTGTAAGTAATGATATTGTATACAATAGGTTATTGACAATAGACAGCTGAAATGTGTCTAAAGATCAGGATTAATAGGAGCAACAAACATGTCAATGGTATTCACTTTTTCCTAGCATAAAAAATGTAAGCCTCGGATGTGTATTGCCGAATGACAAAAAAGAAGGGTGTTTTGTGCACTCATTGTGGAGGAATGATGGAAGCTATAACTGCACGTATTTAGGGGGCATATTATCAAGGGGGTTTATCTCCGCTTTTTTGGCTTTAAAAGCCAAGAAAGCGGAGATAAACTTATCTCCCTATTACCTAGCTGTCGCTAACACCAGTTAGCGACAGCTAGTAGGAGATAGTGACCGTCTTGGGCCCCGCTTTGCAGGTCAGTGATATTTATCACTAATGACATGTAAAGTGGGCGTGCCAAGATGTTAGCGACTGGAAACAGTCGCTAACATAGCTATCTCCTATTACCAACTTTGCGAGATATTCGCGCTAAGCGCAAATATCTCCAAAAGCTAACACCTGCCCCTGAGCAGTTCTTAGCCATGTTATCCAATGGTAGGTGGATAACATGGCTAAGAGCATTAGCTCGGTAATGCATGAATATCGCAGACTTTTCAGCGATATTCATGCATTTCGGCCGATTTTTATCGCTTAGGAGATAAACCTTGATAATAGCAAGGCTCCTAAGCGATAAAAATCGCTGCAGCTTGGCGATAAAAATATCGCTGCTAAACCAACATAGCGATAATTATCGCTAGTTGTTGGTAATATGCCCCTAGGTTCGTTAAGGCTATGTGGTGAGATGAGAAACATCTTAGGCACTGGTTATGATTTTTTGGTGGAGCAATGGCTCGACGATGCAAACTGCTGCCCCACTGCCCGCTCACCATATTATGACTTTTTAGTAGTCTGGCAGGCAGGTGGCATGGCAGTGCCACTTTTAAAGACAGCAGTGCCATTAAAAAAGGCACTGCAATTGGACCCCACTACAAGGTTCCTGCACGACATGGACTCGTAATCCATACTGTGTCGGAACCTATGAGCATGCACACAGGGAGGCACGTGTAATGCCCCTGCATGCATCCACATATGCTTGAGGCACGGGGCCCTATAGGACCCCTTTGTTTCCTTTCTGCCAGGTTTTTCATGGCAGTGGAATCAGCGGTTTCACTTCCTGCAATAGGGGCATGGCCTGTTTTTACAGTCGTAGCTGCACCTGATGGAGCATGTCAAAGTCTGCATTTCATAATGTTGGTCCTTGTTTGTCGTGGCAAGTGGGGAAAACCAATGGAATTGAATGCAGTCGGAAGATATTACCTGTAGCTAAGATTAATTCAAGCTTTCCACCCATCACCATTTTGTCTTTATAAACTAATTATGTACATTTCTGCTAGGTATGCACTATACAAATACTCCATACACGCAAGCATGCATACCGGCAAGAGCTCCATGGTAGGTAAATTAAAAACAAAAAGAAATATATATCAGTTGAAAATTTTAACCTAGATTGTTAGATGCTACACACAGCATTGGTTTAGACAGAAACGTTAACACATTTGATTCACACCGGTCAATACAGCAGGCTTTTTTACAATCAGGTATCCATCTGACAAAGTGTGTTTCCAATGTAGGTTTCCCTGCATCAATGAACAATGGGAATCAGTTTCAGGGTCCATATCGTGATCCCTTTTTCGAAACATTACAGAGACCGTAAGGGGGTGATGCTACTCTGGAGATGTCACTAAGATCTGTGCCAGAAGCAACACTGAGAAAGGAGTCGACGCAATTAGGGGGCAGTCATCATTTCATGTGGCTAAGAGCAAAGTTATTTGCCGCAGAGAAACGTTTGATTACAGAATAAATGGGAGTTCCCATTGGAGGTCATGACGCAGAAGCAGAATTCTTTCCAATGGCTAACGTTTTAAAAAGTGCAATAAGTTGTGTGACTGGTGATTTAGGTAAGAGAAGCATCGTAAGCAGAAAATTAAACTTGAAAATCACCGCTCAGACCCTACCTACCGTGGAACATTGTGTCGAGCTCCAAAAGCTTCAATTCTCCATCTAAGAAGTGAAATCCTTCTACGGTCTGAATCAGAATACTTATGCAAGTATATGCTAGGAGTTAACATTTGAGTATTGTCAAGAAGAAAAAGGGGGTATTTATGGATATGTTTGGAAATATTTAAGCACCTCAAAGGTACTAACCCACATAACCACTTGACCCACAGCATGCGGCTGTGGGTCAAGTGGTTATGAAATAAGACTTGGTGGTAGATACTCATGAGTAATAGAGGGATGTTATTTAAAGAAAAGGTGTTAATTTCATAGTTCCACATTTAAATGATGGACCGTGAAAAGCACAGAAAGGATTGAAGATACTGAAAACAACAAATTTTCCAAATTTTTCAAACCTACAAAAACATTTTAGTAGAATCCATGTGGGAATTTCCTTGTAGCCAGAGGTGCACTGCCTTACAAAAAATTCTTGTGACTTTTGAGACATGCCATTGACCGTGAAAGGGCCTGCAGTGCTATTTCTGATCAGTCTTGCATTGCACTGCAGCATTTGCATATGGCTTCATACTAGTGGCGTAACCTTGAGACACTTCCTAGCAGGTCGGGTAAGGGGCTACACAGCTTGCTGTATATGTTTGTTTAAAGTGCAGCCTTGGCAGGAAGTGTTAAATACCATGAATGAGAGATGGAAGTGTGCTCCAGTCATGCCACTACTGACTTGTGGATGAAGTTAGATGTATTGGTGGAGTAAAAGTTTTTTTTTATCACGGTAATGCCGTTCCTGACTTTACATATCAAATGTTTTTCAAAAAGATGGACATTCAACTTAAGGGACATGTCATGTCATGTTTGGCCAACGGATGAGCTTCCGTTGTCAACTTGTGGGATGAGGCTGAGTAGGATACCCTTAAATGAAAGAGCTCAGGTGTTTAGGACAGCGGTAGCCGGCACAGGTAAACGCAGTGGGGTGGTGGGGCGGGGGCGGTGTGCGATGGGGGGGAAGTTAACAGACAACGGAATAGGTAAAATGAAATAAATAAATAATACATATTCCGTCGTCTGTCGGCTCCCCCCCTCCTTCCCCGCCTGCCCTGTCCCGCCCACCGCGCTTTCCGGAGCCGGCCGCCACTGGTTTATGAACAACTTACAGTCACGTGGCATAAGAGTTCGCATTGTGGAATGCTATGCTTTCCATAATATCTAACTCATCATTAGCTGAGAATAATTACAGGACAATTAAATATGCCCTGCATTGCCGCAGTACCTTGTTGTATCAATGCCTGTGCGTTGAGAATGACAGCATTGTTATAAAAATTTGCTATCCATAGACAACCTGTCAGTGATAAAAAAAAATACAAAATCAGTTTTACCATGGCAGCCGAAGCGAGAAGGCATCAGATCTAAATGGCACTTTAAGTACTGCAGAAAACTTAAGTCAAATGCTATGAAATGCAAAAAGCTGTTTTCTACGGCGCATCCCTGCTCGGTTTCTATTCTCGGTGTTGATGGCCCATAATAGCAGCCTGCTGCTGGTGCAAAAATGTACTCCAGTGAATGGCAGTGTTCTGATGCGCCTCTCAAGCCATCTCGCTGCCTGCAATCATTCATCATAACAGGGCCCGCGACTGGAATTCAATTAATCAGCCCGTACAATGAGGCTGTCTCGTGCTATTTTTCCCTAATACATTTTCTTTTGAGCATGGAGGTGGTGTCACAGCCAAATATCAGGAGAAAGCCTTCTAACAAATAGCATTGGCTTTGCAATTAAACCAATAAAAGGCTGCTAGGAAATCTACAAGGCGCAGCACAGCAGTCAGTTTGAGCTGGGGAAGCGACTGTCAGCCCTCTTCTTGGACCCAAGCCGAGCTGGTTAAAGGGAGAAAAACATCTATTTCTGAATATTAATACAATGAAACAAATCGGCTGCTGAAGGGGGGATTTAGGTTAATATGGAGTTTAAAACATTTCTAATGACTCTTATTTTCTTTCTTTCGTTATTTACAGCGATTTTATAGAGCGCTTCTTCAACAAGTGGTATTAGAGCACAGCACATTGTCACAATAACTGCTGTTGGGAAGAGAATATGCAGACAGAAAATATCAGAAAAGCCAAACATTAGTTAGAAGAGAACCCAGAGAGTTGTGAAGTAAGGGGTAGGGGAAGGGATGGAGAGGAGAGTGGTGTAAGAGAGTAGTTAAAACATCAAATAACTAGTAAGTAGATTTGATCTAGTCCTTTTTGCTAGGAGACACAGGTCTGCAGCTCACCGGCGGCGGCATGCACAGGTTAACGGGGTGGGGTGGTGAACCAGGGCGGGTCGTGAAGGGGGTAAGTCAACAGACGACAGAATAGGTATCATTAAATAAATAAATAATACCTATTCCATCGTCTGTCGGTTTACCCCCTGCCACGCCCTGACCCGCTTATCGCGTTCAGCTGTGCCGGCGCCGCTGCGGTTTATATGCTTTACCAAATAATACTATTAAGGTTAAACCCATGCCGTTAGCCTCCCCAAAAAGAACCAAACCTGTGAACACGGACGAAGACGGTCATAAAACTGTATAGGAGGGCCCCTCATGAGCCAGCAGGAACTGAGAAAAGAAGAGTAAAAAATCCCTCAAAATCTGGATGTGTGATGATCAAACCTCCTGCAGCCAAATAGCAAGTGGCTTGCCAAGAAATCCTCCATTTAAACATTTGTAACTTTCTGTAGCATTTCTAAACAATTTCCTTAGCTGACCTTTTGCTAGGCCATGATGTGTAGCTTGCCCCAGAGATTCCTACGCAACCCAAAACCAAACAATAGAAGCTTGCAAGACTGTGATGTGGAGATTGCTTTCCCACAAAAACGTAAGAAACACTCAATGATATTCTTTGTTACTCTCTGCTAGATCAAATTCACTGATCACCACACCAACAACTGAAGGACGCCCGAAGGCCATCCTCTAAGATTTTCAATGGTTGCTGGCCTCTACAACAAACCAATTCACAAGCAAATCAAGATCCTCCTTTGACACATTAATTTGACTTAATGGAGAGACTGCGTATCCACCCACAAATGCTTCTACTTTAAGCTCTTTCCTGACTGGATTTGACTATAAGAAATTGGGTTATTACTTGAGAAGGATACCTTCACAGGTAATAGGTTCACTATTATCTCCCTAATAGGAGCCAAGTGCCCGGAGGCATCACTTGCCTATCTCAGAGTAGCAAAGGAGAGCAGTTGAAGGCCTACTCAGGGGGAAGGTGTGCTGCTCATGTCCATTTGCTGGCATGCAACAATAACACTCCATAAATTACTGTTCAGTCAGTGCTACAAATATATACATCAGGGCAATGGTACTACCATTGATGATGACACGCTTGAGTCACATTTCACCCCTAGTTGTTCTCAAGCCCCACATTCATAATACCGCCCACCTATACCAGATGCAACTTCTCAATATAAGGGGAGGGGGGTAATTTTAAATATAGCAGACCTAAAGGCTTTGTCATGGGGTTACCACATTAAAATAGCCATGTGTTTAGATTCACAATTAAAATTACTGGAATCTCTAATCCAATTTAAATGTGTTCTACTATTAATATAAACATTTATTTGAGCTTATTTATTTATCGAGTTTTGTATAGCGATAGCTCAAGGTGGTGGCAGCACCTTGCTACATCGTTTTTAAGGCGAGCAGATTGTGAGGGACTCTCCTCTGCTACAACTTGTACCCCGTGGTATTGCGCTCCGATCTTTTTAAAAAAACAAACAATTGATTTAAGAATTGTTTTGTGTGCATATTTCAAACTGTACCTTTTTAAAATCCCCCTGAGTACTGCACCCGGTCTCCCTGTGCCCCGTTCCACCGCAGCTTCTTGGTGCCGATTGTTGTGGAGGGCCAGGTCGGGCGCCATCTTGAGTGAGGCCCGGTCCCCTGCGAGACCCGAGTAAGCGGTCCAGCTAAGGGAGGGGCTTGGGGCATAAATAGATCCCGTGTCCGAGGGCCTGTGCGACAGCTCAAGGGGGTGGCAGCACCTTACTACATCGTTTTTAAGGCGAGCAGATTGCAAGGGACTCTCCTCTGCTACAACTTGTACCCCGTGGTATTGCGCTACAGTCTTTTTAAAAAAAAAAACAATTGATTTAAGAATTGTGTTGTGTGCATATTTTAAACTGTACCTTTTTAAAATCCCCCTGAGTACTGCACCCGGTCTCCCTTTACCCCGTTCCACCGCGGCTTCTTGGTGCCGATTGTTGTGGAGGGCCAGGTCGGGCGCCATCTTGAGTGAGGCCCGGTCCCCTGCGGGACCCGAGTTAGCGGTCCAGCTAAGGGAGGGGCTTGGGGCATAAATAGATCCCCTGTCCGAGGGCCTGTGCGATAGCTCAAGGTGGTGGCAGCACCTTGCTACATCGTTTTTAAGGCGAGCAGATTGCGAGGGACTCTCCTCTGCTACAACTTGTACCCCGTGGTATTGCGCTACGATCTTTTAAAAAAAAAAAACAATTGATTTAAGAATTGTGGTGTGTGCATATTTTAAACTGTACCTTTTTAAAATCCCACTGAGTACTGCACCCGGTCTCCCTGTGCCCCTTTCCACCGCAGCTTCTTGGTGCCGATTGTTGTGGAGGGCCAGGTCGGGCGCCATCTTGAGTGAGGCCCGGTCCCCTGCGGGACCCGAGTTAGCGGTCCAGCTAAGGGAGGGGCTTGGGGCATAAATAGCGATGCACTTCAGGACGCGCAGCGGCCACGGGCAGCGGGTGCGCCGTTTGCGTGCAGAAGGAGCGCCAAAGGAGGGCCCGTCTGTGCCCATCCATGCTCCGGACGTGCTCAGTGCCAGACCCCCTGCCTGTTCTCATAGGAAACTACAGCCCACCAGCTTAAGGTACTCACGTGATGACCTCACTGCTTTGAATGTCATGCCCTGTGGAAGAGATAACCCACAGGAGGTGGCTGACAGTTCATCCCGGGAGTGCACTGCCTGCTACTTCTGTTTCCATCCCACATTAAGTTGCCAGGTTCGACCCAACATCGACCCCTTGCTGATCAGAGCGGGAATAATTAACGACAGGTCTATGGTCAAGCATGCAGCCGATATCTTTGAGCAGTTTGATCTCTTATTCATCACAGAAACCTGGTTAAATGGCTCGTGTGCCCCAGTGGTGGAGTTAGCCATTCCCAGAGGCTTTAAAATCACGAGGGCTGACCGCCCACTCGGTAGAGGGGACGGTGTCGCCGCGATCTATAGGGATCAGTGGGTCTTCTCTTGCGAGCCCCAGGACGAGTCTTCTCTTGCGAGCCCCAGGGATGCGGAAGTGCTCCATTTCTCGCTTGTGCTTAACTCACATTTCACCGTAGGAGGTACCCTGGTTTACCGACCTCCGGGTTATGTTGGAAACTTTGTGGGGGCTCTAGAGGAGGTCATAACTCGGCGTGCTCTGAGATATTCAAGGTATCTCCTTCTTGGAGATTTTAACATACATGTTGATGTCTTAGACTCCATTGAGGCCATCCGCCTAGGTGAAGCCCTCTCTATGACCCACCTCAAACAATGGGTTGTCTCTTCAACCCATGATGGAGGCCACCTTTTAGACTTAGTCTTCTCTAATTTTGATATTGATATGGCATGCCCTGAGACTGTGACATGGTCTGATCATAAGCTGATCAGGTTCTCCTGGTCTTTGGATGCTGCAAAGGAGAGTGGCCCCTCACTTGCCCATTCACAGAGGATCAATTTAGTCACTCTGGTTGAATCTTTGTCTCAAACCCGTCCAAAACTGCCCCCGGAGATTGATGTGGCGGTTAGTACCTTTAACACCTGGGTGGAACATGGGTCTGCTGCATCCATCAATAAAGGATGTATCCGTAGGATGCGGTCTACCCCTCCAAACCATGGTTTACCCACACCCTACAGGAATTGAAACTGGGATGCAAGAAACTCGAACGGGTGTGGAGACAAACCTACCAACCCAAGGCTAAGAGTGACCTGCGTGCGGCGCAAAAAAACTACTATGCTCCCATTAGAACTGCTAGGAGCAGCTAATATGCAGGGCGAATTGAAAAAGCAAACAACAACAGCAAGGAAATATTTTGTATTGTAAAAAGCTTCCTATCACCATGTGCCGCGCAACCTATACTGCCCCTATCCTAGCAGTGGTGCGAAGAGCTCTCTTCTTTCTTTATAGGCAAAATTGCTAAAATCCCAGAAGACCTGTGCGCCGTCTGTAATGGCTTTAAGTCTCCCCCTGCAGCCCCCCCCCACCTCTGCTATGCCGAAGTCAGCTGAGCAGTTTGCTTTTTTCTCTCCTCCGACTGTGTCCGACATTACTACAGTCCTTGGGGCCTTGAAGTCAGGGTCTCCCTCTGACCCCTGCCCTGCCAGGGTCCTCGGGGAGGTAGCTGAAACAGTAAACAAGGAGATCACCCAGATTGTTAATCTTTCCTTCTCCTCCGCTACTGTCCCACTCTGTTGGAAGCAAGCCAAATCGCTGCTGCTTCTAAAAAAGACTGGGCTTGATCCAGCTGTGTCTTCTAATTATCTTCCCATCTCATTACTGCCTGCCTTAGCAAAGGTCTGTGAGAAGATCGCTTTTAAACAACTGGACAATTTTATTGAATCTTCCCAAGCACTGCATCCAGCTCAGTCAGGGTCTCGGGCCGCCTACAGCACCGAAATGGCGCTTGTCGAAGTGTCGGAGGCTATTCGGGAGTGCCTTGACGGAGGTGGCAGAGCAGCTCTGATTTTATTGGACCTCTCTGCCGCCTTCCCGGTCTGGATGCCTCCCTTTCTAGGAAACTCACTACAGGAGTTCCCCAGGGGTCTACTCTGAGCCCCCTGCTTTTTAAAGTTTATCTGACCCCTATGATTTATCTGGCGGAACAACTGGGGGCCAAAATTATGCCCTACGCCGACGATACCCAACTTTTATTCACCTGGCCTAAGGACAATTTGGTTTCGTCGGCGGTCCAACTCTGCCTCTCATCCGTCTTCCGCTGGCTAGCGCTTGCTCAGCTCAAGTGTAATGAAGACAAGTCTGAGGTGCTCTTCTATGGCTCCTTCCCTGATAAATTCAGTGATCTTTTATGGCCTTGTGACCTGCCCTGCCCAAAATCCATCGGTGGCCCAGCAAAAAACCTTGGAGTTTGGTTTGCAAATGACCTTAAGTTTGAAGACCATATTAAAAAACTTACGGGGGTTTGTTTTGCCACTCTCAAAGCCCTTCGCTGGTTTTTTCCCCTCCTTCCGAGAGAGGCTAAAGAGACGGTTTCGCGAGCCCTAATACTTTCTAGGCTCGACTACGTGAACGGACTGTTCTGTGGTCTCCCAGCTTACCTAATTGAACGTCTCCAGGTCATCCAAAATGCGACCGTAAGGCTTCTGTTCAATCTCCCCAAGAGATCTAGTGTCCGTTCCTGTCTCCATACCCTCCACTGGCTCCCGGTTGCCCACTGGATTATGTTTAAAACTCTTGTTCTGGCCTTCCACACGGTCCATCTGACCGGCCCTGCCTATCTGAGAAAAAGGTTTGCCCTGTACATCCCTAATCATTGTCTCCGTTCGGCCAATCAGTGTCAAATGACGGTGCCGAGATTTAAGCACTCCCGATTAGGAGGCCAGTCCATTTCGGTCAGGGCCTCTAGGGCTTGGAATGCTCTCCCTTTCCATCTCAGGGCTGCTCCGACCATTACGGCCTTTAAGAAGGGGCTGAAAACTCATCTGTTAGGATCACTCTCTAATTATGCTACTTTATTCCTGCCCTCTGAATCTGCCTTACCTTCCGCACCAGGATACTAATTTAGTAATAGAGCACGCTACAAAACCCTTTATATCATATCATATCATATAGCGCAAACTTTACCCAGAGGTATGAGATGCTTTACAGAGTTGGCAAAGCAGCAGTTACATGAGTTACATATAGAATAAATAAAATACATGCAGTAAATAGAAATACATAGTAACAATATAATCAAGAAATATACGATAGATGTTAGGATATGTGGACAATACAATAGGTTGTTACTATAGGATGCTGCGAAGTGCAGCATTTACACAATTTGCATGGAAAGTAAATACGCCAGTTACATATGGAGTAAATACAAATACATGGAGTAAATACAATTGCATAGTAACAGCATATGCAAAAGGTATACAATAGACATTAGGATATGTGGACTTTATAGTTCTGAGGTGGGTCGGCAGGGTATTTCGAAGGTGGGGAGAGTAGAGGCACAGTCTTTCCCTGAGGTAGTACTGCGCTGGGGGGCGCTCTAGGATAGGGTATAGGTTTAATATACTGTCCAACACCTTCCCTACTATCCACGGGGACTGGAGTTGGAATAGTAAATTAAACTATTCACTATCCAGCGCCCCAAAGCACTATGCGTTGTAATGGTATGCATTGTAAAACTCGCGTTGTAAAAGCATGCGATGTAAAAGCATGCGTTGTAATGTCGTACATCCGGTGGGGAGTGGAATATGATGAAGCTAGTCAGAGTCTGGGGTGGAGGTTAAGGTAGTATTTCAACTGATTTAATATGTATAATGTTTTTAAAATTATATATTCTTTTTACTATGTATATACTGTATGTATGTCTTTTATGATGAAACAATCGAATAAAGACTTCTTAAATGGTGAAAAATGGTAGTATTTCCCCTGCTGTGGTTGGAGGAGTGGGGGGATTCGGGTGTGATTGATAAATTAAGCTGGGCAGTGGAGGTGTGCCATGGAGAAGGGGAAAGTAATTCTGGGGGTGAAACCAAAGTTTTAGGGTGTTTGGAAATGGAAGAGGCTTCAAGGGAGTGGAGGTGGAGACAGTGTGGGGAGGACTGGAAGTAGAATGTTCAGCTTGTACAGGATGTTGTGCAAGGGTGGGTTTTCTGAGAGAGTGTGGTGGTGGTGGTAGTGGGAGCAGATGGCATGGAGGTACAGAGAGCAGGGAAGCGACGATCAACAATGGATAGGTTTTGTTGAGATGCTTGTAATAGGAAGTTCCCATTTCTGTATATAGTTATGGATTGTTCTTCTCTAAGGTTCTGGGATTTTGAGAGCTTAGAGCATAAGGGATGTTGGTAGTATACATTACGTCAAGGTGTTGCAGGAAGTTATCTCTCCATTTGGCGGGTTTCTTAGTGTAGAAGATTAATCCATTTAATGGCCTCTATGTGTTGGACTGTAGAAGATGTCTATTATTAGTTTCTCTGGATGCTCTTTGAGGATGTTGTATTTCATTTTTTTAGCAGCCTGATTGGAGAGGTTTAGCAGAAATGTAATGCAGTATGAGGTGGGGCTGTAACTTTCTATGTAAATGGGATATTGACCCACCAGTAGGCTCCGATCTTCATATGATGCACGGAAGTTGCTTCTGGGGATAGCCAAAACTTGGTTTTAGAAGAAGCAATCAGAGGTGTGCATAGTGGTCAAGAGGTGGCCTCCAATGGCCGAGATGGTTGCCTGTTTCAGCAGTGGCATGATGAGGGGAGGTTGCCAAAAAGATCTTGTGGGATCCCTATGAGGAAAAGGGAGCCTTGAATGGCAAAACGCACTGGTGGGCCTATTGCTCTTTCGGGTTATTGGTGGTCACAATATCTAGGAGCTGGGGTTTGTGAAAAAGTTTATAGGCAAGTCTGCAGGAGAGCCCTTTGTATTTGAGGGCATATATACAATATATATACATATAGTTTAAGTAGGGTATCAGAATCAGCATGTACTTGTAAACATTGTAAACATTGAAAAGCAGGGTCACTACTACGTACGCAAGGGAGGATAGGATAGGTAGCATTAGAGGTGTGGCGCAGCAGCCAGGGTGACTAATTCTAGAGTCCGGAGGCTCACATTTCGATCCCTGGGGCTGGTGGCAAATCAGCCCAGCACCATGTGATTCTAGGCAATAGCTGGCTTAATCTTCCCAAGGGCCCCCAGCGCCATGACACCTTTGGGAAATTGTTTGCGCTTTACAAATACTGGACATTTAAATTTTACTGGACATTTATAAGATAGCAGCATCATCTTAAAATACCAGTATATGCATAAAATAACAGTATTGACATAAAATAGACAAACAATAACCACATCGGTATTGAATAAAAGTGTAGGCTAACGGTGAAGACATAAATACACAATATACAGGCAAGAAGAAAATATGTGCATACAGTACCAAGTTCTGATTTAGATATGCCCACACTTCCACTTGGGGATAGTAGGCACTCATGTTATCGTGCAATGTATTTATTAATCATGCGCGGGGGTTCCCAATGTAAGAACATTTCCAATCATACACAAAAGAGACACAATGCAGGAAATCCCCTGTTCAGAGGCAGGAGAGATCATCATGCGCATAGGATCCCCAGTTCAGTGGCACAACCGAGACAGAGTGCAGGGTAGCCCCCAGCTCCGAGGCAAAGGAGATTATGAAGCGCGAATAACCACCAGATAGGAGACACCTGAGGCACAGTGCAGGGAGTCCCCTGTTCAGAGGCAGGAGAGCTTGTCATGTGCTCTGTGCTGAGCGTTCATCGCTTAAGGCAGAAAATTGGCAAGTGAACAAGGGGTGTGTTCTAAGGGAGTGAGGGCCTTCATGAGGACAGAAATCGTATGGAGCAGTGGGCACAGATAGGGGGATTTTCAACAAGTTGATGTGAATTGCAGCAGAGAGGTCTAGGGGGCAACTGTTCACTTGAAAAGCACTGCCAGCTGTATCAGGGATTCCGGAGGTGGTGAGGAACTGTTGGAGGCAGCGGCTGCCAGTCGGGCGGGGCGTGCCACCGAGCAGCTTAGAGTGAGGGGGCAGCGGGGTGCAGCAGAGTCTCAAAGAGTCAAATGAATGCCTCCTCACTGTCCCTGCAACCGGCGAGATGCGCACTTGAGGGAGATGAGGGCTGTCCCTTAGCCAGTGGCATTATGGACAGTTCTTTGCATGCCAGCACTTGCAATCAGTCCAGCGAGCCACAGGAATTTGAGAGCAGGGGGCAGTAGAAGGCTCACCTCTTGTTGTTATTACACTTTTTGCACTCCCAATCACATGGACTCCACAGTCTCACCGTCTCCCAGACCCCGTGTCCCGCAAGCATCATGGTTTTAGGAGGTCGAGGGGGGCAACATCTGTCTGCTCCTGCAGCTAGCCCAGGCTCAATTGCTGACCTGCAGACAGGGTCCAGTCGGGCAAGCCGCTAGAGGGAGGGAGCAAAAGGGAAGCAGCGGGCTCACCTCGTGTTTTTTTCCCCTTCCTGACACATGGACGCACAGTCTCCCAGCATCCCAGTGCTTGGGTCTAGCAGGCCGGGCATTTGAAGCGGATCAATTGCTGTCCTGCAGACAATGATGAGGATGTATGGGTGAATCAGGTCAGGCGGTTTTCTGCAGGCATTGAGTGGTTATTAATGTTCTTCCTGGAGAGAGAAGGAGTTTTGTCAAGTGGAAGTTTTAACTCATGTTATGGTAGCCCAGAGGGTTAATGTGTCTACTGCAAAAAATGTGTACCATGCAGATCACAAAGTGCATATAGATTAAATAGGTCAGTGCTTTTATCAGAGAGATCCCTTTCTTACTTGCAATGTAGATGTTAAAATCCTAAAACAGAACAGTGAACTAATAATTGTCATCAAAGAGCTGCATGCAAACTGTAAGGTGTAGATTGGAGCATTATGATGTTTTCCTCCGTCCTTCATTATTCTAATGTTTCAAAAAGGGTTCATTTTGGGCCCAAAAAAATCTTTGTTATTAAATGTAACCCCCAACCATAGGGTTATGTTTTAAATTCTAAGTCTGTGCTTCTCCAGACTAAGCTCTCTTAAACTATACTGTCTAAAATTATGAATGACATGTGACTCACCTTGTAGTCTTCTGGCTTATGTAACATTTGCTATAGACTAATTTACACACATATGATTGATTGTATCAGTGTAATGTGTGTGTGATGTAAAGTGCTTTGATACCCTACACTGGTATAGGTGGTTCTATATAACTAAATAAATACATCAGAGAGAGAGTGGTTATGGAGACTTGAGGCAGCACTGTTAAAGGGTAGTAGTGAGGGACAGCCACGGCCCGTGGAGGGAGTTTCGGTGGGGCGGAGAGGCGGGGCGGGGGTGCTAAAAACTGGAGTATGGATAATTGAAGGTAAGTAAACAATTGAATTAATAAAGCGTTTTTCGTAGCGCGCCCTGCATCGCAAAATGAGATGCAGGGTGCGCTACGAAATTGTTTTATTTATTAAATTGTTTACTTACCTTCAATTATCCATACTCCAGTTTTTAGCACCCCCACACTGCCCCTCCCCCACCCCGCCTCTCCACCCCACCAAAACTCCCTCCACGGGCCGTAGCTGGTGAGGGAGCATGTGGGGGGTGCCTGTGGGGGGCTCCAACAAACATTGTCGCACAGGGCGCCACCAGCGCTAAAGCCGGCCTTGTCGGCTGCGGGTAGACTGAAACACTACCCCGCTGGTGTACATTACATTCCTTCCAACCTTTAAAAAACATGAACAAAACATCAACATGTTCATCTGTTACCAGTTCTGGTCGGACCATCTGCTCTCAGCTCCTACCCAGCCACAGGTCGCATCCTGCTGCGAGTCTTTGGTTAGTCACATCATGAATCTCTCTAGACAGGAGGAGGGAGCTGCATTATTCCTCAGGCAGTATCTGGAGTGCTCTCCTCTTGATGACGATGGGGATGGGGTCACTTCATGCGAGACTCTGCCCTCCAGAGCTCTCACTGTGGCGTTGGACACTCTTCTGTCCGGACTTCCGAGCAGTGATGGTGTCTCTCGGTCAGATCTGTCCGGAACATCCATAGGGATAGTTCTTTGGCCATCTTCTACCTCCTCATCCCCATCTGCTGACTTGGGCCCGCCTTCATACTACCCTGTGATGGAAGGTTGGGAGTCCCTGCATTGACTTTTTTGAGGAATGATACATTCCGTGTGAGTTCTTCTGTTCCCCTTCGAGCTGTTGCCTGTCTTTGACATAGACCAGGTCTCTTTCTCGGATAGTCAACACTTTCGCTCTTCGGTTGACACTGCCATGGTCGTTGGTACTGGTCCTTTTGGCTAGGACCCTTGTAGTGTCAATCTGGAAGGGGCCCAGTTCGGGTGATGAGGAATAGTGTCCCACACCACTTGACCCATGCTTGCTGGTTCCGGTGCCCTCTCAGTCGTTAGATGAGGTGTCAATCTGTATTCCCTCAGAAAGCTGTAGATGGCTTTTTCCTGAGGGGCTTTCTCGGCATGCACGATGCGAATGACCTTGTTGACAGTGCGCATGAACCTCTCTACTTTTCCATTTGCTTGGGGCCAGCGCGGTATTATTTTCCGATGTTGGATGCCCCAAGACGTGAGCTAGTCAGCAAAATCTTGTCCTTGAAAGGGTGGGCCGTTGTCAGTCTTCACCACCTCAAAGATCCCATGAGTTGCAATGATCTTATCTACCTTGGTGATCACTTTGGTGGCTGTTTGGCTTCCAACGATTTCTATCTCGGGGTATTTCGTGTAGTTATCAATGACTACAAGTGCATAGCGCCCATCCGGAAGGTGACCAAAGTCGATACTGATGCCCTCCCTCGGTCGTTGTGGGTTGTCTTCAGTATTGACGGGTGAGGACGATCTGATTGGCCTGACACCTGGCACCAGTGGCATGTTCTGACTGTCTGCTGGACCATTGGGTCCATCCCCGGGAACCACACTTTTGCTCTCAGATGATCTTTCATCTTCACCACGCCCTGGTGCCCTCAATGTGCGAGACCCACCGCCTGTTGAGTCAAGCTTGACAGAATCACTGGCCGCGGACCTTTGAGTAGGCACCCACTGCCGTCAAAAGAGAGTTCGTCCGTGATTCGTATGATCAACTTGAGCGTGGCCTTCGCTTGGGATGTTCGTCGGGCTTAGCGTTGTCTGACTGGAGCAACAGTCATTCGCCTGAACTGCGGTGATGGCTAGTTGCAGAAACTCGTCATTCTGGGTGGTTTCCACTATGACTTCAAAGCTTATCCTCTTCCACTGCTTTGGTTGCAGTCCACGGATGTCTCGAGAGGTCGTCTGCTGGGTTGGACGAGCCTGGTGTGTACTCTACCTGGTAGTCATACCCCTGCAGTAAAATAATTAATTTTTCTATCCTCTGGGTGGGACGGGGGGTTTGATGCGGATCCTGGAAATAGGGGTATGAGGGGCTTGTGGTTGGTGGAAACTGTAAATGGGTATCCATACACGTGGATATGGAAATGCCGACAGGCCCAGTAGATGGCGATTGCCTCTCTCTCTCTATCTGGGAGTAGCGCTTCTCAGTTTCTGTTAGGGAGCGGCTTGCGTAGGCAATCAGAGCCCATTCGTCATTGCGTTATTGCTGCATGAGCACTGCCCCAGCCCACAGGGACTGGCATCAAAAACAACATTGGTGGGCACAGTCAGGTCAAAATTCAACAGCATGGTGTCAGCCGCGAGGGCTGCTTTAGTGTCTTTAAAAGCCTGCTCTCGGTCAGGGCCCCACTTTCACATGGTGGTGGACTTCGTCAGCTCCCTGAGGTGCTTTGTGATGTTGGTTAAATCCAGGATGAAATGCCCACAGAAGTTTACCATCCCTAGGAAACTCCGTACTTCCGAGGTGTTGGAGGGTGCTGGGGATTCCTGAATGTCTCGCACCTTGTCGGGGTCTAGGGCCATTCCTTTGTCCAAGAACGTGTAGCCAAAGAAGCTGATTTTGTTTTTCAAGAACTGGCACTTTTCTTTGTGCAGGGTGAGTCCGGCCTCTTTGATCGGTTGGAGAACCCTAAGGAGACTTCAGTGGTGGTCCTCCACTGACGAGGCATATACCAACAAGTCGTCACTCACATTCAAAACACCTGGGAGTCCTTTGAGGACTTCTCTGATGGTGTTCTGAAAAACCTCAGCGGCACTCGATATCCCAAAGTTGAGACGCTTGTATCGTCTGAGGCCAAAGTGGGTAGAGAATCTGGTGATGTATCGAGAGTCCGGATGCAGAGGCTATTGGTGATATCCTGAACATAGGTCCATCTTCGAGAACCACACTACACCCTTCAGTTCCCCCAGAATGTCATCGATGGCTGGGGTTATGTGGCGTTACCTTTTTAAGGCTGCGTTTGGGAGGCGCATGTCGGCACAGATGCGGAGCTGCCCTGGCTGTTTTGGCTTTCTCGCCACCACGATTGGGGACACTCACGGAGTAGGCCCGCTGACCTTCTCTATTATCCCTTGCCTCTCCAGTGCCTCCAGTTCGTCTTCGACTTTGTCATAGATGCAATGCTATGTGCCTATGCCTCAGCGCTACCGGTTGGACTGACTGGTCAATGTTGAGAGAGACTTCTTTCCCTTATAGGCAGCCAATTCCTTTAAAGTTGTTGTTGAATTCCTCCATGAGGGCAGCTAGTTCCTCTTCTTGGACCGCAAGAGCAAACAAGTTAGCCTCAACTCTTCTGCTGTCTGGCCGCTTACCAGCATTCCGCTTCGATCTTTGGTCACGGTCAATGTGTAGAGGATCTTGAGATCCTGATGCCTAAGTTCCATTTTGAAACATCCCAGGAGTGGGATGGGTGTCTTCTGTCCAAAGGCAGATACTCAAATCTTTGCTTTGTGCAAGGATGGGAGTGGACTCAATTGGTTGTATACGTTGGCGGCAATCAGTTCGTTCGAGGCTCCTGTGTCTATGGTGGCCTGTACGTCTTAGTGGTGAATCTGGATTCTGCACTTTAAAGCCGGCGTCTTTACCGTGGTGGTTAATCCACTACGAATACATAATGGATTGGGTAATCTCCTGTGTCGTATGCCATATTTTCGCTGTCTTGCATTTCAGCTACGGTCTGTGCCGTTTCTTTCTGGGGCTTTGACGACCTGCACACCGCCGCAAAATGATTCATCCACCGGCAGGCTGTGCACCTCTTCCCTTTCTCCGGACAGTCTTGCATGCAGTGGGCCGTGCCTTAACAGTAGCCACATTCTATTCTAGACGTTCTTTCCAGTCCCTCCATTTCGGGACAAGGGAGGAGGGGGTACCGTCCACCATGAATGACTCAATGGCGGGAATAGTCGCCATTGAAACGTAAATGTGGGCGTACCTGATGGCACGTGCACTGCCTTTTTGTCAGGCCTGAGGGAAGCCGCCTAGCCGAGGTCACGCTTGTATCTTGTGCACCGTGGTGTGTCAGGCTGCCCCAACTTTCAAACGCCCATCAGGAGGCACTGGAAAGTCTGCTTTGCTAATGGTCATAGACCAGGGTGTCAAGGTTTAATTACTCCTGTGAACTCTGGCTCTGGCTGAGGCTACAAGGCCCGCTCATGTCGCAGCAGGTAGGCTCTTACCGGGGTTGTTGAGCCCTTTCTGGTGGCAGCAGGCCGATCACTCGTGCAGAGCACTGTGGAGCTGAGCAGTTATGTTGTGTGAGTTCAGAAACCACCTTCGTCGCCAGTGTAACAATGCCGCTGCTCGCGATGTGTACGGTGCGCTGCAGCTGCTAATAAAACACTCTACACGTGTGGAGGTGTCTATGGCGCGGTCCCGACTAACTATACGGGGCCACACCTCTTTCTTTTTATAGATACTCATGGAGTCATGCGCCAGCTCTAGTGCATGAGTTCCGGCTGCGGGTAGACTGGAACCCTACCCCGCCGGTGGGTGAACATTACAGTCCCCAGTGTCTGACAAGCCACTTGCTTGCAAGGTTTCAAGGGAGACAGACAGCATCTGTGAGCCCCTGCAGCTAACCCAGGTTCAGTATTAGTCCTGCATGCAGGGATTAGGCTGTGCGGGAGGAGCAGGTCAGGCTACTGTATGCGTGCAGCAGGAGGGAAATGCTTCCCTGTTGGCTCATGGTATTGCACAATCTTCGGGGATACACAGTGACTGATTCTCAGCACTGGGGGCTGGTAGAGAGCTGAGGGCGAACGGAGGCTGACATTAGAGAGGGGCAGCAGTGGTCTCACCTCTGAGTAACATGGCTGCCTCTTAATTTCTATCCGCACTTCCAGAAAGCCGCAGGCACACAGGGGATTGAGGGAGGCCATGTCTGTGAGCCCCTGTGGTTAGCCCAGGTTAAAATTTCCATCCTTCCAAGACAGAACGGGCTTCATAAGTATAGCAGGTCTGGCGGTTGTCTCCTGTCACCCCGTAGGATAACCTTCCCGGATTTTCCTCAGTGTCACAGGACCTTCATTATGTCGCTCTGCTCATTGATTTGAACTTTGCTATCAGCTTTGCAAGTTTTTTCCCTTCTAATCCAAATATGCGGTGGCTCAATGGAGGGTCTTTGCTGGGTATTTATGCTAATGGCTACACAAACATTAGTTAGACTCTTTCTTTTACATTCTTTAGGCCACACAATCCAGCCACTGGGTGTCACTGCATGTCTGAGACTAGGAGCAAAATCTCCTGCTCCTAATATGAATGAGAGCTTTCCTGGGGTCATAATCTCAATACTTCTGGAAACGTATGATTAGTTATTATAAATTGATATTGTGGACTGCTGTACCTCCAGCATACCCCCACAATATATTTGATAAATATTGATGGTGCCCTTATACTTCCTTGCTGCACCACACGTGGACACAATATGTAAAAAAAGTAATTATGGGTAATTATGGGGTGCTCCCTTGCAGCCAAAAATGCATATTAAATTAGCGGGTTGAATCACTCAATTCCGCGGCCTCAACTGTTTCTTTTGTCTAGTGGCCTTCTGCCACATATTCCAATGTTTTTTAGGTGCCCTGTGCCACTCTGGGTACCCACTAGTCATTGTGGTTGGGGCAGCTCGAGAAGCCAAATCCTGCACTGCCCAGCTGGCTCCCAGCCTGGCTGACACCTCCTTGGGTGACGGCAGCTGATTTTTCCTACCAGCGTTACCATGGGAAGGAAGCAGGTAGGGCCGGGTGTGTCTTTCCCCAGCACTTTCACCACTGGCATGGAGAACAAAATTGTACACCTCAATGAGGAGTGGTATGGTGGTGCCCACCTTCTATCTGGTCTTCTGTCCCAGGGCAATGGGGTCCCTGGGATTTGTTTCTCCTGTCAGCCCTGCTCACAGACATGTTCCCCAGGTTCCAGGGAATGGGACCCCTGTGGCCTGAGTTCTGCTCAGGAAAGGAGGCTGCCCAGAGTAATAAATAATTAATGATGCTCTGACCCCCAAACTGCAGGCCCTGCCCAGCCTGGATGTAATTTAGAGAGACTGCAGCAGAGCTCCATGTAGTCTGTTTCTTGTTTTTCTCTGTTTTAAGATAGCAATCTTTAAAGAATAGTTACTTGGGCCATGTTGGGTCATGTGAACATGGGTTCAATTTGCTGAATGGTGTAAACCCCATTGGTCTTTTGCAGCAGGACTCCTGGCATTAAAATAGGACCCACTTTACAAGCAACTGGGTCTTCTAGTTCTGTGTGCCAACCTTCTTCTGTGCCTGACTCCTGGTGCTCCTCTCCTGCTCATGGGGGCATCTTGTGCAGGCCCTCTGTGATCAGCCAGTAAAGCACACTCCTGCCTGCAATCCCAGGGCCCAGAGTCACCTGGCTGTCTTGCAGACAACCAGGTATGGCAATGGAGCTAGGTCTTTCTTCAACTGTTCCTCAGGGGAAATAAGGAGGCCAGTGCCAGTGCCATGGCCCTGGGAGACACATCCTAATGTTGGGTCAGCTGGAATTTTCAGTCCATTTTGACAGGGCATCAGTCAGATTCTATTTTGATCTTGTCATTCTTTTGCAGTCGTAATCTCTCAGACCCAGGGTCTTCTTCCCTATCCCTCCCTTGTACTGATGCCTGTAAGTTTTCTCCTGATGATTTAAAACACTGCTGCTTTTGACTTTCTGTTAGCTTGCGTCTAAATTTCCCCCATGCTCATCTGTGAAAGCCACATGTCTTAAGTCAGCCTTCTTACATTACATTAGATTTTGGGTCCAATATAATAAATGAAAGGTTGTAACTAGTAGGCACAAATTGTGCACCATTTGTAAATTTTTGCAATTTTGTTGCACAATTTCCAGTCAAGGGGAGGGTCGTACAGCAACATGACTAATGAGTATTAGTTAGGCAGCTCTTAAATTGCAACACCTTGGGATTGGAGACAGACACATGCATGGTTGCCTGCAAGGACCAGCCTACCACCACCCCTTTCCAGATGGGAAACTGTTTTATAGAACCTAAAGTACCTTACATGAATTGTTGCTGCTTTAAAATGAAAAGTTTCTCATTTGGGAAGACTTCAGGGGAGGAGGCAATGGTCCTCTCTACTTCCTACTTCTTCCCTAGAGGTTGCCTGATGTGATTCCCAAATAGGAAGCCATCCAAAATGTATAATTCTGTTCCCAGCTATTCATACCTCTCCTTTCGGTCACCAATTAGGAGGGGGCAGCCCTTTTCAACCACCAGATGATTTGTACACGGCTGCAAAACCCTTTATTGGTAAACATTTTTTGAAATACAAAAAAGGGTTTATTAAATAGTAACATTTTATTTTGTGATCGTAAAGATTGTGATTTTGCGAATCACAGTGTTTATGACAGTAAAGTACTTTAGTACATTAGGCGGTTGATATGGAGACTTATAACACTCAAATGAAAGCCATGATCGAATAACCCCCGGGGGCCTTTTTACAGTAAGTGCGTCCCTTTCAGTAATACCTATAGCACTGATGCACTTAAAGCACCAGCACTACCTTCAGGGTGCTTTCCTTTGTTTGCATTGGCTCTTCTCCCAATAATATGTTTCGGCCCTCTGTGAGTTGCTGTGTTGTGTACTTCTTTCCAGTTCTCTTTGCTAAAGCGCCGGGACACTTCTTGGAGTAGCCGTGCGCTATAAAAGAGACCATTACATAACATAACATAACATAACATAACATAACATAACATAACATAACATAACATAACATAACATAACATAACATAACATAACATAACATAACATAACATAACATGCCCTATGCAAATGAGGAAATTCCTTTACTTCTGCGCCTATGCCGTATTACCGACAAGGGTGCAGAGGCGAAGAAGCTCTCAGGGGGTGCACTCACAGTGCACTCAAAGGTGGTGCACTAAAAGGTGGTGCGCTGAGAGTGCGCCCACTTAGAACAGCCCTCTGGATGGGGATATAGCGGTCCTATGGACCGCCCCAGACATCCCCTTGCAGGCAGGTGCAGTAACTGACTGCACCCGCCTGCAAGGGGATGTCTAATCCCCTGTAAATGTGCAGACGGGTGCCGCCTGCACTGTGGCAACATGGAGCGGCTGCAAGCAGCCGCTCCGTGTTTTCACAATAATGCACTACCCTCAAGGCAGCACGAGGCAGCAACTGTTGTGGGGTCAGCACATTCTCAGTAATAGGGCACGCTTTAATTGTTTGCACTGGATGCACCTTTTAATAGGTGCGCCCAGCACAAACAATGAAAAAGCATAATACAGTCCCAGGATTCATATGTATCTTAAGACAAAAGAAAAATGATTAAAAAGGCAACCTTATTCACCTCTTTGTATGGCTCAAAATTAAGTATTTTTGGTTATTTCCTTTCTGCCGGCTATCAGACAGTCTGTGAGACTTAAGGCCAAGCAGTGATAGTTGCTAAAATTGAATGGAAACTTCACAGCGTGTATAAAGAGAATTGACCAATGATCAGATCCTGGCGTGCTTTGTTATGTTTACCAGATCCATGGTGCTCATACCAGCAAAAGATGAATGAGATAAAAGAGCACCCACTAAGATGTAGAGCCCAAACCCATTAAGACTGATAAAGCTCTTACACTAATGTCTGAAATTGAGTTATATCGTCTCTATGAAGCCTTTTTGTCCATACCCCAATTCTACTGAGACCATAATATATGCAATGACCCCCAGCGTAAATCTCGTCCGAAACATGGAACTACAGTTGATTTCCAGAACACCAACCAAGAGCTCCGAGTGGAACTTCACTATTGATTCTTGGCAAAGATTCTGGTAGTCCAACATATGCATATGTTCAAAACCCAATCAATACGCAATGACTAAACCCTTTGACTCCCTTATCATTGGGGATGAAGATGACAGCACCCATAAACCACAGGCAGATAGCTGAGCAAACAGAAATATTACAATTATGCCCCCCTATGAAAATACACAGACACACATGTGCTCCACTGACATCTAAGGTGGAATTCATCCACATACCAATTTGTCTACATGGAAAGCTAACTCAAGAATTTGAAAGACCTATGATTCTTACCCCTCCTTAACAGAGATTTAGTAAACATCCCCAAGATTATAACCTGGATTTTCCTAAATGTAAATGTAAATAAGGACAGCTAAAACACTCAAGTTTAAAACCAGAATGAATGAACAACTATAAAGTAAAGAATAGGTGAAGCATGAAACACACTTTAAATCATACCTAAAAAGCATACAATAATCTTAATCTGGGGCAAAACTGCACTTAAGAAATGACATATTAGATGACTGAAAGAAAAAGGAAACAAATGCACAGCGAATGCAGGACTTCTAAGTGAGCGAAAAACATAAATGTAAACTACTTGGCAAACACATTCGTAACAACCTTATTAACATTGTGGCATAAACTCATTGTGACAGAAATTTGGTACACAGTCCATTCTTGCAGAACATCATTAGCATTCTCCCCCTACCAGGATAAAGTGACTGAGGAGTGTCATGAGCTACAATAGCACTTTCACTCATGAACAAATGGCCAATCTTTCACATGCCAGCTCTTAATGCTTAGCATTCATGTCAAACTGTTCAAATCAAGTATGACACATAATGCAAATCACACACATGGGAAAGATAAACTGAGGATAAAAGCATTTATTACATAAGTTCATAACTAATGAACTTTATTGATCACATTTTCCTGGCTCTCCATTTAGTCTTCAACTACCTACATGTATCGAAAGCATACACACCTCATTTAACCTTCCACAAAGCGAGTGAAGCGCAGGATCCTAAAATCAGCAATTAACACAACCTGAAGACCCAGAGCATAAAAAAGTTGAGTGGACTTATCTCTCACGTTATAGATACAAAATCAGTTAAGAGTACCATAGGGGTGGGCAGAAGCCCTAAACTTACAGAACACTATCCAAAGAAAGCAGCATAAAAGAAAAGCGAGACAGTTAGGAAAAGCATGTGGCTCTCTGTATTGCTTCATTTCATTACTAAAATACTAATATTGCAATAACATGAAAGAACAAGACACCAAGGAGTTAAGTAATTTATGAGAAGGTTGATGATATGCTAGTATAAACAAGTGTGCAGGAGGAGCACCCCTTCCTGCTAGCTGTAGCACAGTTCAAGTAACAACTGAGTTGTTATCAATTATCTTAAACACTGTTTTCATGCAGCTTCATACTCTTAAGTCACGTTCATGCTTTCACTTTGGAATTTCTAAAGTTCATTCCAATTCCTGTGAACATCAAATTCAATCCATGGATATCAATCCTTTTAAATCCATAACAAGATCAAAAACCCAATGCATTATTGGTTGAACCAAGACCCTTCATCAGGGGTCATTATACAGGACTCTACAAAATAAAAGGAGAACAAGAGACTATTCGTCATACAGTCCACCTAATTACACTTCAAAACTAATGTATGTAAAACAATGATGAGAAAGGATCGTTATGCCAAATTGCTACAAATCTAAGCATAACTATGGCTTAATTGAGAAAGTATTGTTGAAACGCTGTGGCTGTCATTATTAGTGCTCCAACTGCTGTGTCAAAGGTGAAAAAGATAACAAAGAAAGACCTTCTAGTTCCCCAATAAAACTTATTTCAGTGCCAATTATTCAGTGTGTACCGTCCAAAGTGAATTATTCAATTGTGAACGATGGATGTGTACAAACTTCATACGGAGGTTCCAAGAAGTAAACGAATTACCCCGAAAACCGTGCAAGGTATTAATCCCCTACTGATCGTGCGGGCTATAAAACAAAAGTAAAGTAAAGCAAAAGTGTGGGCGGCACATCTCAATCTTATAGCGGTGCTCCGACGGTCTAACTGCGTTGTGTCGGCGGTGGATACATAACAGGAGTTCAAGTGATAGTTATAATGACGCGGGCTCAGGGACATATTAAAGAAACAGTGTTAAAATGTGCGAGCAAGGTATAAATAAAGTAACCCCTACCAATTGTGCGGGATATAAATCAAAAGTCAAGCAAACTTGCGAGCAGCACATCTTAATCTTACAGCGGTGCCTCAAGCAGTCTAATCGCGTTGTGGCGGGGGTGGATACATGACGGGAGTTCACATGATTGTTATGGCGACCCGGGCTCATAGGGACGTATTAAAGAAACAGTATTAGATAATGCGAGCAAGGTATGATTAAAGTTTAGGTATTTAAAAAAGTGGCAAATGAATAAAACAGCATAAGGGAATCAGACAGATACTGAATTATAAAGTAGATAAAAATGGCAACTCAACACAACCTAAAAGTAACTCTTTATCAGCCAAGCGAGAATGATAGGAAATCAGAACATGAAGATTAAAAAAGGTTGTTTCAGAGAGAACAATTCAGAGAGAACACGCCTACTAACATCTCAATTATAAAAAACAATGACATTCAATCCTAAAATTCAACCCTGGAGGTTATAAGGCCTGTAATTTCTTAGTCCAGTAAAATTCAGATCTGGCTAATGCTTTCAGGGTGTCTGTGTCTTGTGGAGGTTTCAGCTCCTCCAATATGGTAAACTGTAGTTGTACAATGTTGTGCCTTGCCTCCATCCAATGTTGTGCTGCAATAGATTTTTCATTGTGAATCCTGCACAGAAAATAATGTAAATTTTATTATGAAAAAGTAAACTATACAATTCCACAAATAATATATACAGTATAGCCACTATAGTTTATAAAACAGTGCAATAAAATTGTAACTCAGGAAAAGTACAAATTGCTATTCCCCTTACAATACATGCAACAGTAGGGAAGGTTTTGAATTACAGAGGGGGAAAATGTACTATTCTCACTCCAATCAGTGCAACAGTAGGAAAAGTGTCAGATTGTGGATAGGTTAAATTCACTATTCTCCCTACACACATAACAAAGGTGTTGAATTGTGGAGGAGTTACATTTAATATTCTCACTCCAGTTAGTGCAACAATAGGGAAAGTGGTGGTTTGCAGACAGGTCACATTTAATATTCCCACTCCAGTCAGTGAAACAATAGGGGAAATGTTGGATTGCTGATACATGAAATTTACTATTCCTACTCTAGTCAGTGCAACAGTAGGAAAAGAGTTGGATTGCAGAGGGGTAACATTTACTGTACCCACTCCAGTCAGTGCAACAGTAGGGAAAGTGTTATATTGAAAAGGGGTAACATGTTCTATTCCCACTCCAGTCAGTACAACAGTAGGGAAAGTGTTGGATTGAGGGGTTTGGGTTGGCTAAAATGTACAATTACTACTCCAATAAGTGGGGGAAGTGTTGGATTGTGGAAGGGTACTATTGCCACTACACTCCAAGTAACATTACACACTTAGTAGTTCAATTAATAAAATTACATGTTAAAACATTATTAGATAATGAAATATTTAAATAAAAAAATGTAATATATAATTAAAAAAAATAATAAACAAAGTACATATTTATTAGTCTTTAATACATATTATAAATTAATACAAATACTATAATCATGATTAAAATACTAAACTATATTCTCAAAATAATAACAACATATAAATGCAATATATTTTAAAATAAAAATACACAACGCAATTAGCACATTACATAACAAAAAGCACATTAAAAAAATATTTGAATATTGTTTATTACTTAGGTAACTTCTTACTCTATACCTATACACACTACACAACAATCACCTTAAACATATGTATTACATCATAATATTTACAGATTTTACATACTTAATTAATTTAATTATTACTAATAATTACTTAATTGTACATTTGTTATATTTAATTACTTTCCACCCATTATCCTTAGGAAAAAACAACCCACACCTAACATATGTATTTAAAAAACTATTAATTATCAATTAAACAATTAATAATAATTAACTAATATTATTACCATTATTAGTATTATTTGCTAAGTGCAACATATCATCCCCAGGGGGATCTCTCGGTGCCGCAGTATCAAGCAACAGAAACAATACCATTTCCAGTTAGAGATTGAATAGCCAGGTTTTGAGGAATTTTCTGAACTGAGTGACGTTATAGCAGGAACGAATGTAGAACAGCAGTTTGTTCCAATGATGGGGGGCCAGGTGGGAAAAAGAATGACCACCCACTCTGGTTTTATTTATTCTTTTAGGGCACAGTAACAATTGATCGCTAGATCTGAGTTGTCGGGTGGGAATGTCAGTTTTTAATTTATTTTTTAGATGAACTGGTCCCTTCCCCTGCAGTGTTTTAAAGACCATACATAGGAGCTTAAACACTGCTTGTTTTTTATGGTCAACCAGTGGAGCAGGCGCAGAAGGGGTTCAGATGACAATCAGGGGAGGCGATTTAGAGCAAGGCGAGCTGCTGTGTTTTGAACCACCTGGAGTCTTGACAGAAGTCATTCCCTAATCCCTACCAATAGGGAGTCACCATAGTCTAATCGGCTCACTAATAGCAACTGAATTACAGATTTTCTGGCTGAGAGAGGTATCCACGGGAACACCTTTTTAAACATTTCCATCTGGCCAAAGCATGTCCTGAGATGCTTTTCACATGTTCGTCCATGGATAAGTTATCATCCAGTATGACTCCTAAATTTTTCACCCATTTTTTCAGAGGCTGGAAGGCTCCCAGTTACGGAGGCCACCAAGCCGCAGACCATATCTCCTCTGCCTTTCCGAATAGGAGAATGTCTGTTTTATTTGTATTAAGCTGAAGAAAGTTTGCCGTCATCCAAGCTGCTGTTTTAAAATTTGTCCTTAGTGATGGAAGGGTCGGGATCAATCGTGATCATCAATTGTGTGTCATCCGCATAAGAGATGGTCTCAAAGCCACATGTTATGTTATGTTATAATAGTTTTATATCGCGCACAAATACTTGTGATTGTCCTGGCGCACACAGTTACCGTGACCTGATGGAGCAAGGAGTTTAAACCAGCTGGTAAAGAGGAAAGTTTTAAGTTGTTTTTTAAAAAGTCTAAAGTCCTGAATATATTTTAATTCCAAGGAAAGGGAGTTCCATGCTGTAGCTGTTTTCACGTTGAGGGACTGACCTCCAAGCCGCATCCTACGGAATCTGGGAATCACCATCGTCGTTGGGTGGCTGAGCGCTGAGACCTGCTGGGAGCATAGAAAGCAAAATGCTTCCTGAGATACATTGGTCCAAGACCATGCAGCGCTCTGTGGGCTAGAGTGAGGGCTTTGAATTGCACTCTGTGGGCCAGAGGAAGCCAGTGTAGATCTTATAGATGCTATCTTACGCTTCATCTTCTGGAGTTGTTGAACCGAATTCTAGCCGCGGCATTCTGTATCGTCTGCAATTTTTTTAGGAGATATCCCGGAATGCCAATGTACAGGGGATCGGCATAATCAATGCGAGAAAGAATAAGAGCACGGGCGACCATTCTAAGAAGCTTAACAAGGGAAGACACACAGCTGTTAAAAAGAGTGGGACTAAGAATAGACCACTGGGGTACCCCTTTGTCGAGAATCATGAACTGTGATGTAAACAAGTCCAACTGCACTTCATGCATTCTTCCAGCGAGAACATTTTTTAACCATTTTAATGCCTTTCCACCAACACCAAACTCCTTCAGTCTTTGAACCAGGATCTGATGGGAAAAGGTGTCAAACAACACTGACAAATCCGGAAGGATCAATATGGTTGATGTCCCCTTATCTAGAGCTAACTTTATTGTGTCAGTTACTTCCATTAGTGCTGATTCTGTGCTGTGTGACACTCGGTACCCTGACTGAGACGGGTCTACTAGTTTATTCAATTCTAAATAGTCGGTCAGTTGATTATTGACTAATGCTCCTATAATTTTGGAGAAGAAAGGTAGTAATGATAGAAGTCTGTAGTTCTGCAGGTCCTGAGGATCGGCCAGGGTTTTTTAAGTATTGGTCTAATTTGGGCCGTCTTCCACTTCTGATTGAGAGTGGCTGTCATTAAGGAGAGGTTACAGATACCAGTAATTGGTGCTTTTAGGACTGAGGCCAAAGATGAGATATTATATGGAGGGGGCAGATCCAGAGGGGAACCTGATTAGATATTCTTCAGTAGGGTCTGTACTTGGTATGGGTTAATTGTCTTAAAAGATTCCAGTGAAAAAGTGGTAGGATCTAGAATGTCTCGATACAGCCTTAGTACTGAATGAACTATACATTGTGTTCATTTTTTGTTGGAAATAATTGGTAATGTTATGTTATTTTACTGAGATTTATATAGCACAAGAATACCAAATAGTGCCTTGGTGCTAGAGGTCCAGAAAGCAGGCAGGTGAACTATTCATTAAATAGCCAGGTCTTTAGGACTTTATGAAAGGATGTTATAGATGGAAGATTTCTGATGGAAAAGGAGAGGGTATTCCAGAGCTTCGTAGCACCCACAGTAAAGCTTCTACTGCCCCTGTTAGGCTTACTGAATCTCTGAGAGAGCATCAATTTTGCCCCTTCAGACCTAAGACATCTGTTTGGGGAGTACAGGGTAAATGACCGCCTCAAAAATTGAGGGGCGGTTTCGTGAAGTGCCGTATATGCAACACATAAGGCCTTAAACTTAATGCGACCCTTGACTGGAAGCCAATGCGGTCTCCAAAGGTGCTTCCCTATTGATTGAAACTTAAGGATCATCCGCAGGTCTATTTGCTGCATTCTGGATCATCTGCAATCTATGAATCTGCTTCACAGGCATTCCAAGATAGAGCCCATTGCAGTAGTCCAGTTCAGCCATGACTAGCGAGGTAATCATTGTTTTTCTACTGTCTATTTGGTTCAGAGGTAGAATTTTCTTTATCCTCTTAAGTAGAAAGAAATTGGCAGGTGATACTGCTTTTGACTTGCGCTTCAAAATGTAGTCTCTGGTCTATAAGCACTCCCAAGTATTTTGATTTGGTGACCGGGATCGGTGCTGCTCCCAATTCATCTGGCCACAAGATCGGCGACCAGTTTGGGGTCTTCCTATTACTTGAGATTTTTTTAAAGGGGGGCAATATTGTTAGCTGTCTGAGTAAGCCATTGATTTAAATGTATTGAAGCCTGTTCTGCCTTTTCTGACATTTTTGTTTGTGAGCTCAGAAGCTGAAGCCTAAGCGAAGTGTTATCGACCCATTTCTAGTTGCAGTGAGATCTGACTAGCCTGATAGGTACATTGGGTTGGTCTTTAGGAGTACTAATAAGCTCAAAGATAACCACAAAATGGTCAGTTCAGGCCTGAGCTAAGATCTCATTAATTTTGAATTGATTATTGTTAGTGAAGATGTCATCTAAGGTATGGCCTGCTGATATGTAGGGCCAATGACCCTTTGGTCTAAGCCTGCCATCTTTATGGTATCAAGTAGAGAGATTGTGTTTATGTCAGTAGCAACCTGTAAATGGAAATTAAAAGCTGTTTTCAAGAGCATAGGTTTCAAGGAGTGTGTTAAAAAAAGTAAGGAAACCATTTTTTGCCCCAGGGGCGATAAAGTAACAACCCCTTAAATACAAGGAGATTATTTATCTTTACATTAAAGAAGAAAGCTTTGCAATCTTGAGAGAGTACCCGCTTGAAGGAGGCTGTGTAAGCGTCCCGGTAAATCAGGGCTACCCCTCGCCTTTTTTGTGAGTTCTGACAAGTCCAAAAAATGTAATACCCATTGGAACAGCAATGCAGAAATCAGGGCCTGATGCCTGATCAGCCCATGTTTCTGTAATGAAGAGCATGTCAAGACCCTGAGTGTCTATCAACTCAGCAATATCCAATGTGTGTTTAGGCAGAGACCTTGCATTGATAAGGGCTCCACGGGGTGATAGCGGGGTTTGCTGGTGTCTTTCGGTTTAGGAGCAATGTTAATGGGGAGTGTGCGAGATCGTGGCATACATACTAGAGAGAAACCACAGCTAGAACAGGTGGTAAATTTCTTGAGAGACAGTTTTTTGTGGTGAAAGCATGCATATTTATTAGAGAGAATAGTATATGATTGATTTAGTGCCCGTAATTCCTTGCCTGTATAAGTCGTGTGGCGTTAGGTCAGGCTCAACTGACGGACAGCATCTCTGGTGCTGGACGCGGTCCAGGCATGGACCGGCACAGACAAGCTTGCTTTTGGCGTGCCTTTGACGCGCCGGAGACGTGCCCGCTGTAAGTCCAGCAACACAAGCTGCTTAAGTAGCCACCTTGCATGATCTGCAAGATCATCACAGAGATTTTGAGTTGAAAGAGTAGATGGACTGTTTACCCTAGGAGTAGTACATTCTTTTAGGATCTTAAGCAGCACCTTTGAGGAGTTTTTGCTTCACTGATTCGGTCCCCTAGGTGGTATTTTCTCACAGGGCTATATTTTTTACAATATATTCTGAAGGCAGTTTTATAGACTTGTTTATCTTCTTCCAACTTACATTTCCTCCGTTTCCTTTCCCATTTTCTGCAGGTGGATTTTTCTTTCTTGAGGGTTTCGGTGTACCAAGGCGCTGGAGCGTTTCTTTTCTGAGTATTACCTACTTTAGTGTTAAAGCCCTTTACAAGTGAATCCTCCAGAGCTACTAAAGCTGACTCCCTATCCACAAAGTTCAGTATAGCTGGTGGGTTGAAGGAGGGGGTGAACGAGGAAAGTCACCTTCCTCCAGGGTCTTGAAGATTTCAGAGCAACCTGAAATTTATCATTATCATTTGGAGTTCTTGAGGAAAATTTTAAGGCAAAATGATCTGTCCACGTCAAAGCTATTGGGGTTCCACAATTATGTATATTGGAAAAGATGGTATCCAGTGTGTGCCCCACTATATGAGTAGGGCTAAATACCTTTGGAAAGAGACTGCGAGATTCCCTGGCCGCTGTCAGACGGCTAGAGTCTGGGTCTGAAGTGATGTGAAAATAGTAGAAAGTTTTCTGCTTGAAGAGTGAAGGGGGCTAGGCCTTCCAGAAGTGATGAGCTAAAATCTTTTTTGTCGCCAGGTGTTCGATAGACCAACGCTCCCATCCAGTTTGTCCTGTGGGCTACCTCAAACCTGAGCGCCATCATTTCCAAGCTAGGAGTAGAAACTGCGCCCAAATGTTTGATGTTTAGGGAAGTGCAAGCCGCAACAGCTATTCCTCCTCCTTTTTTATTCAATCTATCCAGTCTGATGCCAGAGAGGGGGAGGCATCCTTGTGCAGCCACGTTTCTTTGAAGAAGCAAATATCTGGTTTATTGGTATCTACGAGGTCCCAGAATTCTGATGCGTGCTTTGGGATGGAACGGCTGTTGAGTTAAAGGCCCTGAAAGTCATATGGTAGCCTTCTGCTTCCATGTACATTCTTCCCTCGGGAGTTCTTGACTGTAACCCATGAGTTTGCGGGTTTGAGTGTCAATTGCCTGCTTATTAGGGGGAAGTAGCAGGGAACTGGTTACATTTAGAACATTGCCCGAATCCCTTCCCACTAACCATAGATATCTTTACCTTACAAGCGGTCCTCTCAAAATTGTCTCCAATTTCCAGGAGCTCAGATTTCCGGTAGGTGCAGGGGAGCATTTCTATATTTTCCATAGTGTGAAAGATGCAGCCTTCCTGGCGGCTGGGGGCGTTCAGGCACGGATGGGTTCAGACAGGCTTGCCTTAGGCGTGTCATCATTGCGCCTGCGGCGCGCTCGCTGTGCACGTCAGGGTCTGTATTATGTAGGTAGGGTGAAGCCCTGTGTAAGGAATTATGTGGGACAACTAGAACGTAAATCGATCAAAGATGGTGGCCATCAACGAACTGGCGGACCTCCAACAGGGCTGCCTCTCTCCACTCAATAGGCCCACTAGAAGGACCGCTGTGAACCGGAGAGTAGTCTGAAGGATATTAAGGTGCCAGCGGTGAGCGAATAGTTAAAAAAAGCCAAGTGATTAGAATATCTAGAAAGAGCTGCTGTAAATCTAGCTCGTGTTCTGCGCCAATCACTGTTAAAAATAATACAATTTCTGTATCCTATCGAAGCTAGCCAGCAAAGAAGAGCTAACATCACCTGATTCCTGCTGGGCTGCGCACCCGTGTCGGGCCTGTATAATGTATAAAAGTATAAAAAGTATAAAAGTATAAAAGTTATGATATTTAATTAACTCCCCACCCTTTGCTCCTACAAATGCAACAACTGACATTAAATATATAACACAAACAATAGATTAATTACATAATTTACATTATTATCAATTAAATAATTGTGTATAAATTAACATTAAGTAAATAGTATAATACATTTTTTGCACACCCATACAAAAACAACAAACTACACAAAATAAAAATAATAATTTAGTACACAATTTACATAACTAATTATCAATTAAATAATTAATTATAATATTAAAGGATTATTAGCTAATTATAATTAATTCACTTCGCACCCTATAACCCTACAAAACCCACAACTTACAACGGTAACTTAAATACACAAAATGTAGTTATTAGATTAACATAAATAATGATCAATTACATGATTAATATTAATTAAAAAGTCATTATTAATGAATTATTCCCACCTTCTAACCCTATAAACCCCTCAACCCTCTACGGTACTAAAAATGACAAAAAACCATTACGTTAAATTTAAAAAGCATTACAAATTGGCAAACTATATTAAAAAACATTAACAATATGTATACAAACAATTTATAACATTTACAACTAAAATATATAGAAAATACACAAAAATAATAAAACATTGATATTATTAACAACAATATTTTTATCATAAATATTAACAACATATTTTTGTCATTGATATTAACACTTTCAATATTGATAGCATCGATATTACTTACCTTAAATTCGATATTCTTATTGATAGTATGTCTGTCTGTTGATATTTCCAACTCGATATTTCTGCTAGTCGATATCAAAATTCGATATTCTGTCTGAATACTGCTGGAAAATACCCGGGACTCTTAGGAGAGGCAGATCGACAGGATAGCGATAGACCTCAGTCTGCTACATGCTTATCACCGTAAGCTGGTGGACAAAGAGCGCACTGCAGAGAAAACCATAGATGTACCTCAGCCGGCATCCAAAGAATTATTATCCTCAGTTCAGCTGCTGATGGACTGTGTCCACAGCCAGTTGAGATCAGGGCAGAAGACACAGAAGGCTGGTCATGTAGGAACAACATTCACGTGGTGGGCCTTCCAGAGGGGATCGAGGGATGTACGGCGGTTGAATACTTGGACTGCTGGCTGCGGGACCTGCTCCTGGTTGAGGTCCTATCACATTTCTTTTTGATAGAGCAGACTCACCGAGTTCCAAACCGAAGATTCCAAGCTGGATCAAATCCTAGGCTGCTGCTGGGCCTACTTCATTACTGTGACCGTAATGCAATATTGTGTGAAGCAAGGAAACTTAAGGAAATTGTGGTGGAAAATGCCCTCATTATGTTCTTTCCGAATGACATGGTGGCCGTACAACATCAGAGAAATTCCTTCCTGGCCATCAAGCGTTACCTTCATGACCCAAACTTGAAGCATTCACTGCTTTTGCCTGTGAGACTGTGTGTCATGACTGATGGCAAAGAGCACTTTTTTAACTCCCCTGACAACGCATGGGAATGGCTGGAAATGTCGGGACTCTCCACTGAGGAGGTGATAATGGGCTGCTAAGTATTATCAAGGGACATTTAAATGGCCGACACATTCTTATAGGCAAAATAAATGCACCTAACACAGAGCAGCCCTGTTGCTTTGATTGTTGTCAGAGGCCCTCTTCTGCTTGGATAGAGTTCCAATGCTCCTGGGTGGGGAATTTAACTGTGTCTTGAGAACAGGCCTTGACAGATTCTTCCCTCTGCTACCTTGCACACAAGCCTCCTCTTCCGTGCAGGCCTTGCACGACTGGCTCCAGCCCTGGCACATGGTAGTCATTTGGTGACAGTGAAATGCTCTTATGAAGGTATGCTCCTTCTCTTCCTCACCACACCGGTTTGTTCATACATCTTTCCTATTGCCCTCTGTAGCATACACGGACTACCTAGGCTGTACAAACTATGATAATAATCCCTAGTGCCTTCAGCTTACATGAAACACTGGCCACCTACCGTCCCAACATGATGCCTGCAAACAGTGGCACTTGAAGACCTCCCATTTTGTCCTTCACTACACACCATAATTAAAGACTACTGGAACATAACCACAGGTCAGCAATGTCTAGGCTGATCGAATGGGACGCCTTTAAAGTAGCAACCAGGTTTCACTGCCTGGGGGTGTCCTGAAACATACACCGTCAACTTGACAAAGATATATTCTGCATAGAAAATACACTTCTGCAACATGAGACTAACACAGCACGGAACCCAGGGACTCTCGTCTTCTACTGGGGGTCACTATGTGAACATGCCAACTTCCTTGAACACCTGCATTGCCTGAACTATGCTGCCCACTCGGCGTATACCCATGTTAGTGCAGATAGATCCCGGAAGCTGTTCACATGGCTGATACTGTTGGAACAGCCCAGGCACCCTATCATGCGCTAAGATCGGCTGCTGGCGATATTCTCTATACTCTGCAGGACATACATCTAGAACTAAGCAACCACTATGCCTCACTATACCAATCAAGGCTCACTGCTCACTGACAAGAAACAGGCCTTTTTTCCATGATTCCCCTGCCCTGCCTTGCACCTGACCAAAGAGCGGAACTAGACAATCCCATTTAAACTACAGGAGGCAATCACGGCCCTGACCACAGGCAAGACCCATGGCCCAGATGGCTTACCTGTCAAATTTTCAAAGGCATAGTTCTGCACTCCTTGTGCCCCGGTTTCTCTCCCTACATGGAGAGGCACCGGCAGCCTCATGCCTTTCCACCTCCTTATGCAAAGTGCTATTTATATCCCTTCCAAAGCCAGACAAAGACCTCACAGACTTGGGCTCATATCAGTCTTTGGCGCTGCTAACCATGGATTGCAAAGTGCTGGCAAAAAAATTGTTTAACCGGCTGGTGTCTCTAGTGCGGGTACTGGTTCAACTAGACCAGAACGGATTTGTGCCGGCCGGCAGTACATCCCTAAACCTGAGACATTTTTTCCGTGTTTTAAATTATGCACCAGCCTCATTGCCTCAAACGGGCTGTATGTTGCTGGACCTGGCCAAGGCCAAGGCCGTCAATTTGTTGGAAAAGGTCTTCCTATTCGGCTCCTTTTCATGTTATGGTATTGGGGATTGTTTTTTGCGACTGGTCAAATTGCTATACACTCGCCCACTGGTCAGATATAAACTGACCCACTGATAGCAGAATCATTTCAGATTCATAGGGGGATTCGTCAGTGCTTCCCGCTCTTGCCCCTACTTTTCTCACTGGCCATAGAACCTCTGGCCCTTTGTGTTGGGAGAGAAGAATGTGGTATTCTGCTGGTAGATAGTCTGTACTCTCTTTCTCTCTATGTGGATAACCTACTCATTTACCATAGGGGCCTACACTCCATCCCAGATGCAGTCACCCTGACACTTGATCTCTTCGCTCATCTTTTTGGCCTCAAGGTCTACTGGGTTAAATCATGCTTGTTCCCTTTTGCTCTTCACTGCCAGATCCCCACCTCATTCTCAACCAAATCCAAGTGGACTGGCAACCCTCCACTTTATGTTATATGAGTATCAGGGTGTACCACATGATTGATGACTTATATGATGGTAATCTTCAAAGGGCCATTACCTCCTCAAGGGCACAGATGACTTTCTGTTGGACATTGCCACTGTCAGTGGCGGGACGCTCAGCACATCTCAAGATGGCCAACCACCCGTCTCCTCTTCTAACTCTCCATTCTCCATCTCTATAATCCCGCCCCCTTCTTTCACACCATGGAACAAGCAATAAGGGAATTCTTATGGAACAACTCTCGCTGTCAGGTAGCACTCTCGACACTATACCTACCCACAGGGTGGGCTCGCTGGGCTCATTTTGAGCAGTACTATCTTGCATCTCAACTTCAATAAGTATCCAAATGGATGTTAGTCCTGCTGTGTGCAGTTTACTGAACTCCTTACATATGTTCTACCCCTGCACATGAATGCCAGTACCCAACTCCTTGTTGTTGAGGGTGGCATATCACTTCTACCACAGAACTCCCTATCTAACGCATGTAGTAACACTCTCTACCGAGGCGGTATCCCTACTTGGCATACCCAGAAGACATGCAATTACATTGCTGGTGGAACTGACTGTCTGGCATGTGGCGGGCATCTACACAATAGGGTACCTACATTGGGATAACAGACTCCTCTCGTACGAGTCTCTGATGGAAGACCATGGCCTTGCACCAGGCTACTTCCTTCTATATAATTCACTGATGGCCACCGCGAGACATAGATGGAATGACATGGCCGTGAAATGCCAGACACACCTCACTCTGCAATATCTGCATATAATAGATACCAGGCAGACACCAGATTCATTTGTTTGTGGACTCACTATCCTCTCATGCTGGGCTGCAGCTCATGCTCCACAAGTGCAGGTTGGGGGAGGACTTGCACCAATAAGGAATGGGAGAAATGGCCAAAGGGTGTAGAACATGCTGCCCGCAATGACTGGTTCTGCCTTCAACAGCACTATATCATGCATAGGGCATACCTCACTCTACCCAAAATAAGCCACTATTTCCAGATAACAGACTCTGCCTGCTCCTGCTGGTAGATGCAAACTGCCTGCATATGCTTTGTGGGTGCCCATCCCTGCAATGCTACTGGCGGGGAGTCACCACCCAGTTGTCTACCTGCACAGGGCCCTTGGTGCTGCATACTTGGGAGGTCTGCATCCTTGTTGTCTTATTTACAATATTTCAATGCACGGCAGAGCAGCAAGCCTTCCGGCTGTGCTTCCATGCATCAAAAGAAAAGGGGAGAATTGCATTCTATCTTCAAGATATGGTGCGTACCTGTCCTTTTCCTCTATGCTGGTGAACAAAGGGCTGCCATGCACCAACTCAGGCACCCTTGAACCATGGAGCAAGAGTGTCTGTATTGTAGGGGTGATTGTTTTTGTGCACTTTCCTGCACAAAAACAATCAAAAGAGGTGTGTTCCTCTTTTTATATGTGCTGCAGAATCCAGCACACATAGAAAAGGAAAAACAATGAGGAATAAAGGTATTTCTCCCCGCTGCGCTTCCCTTACGCCACTCCTTGGGAGGCGTAGGAATCTGACACATTCCCTGGTTTACAAACCCTTGTAAATCGAGGAATGTGTCAGGTTCCATGGATGTGCCACCCACAGCAACACGGATGGAACACCCCTTTTAGGCAGAGTAATGCATGAAAAGGTGCAATATTTACAAGGCCATAAAAAGCCACACAGGGTGGCTTTACATCGCCTTGCAAATATGGGCAGGTAGACTGCGCCGCTGGTGAGTCAAAAGGCGGTTCTCTGTAGGGAGGGCTGGGATGGGTGGAGGGAATGTTGATATTTTGTTATAGTTTTTTGCTCAGTTTATCTGTTCAATGCTGGCTACACAAATGGCTTCATTACTGGGACCCCCTTGGATGTAGCACACTGATTACCCTGAATAATACAATGTAATTTGACATCTCTATACAGGCCACTACCTGTCAAGCACAATTTACTGTACACCATGTATCTGATTCTTGTAAACAGCACCTAAATGGTTGTGATGTACGTCATTATGTCGGATGTTCAAACCGCATATATTTGTAGTAGAATAAAACTCAATTAACAGTTTCAAACAAAAAAATACATGAGCATATCATCCTTCTCATTAAATATATAACCCCTTGGTGTCTGTTTTTTTCGTGTTCATTGCAGACAAGACGAACAGAGGCAGAATCTGTACAGAAAAATTAAACCCCAAAACATTGCTCGTAGTATTTGCAAAAATATATTGTAATCAGTTTAATGTAAACCAAGGTCCAAAATGTTGTGGGTCAGATTGTGTAGAAACATTCAAACATTTCATCTTTTCTGCAATTACCTGTAGCATGTAAAATAAATAAACATTTTCACATAATTATCTCATTTCTGTTAATTAGCTTTGCTTTTTCAGAAACGCTTGTCAGGAGCGTGGAAAGTCAGTCCCTGTTTTCGTTGTTTAAACTAAGGCTGTAATTATGCTGTGACCTGCCTTTCACTTTGGCTGTTAGCTTTGTCAGCAGGAGAAACAGCACATAGGTATTACAATGTAATGCCTTTACCACACATCAATTATAAAGCAATGCTTTTACCATGCATTGCCTTTACCACGCATACCTTTCCAACAAATTTGCAATTATATATAAGGTAAGTGTGTGTATGTGTGTATATATATATATATATATATTCACTAAAAAAACATAGGTTTCACACCAGTTATAGTTAGGAATTAGCATTTAAAGAACCTATTAAATTCACTGAAAAAACCATAGGTTTCACACCAGTTATAGTTACCTGGAAATTTTACTGACATAAAACCATTGAAATTCCTAGGTTATAGTTAGTTGGACTCACTATAACTTGCGCGCCTGCAATGCACTGCTGATGACGTCACATATTACATCACTCATGACATGGTCAGTGACATCACTCATGACATCACTGATGACACCATCCAGTGAACGTGTGTCTTTCTGAAAAATAAATATGTTTTATATATGTATTTGAAAAGGTCGATGGACGAATAAATGTTTAAATAAGTGTGTAAATTGATGCTTTTTTAAATAAAATATTGATTGGTTAACTGGCTTATAAAGTGTATCTTAGTGAATACATATATCACCGAGTAATTTTTAAATATTTAAATATATGTATCCGTGTTTCACTTTGTGTATAAGTGGCTGCATGGGTTGGTGACTGACTCACTGTTTGTATGTGTTTTGAAGACAGCATATGTGCAGGACTGTATGGGTGGATGAGTGTGTATTAGTGAGTGAATGCCTGCCTCACTAGTGTCTTTATGAGTAACTACATATGTTTTAATGTAGTATATGTGAGTATTGATGTATATAAGTGAGTATATGTCAGAGTGAGAGATTGAAAGAGTCCCTGTTTAAATAAGTATGTGTTTCTATAAGCTATTGTTTAAAAGAGTAAGTATGTGTAAGTTTCCTTAGAAGTAAGGTGGTAGTGTGTGTATAGCTGTATATGCAAATAAATGGATGTTCAAAAGTTTATTTGCATGTGTGAGTATGTGTGTGAGTAACTTTTGGATGACTGTCGGTGTGTAACAGGATGTATAGGTGTTTCACTACATATGATGAGTGAATATATGTATGAGTGACTATATAGAACTGTTGGTGAATGAGTGGATGTGTATATAGATGGTGGTATTACTGAATTGGTTGTTGTAACTGGTATGGGTATCTCCATTTTTTTGAAAATGTTATTTTCTATTTTTGAATATGTGTTTCAAGGGTTACATTACACTGAAAGGAGGTCTGTCACTCTGTCACAAGGATGGTGTCATCAGTGATGTCATGAGTGATGTCACTGACCATGTCATGAGTGATGTAATATGTGACGTCATCAGCAGTGCATTGCAGGCGCACAAGTTATAGTAAGTCCAACTAACTATAACGTGGGAATTTCAATGGTTGTATGGCAGTAAAATTTCCAGGTAACTATAACTGGTGTGAAACCTATGGTTTTTTCAGTGAATTTAATAGGTTTTTTAAATGCTAATTCCTAACTATAACTGGTGTGAAACCTATGGTTTTTTCAGTGAATTTCAAAGGTTTTTTAAAAGCTAATTCCTTTCTATATCAAGTTTCTAACCTACGATTTTTTTTATAAATTTGCTGTTTTGTGTAAGTATTAATTATTATTTTTTATTTTTTATAATATATTGAATTTTTTTTAATCATTTTTTCCTGGGGCGCTCTGGGTGCGCGCACCGGTAAGCTCTCCGGAAATCCCACCCAGAGCGCAACTTGTGTTCGTGAAAAAAAAATATGAATGAAAAGTAAATAATACCGCAAGACATTTAGTAACATACATATAAAAGCAGTTTTTCTGAATAAGGAAATGAAAATGATTTTGCATTTCCCTGAAACTATCAAAAAATCACTTAGGCGCGCCGCGTAAGCGCCCCCGGAAGCGCCTTCGTTCGCGCCGCGTATGCCCCCGGAAGCGCCTTCGTTCGCGCCGCGTATGCGCCCTCGGAAGCGCCTACGTTTGCGCTGCGTGAGCGCCCCAGGAAGCGCTTCGGTGCGCGCAGCGTAAGAGCGTCAATTCATGTGACCATAAAAAAACACTTTTCATTGGTTGCTAAGTTTTTTTTTACAAAGAATGAAATCCCCACCCATTTCCTTCACTTCTTCTTTCACTTTTGTGACTGAAAGACCTGCCTTGTTGCTCTCAGTTCTTTGTTGATATCTTGGATTATCATGGCTGCCAGACCATCCAGCAGTGAAGATGACTCCAATGAATTCCTTGATGAAGAGCCTCCTCAGCCGAAGATCAAAGAACATTTCATCTGGAATTTTTTTTCCATACCAGAACACCAAAAGAAAGTAAATGCTCCAAAGTGGAGTGCAGGATCTGTCACACAGTCCTGTCACGGGGTGACCCCACTAAAAAATATTCTTTTGGGAACTCCACAATGATTCGCCATGTGGAGAGGAGGCACCCCCAGAATTTTGCCCGGGAAAGTGTCAGGGCTCTGGCACAAGAGGTTCCCAGTGATGGGGCCTCTACATCCACCGGAGGACCAACAACATCAGTGAGGGGGAGATCACAAGAGCTGGTTCCGAACATTCAGCCTGCATTTAACAAAGGCGTCCTTAAATGCAGATACTATGATCAGCTACTTTGCTATGGGGAGCAAAGTGTTCTGCTCATGGTTCGATCATTGGAGAACCATCGCTGCCGTTCCCAGCCCTAATTATTATTATTTTTTTTGCTCCTGTTGAGCAGTTTCCATTCCCTGTTTTTGTTTTTGTTCTAAAAAAAGAAAAAAGAAGAAAAAAAAGTTCTTTTCAGAACTACCTCCAATTCTCATCAAAGAGCTATATTCTTAAAAAAAGAGTAAGTGAAGTGGAGTGCATTGATAAAGGAAAGGAAAATGAGTAAGAAAGAACAGAAAGGTATGAGAGGGGAAAGGAAATGAAGTAGGGGGACTTAAAGAAGGTGAGTGTTGGGAAGGAAAGTAAGGAGAAGGAGAGTGAACATGGGGAATGTAGATATTCAAAGAAAATGTAGAAAAAGAACAGGGGTGTGGAAGGGTAAGAAAAGATGCATTGCTGGAGTTGCATCATTTTTGAGACGCACTCCAGCAATGCATCACTTTTGAGCTTACAGATACGTCTGAAATACTGACGTATCTGTAAGTACTTGCGACATAATACGTCATATATTTAATATGACACATGAGTAGAAGACTGAAGGCCTCATTTATAAGGCCATGCGTCACTTTTACGCCACCGGTATGTCACTTTTTGTGACGCATCACCTGCGTAAAACATGCACCTTATTGAGTTATATTTACAAAGTGACGCATCTAGGTAGATGTGTTACTTTCTAAACCCCTGCGCCACATTATACCTACGTCAGGTGTAATGTATGCAAAAGGGGCGTATTGACGCAAGAAAGGGTCGTAGAGATGACGCAGTGAATAAACTGGGTTTTCCCCATGCTACGCTCCCCGGTGCGCGTACCGGGCGTTCCCCCCGCGCAAATTGAAAAAGAAAATATATATTTTTTTGTCCCGAGGGGCTTTTTTATAGCCCCCACATCAAACCTAGGGGGTCAGGGGGTGTCTACTCTGCCCCCTTATGGTCATTTTCCCCTTTGATTTTGCCACCTCTTGTGTCTCAATCTTACCGAAACACAAGATGGCGGCCGCACCGGACTGTTTCGAATGTTTACAGACACCCGAGAGCCAATCAGCTTTCCGCGCGCAAGTCGCATAGCGTGCCCGGTGCGCTCCCCGGTGCGCGTACCGGGGCGCGGCTATAGATATATATATTTTTTTGAACCTAAATTACTCAAAAACCACTGGAGCACATATCTTGAGACATAGCAAAGGCACATCGGGCTACCAGTCCCTACAATTTTGCCAAGTTTGGTGGAAATCCATTCAGCCGTTCGGGCTAAAAGTGAGGTCGACCACCCTATGGAAATTAACATGGGGAAAACACGTTTTGGGACCCCCCTTTTATCTTGGCCCCGGCTTGCCGAACCCCCCCCAAACTTTCAGGGAAGGACCGGAGCGCCGGGAGGCAAAATTGAGGCCGATTCCTCAACCGGCGCCAAAGTTATTCCCAATAGAAGGTTGAGATTTTGACCGCCAGTAGGTAATATATATATATATATATATATATATATATATATATATATATATATATATACACACACACATATATATATATATATATATATATATATATATATATATATATATATTTTCCAAAGCCTTCCGCGCATTCAATACCACCTCCAAATCGAGAGTTGCTTTGTTAAGATACAACCCCACGGAAGCGGGTCGCTTAACAAAACAAATAAGTGGCTGAGGAATAAATTACTCAAGATACCACACACAGCTTTGTTTCCTTCCTTGGATTGAACGGGTGGTTTGGCGTATATGTGTATATATATATATATATCACTGCTCCGTACCACACCAAAAAGCGAGTCACTCTTCAAAAGCGGGTGCTGCAGCACGGTGGTGTACCGTGTAACACAACAAAGCTCAACTCCTTTTCAATTTCAGCGAAAAGAAAGGCAGCACTCCCGGGATTTCAGCACAGGTGAGTATTTATTTCAAGACAGACGCGTTTCGGGAAAACTCCCTTCCTCTGTGTCAAACATTTACGCTCTGTGTGGCGCCATTTTTAAACCAGTTACTGGACCAAACAAAAGGCAAGAACACAAACAAAGGACAACCATACATCATTTTGGAAGCGCCATTTGTAAGTGTACCAAAATACTTTACATGTTTGTTAACAACAACGAATTCTATAGTTGTCTATCATTTTATCTAGCCGTGGATCGGCAATTGCGACCCGTTCGAGTCGCACAACATTCCTGTCTAATTTTGATAAGGATGAGGGAAACAGTCACCTTTAAGGGGACATACCGCACTGACAGTTAATTCAGTGTCTTAAAAATCGTTCTTGGGTACAACATATCGCCCACAATATCATAATCAATTATACATGTTCACTGATAAAAGAACTTGTAACTATACATAATTGAGCCGTGGATCGGCTATTGCAACCCTATATGGGTCGCACAGTCCCTTTTGATGTGACTATCAACCATTCCTCATTCACTATAAATAAATTCTAAGGTACAGGAATACTTAATCAAATTGGTCCAGATATAGATTAAGCAGTTATGGTTTTCAAAAAACCGCATCCTAAACGTGAAGACATGAAAAACACTCAAACTGTGCTCAATCATGAAAACTGAAATCAATGCTTATCTTTAAGAAATTATTGTGTAGAACATAGATTATCACGTAAACAATTTGCATATACACACATTCACTTGTATAAGATACATTTTTGCCTGACTCAAGTAGTGTTTCATCAACCTAGATGTACTGACATTTCTTCACTGCTGTTAAGGCCTTCCGGGGCCTTTGACTGTAGGTCGACTATATATCGAGATTCCAGTCTCCTCAGCCTCAGTAATTTATCCCCTCCCCTAGAGCTTTCAGGGACACAATGCAAGTAGAAGTACTGAAGCTGGTTCCTGTCACTTTTGTGTTTAATTGCGAAATGTCGAGCAACTGGATAAGTAAAATCCTTGCTCGCAATCGCCCTCATATGTTCGAGGATTCTCAATTTGAATGGATTAATTGTACTTCCTATGTAAATGAGTTTACATGGACAGCGTAAGCAGTATACAGCATAGCTAGTATGGCAGGACATAAATTTGTTAATTCTTTTGCCACCCTTACATCCCTTCACTTCGTATGACAAAACCCGTTTGCTGTATGCACAGGCTTTGCACCTTCCACAAGGGAAGAACCCTTTAGCTTCTCTGATTGACCCCGTTTTCTTGACTACAGGTTCAAGATGGCTATTTACTAATTGGTCACGAAGGGATCTCGCTTTTTCTAACGTGATCTGGGGTGACTGGGGAATGTCCTTGCCAATGATGTTGTCCGTTTTAAGAACATGCCAGTGTTTTTTCATTAAAAGTCTGAGTTTATATGAATCACATGAGTAGGTCGTTATAAGGTGGAACCTCCCTTCTTCCAAGGTCGCTTTTTCTTTGTTTTTGTTGAACAAGGACTCCCTCGGTATTTGTTGAACACGTCGGAGTGCATTGTCCAACAGGCTCTTATTATAGCCTCTTGCTATAAATCTGTCTGTACTTTCAGTAACTGCTTCCCTGAAGTCGGAATCAAACGAGCAATTGCATCTGAGTCGCAAAAATTCCCCATATGGGATACTTCTGACTAGACTCTGAGGATGACTACTAGACGCAGGAAGCGTGCTGTTACCCGCTGTGGGCTTTCTGTACAACGCTGTTTTAATCTTCCCCTCATATACCTCTACTCTTAAATCAAGATAGTTTGCTGATACAGAGCTTATTTGGCCAGTGAATACCAAATTACAACCATTGTTATTTAGCACTTGAATGTATGCTTCTGCCTCCTCAGACGTACCATTCCAAACTAGGAACAGGTCGTCTATGTATCTCATCCAAGATACAACCTTGTTCGACCACTCCTCGTTTTCTGGGGCCCAGGCTACCTGCTCCTCCCACCAGACCACGAATAGATTCGCGTAACTGGGGGCGAAGCAGGAGCCCATCGCCGTGCCGGAGACTTGTCTGAACATGTTATCCTGAAACAAAAATATGTTGTTTCTCAGGCAGAATTCAATCAATTCCAGTAACATTTTATTGTGCATTGCCAACTTCAATGGTCGTTTGTGCAAGAAATAGTCAATTGCATGTAGTCCTTTAGTGTGGTCAATGCACGTATAAAGGCTGGTAATGTCAAGTGTTATTAGGCAATATGAGGTTTTCCACTCCAATTTTTCAATACGCTCGATGAAGTCTGTTGTGTCCCTGATGTAGGACTTCAAGGACAGAACCATTTCAAACAGATAATGATCAAGGAATTTCGAGAGGTTCTCCGTCAATCCTCCTATTGATGAAATAATGGGTCGCCCCGGAGGATTGTCCATGTTTTTATGTATCTTTGGATACAAATATATATATATATAGACTATAGGTAGTTATAGTTAGGGCCATATATCCAAAGGAGAAGTATTTTTTGACATGCCTATATCTTTGGAGCCGCTCGACGAATCTTCACGAAATTTCCCAAATAATGTATGCTGGTAATTCTAGCTGCTGCAGCAACAAATGATGGACTAAATGCTAAATGAATCATGCATTCACCCCCAGTCACGAGACCTGGGTAAATCCACCGTTGTTTTGCTCACTACACCACCCCAGTTTGGACCCAGCCATTGATCAGAAATAAGCATACTGGGACCGGTTTCGGGGGTAACACCCCTAATCAGCAAGGCTAGCTGAAAGCCAGTGGCACAGCTAGCAAGGAACCTACATATGGGCATACCCATCCCACTTAGGATGAAAAGTGCTGGAGTAATAAATGATGGACGGAATGTTGAATGAATCAACTATTCACCTCCAGTCAAGAGATATGGGTTGAATCGCTCAATCTTTTGCTCACTACGCGACCCCAGTTGGGACCTGGCCATATGCAAATCAGTCTTGACCCTGCTCCTCATGAGAACAGTCCAGTCCAAACTGTCAATCCGATGCATGCAAAGTTTTGGGGTGATTCTTCAAGCAGAGGCTGAAAAAAAAGGGGGTCACAAAAAGTGTGTTTCCCATGTTAATTCACATAGACTACAGCCTATACTACTGAAGTGAATCACACTAAGTTTGGCAGAAAGTTAGCTCTTGGTTCAGAAAGAGTGCTTTTTGTGATTTGGTGTAAATCCCTCCAGTACTTTTAGAGTTATTAAAAGAAATCCAAATGTGTACATCTAGGGACGTGAAGGCTCCGTGAAAACACCTTATCTTGTGCTGATAGCTGATTGTCTACCAACACTTCAACAAGGAAGGGTTGGCAGCTATCTTGGGACTCAGCTTCTGCTGAGTCCCTGACAAAACATTAAAGAAAATCAAAGAGGGCAGGGTAGGAATACCCTGATATCCTGAACCCTAGCCCTGGGCCTGACCAGGGCAAATATGCACTTAAAATACAAATTCCCTCAAAATCCCCACAGAACAGCAAATCCAAAGCAAGAAAAAAAAAACAACAAGTGCGGGCTCCCACTCTAGTTTTTAATTAATCCCCCGAATGGGCCAGGTCCCGGGGGCATGCCTCGTTTATACACGTGGCCCCTTCATGGGTAATTTTATACCCCAGCGACCACCCCCTCTCGGAGGCTGTAAAGACAATAAGAGGGGCTGTGTGGACCTTACTGGGGCCCCCCACCTCCCTGGGGTTTTATAAGAAAGGGCTGATGATGCAAAGACCCCCTCCTAGGACTTTTAGAAGCCCCCGGGACCACTACCTCCAGGGCAAAATAAACAATATGTAGGGGGTCTGCATGGGCCATATATGGCAACGGGGACCACCACCTCTCTGGGATCGGCCTGTGCTGAATAAATGAAGAGGGACCGCATGGCCCCATCCTCCCAGAGCCAATAATGGGGACTGCCACCCCCCAGGGCCAGCTCTTGCTGTCTCCCGAGGTGTCCACCCTTGGGAGACAGCTGTTTGGTTTTGCTTTGCAGGAGCTATAACATCTCCCACCAAGCAAAAGCAAACACTCCGCTTCCAGCAAGAAAGAGCTGTCAAAGTGCACCCATTTGCTGGAAGTTGAGTTTTCATCTTTCCCTGTTCGCAGATACTTGGTCAGGAAAGAGATTAAACTTTTGTTTTCACAAGCAGGTATCTGCATTTCAAGCAGCTCTCAATGTGCAACAGCAATGCTGGCTACAGCCAAGTTTCGTGGTTCGTTATTGATGCTGAGGAATACAAGGACACCTCCACCAAACAAAGAATAACTTACTTCATTTAGTTAAGGGGAAGTACCCCTATTTGGTGGAGAATCACCTCTTTGTAGTCCCGTTGACTTCTCTTGATGAGGATTCATGTTATCACACATTTGTGGATGAAGAGTCCCTTGTGTAATAATCACATTGCCGAAATTGCCTGCACACAAGGTCACTGGAAACACTACCCTATGGTGCTTTATGCAGCTGTACTGCAGAATATGCACAAGACATTTATCCAACAAAGTAGCACTTACTAATTTACCAACTAAAAGTTCTGCAGTTGGGTAGACGCTTTCGTCAAAATTGGGGACTCTTCTGGGAAAAATTAGGTACCAGTAGGCGTGGGCGGAAAATCCGTTCCGCTCGCGGATTTTGCGGATTTTCGGGAAATCCGCAATCCGCGAGATTTGCGAATTTCCCGCAAAATCCGCAAATCCGCGAGCAGCGGATTTTGCTCGCACTGCTCGCACTGTTCGCGTGAGTTCGCGCCCCGCGAATAAGTGCAAAATTGCAGAAATACGATTTTAGCAAAACTGAAAGTAACTACTTACCAGGTTCAAAAGTTCAGGCTCATCATTAGTAGCCATTTCCTGGAGTGCTTCCTGAGGGGCCCCTCCAGAGTTCAGTTGCCAGTTGAAACTAGTATGTGACCCTGCTCTGAACCTCAGAATAGTTACACATATGCCACAAAGGTCCTGAATTACAGCTAAGGGAGACAAGCAGGAGCCAGGCTGGAAGTTAAAATCCATTAATCAGCCCCTAATTCATTATTGTCAGTTGGGGCAGGGCAGGTGTTGTAACTAATTTTGCAACAATGAAAGCACTTAGCAAGTGCAAAAGATCACTAATCAGGGCGCACTAAGGAAGCAGGTGCCAGCTAAAAAAAGATTCTGTGACACATGAATCAGCCCCAAATTAATTCAGGTCACTTGAGGCAGGGAAGGTGTGCTTTGCTTTGCCGAAAATAATGTACACTGGACAACCAGAGGGTGTGGTGATGAAACAGAGGGTGGCATGGGTGGGCCAGAGGGTGGCATGAGTAGTCAGAGAGTGGCAGTGGTGACAGAGAGTGGCAGTGATGAAGAAGAGTGTCCCAAACAGGCTGGACACGTAGAAACAACAAGTTCGCGAAACTTGCGACCCGACAGGTAAGTTCGCAATTTGCGAAAGTGTACAAAACCCTCGCGAACTGGCAGAAACACGGGCGAACACAAAAAAAAAAAAATCCGCAAATTCGCGGGAATTCGCGGATTTTGCGGATTGCGAATCCGCAAATCCGCAAAATTCGCGAACGCGAGATCCGCAAAATTCGCTCATGCTACTTCAGTAAAGCACAAACATCCATAACCTTTAAGGCTTGGCAAAGGCAAATCAAATATGTTTCCTTTCGTATTCCATGTTGAAAAACAATCTGGAACCCTAAATAGAGGTGAATGCATTGTTGATCTAATGGAGCGCAGTCTGATCTGTAGTGACTGTGACAAGTGATTTCTTTCTTGACATCTCCCGGTGGGAGCTGAGTCATGGTTCTCCCTAAATATACAAATGCTCAAAATACATAGTGCTACTCACACACCCACTAACATACACATACAGGCACTCACACAGGCACCCACACACCCACACACCCACTCACAGACCCAGAGCAACTCTCACAAACCCTGTCAATGACCCTCACAGGCACTCACACAGCCATTCAAAGACACGCACAGCAAGTCACACACCACTCACACATCCACTCACAGACCCATGCAGCCACTCACACATCCACTCACAGACACAAAGAGCCACGCATACTTTCCCTCACCGATCTATACAGCCACTCGAGAACACATTTTCAAAGTTTACATGTTACAGTTAGGAAATAAAAATTGTAAAACGTGGAAATTCATAGAAAAAACCAAAGGTTGCATGGATTTCATAGTTAGAAAATACAATAAAAAAAACTTTGAAATTCACCAAAAAAAACAAAGGTTATAGGGACGTTATAGTTAAAAAATATAATTTAAAAGTAAAAAATTCAGCAGTTATAGTTACTTGACATAACTATGGTCACACAATGAACTGCTTCTGACCTCACATATTTCCTCACTCATGACATGGTCAGTTATATCACTGATGACATCTCAAATGAATGAATCTCAGTGAATTTTTATGTTTTTGATAAATCTATTTATTTTATAAATAATTTACATTTTTTAACATCTTTTAATTCTACTTCCTAACTATAATGTGTGTGTGTGTGTACATATGTATGTATATATATATATATATCTACCTATGGCGCGCACACAGGACCCTTTCAGAAAAGTAGGTCAAGGCAACATGGGAACTTTGTTGAATGTAGCCGAGGTATCGGATTATTGACTTGACCCACCATCGTTAACCTCCTGGGAAAAGGGCGCTGAGAGTGTACCTGCGTCCTGACATTTATTTACACACAGAGCACGATGGGCGAAAGAAAGGGATTGAAAAAAGAACACTTTTAAAATGCAGTGTGATTTTCCTCCTTTACCTGCACTGAGTGGAGCAGCTTGCAGCACCATGGGACTAGTAGTCTCTAGATTAATTGTGCAAGCACGGCTTACGTGGTGCAGGTAGGCCAACCACCACTTGGGAAGGAGGAGCCAGTTCAATAAATATTCACAAGAGGAAACACCCTGTTTTGAGAGCGCATTTGAAAAAGGCATTGTGCCGAAACCGGTCATGCAAGCCTCATGGAAATAAAACAACCAAAAGAAATCCTGCTGTGTCCTGTGGTTCTCTGCACCGTAAGGAGGAGACGCTGTTTTGCATATATATATATATATATTCACTGAAAAAACCATAGGTTATAGACCATATATAGTTAGGAATTAGCATTTACAAAACCTTGAAAATTCACAGAAAAAACCATAGGTTATAGACCATATATAGTTAGGGATTAGCATTTACAAAACCTTATTTTACTCACACTAAACCATTTAAATTCGCATATATAGTTAGTTGCACTAACTATATGTCGCGCACCCGCAATCCACTGCTGATGATGTCACATATTACATCATTCATGACATGGTCAGTGACATCACTGATGACAACTCAAATGACATCACTGATGACAACATCTAGTGACTGTATGTTTCTGTAAAGTTAAAATATGTTTTACATATTGAATAATGAGTGGATGTATAAGTGTCTGGATGAAGGATTTAGTAGGTGCATGACAGACTGTATGAGAGAGTGATTAAATGTGTCTCACTGAGTGCATGGGTTAGTGACTAAAATGTCTTAATTTGTGCATCATTATGTCTGTTGTTCTGTAAACTGCTGCATGTGTTGATCAGTAGCTATATGAGTAACTATATGGGTTATTGATAGGTTGCCCAAGTATTTGTATGGGAGACTGAGTGTGTGTGTGTGGGTGGCTGGGAGGTGTGTGACTCTGTGCATAGATGTGTGAACAGTTGATTCACTAGATGTATGGGTTCAAAAGTGCATGTGGAATCAGCTGTATGGGCGGTTGACTGTGTGCATAAGTGTATTGGTGAGTGAATGGATATCTCAGTGCTACATGTCAAAGTAAGAACATATGTAAAACACACTACATGTGAGAGTTGACATACATAAATAACTGTGCATAAGAGCCAGTGAATGTGTGAGTGGCTGTATGGACCATTGTAAACTTGTATCAGGGATTGTATAAGAGAGTAAATATGTGTTAGTATATGTTTGAATAAGTAAGGTGTGTATAACTGTATAGTTGATGAAATGGAGGTGTGATTGATTTTTTGCATGACTGACTAGGTGTGTGAGTAACTCCATGGATGAGTGACAGTCTGTGAGTGTCTGTTTACACTGATTGTATCTAAGGTTATATTAGAATCTGAAGAGGTTCATCGTATTATCACATGAATGATATCATCAGTGATGTGATGAGTAATGTCAAATGAGATGTCATCAGTGATGTCATTTGAGATGTCATCAGTGATGTCATCAGTGATGTCATTTGAGTTGTCATCAGTGATGTCATCAGTGATGTCACTGACCTTGTCATGAATGATGTAATATGTGACATCATCAGCAGTGGATTGCGGGTGCGCGATATATAGTTAGTGCAACTAACTATATATGCGAATTTCAATGGTTTTGTGTGAGTAAAATAAGGTTTTGTAAATGCTAATCCCTAACTATATATGGTCTTTAACCTATGGTTTTTTCAGTGAATTTTCAAGGTTTTGCAAATGCTGATTCCTAACTATATATGGTCTATAACCTATGGTTTTTTCAGTAAATTTCAATGTTTTTTTATTGCAAATATCAAAAACTGTTAAATGTATTATTCTTTTAAATGAAAAATATATTTTATATGTTTGTAATATAATTTTTTTATGCATCTGCCAAACCCTAACCTCTTAATAGTGCACTGTGGTGGAATTGATTTTGGTACTATCACTGGGGTTGGTCTGGAAATGCTTTTAAAGGACACCTTTCATCAATTGATGACACTTTTTCCCCAAACTGCCTTGGTATATTCCAATATATGCCAATGACAGAAATGGAAGTGGTCCAACCAATTTTTTCCACAATTTGAGACAGCATGGAAACATGTGAATAAATCTGTTTCTGCTTACATAAGAGAATTTACAATGAGTTTAATATACAACAATAACTTGCGTTACAACATGCAAGACATCTATAGAGGAGATGGTGTGCACTTCTCCGATGAGGGGAATAGAATATTCCTCCTGAATTTAAAACTGTGCATTGGAACCTACTTGTAAGTACCTTAATTAGCCACAGAACCCAATAGCTCTATTCATTGCTTCCCTACCTCTGATCATTCAAAACGTTTATCTTTTTCTAACTTTTTTTTTTTCACCAAAGTACGGTCCCCAGTTCACTTACCGGTGCGGGTACCGGGCGCTCCCCCCGCGAAATTTTTCAAATTTGTATTTTTATTTTTGCATATATCAGCGTCCTAAGCCCCCTCAGAAACCCTAGAGGGTCAGGAAGTGTCTACCGTGCCCCCCTCTACCCATTCCGAACATTGTTTGTCCTCCATCTTGTGTCTCAATTCTACCGATACACAAAATGGAGGTCTCCCGTAATGCTGCCGGTTCGCGTACCGGGGCGCGCACCGGTGAGTGCTCGCTAAAAAAAAGGTCGGAAAGTAATTTACCGAAAAACCACTAGAGACACTTTCATCAAATATAGAATAGGCCCTACTACATAGCAGTCCCTACCATTTACCCAAATTTGATGGAATTCCATTGAGAAAATTATGCTGTAGGCCTGACTAAATATCCTGAGGTAAATTACCTAACAAAAACACTTATGAAGTGTTAGAATTGACAACCAATTAAAATGCTACTTTCATTATCTTCTATTATTTCATGACATTTGATTGGTTATGTACCTGAATATATATAAAGAAAGAGAGAGAAACACAGCCATTTTGACTACTACTTCCTGAAGTACATTTCAAGTGCATTTCAACTGAGAACTTAAACTTCTTTTTGAAAGGTAAGATGTTATTTTAAAAACTGAAGTATGTTGTGCACTTTAAGTTAATTAGGAAAACATTTTCTGATAGATATATACTATCCCTCTGTAATAGTTATAGAATAAGATAGACTTCTCTGTTATAGTTATGGATGGAGTTAGGCTTGTCTTGTATAATTATGAATTTACTTAGGCTTTATCACATACACTTTTTTATATTTCTACTTCCAGTCTGATACCATACACTGCCCAAAGATAAAATCACTGTTAAAAAAACCAAACTACCTGTCTGAACTTAAACCCAACAGTGCCCTATCTCTACTGATATATTTTTTTTAAATTCAAATTGCAGCACACAAATGGAAGGAGAGCAAAGAAATACCATCGAAATTGTTCTAGAAAGCAACAAAGATACAGATATTGAACCCAATGACTCTGAATTCTTTGATGAATCACGGGACTATGAACTTCTTCAATGTGTAGAATCAGTAGATTTCCTGATTGAAAATGAGGACATTTCTGACAATCAAATATTAAAAGTTCTTTTAAATTTTGAAAACGAATCTGAGAAATAAATATATATTTAATAATTCAAAAATTGTTTGAGACATTATTCATTTTTATATGTATTTTTTAAACTAGTACCAAATTGATTATAATGTAAAGTCAGACTTTCAATATACTGTGCAACTTTTTTGTGTAACAAAGTTAGTTTGCTCATAGTTACTTACTTTCTTCCACTATTTTATCTCCAATGTGTATTTAACATCTCTTTATCATCTCCTGCCTCCATGTTCTTTCTGCTTTCGTCACATACTATGCTATGAATTCCATATACCACAATAACTTCTGAAACAACATGCAAGATATCTACAGAGGAAACAGTGTATTTTTATTTTTAGACTCTGCATTGGTACCTACATGTTGGTACTTAAATAAAAAAAATTAAAAGAAATACAACAAAAAGAACAATCAATATACATACATTATTTGAACATTCTTTCATTCTATTTTCCCAATATTATGCTCCCCGGACCGCTTCCTGGTGCGCGTACCGAGCGCTCCCCCCGCAAAAAAAAGATAATAAAAATTATTTTTGTTTGCCCCGCGGGGCCCTTTTAAAGCCCCCTCATCAAACCTAGGGGGTCAGGGAGGATGTACTCTGCCCCCTTATGCTCATTTCCCCCTTTGTTTTTGCCACATCTTGTGTCTCGATCCTACCGAGACACAAGATGGCTGCCGCTCCGGACTGTTTAGAATGTTCACAGTCACCCGGGAGCCAATCCGCTTCTCCTTGCGCAGTTCCGTTACGCGTCAGGTACGCGAACCGGGGCGCTAACCGGGACGCTGTCACAGATATATCTGTTTTTTAAAACGTTAATTTCTCAAAATCCACTGGAGCACATATTTTAAGACATAGCAAAGGCATGTCGGGCAAACCATATCTACAATTTTGCCAAGTTTTGTGTAAATCCATTCAGCCGTTCGAGCTAAAAGTGATTCCAACCGCCCTATGGAAAAATGAATGGGAAAAACGCGTTTTGGGACCCCCCTTTTTTCTCGCCCCCCCCTTGACGAAACCCCTCCCAAAATTTCAGGGGCTGCTCAGAAACAAAATGTGCCATTTTCCTGAAAATTTCAGCCAATTCCGTCCACAAACGCTAAAGTTATTCGACATAGAATTTTCAGAAATCCCATAGGAAAAAAATCCTAACTATATATACCTACTGGCGACCATACTGATGACGCGCACCTTACGCATAACTAAGCCGAGGTACGCGTACGGTGCGCGCACTCAGCGATTTTTAAAAAAAAATAAAAAAATGTTGGCCTGGGGGTTCTTGTGGGACACCTGAGCAGGCCTAGGGGGTTAGGGTTCTACTACCCTGCCCCCTTTTTGAGTTCTACACGTTTGTTTTTCTGCTTTCCTGTCCCTCAGTCTACCGAGGCACAAGATGGCTGCCAACAATTTCTGTTTTGAAGTGTTGACAGACATTGGCAGCCAATCAGCATGCAGCTCGCTCACGCGAAGTTCCGCGCACGTACGCGTACGGTAAAAGTACGGTGCGCGCCTATAAATATATAACTTTTTTCAAATTTGTTTTTCTCAACAACTACTGGAGGAATTTACACCATTGAAGCAAAAGGGCGATCTGCGAACCGAACTCTACCTCTCTGCCAAATTTGGTTTAATTCCGTTCAGCCGTCTAATCGTCCTATGGAAAATAACATGGGGAAAACACGTTTTGGGACCCCCCTTTTTTCTCAGCCCCCACTTGACGAATCCCCCCAAAACTTTCAGGGAAGGAGCGGACCATCTTCTTTGAGAAATTCGCGAAGATTCATCAACCGACGCAAAAGTTATTCCCAATGGAATGTTGCGGATTTCCTATGGAAACTAGGTCCTAACTATATATACCTACTGGCGACCGCCAGTAGGTTATATATATATAAATATATATATATATATATATATATATATATATATATATATATATATATATATATATATATATATATATATATATATATATTACTCCCAAGTTGCCTTGTGCATTAGAGGACCTCACACGATGTTTGGCTATCCAGCCTATTTATGATGCAGCCAGTCTTTTCTGGTACGTGTAATTTTCCACTGCCTACGCGTTTCGGGGCCTCACGCCCCTTCTTCTTGGGCAAGAGAATGACACACCTAGAGCCAGTACACACTTTGTTTCCGGTTTTAATTCAGCATGCCCTCCCTCTGTGGGCGTGTGTTCTTTTCCACTTCCCCAGATGAATTTTGGGACATGCAGTCCTGTGTACTGGTAAGTTCATTTTACTTTGAGTAAGTTCTGGTGTTCGTTCGTAATCTTGAATCTGTACTCTGAGTGAGCCACGACCTTCAATTCAGGCTCAATTTGCAAATTTATTAAATTTAAAACAAGAAACACTCGTTTTTTACCATTCCAGTATAATTACAATGTGTCATGATTGATTTTAGCTGTTATTTTTAGGCATTAGGGTAGGTTTTATCAATATGTCTTTTATTCGGCTATTTTTAACATGTCACTGATATCCTTTTATAAGAGGTCCTATTTATAAATGGTTTTATTTTACACACACGATAAAGTATGTGAGTGTAAACAATTATATTTTTATATCTGTAATCATATGATCAACTGCATTAAGTCAGCATAACCCTGTCCCCTGCTAACTGATTATCCCCACGAAATGATGAACAAAGTAGTATGTCTACGAATGTTTATATCAAAAGATATTCAAGGTTTTATTTTGTCTATTATAGCATGAGTTACTTTAGATGTATTGTACTGTAGCACTAGGTCACTTTATTAAATTTATTGAAGGGGAGCCTTCTTAAAACTTGTGGCCAACTTATACTTATCATTCAAAAGATAAGAAACGCATTAAATTGCTAAGTCTTCAACTACAAGTTTCTAAGCAGAAACTGTTTGTAGTGCAAAGTGAAACTCTATTACCTACAATTACATTCTATACATAATTTTCCTTACAATTATGTTTTGTTTCGTTATGCCAAGAAGAAATGTCGGAACATTTTGATTCTTTTTTTACAAAAAAAAGAAAAAAATATTTCAAAAAAACTTCGATGGCATAGGTTGGATTAAATATGCTATGGAATTAAAAAACTTGCATTTAAGCAGTTAGAGGAAAATATAGCGATGTTGATGATATTAACTTTTTAAACATGCTTCTGATAACTGAAACTGTCATTTGATGAATTGATTTATTGTATTTATACAAATTGTATTTACTAAATTATAGCACCGTGAATGCATTTATGCTGACAGTATAATTTCTATGTCTATGGCAACATGTGATGCACTTGCACTTTAAAAATGGGCTGAGCACAATGCATTGTCATGTGATCAAGGCCGCAGGGACGGCCAAAACGCGTTGTGACAAGCTGTTTAGGAATAATGAATAAATGAATGCTGCAACACAAGTTGGTCCATGCCTCGTATTTCCACCTAAGGGGTGGAGTGCTGCTGCTGCGAGGTATTGCAGATATATATATATATATATATATATATATATATATATATATATCAAGCTCCACGGGGATGTCCAACAGTAGGCAGCACGCGCACACAGAGTAGCTTTTCCCCAGAAGCTTTATTCAGGTACAAACAATCGCGCTGGTCCGTGAAGTAAAGCAGCAACTGCACCCTGACGCGTTTCGAGACTTGCTCTTTTTCAAAGGGAATCTTGCAGTTACAGGCACAGTCACGGCCACACCTTTATTTAATCCCTCCTATCGTGGGTCCATATGGATCCGCTCTGTATGAGCCTTTACACGTAGCACTCTGGGAGGTGTAGTCCGCTTCCATGCCCTTAATGGTGGCGCCTCGCACACATTGTTATTGAGAGGCTCAGCTCCAGCACCGGGCAGCGCGTTGTTTTCGATCCTTCTCCGTGCCCCACATTCGGAGCCCCACCGACTCGGGAGCTCCGTGGCCCTCTCCTTGTTGTTTGTCGAGGTGGTGCCAGCCCTGCGGCAGGACGGCCGCAAATATATCAAGCTCCACGGGGATGTCCAACAGTAGGCAGCACGCGCACACAGAGTAGCTTTTCCCCAGAAGCTTTATTCAGGTACAAACAATTGCGCTGGTCCGTGAAGTAAAGCAGCAACTGCACCCTGACGCGTTTCGAGACTTGCTCTTTTTCAAAGGGAATCTTGCAGTTACAGACACAGTCACGGCCACACCTTTATTTAACCCCTTCGACGCTAATGACAAAGCCAGCTCGTCATGGGCGTTACCTGCGCTGCGCGGATGACGAGCTGGATTTGTCACGTTACGCGGGATTTTTAAAAATGCCGCGCACAGCGGGAAAAGCCGCCGCAGCGATGCGGTTAATCCCTCCTATCGTGGGTCCGTATGGGTCCGCTCTGTATGAGCCTTTACACGTAGCACTCTGGGAGGTGTAGTCCGCTTCCATGCCCTTAATGGTGGCGCCTCGCACACATTGTTATTGAGAGGCTCAGCTCCAGCACCGGGCAGCGCGTTGTTTTCGATCCTTCTCCGTGCCCCACATTCGGAGCCCCACCGACTCGGGAGCTCCGTGGCCCTCTCCTTGTTGTTTGTCGAGGTGGTGCCAGCCCTGCCGCAGGACGGCCGCCAATATAACAAGCTCCACGGGGATGTCCAACAGTAGGCAGCACGCGCACACAGAGTAGCTTTTCCCCAGAAGCTTTATTCAGGTACAAACAATCGCGCTGCTCCGTGAAGTAAAGCAGCAACTGCACCCTGACGCGTTTCGAGACTTGCTCTTTTTCAAAGGGAATCTTGCAGTTACAGGCACAGTCACGGCCACACCTTTATTTAATCCCTCCTATCGTGGGTCCATATGGGTCCGCTCTGTATGAGCCTTTACACGTAGCACTCTGGGAGGTGTAGTCCGCTTCCATGCCCTTAATGGTGGCGCCTCGCACACATTGTTATTGAGAGGCTCAGCTCCAGCACCGGGCAGCGCGTTGTTTTCGATCCTTCTCCGTGCCCCACATTCGGAGCCCCACCGACTCGGGAGCTCCGTGGCCCTCTCCTTGTTGTTTGTCGAGGTGGTGCCAGCCCTGCGGCAGGACGGCCGCAAATATATCAAGCTCCACGGGGATGTCCAACAGTAGGCAGCACGCGCACACAGAGTAGCTTTTCCCCAGAAGCTTTATTCAGGTACAAACAATCGCACTGGTCCGTGAAGTAAAGCAGCAACTGCACCCTGACGCGTTTCGAGACTTGCTCTTTTTCAAAGGGAATCTTGCACTTACAGGCACAGTCACGGCCACACCTTTATTTAATCCCTCCTATCGTGGGTCCATATGGGTCCGCTCTGTATGAGCCTTTACACGTAGCACTCTGGGAGGTGTAGTCCGCTTCCATGCCCTTAATGGTGGCGCCTCGCACACATTGTTATTGAGAGGCTCAGCTCCAGCACCGGGCAGCGCGTTGTTTTCGATCCTTCTCCGTGCCCCACATTCGGAGCCCCACCGACCCGGGAGCTCCGTGGCCCTCTCCTTGTTGTTTGTCGAGGTGGTGCCAGCCCTGCGGCAGGACGGCCGCAAATATATCAAGCTCCACGGGGATGTCCAACAGTAGGCAGCACGCGCACACAGAGTAGCTTTTCCCCAGAAGCTTTATTCAGGTACAAACAATCGCGCTGGTCCGTGAAGTAAAGCAGCAACTGCACCCTGACGCGTTTCGAGACTTGCTCTTTTTCAAAGGGAATCTTGCAGTTACAGGCACAGTCACGGCCACACCTTTATTTAATCCCTCCTATCGTGGGTCCATATGGGTCCGCTCTGTATGAGCCTTTACACGTAGCACTCTGGGAGGTGTAGTCCGCTTCCATGCCCTTAATGGTGGCGCCTGACACACATTGTTATTGAGAGGCTCAGCTCCAGCACCGGGCAGCGCGTTGTTTTCGATCCTTCTCCGTGCTCCACATTCGGAGCCCCACCGACTCGGGAGCTCCGTGGCCCTCTCCTTGTTGTTTGTCGAGGTGGTGCCAGCCCTGCGGCAGGACGGCCGCAAATATATCAAGCTCCACGGGGATGTCCAACAGTAGGCAGCACGCGCACACAGAGTAGCTTTTCCCCAGAAGCTTTATTCAGGTACAAACAATCGCGCTGGTCCGTGAAGTAAAGCAGCAACTGCACCCTGACGCGTTTCGAGACTTGCTCTTTTTCAAAGGGAATCTTGCAGTTACAGGCACAGTCACGGCCACACCTTTATTTAATCCCTCCTATCGTGGGTCCATATGGGTCCGCTCTGTATGAGCCTTTACACGTAGCACTCTGGGAGGTGTAGTCCGCTTCCATGCCCTTAATGGTGGCGCCTCGCACACATTGTTATTGAGAGGCTCAGCTCCAGCACCGGGCAGCGCGTTGTTTTCGATCCTTCTCCGTGCCCCACATTCGGAGCCCCACCGACTCAGGAGCTCCGTGGCCCTCTCCTTGTTGTTTGTCGAGGTGGTGCCAGCCCTGCGGCAGGACGGCCGCAAATATATCAAGCTCCACGGGGATGTCCAACAGTAGGCAGCACGCGCACACAGAGTAGCTTTTCCCCAGAAGCTTTATTCAGGTACAAACAATCGCGCTGGTCCGTGAAGTAAAGCAGCAACTGCACCCTGACGCGTTTCGAGACTTGCTCTTTTTCAAAGGGAATCTTGCAGTTACAGGCACAGGCACGGCCACACCTTTATTTAATCCCTCCTATCGTGGGTCCATATGGGTCCGCTCTGTATGAGCCTTTACACGTAGCACTCTGGGAGGTGTAGTCCGCTTCCATGCCCTTAATGGTGGCGCCTCGCACACATTGTTATTGAGAGGCTCAGCTCCAGCACCGGGCAGCGCATTGTTTTCGATCCTTCTCCGTGCCCCACATTCGGAGCCCCACCGACTCGGGAGCTCCGTGGCCCTCTCCTTGTTGTTTGTCGAGGTGGTGCCAGCCCTGCGGCAGGACGGCCACAAATATATCAAGCTCCACGGGGATGTCCAACAGTAGGCAGCACGCGCACACAGAGTAGCTTTTCCCCAGAAGCTTTATTCAGGTACAAACAATCGCGCTGGTCCGTGAAGTAAAGCAGCAACTGCACCCTGACGCGTTTCGAGACTTGCTCTTTTTCAAAGGGAATCTTGCAGTTACAGGCACAGTCACGGCCACAGAGCAAGTCTCGAAACACGTCAGGGTGCAGTTGCTGCTTTACTTCACCGACCAGCGCGATTGTTTGTACCTGAATAAAGCTTCTGGGGAAAAGCTACTCTGTGTGCGCGTGCTGCCTACTGTTGGACATCCCCGTGGAGCTTGATATATTTGCGGCCGTCCTGCCGCAGGGCTGGCACCACCTCGACAAACAACAAGGAGAGGGCCACGGAGCTCCCGAGTCGGTGGGGCTCCGGATGTGGGGCACGGAAAAGGATCGAAAACAACGCGCTGCCCGGTGCTGGAGCTGAGCCTCTCAATAACAATGTGTGCGAGGCACCACCATTAAGGGCATGGAAGCGGACTACACCTCCCAGAGTGCTACGTGTAAAGGCTCATACAGAGCGGACCCATATGGACCCACGATAGGAGGGATTAAATAAAGGTGTGGCCGTGACTGTGCCTGTAACTGCAAGATTCCCTTTGAAAAAGAGCAAGTCTCGAAACGCGTCAGGGTGCAGTTGCTGCTTTACTTCACGGACCAGCGCGATTGTTTGTACCTGAATAAAGCTTCTGGGGAAAAGCTACTCTGTGTGCGCGTGCTGCCTACTGTTGGACATCCCCGTGGAGCTTGATATATTTGCGGCCGTCCTGCCGCAGGGCTGGCACCACCTCGACAAACAACAAGGAGAGGGCCACGGAGCTCCCGAGTCGGTGGGGCTCCAAATGTGGGGCACGGAGAAGGATCGAAAACAACGCGCTGCCCGGTGCTGGAGCTGAGCCTCTCAATAACAATGTGTGCGAGGCGCCACCATTAAGGGCATGGAAGCGGACTACACCTCCCAGAGTGCTACGTGTAAAGGCTCATACAGAGCGGACCCATATGGACCCACGATAGGAGGGATTAAATAAAGGTGTGGCCGTGACTGTGCCTGTAACTGCAAGATTCCCTTTGAAAAAGAGCAAGTCTCGAAACGCGTCAGGGTGCAGTTGCTGCTTTACTTCACGGACCAGCGCGATTGTTTGTACCTGAATAAAGCTTCTGGGGAAAAGCTACTCTGTGTGCGCGTGCTGCCTACTGTTGGACATCCCCGTGGAGCTTGATATATTTGCGGCCGTCCTGCCGCAGGGCTGGCACCACCTCGACAAACAACAAGGAGAGGGCCACGGAGCTCCCGAGTCGGTGGGGCTCCGAATGTGGGGCATGGAGAAGGATTGAAAACAACGCGCTGCCCGGTGCTGGAGCTGAGCCTCTCAATAACAATGTGTGCGAGGCGCCACCATTAAGGGCATGGAAGCGGACTACACCTCCCAGAGTGCTACGCGTAAAGGCTCATACAGAGCGGACCCATATGGACCCACGATAGGAGGGATTAAATAAAGGTGTGGCCGTGACTGTGTCTGTAACTGCAAGATTCCCTTTGAAAAAGAGCAAGTCTCGAAACGCGTCAGGGTGCAGTTGCTGCTTTACTTCACGGACCAGCGCGATTGTTTGTACCTGAATAAAGCTTCTGGGGAAAAGCTACTCTGTGTGCGCGTGCTGCCTACTGTTGGACATCCCCGTGGAGCTTGATATATTTGCGGCCGTCCTGCCGCAGGGCTGGCACCACCTCGACAAACAACAAGGAGAGGGCCACGGAGCTCCCGAGTCGGTGGGGCTCCGAATGTGGGGCACGGAGAAGGATCGAAAACAACGCGCTGCCCGGTGCTGGAGCTGAGCCTCTCAATAACAATGTGTGCGAGGCGCCACCATTAAGGGCATGGAAGCGGACTACACCTCCCAGAGTGCTACGTGTAAAGGCTCATACAGAGCGGACCCATATGGACCCACGATAGGAGGGATTAAATAAAGGTGTGGCCGTGACTGTGCCTGTAACTGCAAGATTCCCTTTGAAAAAGAGCAAGTCTCGAAACGCGTCAGGGTGCAGTTGCTGCTTTACTTCACGGACCAGCGCGATTGTTTGTACCTGAATAAAGCTTCTGGGGAAAAGCTACTCTGTGTGCGCGTGCTGCCTACTGTTGGACATCCCCGTGGAGCTTGATATATTTGCGGCCGTCTTGCCGCAGGGCTGGCACCACCTCGACAAACAACAAGGAGAGGGCCACGGAGCTCCCGAGTCGGTGGGGCTCCGAATGTGGGGCACGGAGAAGGATCGAAAACAACGCGCTGCCCGGTGCTGGAGCTGAGCCTCTCAATAACAATGTGTGCGAGGCGCCACCATTAAGGGCATGGAAGCGGACTACACCTCCCAGAGTGCTACGTGTAAAGGCTCATACAGAGCGGACCCATATGGACCCACGATAGGAGGGATTAAATAAAGGTGTGGCCGTGACTGTGCCTGTAACTGCAAGATTCCCTTTGAAAAAGAGCAAGTCTCGAAACGCGTCAGGGTGCAGTTGCTGCTTTACTTCAGGGTCCAGCGCGATTGTTTGTACCTGAATAAAGCTTCTGGGGAAAAGCTACTCTGTGTGCGCGTGCTGCCTACTGTTGGACATCCCCGTGGAGCTTGATATATTTGCGGCCGTCCTGCCGCAGGGCTGGCACCACCTCGACAAACAACAAGGAGAGGGCCACGGAGCTCCCGAGTCGGTGGGGCTCCGAATGTGGGGCACGGAGAAGGATCGAAAACAACGCGCTGCCCGGTGCTGGAGCTGAGCCTCTCAATAACAATGTGTGCGAGGCGCCACCATTAAGGGCATGGAAGCGGACTACACCTCCCAGGTGCTACGTGTAAAGGCTCATACAGAGCGGACCCATATGGACCCACGATAGGAGGGATTAAATAAAGGTGTGGCCGTGACTGTGCCTGTAACTGCAAGATTCCCTTTGAAAAAGAGCAAGTCTCGAAACGCGTCAGGGTGCAGTTGCTGCTTTACTTCACGGACCAGCGCGATTGTTTGTACCTGAATAAAGCTTCTGGGGAAAAGCTACTCTGTGTGCGCGTGCTGCCTACTGTTGGACATCCCCGTGGAGCTTGATATATTTGCGGCCGTCCTGCCGCAGGGCTGGCACCACCTCGACAAACAACAAGGACAGGGCCACGGAGCTCCCGAGTCGGTGGGGCTCCGAATGTGGGGCACGGAGAAGGATCGAAAACAACGCGCTGCCCGGTGCTGGAGCTGAGCCTCTCAATAACAATGTGTGCGAGGCGCCACCATTAAGGGCATGGAAGCGGACTACACCTCCCAGAGTGCTACGTGTAAAGGCTCATACAGAGCGGACCCATATGGACCCACGATAGGAGGGATTAAATAAAGGTGTGGCCGTGACTGTGCCTGTAACTGCAAGATTCCCTTTGAAAAAGAGCAAGTCTCGAAACGCGTCAGGGTGCAGTTGCTGCTTTACTTCACGGACCAGCGCGATTGTTTGTACCTGAATAAAGCTTCTGGGGAAAAGCTACTCTGTGTGCGCGTGCTGCCTACTGTTGGACATCCCCGTGGAGCTTGTTATATTTGCGGCCGTCCTGCGGCAGGGCTGGCACCACCTCGACAAACAACAAGGAGAGGGCCACGGAGCTCCCGAGTCGGTGGGGCTCCGAATGTGGGGCACGGAGAAGGATCGAAAACAACGCGCTGCCCGGTGCTGGAGCTGAGCCTCTCAATAACAATGTGTGCGAGGCGCCACCATTAAGGGCATGGAAGCGGACTACACCTCCCAGAGTGCTACGTGTAAAGGCTCATACAGAGCGGACCCATATGGACCCACGATAGGAGGGATTAAATAAAGGTGTGGCCGTGACTGTGCCTGTAACTGCAAGATTCCCTTTGAAAAAGAGCAAGTCTTGAAACGCGTCAGGGTGCAGTTGCTGCTTTACTTCACGGACCAGCGCGATTGTTTGTACCTGAATAAAGCTTCTGGGGAAAAGCTACTCTGTGTGCGCGTGCTGCCTACTGTTGGACATCCCCGTGGAGCTTGATATATTTGCGGCCGTCCTGCCGCAGGGCTGGCACCACCTCGACAAACAACACGGAGAGGGCCACGGAGCTCCCGAGTCGGTGGGGCTCCGAATGTGGGGCACGGAGAAGGATCGAAAACAACGCGCTGCCCGGTGCTGGAGCTGAGCCTCTCAATAACAATGTGTGCGAGGCGCCACCATTAAGGGCATGGAAGCGGACTACACCTCCCAGAGTGCTACGTGTAAAGGCTCATACAGAGCGGACCCATATGGACCCACGATAGGAGGGATTAAATAAAGGTGTGGCCGTGACTGTGCCTGTAACTGCAAGATTCCCTTTGAAAAAGAGCAAGTCTCGAAACGCGTCAGGGTGCAGTTGCTGCTTTACTTCACGGACCAGCGCGATTGTTTGTACCTGAATAAAGCTTCTGGGGAAAAGCTACTCTGTGTGCGCGTGCTGCCTACTGTTGGACATCCCCGTGGAGCTTGATATATTTGCGGCCGTCCTGCCGCAGGGCTGGCACCACCTCGACAAACAACAAGGAGAGGGCCACGGAGCTCCCGGGTCGGTGGGGCTCCGAATGTGGGGCACGGAGAAGGATCGAAAACAACGCGCTGCCCGGTGCTGGAGCTGAGCCTCTCAATAACAATGTGTGCGAGGCGCCACCATTAAGGGCATGGAAGCGGACTACACCTCCCAGAGTGCTGCGTGTAAAGGCTCATACAGAGCGGACCCATATGGACCCACTATAGGAGGGATTAAATAAAGGTGTGGCCGTGACTGTGCCTGTAAGTGCAAGATTCCCTTTGAAAAAGAGCAAGTCTCGAAACGCGTCAGGGTGCAGTTGCTGCTTTACTTCACGGACCAGTGCGATTGTTTGTACCTGAATAAAGCTTCTGGGGAAAAGCTACTCTGTGTGCGCGTGCTGCCTACTGTTGGACATCCCCGTGGAGCTTGATATATTTGCGGCCGTCCTGCCGCAGGGCTGGCACCACCTCGACAAACAACAAGGAGAGGGCCACGGAGCTCCCGAGTCGGTGGGGCTCCGAATGTGGGGCACGGAGAAGGATCGAAAACAACGCGCTGCCCGGTGCTGGAGCTGAGCCTCTCAATACCAATGTGTGCGAGGCGCCACCATTAAGGGCATGGAAGCGGACTACACCTCCCAGAGTGCTACGTGTAAAGGCTCATACAGAGCGGACCCATATGGACCCACGATAGGAGGGATTAAATAAAGGTGTGGCCGTGACTGTGCCTGTAACTGCAAGATTCCCTTTGAAAAAGAGCAAGTCTCGAAACGCGTCAGGGTGCAGTTGCTGCTTTACTTCACGGACCAGCGCGATTGTTTGTACCTGAATAAAGCTTCTGGGGAAAAGCTACTCTGTGTGCGCGTGCTGCCTACTGTTGGACATCCCCGTGGAGCTTGATATATATATATATATATATATATATATATATATATATATATATATATATATATATATATATATATATATATATATATATATATATATATATATATATATGTATATATATTACCTACTGGCGGTCGCCAGTAGGTAGTTATAGTTAGGATTTTTTTCAATGTTAAATCTCAAAATTCTATTTGGAATAACTTTGGCGCCGGTTGACGAATCTGCCTCAACATATCCTCAAAATGGCCTCGCGGCGTTCCGGTCCTTCCCTGAAAGTTTGGGGGGGATTCGTCAAGCGGGGGCCGAGATAAAAGGGGGGTCCCAAAACGTGTTTTCCCCATGTTAATTTCCATAGGGCGGTCGATTTCACTTTTAGCCCGAACGGCTGAATGGATTTCCACCAAACTTGGCAAAATTGTAGGGACTGGTAGCCCGATGTGCCTTTGCTATGTCTCAAAATATGTGCTCCAGTCGATTTTGAGTAATTAAGGTTCAAAAAAATATATATATCTATAGCCGCGCACTGGTACTTGCACCGGTACGCGCATCGGGCACGCCACGCGAGGTGCGCACGGAAAGCTGATTGGCTCTCGGGTGTCTGTAAACATTCGAAACAGTCTGGAGCGGCCGCCATCTTGTGTTTTGGTAGTATCGAGACACGAGAGGTGGGCAAAACAAAGAGGGAAATGACCATAAGGGGGCAGGGTAGACCCCCCCTTTCCCCCCTAGGTTTGATGTGGGGGCTATAAAAGGGCCCCGCGGGGCATTTAAAATATTTTTTTTTTTTCGTTTTGCGCGGGGGAAGCGCCTGGTACGCGCACCAGGTAGCGCACCGGGGAGCGTAAAATGAGGGAAAAAGATGACAGTTTATAAAAAAAAGAAGCCTTTATTTAGAAAATGGAGGTAGTTCTAAAAAGAACTTTTTTTTTCTTCTTTTTGTTGTTTTATATTTTTTTGTGTTTTTTGAACTTTTTGAACTTTTTTTGGCTTTTCAAAACAGTTTTATATGTTTTTTGTATTTTTTTAGGGGGAGAAACAAAAAAAGGGAATTGAAACTGGCTCAACTGGAGCAAAAAAACAAAAAACCCAAAAAATTACTTCTTTTTGGGGCACTTGTGATTATCACCTGCAAGGACGATGAGCTTAACGCTTTTTTCACCATAGGCGATAAGCTTGCCACATGCAGAACAAGTGATTTTAAAATCAGCAAATCTTGGCTGAATGCAAGGCATCATCTCGGATGTTTCTGCTCCCGATGAAGTGGGTTGGTTTCTTTGGGAGGTGGTCCTTGAAGACTGGGGGAGGTTACTGGCCAGTTCCCTGAACTCTGCACGAGAGTAGTTGTTTGGGTGCTTTCGGGTCATATGACGAATCATGGTATGGTTACCAAATGAATATTTTTTGTTTGGGTTGCCCCGTGAAAGTTCTTCATTGCAGATTAGGCAAGTTACCTTGGCCGCATTCACTTTTTTCTTGCCCTCTGGGATTGAAAAAAACTCCCATACAATGTGTGGCTTGGGTTTGTATGGGGTATTTTCTTCAGGCAGCCATCTTCTCCTCCCCTCCTCCTCTTCCTCTTCCTCCTCCTCCTGTTCTTGACCACCAATATAATCTGGAGCTGGTCCTGTTGGTGGTGGTGGTGGTGGTGGTGGTGGGGCAGATGCACCAGCTGCTGCTGCTACTGAAGCCATTATTAAGATCAAAAAGGTACAGAGATGTACAAAAAGGTCTTCCTCAGTCAAAGGACAAAGTCAGAATAAGGAAAAAAGGTGGGGTCTTTCATCATTTAGAAAAAAAACTGTCCTGAACCAATGAGAAGTGTTATTTTCAGGTCACAAGACCAGGGGCTTCATCATTATGAAACTAAAACTGTTATGAACCAATGAAAAGTGTTATTTTCAGGTCACATGACCCGACGCGCTAACGCTAAGCGCCCCCGAGCACGCCCGGGGGCGCTCCGGGTCGCGTAGCGTAAGCGCGTCGGATGTTTACGTTGCGCGATCGTATTCGCTCGAGTACTTCCGGGTGCGCTTTCGCCCTGCGTATCACGCGGACGCGGCTACGCGATACGTCATGATCATGTTTTCGTTCGCGATATTGGCGCTTACGGGACGCTCCCCGGAGCGCGCCCGGGGGCGCTTTATAAAAGTACGCTTTTCGGGGAGCTCCCCGGGAAGCGCACCGGGAGCGCTCCAAAGCAAAAAATAAAAAATAAAAATTGGGAAAAATTGTAGGGACTGGTAGCCCTATTCTTAAGTGGTTTTTACGAAAATTAACTTTGATAAAATACATATTGTGCTACATTGGGCTATATATATGCCAAAATGTAGCCCAAATGTAGCCCAATGTAGCCCAATGTAGCCCAAAGATGGCCACCAGAGACCAAAAAATGCAAATGTAGCCCAAATATCAGCTAGATGTAGCCCAACTGTAGCCCAATGACAGAATGTACCAGAGTGTTCTAAAGAACAACTAGAGTGCTAACAGTCTTATTTATAAAGTGAGACTTATAGTTAGGAATTAGAATTTAAAAAACGTTTGAAATTCACTGAAAAAAACATAGGTTTCACACCAGTTATAGTTAGGAATTAGCATTTAAAAAACCAATGAAATTCACTGAAAAAACCATAGGTTTCACACCAGTTATAGTTAGGAATTAGCATTTAAAAAACCTATTAAATTCACTAAAAAAACCATAGGTTTCACATCAGTTATAGTTAGCAGGAAATTTTACTGACATAAAACCAATGAAATTCCACGTTATAGTTAGTTGGACTCACTATAACTTGCGCGCCTGCAATGCACTGCTGATGACGTCACATATTACATCACTCATGACATGGTCAGTGACATCACTCATGACATCACTGATGACACCATCCTTGTGACAGAGTGACAGACCTCCTTTCAGTGTAATGTAACCATTGAAACACATATTCAAACAATAGAAACTAACATTTTCCAAAAAAATGGAGATACCCATACCAGTTACAAAAACCAATTCAGTAATTCCACCATCTATATACACATCCACTCATACACCAACAGTTTTATATAGTCACTCATACATATTCTCACTCATCATATATAGTGAAACACATATACATCCTGTTACACACCGACAGTCTTACAAAAGTTACTCACACACATACTCACACATGCAAATAAACTATTGAACATCCATTTATTTGCATATACAGCTATACATACATTAGCACATTACTTCTAAGGAAACTTACACATACTTACTCTCTTAAACAATCACTTATAGAAACACATACTTATTTAAAAAGGAACTCTTTCAATCTCTCACTCTCACATATACTGACTTATATACATCAATGCTCATATATACAAGATTAAAACATATGTAGTTACTCATAAAGACACTAGTGAGACAGGCATTCACTCACTAACACACACATATACACACTCATCCACCCATACAGTCCTGCACATATGCTGTCTTCAAAAAACATACAAACAGTGAGTCAGTCACCAACCCATGCAACCACTTATACACAAAGTGAAACACTGATACACATATTTTAAAATATAAAAATTACTCGTTAATATATGTATTCATTAAGATACACTTAATAAGGCAGTTAACCAATCAATTCTTTTAAAAAAACATCCATTTACACACTTATTTAACCATTTACTCTTCCATCGTCCTTTACAAATACAAATATAAAACATATTTTTTTTCATAAAGACACACATTCACTGGATGGTGTCATCAGTGATGTCATGAGTGATGTCACTGACCATGTCATGAGTGATGTAATATGTGATGTCATCAGCAGTGCATTGCAGGCGCGCAAGTTATAGTGAGTCCAACTAACTATAACGTGGAATTTCATTGGTTTTATGTCAGTAAAATTTCCAGCTAACTATAACTGATGTGAAACCTATGTTTTTTTTACTGAATATATATATATATATATATATATATATATATATATATATATATATATATATATATATATATATATATATATATATATATATATATATATATCTCCCCATACACAAAGAACACAACAAGCTTGTTCAGCTCTCCGGGCCTGTTGGTAGGTGATGCACTATGCCAGCGGAGTGTGCCTGGCTAATTTATTTTGTCTTCTAATCAGAAGGGGGGGAGGTGGAAAGGAGGATCCTTTCAATTTCCAAAAATTGTATATACTAATCAAGAGAGAAAGGATCACTTGTCCTGTACAACCTTTAGGTCTGCAGGAGTTTTTGGTCGGACGTCCCAAAGTAGAAGACCCTCATGCACGTGATGGGTATGATGGTATTCAAGCGGTATATCTTGGTTCTCCGCTGTATATGTCACGTGTGTGCATAATCATTAGGTCATCGAGTTATGCAGCCTCCACCTGGAGGATCTTACCCAAGGTTGTGCCAGTAGTGAGCCAGTAATAGGGGATCTTAAAAAGGCCCGGAAAACCAGATGAAAATATTTATTAGGTCTGGGTTCGGGTCTGGATAACTCTATAAATGTGCATAAATGTGCATCTTAGGATTTTTTATGAGTCGTAGGTGCACTCAGAGTAATGGATTAAAATGTTGTGAGGGGAGAGTAAAAAATGGTCAACATGTTTCTGCCCTCTTCTCCTGAGTTAGGGCTTACAGGCATTCGTCAGGACCGTTACGTGAATAAAGTGGAGGAAAAAAATGAAATAAAGTGCTCTCAAAATAGTGATAAGAAAATAGGATTATTTAACCTGTTTTCTTTGAATAAAGGTCTCAATGTACCTGGAATAGATATAACACAGATTCTTTAAACATACAAGGGGGAGGGAAAACATTTACAAAGGGACATATACTAAGCAGATTTCTGCTTAATGAGTCTAACTAATTATTAGACTACTTTCACAACAAAAAATGGCAATAATTCATAAACCAACAGTATATCATGGCAATGTCAACTCTCTCATCTCACACTCCACACTCATGCAGAGGGCTATAGCATGCTCAGAGGTGGTGTATCATGCATGTTTTTGCAAATTCACTCGTGTCCAGGTGGTTCAAAAAACTACCAAAAAGGGTTGCTTATGTCGGTAGTGCCCACCTGGTAATAGGTTGTACAGTTATCCCACAAGTGAGTATCTCACGTTGCTAAGTAAGGGTGTTTTATCAGGATTCGAGTTTGTACAATATAGTGGAAAACTGGTGAAGATACGTTTAATTTTTGTGCCAATCGCCGTGTGGTTGACTATCAATGTTTCCAATCATTATAGGAATAGTTTGTTACCTTGCCCGTATGTTATACTCGCTCCTATCGGGTGCAGAGCTCGGGATAGACTGGTATGGAAAAACGGAGTATTGAAATTATTTTCAAGTATTAATAAAGATACTTGCGGTTGAGTTGTCTCTCGCTGATTTTCCTCGCTACCTATTGTGTCTGCTCCTCGCGTCTGTGCTGTGGACGCTGCTCACTGTCACCCGGAAACAGTGATTCTGTTTCCGGGTTGGTCTTATGGGCGTTTATTTTAGTTACGCGTTTTGACTGCGAACTGTCTTGATCACACACTGAATTGATGCAGACTAGGTGTGAACGGGAAATCCGTTACACTCGCGGATTTTGCGGATTTTTGGGAAATCCGCAATCCGCGAATTTCGGGGATTTCCCGCAAAATACGCAAAAAAATATCCGCGAACGTAACGGGTTCAAAAGTTGAACCCCCACTCATGCAACTATTTTACAATGGCGCCAGCAAGCTGCCAGCGCCGTTGTAAAATAGTTACAAAGTTAGCTTGCACAGGAACCACTAGATAAAACGAAGCAGGTGCTGCTTTATTTTATCTCAGTGCTTCCTGTGCAAGCTAACTTTGTAATATTTTACAACGGCGCTGGCAGCTTGCTGGCGCCATTGTAAAATAGTTGCATGGCTGGGCACAGGTCTGCAGCTCACTCAAGGGACCCCTGCGCCCTTCGGGGCGATTGCATAGTAACACACACATGGTCGCTCGAACTAGTTGATGCTCAAATTCAGTGACTCATTCATTAGCCCAAAAACAATCGTGAGCATCGTCGAGGCTGGAAGGGTGTGCCTTCTTCCCAAATCTACTGTGGAAAATCAGCTTTGATGCTGGATAGGCTTTGCATCCTTGACTTTCACAAGCGCAATACCCGAGCTTCTTTCTCTTCATCTGCTGAACTGATCTTTCTCTGACCTTTTATTCACACAAGAGGCACATACCCTACTGGGCACATTGTGTTCGCACGGGTTTCTGCAAGTTCGCACGCGTTTTGTACAATTTCGCAATTTGCGAAATTGTACAAAACCCTCGCGAACTTGCAGAAACCCGTGCGAACATAAAAAAAAAATCCGCTAATTCGCGGGAATTCGCGGATTTTGCGGATTGCGAGTTCGCAAATCCGCAAAATTTGCGAACGCGAGATTCGCAAAATTCGCCCATACCTAATGCAGACACCACGTTAACCTAGTATGTTTGAAACATAGAAAATGGGCTAACAAACAATACTTTTTTTTGTGTACCTGCTGTGGGCGATCATCTTTGAACAATAATGCATTCAATAAATGATACAAATAGTGCAAATAAAGTGCCTTTGTTCAAACTGCATAGCGTATTGATGCATGTTGAAAGAAAACCAAGTTATTTTTTATCAACCAAATGGTTATGGACTCTCCCCCTGAAGTTTGCATGGTATAGTACAGTAAACTGGCTCTAATACACCCCTGTGTCGTGTTGGGCATCTAAAACCTCAGAACTGTAATCGTATCATTACTATGATTTTGTCCATCACTTCAGGCAAGGCATACGTACCCCCTACACTCATTAGCTGTGATATAGCATGACTGTTTTATTAACGAGTTTTTGCACGAGAATTCAATGCCAAGTGGCTTTAGTATGAATCGACTATTGATGCAGATAGCATATATGTTTAATGTCTGACCAACTGTAAACCATGGTGCCAAGTGGCTGTGTAAAACAACTGTCTGTATAGTTAGGGTGCCAGATTTACATTATTTGCACATTCAAATAATTTAAAACAAGTAGTAAGAAGGGGGACAAGAGGGGGAAAAGACAGAAATAAGAAATGTGCCATATTAAACAAAAAGAACTCATTAAAATTCCTACAAAAATAACATGAACAATTACATAATGAACCAACTAGTTTAAATTAGAAATACATTGAATTCTGTATGCCCAGTGGCAATGTATATAGTCCTACCATGATTTCATTGCTGTGTAACAGGTCTCTGCATATACCAACAGATTACAGTTCATAGTGCTGAGATCAAAAATAAACGCTAATCTCAAAACCATATCCAAAATATTACAGAAAGAATATCAAACAATCTTATCTGTTGTGAATCCTTCACCATGGAGACGTGATTCTGAAGAAAAGGGTAGGGACCCGAATCGACGTCTACAACCAAGAGTGGGCCCCTTCCTTTCCTCCTACATTGAAATAGACAAATAACTGGTTAAAAACATCAATGTGAAATATTCAAACCATTATCATATGAGCATGTCTGTCATCTAGAACCATTGTATCACATCTTCATCACAAGTATATTCACAATGTGGAGGCCTAGTACCTTGAAGTCACTGGCCCATCTTATATCCCTACACCCAATTTAGTTCTCATGGAGGTGTATTCCTAACTCTTCATCCAAATTGTGTCCCCCTGGGCTGTTTCTTAATTGGAGAACCTTGTTTCCACCTCTTGGCTGTTCTACTGCAAAATATCTAAGGAAGAAACTGTTTGATAAGTGGTACTCCTGAAAGTGTCTTGCTATGGGATAATGTGTGTCTCTGTTGGTTATTGACCTCATATGTTCAAGTATCCTTTTTTTGACCATCACGGCTGTACTGCCCACTTATGTTAAATTACAGTGGCACTCCAGGACATACATTACAAAAGTGGAGCTACAGGTGACAAATTGAATAATTTTCCTTTCAATTCTGGGTGTGACAAATGTTTTTGTCATGTAGCTATTGTGGCATTTCTTACAGTTCCCAACATAAAATTAACCCCTAATAATTATGTTGGGTTGAATAATTTCTGAGGGTGATATCCCCTTCCACAAGAGAGTCCCTAAGACTTGTATTTGACCCTAGGACGTGTTTTGTATGGTATGTCCCATATCAGGGTAACTAACAAGTATATTCCAATTCTTGGTGAGGATTTTAAAATCCCTTCTGAATTTGCATTATATGTAAGAATAACCTTAGTGTCAATGGAACTATCCTCCGGTCTTTTCTCTGTTTATGCAGATTTTTCTCCCAAAGTTTAACTCCTATTAACTTTGCTGACATTAGACACTGCTTTGGCAAGAACCCAGGTGGGACACCCTCATTCCTTGAACCTGCCAATCATGTTAGTGTGTTCTTCAAGGTAAGCCTCGTCTATACTGCAATTTCTTCTTGCTCTCAACAGTACCCCATAGGAAATATTCCATTTTAGTTTTTCAGGGTGACTGCTGTAAGTATGGAGAAGGCTGGTTCCTGCTGCTAATTTGTGACGTAATGTAGTACAAATTATGTTGTCTGTAATATCAATCTGAACTCCAGGAACTCACTGGATTTCCTGCTCATAGTATGTGTGAGTTTGAGATTATAATTATGCATGTTTAGTTTATCTATAAACCTGACAGCATTTGCTTCACTGCCCCTCAATATAATGAACAGGTCATCAATGTAGCACAGCCACATTATCACCTGTCCATCGATTGGAGAGGCTATTAGATCTTTTTGGATTTCTTCCTCCCATGTCCCCAAGAAAAGATTAGCAAAACTGGGAGCAAAGCAGGTACCCATGACTGTGCCCGGAATTTGTTGGTATATGGTGCCATCGAACATAAACATTGTGTTGTACAGACAATGCTTTATCATTTCTAACAACATGTTGGTTTGTTCCAAGTAAAAGATCTGCCTGTTCTTCAGGAAAGGATGACATGTCCTGATGCCAGGGGTGTGGTCAATGATCTTGAATAAAAAGTTCACATCAAGAGGGACAAGGAAAAGATCTTCTTCCCCTCTGGTACCGTCCAATTTGGCCAATAAATTCTTTGTATCTCTTACATAGGAAGGAAGGACCAGTACATACTCTTGAAGAAAGTCATCTACGTACTATGAGATATTTTCTAACACACTTCCTCTTGAAGAAACAATTGGTCTACCTGGTGGTTAACTGGGGTTTTTGTGGATTTTAGAGAGGAGATAGAGATTGGGCAATTTGGGATAATCACATTTCAAGGAAACAAAATTCTTTCCACTCTAGAATAGCACTGTCGTTCCAACATGTTAGTTTCTCCCATATTTGTACGATATTCTCATTGTACTGTTCAATGTTAATTTTAGCATAGAACTTTGTATCATTCAGTTGTCTACAGGCCTCAGCAATGTACATCTTTCTACCCCACAGTACAATGTTACCTCCCTTGTCAGCTGGGCGTATTACGATATTGGTACCCTCAGTCAATGATTTGATGGCGAGACTTTGTGCTGCGGTAAGGTTGTGTTCTGAGGTATATGTTGGTCCTTTTCTGATGTTGGAATTTGATGAGCTCTTTAGTGAAGGTGTCATGAAATGTATTGATATTATCATGTGGCATGTTCGGGAAAAATTTAGAACTGCGTCTGAACTGTGTAGAAGCTGCTTGACCTGTAATGATGTCTAAGAAATCAACAATGTTGCTGTACTCTGACCCTGTCTCAAATAAAAGTTCATGCAAGGTAAGAAGAGTGTCAGCATCACCCAGTTTAAGACCAGTACTTTGGTTGACCATGGTGTGAAGGGGTGTATCACTAGGTTAATCCCCTTCAATCATATTGAATGGCCTAGCGTTCTTCAGGTTATGCCATTGCTTTAATTTCAGGTCCTAAAGAACTTGTACAAATCAAACATAGTTTCTAGATAATCAAAGTTTTCAGATGGGCAAAAGGAAAGATCTAAACACAATGTTCTTTTCTCTCAATGGGATAACGGACGATCCAAAAGGTTGATAATAGTTTTTTTATTCACCATTTCGTCATCCATTATGATCTCTTCCTAGAGCCTGTTGCTTTGTTTCCCATATGCTCCCTGCCTCTTCCTCTTCTGATCCCTGTGCCTGAGTCACTTTCTCTTCTACCAGCTTCTTCCTGTCCTCTTCCTCATCCTCTGCCCCATTGCCCCTGTCCTCTCCCTCTGGTCTTTGGTGGCGGTACTCTTCTTGACTTTTGTCGCTCCTTCCAGGGGAGCCCATATTCGTCTAAAAAAGTAGTGGTAGTTTTGGCACCTGAGTCCCCTTTTGACAATGAACCTCTTAGTGAGCTAGAGATATATCTATCTGTGTCAATGCTAGTTATGGACTCTACGACACTTGTTGTCCCTGCTGGATCACCAATTTCATCTTCTTCGGTGAGTGTGCCATACAAGTGGTCATATTCGTGATTATATGTTAAGATGTTCCCTCTCTCATAATCTATACAATCACTGTGTAATTTTCTTTGCTTTCTTGCCTGAATATTGTCCTCATAATGCTTGAGTTTGATTGTTAAATCTTCCAAAAATTTCTTGATCATGGCTTGTTTTTTATGTATACAAAGACAGAGGAATTCAAAACATGTCAGCCTAATACATTTTGTTGCTGAAAAACATCCTGAAGTTCGGGCGTCTTCTTGCCCTGCAGCATGAGTATCCTTATTATTCACATACAGCTCTTGCATCTATTATGCTTGGCACTGACCCCATGAGGTGGAAGAAGTCAGCAGAACTACAGGAACCTAGTAGGTAGGTATAGTTAGGACCTTGTTTCTTTTCAAAAAAGTTTTTCTTTTGACAATGTTCTTTGGCACACGTTGATGAATCTTTGTTAACTTGTCAAAACTAATTGGGCACTGCGGTCAGCTCTTGTCTTGAAAGTTTCTGGGTGATTCGTCAAGCAGTGGGCGAGAGAAAAGGGGGTTCCCTAAACAGGTTTTCTCCAAGTTAATTACCACAGGAAACTTTAGACATTGTCTACAGCCCAAATTGCAAAACGGAATTACACCAAATTTGGCCAAAAGGTAACTTTTGGTTGAGAAAGCGGTCTTTTTTTTAATGGTGTAAATCTGTTTAGTAGTTCCTAAGAAATTAAAAAATAAAGATATTTATATATCCGGTGACCGCGGTGGATCTGCGTACCCTCCCAATCATGTGCTTGATTCTGATTGGCTGCCAACACTTCACACCAAGAACTGTTGGCAGCCCTCGTTAGATCCGGTTTTAACAAGAAAAAAGGTCAAAAAACAAGAAAAGGGGGCAGGGCCTGCTCAAGGGGGCAAAATCAAGCATTTAAAAAAATAATGTTTGTTGGGATTCGCGTAGGGTCCGCAAGTCTGGCAGAAAATTGAACAAAAAAAGGAAGTGCAGTCTCCCGCATTTCGTTTTCCTGAAGTCCCCTGGCGGGCCAGGTCCTGGGGGCAATGTTTAATAATGGTGTGGGGACCCGCAGCTATGGGGACCAATACCTCCATGGGGTAATACTAATTTAAATTCGGGGGACTCGTGGAACCCCGCAGCCCCGGGGCCTGCAATCTCCCCAGGGCTTCATTCTAAAAAAGAATATGTGGGTGGCTCCTGCCCCCCATGCAGCCCTGGGGACCACCACCTCCCCAGGGCTTTAATTAACACATGCGGGGGGCACATAGTCCACCTCCCCGGGACATTGCTTTAAATAAATATTGTTGTGTGGGGGTGATCGAGCCCCCCACATGCCCTGGGGACTACCACCCCACAGGGGCACTAATTAAGACAAGCTGGGGGTCTGTTGCAGAGCCCTGATGACCACCACCTCCCCAGAGCTTTACACATGAAGGTATTGGGGGCGTGTGCCCCCCCTCCTGGAGCCCTGCTTGGCCCTGCGGATCACCAGCACCCCAGGGCTGCTCCATCAATGTCTTGGGGTGCCCACCCCCGGTACATTGCACTTTGCTATATGCTCCCACCATGCCATAGCAAACTCTACTTCACTTCCTGGAAGCGAGAGCAGGAAAAGTGCTCTCGCTATCATGAAGCGAAGCAAATTGCTTTTTGGGCAAAGGGAGCTGCATGTCAGCAGCTCTCTTTGTCCAAAAGCAATGCCAGCTACTGTAGGCGGTAGGGAGCTGGCAGGGACTGCGGAGGTATTGGGCTCCCTCTGCTGTCTCTAACAAGAGGCCAATCCCCGGGGGATGAAGTCCCAGGGCCAAAAATGGCGGGGAGGGGGGCAGCTAGGTCTCCCTCCCTCTTATAGTTATTTAAAAAATAAAATAAAAATAAGGCCAGGCCCCGGGCTGCGGTCCCTGGGCTACAAATTGGCCACAGAAAGGGGACCACGCAACCCTCTCTCAAATTATTTTTTAAAAAAAGGCAGGGCAGCCTCAGTGGATGGGGTCTCCGGGGCCAAAAGAAGAAGATCACCATGAGATCTGTGCTGAAGCTCCACCCAGATATCCTTATTTGCTTTCCCTTAATTTTTTCAATAACTACTGAATGGATTTACACCGAATACCTGAAAGCGAGTGAACCAAAATCTACCTTCCTGCCAAATATGGTGTAATTCCATCCAGCTGCTTTGGGCTGTAGTTGTGTTCAAAAGTCCGATGAGAATCCACATGGGAAATAGTATTGTTTTGACCCCCTTTTTCTCATGCACAACTAGACTCACTAAGACAATTATTTTGAAAACTGTTGTGAAGATTTGTCAAACAGCACAAAAGATATAGACAAGTAAAAAAAAACTTTTTCTATAGAAATATTATCCTAACTATAAATACCTACTGGCGACTGCCAATAGGTAATACTCACATTTTACAATTTAAAGAGCTATACACATTGTGTAATAATATGAAATGGAGAAATATTAATTTAAATTTCCAAATTTGAACAAGATGTCACGGAGGCCCTCATTCTCAACCTCCAGGCTTCCTATATAAAATAAAGCCATTCCACGTGGGGCAAGCTGTGGGTCTTTTTGATAAGACAGGACAAATGTGTCCATTCATGTGCGTTTATATAGGCTGTACACATTTTAAATTAAGTTAGTTAATAGCAGACATGTCTGCTCAGCACATCACTTTTGTTTGCCCTCATTTGTAGGATTCTTATGGATATACTGATCAAACAGATTATGTGTAGATGATTGGTGCATGTAATGAATTTTCAGCTATCTGCAAGTAAGAGGAATGATGATGGTATCATTGAGTTTAGTTAAACAAGAGCTTCCTTACTCTTCAGGAATAAGCAGCGTTGGAGTAGGTTTCCCCAAGTCTTCCCTTTCAACCAAAAGTAGTCCTATTTATGTTACAGGAGCACTAGACTAGCAAGCCCAGTGTTATTGAGAATTTGCAAACCTTTAGCTGGATCCATCGGAACCTTTGTGACTCAAATCAGATTTTGCTCTGAGTCTGCAATTTTGATCTGCTGACTTTTATAGTGGATGAACAATGAGAACCAGCCAGAAACACTCTCATCACCACTCATAACAGTCTTCAGCATGCTAATAAGGAGTTTATACTTTGTGATAAGCACATGCAATATCATGAACAAGACAAGGAGACAAGCCGCTTTGCCGTACATTTATGAATTTCATTGGCACTTGGCTGGCAGAGTTGGGGCTTTAGCACAATCAGAATCCTGATTGGTTTTATCCAAGCAGATTTCTATAAACAATTTTCATTTCTTGGGTGTACCTACATCTTTAAAAAGTTTTAGATGTGATGGAGGGGATTGCTGTGATTTCCTGTAATCACAGAGGTTTATTTGAAGAGTGTGTTTACTTGTCAGCATTTGACACTGATGATGAATTCTTGTGTCAGAATCCGTTGATTAATTTGAAAGAGATTGGGTCGGTAGTTTTATTTTATTTAAGAAAAAGTTTATGTATGTTAAAACAGAGAAATTGAAAAATTACATTAGTAGAAATGTGGAAAAATATAAATATTAGTATATAATTAAGCTGTAAATTAATATAACGGGAAGCAGCAGGGGCAGAAAAAAACATTTTTAAAATATTAAAGCAAAATGCATAAAATATGTATGACATTTACATAATACACAATACCGCTAAGTAACATCAAAATCATGTATAAATGCATATAAGGTAGTGAAATATTATCATAAGGACATCAAGGTGGTTTAAGGACTTCTGCTGGGTAAGAGTGTGCACTTTGATCTTCTGAGCTAGTGATTGAAGACCATATGATATGTCATTTTAGTGTAAGGGTTATAGGACTTAGGTAAACTCAGTCTAATCTGTGATTATTACAACATTTTTACCAACAAGCTTAGAAAGATAATTTGTCAAGAGTTTTCCAGTTATTTGCTATTTGTTGAAAAGCTACAGCTAATAGTAAATCCACTATTTGTAGTGATTGAAGAACATATGATATGTCATTTTAGTGTAAGGGTTATAGGACTTAGGTAAACTCAGTCTAATCTGTGATTATACCAACATTTTTACCAACAAGCTTAGAAAGATAATTTGTCAAGAGTTTTCCAGTTATTTGCTATTTGTTGAAAAGCTACAGGTAATAGTAAATCCACTATTTGTAAATTACAAGGAATATGTTCCCAGTCATCTGATAGATATCCTGAGAAAATATCTGTGATAGAAAATGATGTATTAGTACAAAAGATTGAATTAATTTGATTGCAGACTTTGAGCCAAAATTAATTAACAAAAAGGGCAAGTATAGAGTAAATGCTTATGCCTGCAGATTGTGCATGACAAGACCAACAAGCATTTGAAGGTTTGGGATACATTTTATGGAAAGCTATTGGGATCATTAATGGTCTCTTTCAGACATAAAAAAATAGTTTATGTGTTATTAGCCACGCAAGAGGATTTTAAAATTTTAATCCAAACATTTCTCCATAGTGAGAGAGCCCTGATTGCTTTAAATCTCTTTCCTAAGAAGATTCTGTCTCCGATTTGTGTTTACAAGCAGAAATCAATGTGAAATGTTTATAAATAACCACAGCTTTAGGAATAGTAAATATGCACTCCTTTAATTGTTGATGAGATGACGAGACAGTATCAGAAGGAGATGTGAATTGTGTTCTAGCATTAGAAACAATATTAATGAATATTATGCTGAAAGTGATTAGGCAAACCGAAAGGAAGTTGTGTGCTGTGCAAAGTAAATTAAAGAATTGTTAGGAAATAATTGATGAACCTGTAGCAGAATATTTTTATGTTTTGATTTAGATTTCAAGAAATGGAAGACCTTGGTTGTCAAATAGTCTGTTGCCTCCAGTGGCTAGGCATTATCATGGCTAGGCATTATCATGGCCCGACTCATGTAGTGAGGGATGCCATGGTGAGTTTGTTCAGGCAGACTTGGTTTAATCCAAGTTTTAGATCCATGGCTGAAGCATTGTGCCACAGATGTGTTGTGTATCAACAGAACAATGTAGGGAAAAGAACTGCAATGATGTAGAGTCAAATATGAAGATTAGGTGATCCTGTCAATAGAATGCAGTTGGATTTCATTGAGATGTCTGTGTGTAATGGGTTGAGGTATGTCCTGGTCATTGTGTGTATCTTTTCATGATGGTTTCAGGCATACCCGACTAGGAAGAATGACATTCACATTGTAGCAAAGTTGCTTTGAGGAAGTTAATTTCTAGGCGTGGCTACAGGACTTCTCTGGAATCAGACAGAGGCACACACTTCAATAATGAAATCTTGAAAAGGTTGTGTGCAGGTTTGCAAGTTGAACAGAGGTTGCATTGTAGCTATAGACCTTAGGCTTTTGGTCTGGTAGAGCAGGTCAATTGTACTTTGAAATCCCGACTTGCAAAAAATATGTGCTTTTTCTTCTTTGAGATGGCCTGATGCTTTGCCACTTGTGATAATAAGTCTATGCAGCATGCCTGATCGTAGGACAGGATTGTCCCTCCATGAGCTTATCATGGGCAGAGCAATTAGATCAGCTGCTGTACCTGCACATGCACTTGTGAACATTACTGAAGATTTGATACTTGACTACAGCAAAGGGCTAGCTAACTTAGTGTGTTCTCATCGGGTTGACGCCACCACCCCGCCGCATTAGGAGCAGTGCCATGACCTTGGTCCTGGAGACTGGGTCCTGGTAAAGAAACATGTGCGAAGGAGTTGCCTGGAGCCCTACTGGTGTGGCCATTTCCAGGTGATTCTGGGCACTACAACTGCTGTGAAGTGCAGATGTCTCCCTAAATGGGTGCATGCTGCCCACACTTGCACTCGCCGAGATCCGTGCCCTATCGATGATATAACAGCACCTTTTCCAGAAGTGCCAGTGGAAGTGCCAACAGGAGAAGGTCAGTCAAGCAGTAGGGAGCCAGCAAGATTCTGACACAGCACGTGTTCAGCCTGAGGGGAGTCTTGGAGAAATGGTAGCTGAAACTGTAGCCAGAGAGTCCAGTCCTGTGGTTGTGACTGAACCAGATTCAGACCCTGACAAAGGGTCTAGTGCTATAGAACCCTGAGTTGCAGTAGGAAAATGTTGGCTGAGAAAACAGGAGAGAGGGAGACTGGTTCTGTGAGGAGAAGTTGGGCTCCAGGCTATTCTGGAACATACTGAGGATTCTGAGCTGAGTGACGAAGGAGGTGAGTGGACTGTAGCCAGAAAATCTAAATGAGCTAGAGTGCCCTGTGGGAGGTATTCTTCCCCTGAATTGCCTTACTTAGCTCCAAATGACAAAGAGGGAGAATTCTGGCAATTCAGGAATAACGGTTGAGATTTAACTGAAACTCCAGGAACTTGATCTTCAGTACAAACTTACTTTTGAACTTCCTTTGTTGCTAAGATTAAGTGCCTTGAGACATCTTATCCTAGATATCATAGAATTTTCATTTTGGATCGGGTGAATTCTCTGTGATAGTAAATTAACTGAAACATTTAATTTTGGAACAGATTGTCAATGAACTTGTACCATTCCTTATTAGAGACATTTAAATAGACTTTGTAAAAAACAAATACGTGCCACAATTTTGTAAATAATCAAGTTACTGCATATTGTACTGGCTCTGGTTTTGCCCTTTGCACAGATAGACATCGACAGAGAGCACTCTACTGTTACTAGTGGTTTGCTTGTAGAGAACCAATGAAGCCAATCTTAATATTAGTAGATGTAGGTACATAACAGCATTCACAATAATAGTTGTAGTTGCAGTACTGATTATTTTGCTTGTAGGATTATATCCATCTATTTCTACTTCAATAGAGGCTGAGTCTGCAAGTAATCCCAAATCCTCACTCACTGGAGGTAATAGCTTATATCCATTAGATGAATCAGAATTACATGGAGGTACATCTAGAGGCGATTTTTCTGCAAATGCTTATTTTAAAGTGCTTTATAATTATATTGACTGAATGGATGCCTTTCATTGTTAAGTCTGTTCTCAACTGTCTGCATCAGCCCCAGAGGGCATTACCTACCACCATATTCCTTTGACTTATGGTGTTACTTGTGTAGTTTGATGAGCCTTCTGTATGGAATGGAACATTTTGAATATTATTATATCAATCAGGATTTAGTTTTCTCTGATCTACCCATACCTTCGTATCTAAGTTGTCATATTGACACCAATGCTACGCTTCCTGGAATAAATTAAAGTTTCTTTAAACCCATCATGACCATAGGCACTGCTTATGTACACAGACACAATTTGATTTGCCTTCTAGCAAGGTTGAGAAGAAATGTTTACATTTAGTTAAATACAGAAAGAGACATTTGGAACTAAGTAAAAAACATACAAACATATTGAGAATGAACATACGAGGACTAAGGCGGAAATAGAGCATTTATTGTCAGGAAATCAAGCAGCATTGACTCTAGATTGGAAACGTAAACGGAAATTGAGTATATTTGTGGAGAGGTCTTCATTCAGCAATCATTTTTTGGGAAAGAGTGAGTGTGACCATATATTTGAAGTTAAAGGAAATTGGAATTTATCTTTGATGGGGGATGATCCTGTTATTCCTTGAGCCTATTATATTTGTGGAGGACATGTTTATTTCACATTGTCCAGAGGCTGGTTTGGTACATGCTGCCTGGGTGTAGTAGATGTTCCATTTATCATGTAGAACATCTCAATGACCCTGTGTGAGAACAAAATTCCAAGCCTAAACAAGGAATCAGTGATGGAGAGGTAGTGGGAGATATTTTTGATGCGATGATTCCCTCTGAGGTTGTGATTTTGGACACTAAAATTAGAAAGTTATCCACCTTAGTGGATATGTTGGCTACTAGTGCAGCTGGAGCTTTATTAGTCATAGATATGGAAATGATGGCTATTATGTCTATGTGTTTGCAAAACCGTCTTGCATTAGATATCCTGCTCGCAAAACAGGGCTAAGTCTTTCAAATGTTAAAGACCCAGCAATGCTGCATGTACATCTCTGATAAGAGTAAGGAGTTGACAAAGTTTATTAAGAATAGTTCTGACTCGCACAAGGATCTGCAGGAGTTGGAAGCAGCAGGAGCTTGGGAATCCATAGGAAATGGAATTCCTGCTGTATGGAAATGGTTTGGAAACCTAGGAAGTGGAATTTTGGACACTATCTTGAAACCCCTTATGATAATTGCCCTTTGTATAACATTCTGAGTTGTCATGTTTAAGGAATATAAGTGCATGAAAGTCAAATGGTGAGTGAAGAGAAAGAGAGTGGACATAGAGTTAGAGAACAGTTAGAGTAAATACTATAATGAAGAGTCAGGGTAAATACTATGAGACATGAAATGTTTGGAAGAATCTAGAAGGAAATTATTAAAAACCACAAGATTTGAGCTGGTATGTCTGATAACAACAGATTGTTATCTGTGATGGCTTTATTCGCCATCAGAGTGGGGACTGGAGCAGCTTAATGTTGGCTCCACCCTTTTATGTTTTGACCATACGATATATATGTACACAAGGGGCCCGATGTAGGTCGGTCGGTAACGGCCGAAAATCGGTATTTTCGGCCGTTACCGATCGGTATACATGATTTGACATGTAGGTGCACTATTTTACCGAATCGGTAACTTTACCGAATCGGTAAAGTTACCGATTCTGTAAAATACAGAATCGGTAATTTTACCGATTCGGAGCCACCCATATGTAGGTGGGACTCTTCAGAGTCCCAGGAGCCTTAACGAATCGGTATTTTACCATCAAATCCTATTTGATGGTAAAATACCGATTCCGGTGTGCATGCACATGTGTGCATGCACACCTATGCCATGTGACAGGCAGACCTGCCCTTTGGGCAGGTATGCCTGCCACATTGCACCCGTGCCTGTTTTGGGGGTGCCAGAGGGTGTCAAAGTGACACCCCCTGCACCCTTGAGAAATTCGGTATTTACCGATTCGGTAAATACCGAATCGGTAATGCCCATTCATTCCTATGGGCTTCAAAGCCCATAGGAATGAATGGGCATTACCGATTCGGTATTTACCGAATCGGTAAATACCGAATTCATCCGATTCGGTATTCCAGCACATCTGGATTACCTACATATCGGACCCATTTATTTACCGATTTTAAATTACCGAATCCGTAAAATTCGGTAATTTGAAATCGGTAAATCAATTTTACCTACATCGGGCCCTAGGTCTCATGCATTTGTGTGATTTCATTCCATAAATGTAATGTAGTGCACTTGAACAGATACGGAAAGTGCATTATCACTCTTTTGCCCCCCATCCACTCTTCCACTCGACATCCCTGTATCAAGAAACTTGTCTGCAATGCAGCGTTCCGTTTTACAGCCTGCAAAAAAACGAATTTGGCTTGTAATCTACCTGAAGACCATTTCTGTGACGGCAATGCTCCCTGGGGACTGCCTCTGTCTCGAGAGGCGCCTCTACTTGTGCATCTCCTTGCGCATCTCCTTGCACATGTACTTGTCTTGCCCATGTACTTGTTGCACCTGTGGTTGTCGTTGCGGCTGTGGTTGTTGAACACTCGTCAGATGAGTTACACCCTGCATTGATTGGATGCTACTTTCTTGCGATGAGTCAACGCCAACATCGCTGGTCGATGGTGATTGAGCAAATAAAGTGGCTGCCTCTGCGGCACTGATGGCCTTGGGCCTAACTTGGCGTGGTGGCACTGAGCCCAATGAAGCGGAGGTGCGGTTCCCAGCTTGGTCCCCGGCGGACCGCGCTGCTGCAGGCGTAGTTTTTTATCTCCCAAAAAAAGTGTCTGTGGGCACACCAGTCTCTGTACTGGGGTGAATGCATGACATTGTTCTGCATTCTGTCCATCAACTGTGGTTTTTGCATTTGTCACCCTGAGTGGGATGGGTATGCTCAGACGCAAGTCCCATGCTCTCCACACCACTGGATTCAAGCAAGCCGGGCTGAAGACGGCTGGAATGCCAGAAACCGGTCCTCGGAAGCTTGTTTCCGGTCCAGGAAAGGCATGACTTGGCAGTTCGGGCTGGACTGTTCCCATGAGGCACAGGGTCAGACTGATTTGCACACGGCCATGTCTGAACTGGGGTAGTGTGGAGTGCAAAAAAACTATGGATTTAGGCCCAGATCTCTGTACTGGGGTGAATGTATGACATTGTTCTGCATTCTGTCCATCAACTGTGGATTTTGCATTTGTCACCCCGAGTGGGATGGGTATGCTCAGACGTGAGTCCCATGCTCTCCACACCACTGGATTCAAGCAAGCCGGGCTGAAGACGGCTGGAATGCCAGAAACCGGTCCTCGGATGCTTGTTTCCGGTCCAGGGAAGGCATGGCTTGGCAGTTCGGGCTGGACTGTTCCCTTGAGGCACAGGGTCAGACTGATTTGCACACGGCCATATCTGAACTGGGGTGGTGTGGAGTGCAAAAAAACGATGGATTTAGGCCCAAATCTCTGTACTGGGGTGAATGTATGACATTGTTCTGCATTCTGTCCATCAACTGTGGTTTTTGCATTTGTCACCCCGAGTGGGATGGGTATGCTCAGATGTGAGTCCCATGCTCTCGACACTACTGGATTCAAGCAAGCTAGGCTGAAGACGGCTGGAATGCCAGAAACCGGTCCTCGGAAGCTTGTTTCCTGTCCAGGGAAGGCATGGCTTGGCAGTTCGGGCTGGACTGTTCCCATGAGGCACAGGGTCAGACTGATTTGCACACGGCCATGTTTGAACTGGGGTGGTGAGGAGTGCAAAAAAACGATGGATTTAGGTCCAGATCTCTGTACTGGGATGAATGTATGACATTGTTCTGCATTCTGTCCATCAACTGTGGTTTTTGCATTTGTCACCCCGAGTGGGATGGGTATGCTCAGACGTGAGTCCCATACTCTCCACACCACTGGATTCAAGCAAGCCGGGTTGAAGACGTCTGGAATGCCAGAAACCGGTCCTCGGAAGCTTGTTTCCGGTCCAGGGAAGGCATGGCTTCGCAGTTCGGGCTTGACTGTTCCCATGAGGCACAGGGTCAGACTGATTTGCACACGGTCAGGTCTGAACTGGGGTGGTGTGGAGTGCAAAAAAACGATGGATTTAGGCCCAGATGTCTGTACTGGGGTGAATGTATGACATTGTTCTGCATTCTGTCCATCAACTGTGGTTTTTGCATTTGTCACCCCGAGTGGGATGGGTATGCTCAGACGTGAGCCCCATGCTCTCTAGACCACTGGATTCAAGCAAGCCGGGCTGAAGACGGCTGGAATGCCAGAAACCGGTCCTCGGAAGCTTGTTTCCAGTCCAGGGAAGGCATGGCTTGGCAGTTCGGGCTGGACTGTTCCCATGAGGCACAGGGTCAGACTGATTTGCACGGAAGGGATCACATACGAACGCCGCGAGAACACGCTACGGTGATGGGACTTATCATGGCTCCATGTAGTGTGCAATAACTGTTGTACTTGCCAAAGAACGGAAGACTTTACCACATACTTTACACGCCTTACTCCTGGTGTATAAAATAAAAGTCCTAAAGGTTTAATGCCTATTTGGCCATAGGATACTCTGTCTATTGCAATTTCTTTTTGCTCACTATACAACTCATTTGCCTTGAAAAAGCCCGCGGAGGGCGAAACGCGCGTCGGCTGTGACGGTGTGGCAAAAGAAAAAAATCATAAATAAATGGTCTTTGAATAATACGGAACATTGTACATGTCTTTTTGAGGACTACAAGGAGTTTGTGGAATAACTTGTTTTGGATTGCGGTGGCTAAGTGCCAGTTGGAGAACAGTAACTAGAAGGGATGTGCGCTGGTACTTCTATCATAATTTGTGTACGACATTCTGTCTCACTTTGAGTGAGCAGGATATCGTGGGTTGTTGCTTTCAGGAGGATAAGCACGATACCAGAGTAGCACTCCAATAGAGTGTGTCTAATGTACTACATCATAACTATTATCAAGGGGAATTCTTATGTTTAGATGTGCGGATCAAACAAAGCAAATCCACCGTGTGTTTTTTGTTGTCAGACTGATTTGCACACGGCCATGTATGAACTGGGGTGGTGTGGAGTGCAAAAAAACGATGGATTTAGGCCCAGATCTCTGTACTGGGGTGAATTTATGACATTGTTCTGCATTCTGTCCATCAACTGTGGTTCTTGCATTTGTCACCCCGAGTGGGATGGGTATGCTCAGACGTGAGTCCCATGCTCTGATTTGATTTCCTACTGGATACTGTGCCTACCCAGAATATATTTTTTTTTAAGTTGTGAAAAAGTTTAAAACATGTAGTTGCAGCAACTGCAATGCCCCAAACAAACAACACCAACTTACTTGTAAAATCTCAAATCCAAAGGTAATCCAAAAGTGATCCATGCAAAAAGTCCAGCAGCAGCCTCAAAAAGTAATCCTTCCAGCTCCAGATCCAAATGAAAAGTGACCAGGACATGTACAAAGCACTGGGAGGAGCCTGCTGGACAGGAACAGGAAGTTGGAGACTCTGGGGCACTTCCTTCCTCTCCCACCCCCCCAAAAATAGACTCCTTGCACAAAAAAGTGCAGCCAAATGTCAATATGAGGACTTATTCTGATCCAATTCATCATTTTCAGAAGTTTTATGCTGCCTGCTGTACATTACTTGTGCAGATTTGCCATTTTTGCAAGTTCGTGAAAGCGAGCTGTTCAAATCTCCCGCCGGATGTCAGCTGCGTGTCGCATCTACGTGTTCGCAATTGTTTACTCCCGCGATGCGTGATTGCGGGCCTTTATGACGTAGTCGCGTTCTTAAACTCTTGCGGTGCAGGATGGCGGGCCGCTATGACGTACTCGCGGCCGAAAAGTCTTGCGCGATAAGGCAGCCAGATCCAATATGGCGCAGCTCGCAACCCGGGAGGAAAAACAACTTGGCGAACTCAGAATCACGGTAAGTTAACGCAGCGTGCGCAAGATTGTATTTTTGAAGCGCGACCAAGCAAAAAAATCCGCTAGCTTGTGAATTGCGGATTTTTTACAATTTCGCGCGATTCGTGGATGGCGAAATTGTCAAAAATTTGCAAATTCCGCAAGAGTAATGGATTTTCAGCCCATTTTTACAATCCACAACCAGGCAGAGGCACACAGGAAGGTTTGAACAGAAAAAACAGCAGCTTTCTGAAAGTGCCATTTTTAAACGCAGGATTTAAAAACCATCTTCACAAAAAGATGTGCTATTAACTTCTGAATTCAAGGGCACCAGACTCCAGGTCTCCATCTTGTTCCTATTGGAAGATAGGCTGGTATAATAGTACACAGCCTTCCCCATCCTATTTTATGGGCAAGATGACCTTCCAATAGTGAACAAAGGAAATTGGCTGTATTTCACTATTAGGGCATGTTACACACATCAGTACAGGTCCTATCTTTTACCTGGACTGCACCCTGCCCAGGGGGGTACCTTGGGCCTACTATAGGGGTGTCCTATGTGCACAGAATGGAAAGGGTAGGGCCTGGCAAGTGTGGGCACTTGCCAGGACAACATGGCAGTTCACCGACTGCACACAGGCACTGCAGTGGCAGGCCTGAGACACCATTTTAGGGCTGCTCATGTGGGTGACACAATCAGTGCTGCAGGCCCACTAGTAGCATTTGAATCACCAGCCCTGACACACTCAGTGCACTTTACTAGGGATTTCTTGGTAATACAAATATGCCAATCATGGATAACCAATCACAATACCAATTTACATAGGGAGCACTTGCATTTTGACACTGGTCAGCAGTGGCAAAGCACCCACAGCATCTAAACCAGCAAAAACGAAATCCAGCACAGCATCAAAAATATAGGAAGTAGAGGCAAAAAGATCGCGGGAAACCATGCCAAGGATGCCAGGTCTAACACCTGCCAAGAGAGGAAGAGGTAGGGGGCATGGGAAACCAGCCCCAGCTGTTCCCACGATCCAGGAAGAAGCAAAACCTGAGGGGGATGCCCTGGAATCTACAGGAGAACAGGTGGTCGAATTGGGCGACCTGCCTGAGCTGACCCATTGGCAGCAAGAAGGTGGGCCCTTCAGGGAGGAATTCTGTAAGGTGCAGAAAGAGTGCCCTTCCCTCATTGGTGTGCGGCAACAGGCTGCAGACCAGGCAGCAGGTGGTGCATCCAAAAATCATTTCCTTTACTGGGAAGATGAGTTGTTGTATAGTGAGCCTAAATTTGCTGAGCCCGGTGCAGCCCGTGTGTTGGTGGTACCCGCGCGCTTCAGGAACTTTCTAATGGGTCTGGCTCATGATGTGCCTCTGGCAGGACATCTGGGGCAAGACAAGACCTTCCAAAGGTTTGTCACCCACTTCTACTGGCCCCAGATGAAGAAGCATGTTGGTACCTTTTGTAGAACTTGCCAAACATGTCAGGCCAGTGGCAAGAGTGGAGGAAAGTGCAAGGCACCCCTCGTACCCTTTCCTGTGGTGAGCACCCCTTTCGAGTGGGTGGGCATCGACATAGTGGAGCCCCTGGATCCCAAGACAGCCTTAGGCAACAGGTTCATCCCGGTCTTGGTGTACCATGCCACCCGGTACCCGGAAGCAGTCCCTCTCAGGACAATCACAGCACCGTGGTGGGCCGTGCATTGATGGGGATCTTTTCCCGAGTGGGGATCCCCAGAAAGGTAGTCTCCGACCGGGGTACTGACTTCATCTCTAGGTACATATAGTCTCCGAGGGAGGAGTGTGGGGTATCTTATAAGTTCACCACTCCTTACCACCCTCAAGGAAGTGGGTTGGTTGTAAGGTTCAACTGCACCCTCAAAGGTATGATTATGGGACTAGCGGAGCCCATGAAATGGAAGTGGGAAGTCTTTCTACCATGCCTGTTGTTTGCCTACAGGGAGGTGCGTCAGAAGTCCTTAGGGTTCAGTCCCTTTGAACTCCTGTATGGCCACCCTGTTAGAGGACCTCTCACACTAGTGAAGGAGGGGTGGGAGAAATCCCATGGGAAGACACCCCAGGATGTGTTCAGCTACATGCTGGCCTTCCGCAACCATGGACAATGCTTCAGGAAGCTCGCACAGGATAACCTAGAAGCTAGCCAGGAAGAAGTGAAAAGATGGTACAACCAGAATACCACTCAGGTCGAATTTCAACCTGGGCAGAAAGTGTGGGTAATGGCGCCAGTGGAGCCTTGTGCGCTCCAAGACAAGTGGACTGGGCCATATGAGGTGGTGGAGCGCAAGAGCAAAGTAAGCTACCTGGTTAACTTGAAGACTTCCAGGCAGCTCTTGAGAGTCTTGCATGTGAACCGCCTCAAACCCCACTTTGAGAGGTCTGAAGTGACAATGCTCATGGCTACAGATGCTGGAAGGGAAGAGGATAGTGATTCTCTCCCTGACCTCCTGGTAGCCAAGAAGCAAGACAGGCCAGTGGATGGCGTGGTGCTCTCACCCACCCTGACCACAGAACAGCAGAGGGACTGTCACCAGGTGTTGGGTCAGTTTTCCTCCCTGTTCTCCCTGACCCCAGGTGTCACCAATTGGTGCGTCCATGATGTGGACACTGGAGATAGCCTGCTTGTGAAACAGAAATTTTACAGAGTAGCTGACAAGGTCAGGGCCTGCATCAAGGAAGACGTTTCTAAGATGTTGGCGCTAGGGATGATTGAGCCCTCCAGCAGCCCCTGGGCTAGCCCAGTGGTCTTAGTACCAACAGCTGCTGCGGCCAGTGCCACTCCAGAACTCTGGTTTCGTGTGGACTACTGTGGGCTCAATGCGGTCACGAAGACTGACGCACACCCCATCCCCAGAGCTGATGAGCTCGTGGATCGGTTGGGAGCTGCCCGGTACCTCAGTACATTTGATTTAACTTCTGGGTACTGGCAGATTGCCTTAACTGAGGGGGCCAAAGAGATGTCTGCATTCTCAACGCCAGAGGGGCACTTCCAGTTCAGAGTCATGACCTTTGGGTTGAAGAATACCCTGCCACATTCCAAAGACTGTTTAACCAGGTATTGACCGGGCTGGAGGAATTCAGCGCTGCATACCTGGATGACATTGCTGTGTTCAGCTCCACGTGGGATGAACACTTGCAACACCTCTGTGAAGTGTTGAAGGCTCTGCAAAGAGCAGGCCTCACTATCAAGGCCAGCAAGTGCCAGATAGGGTAGGGATCTGTGGTGTACTTGGGACACCAGGTAGGGAGCGGCCAGGTGGCGCCCCTACAGGCGAAGATTGATAACATTCTGGCTTGGGAGCCCCCCATGACCCAGACAGAGGTGAGAGCCTTTTTAGGTCTCACCGGGTATTACAGACGGTTTGTCAAGCGATGTGGTACCATTGTCGCCCCCTTGACAGAGCTGACTTCCAAGAAGCAGCCCAAGAAAGTGAATTGGACCGAAGCTTGCCAAACTGCTTTTGATGCCCTGAAGACTGCCATGTGCACAGCACCGGTGCTCAAGGCACCTGACTTCTCCGGTGAGTTCATAGTGCAGATAGACACTTCAGAGCATGGTGTGGGAGCAGTACCCTCACAGATCACTGACGAGGGCTGTGACCAACCTGTAGCTTTCATTAGCTGGAGGCTACTCCCCAGGGAACAGAGGTGGAGTGCAATTGAAAGGGACGCTTTTGCTGTGGTCTGGGGTCTGAAGAAGCTGAGGCCCTACCTGTTTGGGACTCACTTTCATGTTCAGACCAACCACAGGCCCCCCAGATGGTTAATGCAGATGAGGGGTGAGAACCCAAAACTGTTGAGGTGGTCCATCTCCCTACAGGGAATGGACTTCACAGTGGAACACTGCCCTGGCTGAGAACACGCCAATGCTGATGGTCTGTCCAGGTTTTTTCGCCTTAGTGAAGAGAACTCCCAAGAGGGTGGGAAGTTCTCTCCACTTTCAGCTGGAGGGGACACGTGTTACACCTGGCTTCTTTGGCGTGGTTTCCCCCTATCTTTTTGCTTCTACCTTCTGTATTTTTGGTGCTGTGCTGGATTTCATTTCTGCTGGTTTTGATGATTTGGGCAATTTACTCAACCTGAGCAAGAATTTCTCAGGGATTTTTTGGAAGCCCTCACTCACCACCCTGGGTGGTGACATGCTTCATCATCGGGCCCACCAGGAGAAGCCGAATGCCTCCCTGGTGTGCTGCAACGCCAGGTTACTGTGGAGCGGGATTTTTTTGTGACAGAGTGTACGAAAAAAAGTGAATTAAAAAAACCAAGCAGCTTTACCAAACAAAAAACTTTATTCCGTGGTTAGCCGGGTATTGGTTAAAAAGTATGTGCAGGGAAATATACCAACTAATGTGTTGGGTGTTTTCCCCTTTACAGTGGGGTCAACATGTTTCTGCCCTTTAAGTGTATGGATATTACTGGGCATTCGTCAGAACCATGTAATTGTGTACCTCGGTGGTGTGGGCGCGCTAAGGCCCACCCTGGCCAGAGGACGTGACAGTTAAAAAACAGAATTATGTGTAAAAAAGGTGCAAAAAAACAAACCAGAAAAAGGGGTTCGAACTATTTTGATGAACCTGTGGTTTGTGTGTTAAAAGATCCACACTTCATGGGTCTCGGGAGGGGGGTGGTGGCGACAATGGCACACCGCCCGCAACGCCAAACACCCGCTAGGCACCTAACGATCTCCTCGAACCGGACCCCGTGGTTCGAGGAGATCGTTAGGTGCCTAGCGGGGTTCCAAAAAATCAATGAGAAATTCTTGCTCAGGTTGATTTGATTCTCTTTTCTTTTCTGTGCTGGACACAACTATCCCTGCGTGGACACTCTTCTGTTGTTTGTAACTATTACCTGGGGGACCGAGAGTGCCTCTTCCCTCTCTCTCTAGTTGTTGTTATTATTGCTTTGGGCAATTTGCCACGGTTGTTCAGTGTCAAAGTGCAAGTGCTCCCTATGTAAATTGTTATTGTGATTGGTTATCCATGATTGGCATATTTGTGTCACCAAGAAGTCCCTTTTAAAGTCCACTGAGTGTGCCAGGGCTGGTGATAACAAATGCTACTAGTGGGCCTGCAGCACTGATTGTGCCACCCACATGAGTAGCTCTAAAATGGTGTCACAGGCCTACCACCGCAGTGCCTGTGTGCAGTCTGTGAACTGCCATGTCCTCCTGGCCCGTGTTCCCACTGACCAGGTCTAACTCTTCCCTTTCTGTACACACTGATCACCCCTATGGAAGGCCCAAGGTACCCCCTTGGGCAGGGTGCGGTGTATGTGAAAGGTAGAGCATGTACTTGTACGGGTGACATGCTCTGGTAGTGAATTACAGCCATTTTTGTTTTTCACTATTGTAAGGCTATCTTGCCCCATAGGCTATCTTGGGGAATGTAGGCTACAGTGGCTATCAGCATATCTTCCCATAGGAGCAAGATGGGACATAAAAGTCTGGTATCCCTGAACTCAGACTTTAATAACACATCTTTTAGGAAAGGTTGTTTTTAAATCCTGTCTTTGAGAACAGCACTTTTAGAAAGTTGCTTTTCTCTTGTCTGACCTTTCTGTGTGCCTTGGCCTGTTTGTGTATTGACTGTCTGGTTTGAGAGTGACAGAGGCTGGGAGCCCCCAGGAGGCTGGCTGAGTCAGCCCTAGGCTGAATGACTGCATCTGCATCTTGAGTGTTGGGGGGGGATAGCACCTGGGCCTGAATAGGGCTGTGCCTGCCTTCCACAATGCTGGCTCCACCTCCTGCTGGGCCGCTGATGACCCTTTCCCTGTCTCTGAAAGGAAAGGAGAGGCCAGGAAAACAAAGTGCTCAAGGAACACCCAGAACTGGTTCAGACCGGGCTCAGAGCCCTCCTGCACAAAGGGATCAAAGACCTTTAGGGGTATAAGTACATGACCCCTTGTTGTGTTCTTATTCCTTTAAATGCACGTGTACAGAATATGGAGTGTTGTAGTGATAAGTTCCATGTGGAACATTGATGTTACCGAGCTGGTTGGAGAAGGACGTCGCTTCCCTGGCTCTCACCTGTTATTACCTTACTTAAATAAATACCACCTTTCATCTCTACTTTTGGTCTGCTGCCCTTCACTTCACCCCTGACTACAGAAAATTAGATCATCCTGGAATCAAGAAGGAACCTCTGCCAAGGAGAATGCTGAAACTGAAGAAGGAAGACTGTCCTGCTGTTGCTCTACTGGACTGACCTGCTGTTGCTTTGCTGCCAAGGAGAAGGAAAGGACTTTGCTTTTGGTGCTGTGTCCCCTTGCTTGAAGGAATCTCCAAGGGCTTGAGAAGAGCTGGCTCCCTGTTAAGAAGTCCCAGGAACAAAAGGACGTCACCCCTAGCTTCCCTGAACTCTGCTGAGAGAGTTCTGTCCTTCCTAGAGTGCTTAGGCCAGTTGTGGTGCCTCTGGAAGTTGTACCTGTGTTGGGAAGCTAGAAACCAAGCTTTTAAAGACTTTCTGCAAGTTTTGTCACATTGCTCGCTTGCTGAGCACATCTCCGACAGTGCAAAGAAATTCTCGCTGCTACGAAGGCCGAGATCATCACAGCGCCTGTTGCCGCTGCCAGAGTCATTGCATCCTTCATTTGTTGGACGCACCAGTCCGGTGCGGGAAGATTACCATTGCTGCGAGTGTCTTCGCAGAGCCTGCCGTCACTGGGTGAGATCATCTCACCGCTCGCCTGCGACCGCATCACGTCGCTGCGAGCATCGTCGCAGAGCCATTGCATCGAGGAGCTGTGAAAGGAAGACCGCCGCTGGACCCCGCATCGTCGCCCCGGAGATCGTCGCAGCCCTAAATATCATTGCATTGTGCCTTTGTGAGCGTCTTCACTACGGAACCTCCGCACCGGAATCCATACAAGGTATCGCGTCCCTCCCCGTACAGACCGCAGTCACCGCAACACGCCCACTACACCGAGCGGGGTTGTCGCATCGCCTCCCTAAGGTCTCAGGAGTGACGCATCGCTTGTTTTCCACCGCACCAGCTTCTGTTTTGGAACTTTGTTGTATTTAAAGGTACTGTTGGCTAAACGTGACGGAACTGTGAACTTTTAACGCAACTGTGGATTATTTTAACAGAACCTTAAGAACTCTTTTGCAACTATATTCTTGAACTCAGTATGTTGGGTTTTTGTCATTTTGGTATCGTGTAGTTTAGAATAAAATACCTTTATTTTTCTAAACTGTTGGGGAGTCACTTTGTTAGGACTTTACTGTGTTACTGTATGTTGGTACAAATACTTTACACATTGCCTTTGTTAAGCCTTGACCACTCGTGCCAAGCTACCCAGAGGGTGAGCAGAGGTTATCTAAGAGTACCTGACTAGAAGCAATGGTCCCTATTTGGACAGTGGTACCTACCTCTGCCAACTAGAGACCCCCAGTTCTAACATGCAAGTATAAGCAGTAAACTTCCAAAAGTTGCAGACACTGTATATCCAAATAGGAATTGAAATACGTAATAAGAGAAGAGGAGAAAATGTAACTTGAGGACATTACCCCAAAGGCAACATATACAACAATAACTACAGTGCTTTAGGGAGAGCAAAGGTAAGAGGCATATAAACCTTATAGCGAAGTCAGACAAGTTTGAGAAGCAGTCCCTATAATCAAGCTTTCCACAAGGTGAGCAAGGGCTCAGCGTTGTTTACAGATAAAGCATTATTAAGTACCCAGTTCCTCTGAGAAGAAATTAGAAAGTCTTCAATAAGTGTCCCATTTTGGTATTGACGTTCATGTAAAAGACTTGTGAATCTTACATTTGTTATCCCTGGATTACTGTAGTTATTATTGTATATGCGGATAGAAAAACACACTCACAAATGCATATTAAAATAATAATGTGAACTTCAATGGCTGACAGAAAAAGCAATCAAAATATTTACTATACCTTAACAAAATATTAAGGCCACTTTGTCTACTGGAAAATTAATGAAATTATCCATCTATTCTCTAATGATGCGCGTGTCCAAATTTGAGATTAGCAACTAGGTTAGCAATACTGTATTGTGTAAATGAGAGCAGTGCATTAGTATGCTCTGGAGTGGTTTTTGCATACAGCCTACAGCAGCAAGGGTATTTTATTCAGACCCCATAGGATACCAACCACCGTCGTCTCTGTCCACACATGCCCACAGTTTTTAGATCACCCTTTGATTAGTTTAAACATACTGAAACTGTCATTGGTGTGTAACCACTGGAATACGTCTTGTAGCATTGTATGTGTAGATAATGGAAGGCTTTCCTTTATGTGGGACTAGGCCTCTTCCAAACATCAGCCTGTACACTCAGGTTACAGACGAGATGGAAATTATGACATCCAAAACTCATAAAAGACAGTGCACAGGATGTGTGCTCGATATTTGAAGAAGCTAGTTCATTCATACCCATGGTTACCTTCAGCTAGTCTTATCTATGATGTGATCTCATGTGAAATTTTGCATTGGCAATGTCAATAGGCCTGGCTTGGCTGCCAACTTTTGGCTTTGCCAATGTTTGCAAATGCTTCTTTTTAAAAATAACGTTTTTTTGTATGCAAGACCAAAATGCTGTTACTGACATAGAGCTAAGCCAATGGCTGTTGTGGGCGGATAAAATGACCCATGTTGTATACTGTGGCGAGTAGAACAAAAATGTAAATGACACAGTAACGGATGGAAGAGCGCTGGCCAAAAGACCATACAATTAAGCATACTAAATATATAATTTTATTGAAATCAATATGCCTTAGCTAATGCTAAATCTAATAGCCGAGTATGTTGCTAGTAAATTTTGAATATGTATAGTCAATTGGATTTCTAAGCAACAGCAGCAACTTAGGTGGCATCAGCAGCTATAAATCCCAGAAAATGCAATGCAGTTAAATATGTAGCTTTCAATGCTGTTGCGTTGCAATGTAATGTTTTCCACTTCAGGTCTTTAGAACTTACAATGGAATAACAATTGTATTTAAAGCTTTTCATGAATCTAGTGTTTTGACACATCCCCACTCACTGGTATATGTTCATAAAAAATGACACTTTGAGCAAAAGAAGGGTTTGTTTGGCTGTCACTTGTAATGCTTGAGCTTTGCAGGGAAAAGGCCAGACTACTAATTCAGTTTGGTCTCCCTCAGTTTAAATTAATGTTGGCAGACTGAACACAGAAATTGCTTCTCGCCCCAGTGATTTTTTTATGTGTTGTGATGCATGAGGGCACTAGAGTTTGGAATGGAAACTCTGAAATAGGGTGGAAAAAGCTTGTGTCACTATCTTTCACATGTGATGATTTTGCCTTCTGAATATTGAGACTCAAGCAGTGGTGGTTACTCAGCTAAGGCGGGTGAACATCGCTCCACAGGAAAAATAAAATGATAATAACAGCATGTTATTACCATTTTATTTTTCAGTACTCTTCTGCAGGGGGAGGACGGGCTGGACTCGCACTTTCATAGTGCACATGACGGTTTGGCCAACCGTCTTGGCCCGCCAAACTGTCATGCGCAGTTGGCATGACCTCCACATGGTTGCGTTGCACAGCCTGGGTGGAGAACATGCCCAGGCTCCCACTCCCCATCTGAGTGCCGAACCATGGTGCTCAGACCAATCACAATGCTGCAATCAGCAGCAATTTGAATGGTAGGGAAGCCTGAGTGATTCCTGTTCCTGCTTCCTGTGTCAACTGAAGAAGAAGTGGAAGGAAGAGACGTGGCAGCCGGCAAGTAAGTTTAAGCTTTTTTTTCTTTTTAAAACATTTTTTTAACCTCCCCCAGTCCACCACTACTGCAGCCACTACTGGGCTCTAGGTTAATTGCTTATTTATCAAGTATTAGTTAAGCAGTGAACCCTCGAGATATGTGCATGTTCCATTCATATAACCAGATCATTTATAAGTGAAAGATTGACTGTGACAGATTTGTGACATGATGTTCTTGCTTACATTTAAAGGCTATATACTGCTCATTGGGGATGTATGACGTTACAACGCATACTTTTACAACGCCTACCTTTACAACGCGGTTTTTACCATGCATACCATTACAACGCATAATGCTTTTAGGCGCTGGATAGTGAATAGTTTAATTTACTATTCCAACTCCAGTCCCCGTGGATAGTAGGGAAGGTTATTGGATAGTAAATTAACCTATTCCCTATCCTAGAGCGCCCCCCAGAGCAATGCGTTGTAATAGTTTGCGTGGTAAAAGTTGCGTTGTAATGGTAGGTCGTTGTAAAAGTTTCGTTGTAATGGTTGTATACCCTCTTGGTGTCTTCAACACCGTGGTTTCTTGTAAAATATCCAATGTAATAATGTAACTATTTGCAGAATCAATTGCTAAACCTTGCTTTCAAAAGCAAAGTGTTAAAGGCTGAGATGAAAAGGTGGATTCTGGATTAACCATTGTTACACCTACTGACTTTTGTTAAGTGTCATTACAGCATTGTCTTTGTCCAAGTTCTTTGAAACACGCATGTATTTGTTTATGTATGTTTATATGTATGTATGTGTGAATGTATTTCTGATACATTTCTTGAACTGTTATATATCCAAGCAATTGTTGCCTCATGTTGCTAAAGCCAAATTCAGCGAATCGAGTCGAATCAGTTGACGTATCAAGAGCAGGCCTGGACTGGCCGTTGCGGGCACCGGGCAATCCCCCGGTGTGCCGCAAAGGGTGGGGCCGGTATTAGGCCCTGGGTGCCGTTTTTGTTACAGGGCCGTTTTTGCAGCATTGCTGCAAATTCAGGCCTGTAACAAAATCGGCCTAAAACCGGCCCCGGCAAAGTGCTTGGTCGCACCCCAGGGGGCCTGCCGAGCACTTTGCCAGGGCCGGTTTTGGTTCTCAGTCCGGCCCTGATCAAGAGTTGTTTGCAGTTACAGAAATATCTGTTTTGTAGGGTTTGGATAATCTCTCCAGGAAGAAAATGGATGTGGATAATTGAGGAGGCTGTAGAAATCCACTGACATTATATCACTGGTCAAAAAACAAAAGCAAATTTAAAGATTTTATTAATTCTACGCGATGTATTTTAGCTTATTTCTGACTTTTCTAAAAGAAATCAATGTTTGTGCTTTTCCTGATACACCATTTTGGTGTAAAAACCTAGGGGCCTCATTTAAAATATTTTGATGCACGGCCTTCCTGCTGCGCTGCCATGAATCAAAAGGGCAGGAATGCGCTGTATCTACAAGACAGTCCTGTCCTTTTCCCTTGCACTAGTGCACAATAGGCAGCCATGCGCCAAAGCAGCCACTCCTGCTCCATGGTGCAAGTGTGTCTGCATTGTGGTGAATGTTGTCCCTTCCTACACAAAAACAATCAGAAGAGGTGTTTTCTCTTTCTATGTGTGCTGCAGAATGAAAAAGGAAAAATGGGGAGAAATAAAGGTATTTTCCCTCGTTCTGCTTCCATTATGCTTCCCCTGGGGAGGTGTGTTAATCTGACAAATTAACGGGTTTACAGAACCTTGTAAATCTGAGAGTGCATCAGGTTCCAAGGATGTTGCATGGGAACACCCACAGCAACACCCATAAAATGCCCCGTTCATGCAGAGTAGTGCCTGAAAGGGTGTCATATTTACAAGGCCATGGAAAGCCATAAAGGTTGGCCTTAACTGGGTTTTTAAATATGGGCAGACACACTATGCTGCTGGTATAAGGAGCAGCATAAGGAGCTGCTTGAGGAAGGAACTGCTGTAATTGCCTGCACTGTAGATAGCATTTTACAGAGACTCACTAAGCAAGCACATCAAAGGAATTGCAGTACTGCGGGAATGGGCAGCACTTATCCCTGCCGTAGCTACCAAGACCCCTGAAACTTTGTGCTCCAGTGGTAGCTGGGAGAAGCACCTGTTGGAATCTCGTGTGCTCCACAGTTGGCCTGTGTGGGCGCGGCACTGCCCAAGGGTGCCCTTGGCCTGGAACCTGTCTAAGTGATTTGAAGAACTGCGAGTCGAAGATGCTGCCTGGCAACCACTGCGCTGAAGAATCACCATTGGCGTGCATGTGGCCATCTCACACAAGAAGAGGCACCAAGTAGTCACTGCCACATCAGAGTAAACAACATAATGATTTAAATAACCACAGAAGTATTAGATTAAGCGGTGCAGAGCCCCGCTTCGGAAAAAAAAAAAGTGAGCCAAAACCTTACCGGAGAACGCCGCCGCCACAGCCAGGAATCAAACGCCACCACCGGCCAGAGTCAGACCACGCCCCAGTGACAACGCACCAGCGCCAAGAGGCGCATAAAATCGGCGCAGAGCCCCGCTTCGCGGGACGCGCACGGGACAAGCCGGACAGAGCCCGGGCCAAGGGCGGGCCCGTTTAAGCCCGTTCTGGACCGGACAAGGATGGGCCCATTTAAGCCCGTTCAAGACCGGACAAGGACGGCCCGTTTAACCCCTTCGATGCGGATGGCAAAGCCAGCTCGTCATGGGCGTTACCTGCGCTGCGCGCATGACGAGCTGGCTTTGTCACGTTACCCGCGATTTTCAAATTTCAGCGTGCAGCGGGAAAACCTGCTAGCGCGCATGCGGTTAAGCCCGTTCAAGACCGGACAAGGACGGGATGGGCCACCCGCCTAACATCTATATTTACAGCCCTCCTAAAAGAGGTTAGTGACTCTTTGTATTGCCCATTTTGTTTGCTTGAACTAGTGTGGGCCTTAACGAAACTCATCTTGCCGCAGACACCTTTGCAAGGCAGCTCACTATGGCTACATCACCACCCTTAGGAGTAAATGTCAGAAGAAGCACAGGGGGGTCCTTAATGGGGACCCTGGACAACCTTTTGATTAGAGTGTCTAGCGCCTTGGCCAAAGACATTGAATTGACCGAAAAGAGGTTATCCCTTGATAATCCATTTGATAAACGGTCTTCAATTGGAAGTTTGGCAAAGGTAAAATCGCCGGTTTCCCAAAGGACTGACCCCCAGGACACACTGATCCTCAGTGAGGGGGATGAGGGAAGCTGCATCTTACATCCTGTAGAATCCCTTGTACCCTTGGACACAGCTGAAAATATCGTAGCAACTGGGCCACAGAGAAGTCATCCCTCAAAGAGGCACCCGTCACCCAATATAAAGACCAGATCAGCTAGAAGTGCAAGAACTGGGCTGGTACAGTCACCGCAGGGGTTGCTAACGCTAAAAAGGAAATGAACAGAGGCACAAATACAAGCCGCAGACAGAAAGGCAAAAAAAAGCTAAAGAGGCGACGCCCAAAGAGAGCCTGACAGTTAGGACCTCACTAGGCCCACATGAATTGGCACCGGTAAATGAAGGAGTCAATGGACTGACAAATAAGGAGGGTACAGTAGTGGGTGAGCCAGACCCCTCCTTCTGGAAAAGACTGGAAAACATTGTGAAAAAGGCAATTCACCCGATTCACGATAGACTGGACCGGATTGAATCGAGACTGGTGTGCGTGGAACTTTTGCTTACATCAGCACAAACAAGGGGCAACCAGGGCAGCGAGCGGCATTGCACGAAGCCAAAAGTGGCAGGATCAAGTATTGGGCGCACCAGTACTAATATTACCGCTAATGTTCCTTTACATTCTGATGTTCTTTCAACTGGTAGTCAGCCTTCTACAGCAACTAGCCAGGTGACAACCAGTGTTATGGGCCCCCGGACTAATTTGGCTGGGGTCACCCAATCGGAACAATTAGGTAGGGAAGGTATGGGGGGGGCTAGTAACCCTGTATCACAACCACTTGGAGTCTAAGCCTTGTTAGTGCCAAAACCGCTAATAACCCGTCCAGTATCCTACCTGCAAACAATAGATCTACCCCCAGACTCAGCCCCCTATGTGGTATCTTAGCTGGGGTACCATCGCTTGAGCAAGGGAAGAGGGAAACATATATGGAGTTAAAAAACAAGTGTATTTTCTGGCTTAATGAAAATCGCCCTTTACTACTCCATATGTGTGCAGAGATATTGTTCGCTAGAAGAGTCAACTGGGTGGGCAGACGGGCCAAGTCATTAGGGGGGGATTGTATTATCATCAATTTCAGGGACACAAAATGCGTTGAATATATTTGTAATTGGGCACAGAAAGATCCAATGTCCCGAATCCAATCACTCCCTCTTATGTACTTTTATGCACCAGTACAGACCCCACAATGGGGAAACCCAATAGGGAATGAAGCACAGAACAACTACATCCCACGGAACATAAGGCTATATAACAGGTTTGAGGCCCTGTCTGGGCTGTCGGACTGTGATTGACAGCAAACCCAGAATGACGGAAATAGGGTGGACATTGCTCCATTAGTAGCAACACCTGTAGCAGAATCAGTTAGTGGACCCCAGTTAGTTAAAGAACCACTAACATTAAGCGAGTGGAACACATTTGAACTTCTGTCCTGGAATGTGGCGGGTCTCTCAGCCACATTCCAAAATAAGGAATGGTTGGATTACGTAAATAAATATAATGTAATTTGTGCCCAAGAGACCTGTGAAGTAAATCCAACAAATTTCAATCTGGATGGCTATAAGCTGTTCGGCATCCCAGCAGTTAAATCAAAAGTAGGGAGAGCGAGAGGGGGTGTTTTATTATGGGTCCGTCTGACGGTAGAAGGAGTATGGAAGGACTTGAAATGGAAGACAGATTGTACTGGCGGTACAGTTGAAAACTAGGGACCTTAATCTAATTGTTGTAAATTTTTATAATGTAGGGGGGAGTAGACTGGAGGAACTGGAAGAACGGCTAGGCACACAGTTAGAGAAGATGACGGCTATGGCTGATGCTGCAGGTTGAAAATGGTTCAATGTTTGACATACCGCCGTAGGCTGTCCTACAACACCACCTCAAACAAAACTAGACTATCCCGAACTCCAGGTAACAGGATTGTCTATCTGTACACCAAGAAGGTTGGCAAAGCCCCAAAGTCAGCATGTGGTAGCTGCCCAGGAAGACTCCGTGGTATCCGTGCTGTTCGACCTAAAGTGCTAATGCGACTGTCTAAAACTAAGAAGCATGTCAGCAGAGCCTATGGCGGTTCCATGTGTGCTAAATGTGTACGCGACAGGATCAAACGTGCTTTCTTAATTGAAGAGCAGAAGATCATTGTCAAGGTGTTGAAGGCAGAAGCACAGTCTCAGAAAACCAAATAAACATTTATACGATCCAGATGAAAATAAATAACTGAAAAATAAAAAAATAAATAAAAAAAGAGAAGATGACAGATGCACTAGCCCCCCAAATTTTAATTGCAGGAGATTTTAATTGTCATCTATGTCCCCAACTGATACCCTTCACGGATGATTGGTCTTCTTGTAACATGGAGGAGGGTGCTCATTTTGAGCATACAACAGAGGGTACCAATCTAAACACAATGGTGTCAAATTTTGAGCTGGTACATTTATTGGACCTCATACCATTAGACCCGGAAAGGGGAGTTAACCCTACCTTTAAAGGAAGAGGGTGTTGCTCCTACATCGATTTTGTAATCCTGTCTCACTCAATACAACAATGAATAGTAGAATTTAATATTGAGTGTAGCGGTTTCAGCGACCATAATCCCCTCACCATGACAATGGTATTGTCGCAAGGGAAGAATGAAATGAGGAGAAGAGCAAAGGATGTCAGGGAGACGATCACTGATCAGGGTAGATGTTTAAAATGGGCAAAAATGTATGGGGAAAGTTTTTATAATTCATTAGTTATCAAGGGCACGGAGTACTTGGAGGTGTTTTTTAATTTGGATGTAAGTGGGTCCCTGCTGGATGAGGCTTTTGAGAATATAGGACGGCTAGTAGATAGCCTACTGTTTACGAAGGGGAAAGGCAAGGTATTAACCAAGCCCAAATGGTTCGACAGAGGATGTTCCTGCGCGCAGAGTAATCTTAGAGCAGCACTTAAGCAGAACACAAGGGATGGGCTAAGGATTATACGCTGTAGATTAATTTACAAACAAGAAGTCAAGCGCCGCAAAAAAAGCCCTCCAAGCTGAGACATGGGTAGATTTGCGCGAGGCAGCAGAAAAAAGGGACCTCTCTGGGTTTTGGTCTATAATTAACAGACCCTGCTTCCAAGAAGGGAATAGCCCCTGTATAGCGTCAATCGTACTGCCCGAGCAATGGGTGGAGCATTTTGGTGACCTATATAATCGAGGCACCCAGATTGAAGGAGAGCAGGATACCTGCAGGGATACAAGCACAGAGTTGACCACTTTTACTTTAAAAGAGATTGAGGGGGGCATAAAGGGCCTGACTCGCAACAAAGCACCTGGGCCGGATGGGATCCCGCCAGGTCTCTTTTTAAGTAAGATCGAATTATGGGGCCCGATACTGACAAGAGTAATAAATGCTGCTATAGTCTCGGGTCTCCCACGCTCATGGTCGACGGCCATAATTGTCCCGATTTATAAGAAAGGCAGTAGGGACAACCCCCAATGTTATAGGCCCATTTCCTGATAGATGTAACTGCAAAGGTAATGGGTAGGGCTATCTTGAACCGCCTTATGTGTTGGGAAGAAGAAAATTGTATACTAACAGAAGTACAGTATGGGTTCAGGGCAGGCAGATCCACGACTGATCAGTGTTTAAACTTATATTTATTTGTTACAAAATACACTGAGGCCAGTAATGAAAAAGTCTATCGAGCTTTTATGGATCTGGCTGCGGCATTCGACTGTGTAAATCGAGCAAAGCTGTGGGCTAATTCTCGGATCTGGGTGTTGACAGTGGTCTCATTCACATCTTGACAGCCCTTCACCACAACACAACTGCAAAAGTGAGGTAGAATCTAGAGGGAGGCCTGACCGATTCTTTTAATTGTTCAAGCGGGGTGAGGCAAGGATGCATCCTAGCACCCTTCCTGTTTTCCATCTACATAAACGGAATTGAAACTTTCTTAACTAACCTACAAGTGGATTCCCCAAGGATAGGAAATAGATCAGTGTCTGTCCTTCTTTACGCGGACGACGCGGTCCTGCTGGCGCGCACGCCCCTAGGTCTGCAGCGTCTGATTGATAGGTTCATCGAGTTCATGAAGGGATTAGACTTATCGGCGAATCTGACAAAATCGTTTGTCATGGAGGTGGGCCCAAAGCGTAAGGGAAAGATTTTAATTATAGAATAGGCTCCACAAGTCTGGCAAAAGTGCAGACTTTTTTATGTGTGGGCATTTTATTTGACAGAAACTTAACTTTTAAATCTTTGATTGAGGGACATGGAAATAAGCTAGCAGCTAGCTCTGGCGCGATCATGAATTTTGGTCGCCGTTTGGGACGTTGGTCCCCAGAGAAAATGATGACTTTGTATAAATCGGTCTCTGTTGCTAAAGCTGTATATGGCGCAGAACTGTGGGGGATGGCGAACGTAGACACACTGCAAAAACAGGAAAATAAATACTTGAAGAGGCTTCTTAAAGTTCCTCAGGGCACATCAGCCTATATAGCACATGAGGAACTAGGCTGCAAGTACCTGGAAGACAGAGTAAGATTGAGGCCTGCTTTAGCATGGTTAGAACAATGGGTTAGCCAGGAAGCCACCTTGACCCAAGAAATAATCTTAGATTGTTTGGGCAGGTAGAAAGATAGCTTTATTCCCTGGTTAAAATATGTGAAAGGGGTCTTCGAGGGAATCGGCTGGGGAAATCTGTTTTCAAACCCCCAGAGCATCACTAAACAGATTCAAGTAACAGTAATTAAAAAACTTCTCAAATTTAAAGTGACAACACAGGAAGCACTTGTAAAGAATATGCAGACTGTCCAAGCATATGTGCCGTTGAGACCCTGCAGTGGACTCGAGCCATATCTCGCCCTCGTATACAACCCACAGGATAGGTTTTTATTAACGCGTTTTAGGCTCCATTTATTTCACCACTTATTAGCTGACCCCGCGGAGTTTACTGATTTAATTGAGTCAAAGGGTCCCTGCGGCTGCGATCAACGATCTCCGCAGGATACCCTTTATTTTGTTTTGTTATGCCCATTTTATTTAATGCCTAGGCGCCGATTTTTAAGAGAGCTTTTCAAGAGAGCTAATTTTAGATCAGCAAGAGATGCCCTTGTCTTTTAAAAGTATCTAGAGATCTCCTGATTTTATTCTCTGTGATACATTTTTTAAGAACGTCAGTCAGATTAAGGTCCACTATTGAAATATGATGATTTTTATTGTACTGAAAGGACAACAAAACTGTCTTCTATCTTCCTTCTGCTAGTTCGAACTGATGGATTTAGTGTGTTGCTGATTTTTGTATATCTTTTTATTTTTGGTTGTTTAATGAAATGTCAGAATATTTTTAAAATTTTACTTTTATGGTGTTGTTTAAATGCCGAATAAAGTTTGTTGAAATGAAATGAAAATCAGCGCTGTGAGTCAACTTGGGCACCCACCAGAATGCCAGAGTGGGCCGCACCATGAGTCAAGTACCCACTGGAATGTCTGAGTGAGCAATGACCCACAACCACTCGCCCAGAACAGGACCAGAAACAGAAGCCACCACTCCTGCTGAAACCCCTCCCAGTAATGTGCTGCATGGCTGGCGACCATGCAACTCTCTGGAATAATGCTGCGTACAAACCTGGAAGCTCTCTGCAACTGATGATATCCCAATGCCTCAGGGGGGCCGAACACAGCCCAGCGCTGCTCCTATGAACTTGGTGAGATGCTCAGCAGGCTGTGGCCTGAGGTTTTGAATGCTAAGACCAAATGGAGAAGAGCATGAGCTGCATTTATAAACCTTACCTCGAACTCTGAAGCTCAAGAGGAGATGACTATAGAATAAAGGGATGCATGAAGGGACAGGTGGAGGGGTCATTAGATTAGTCAACAGAGGCCACTGAAAGCACACAAACTCACACTTGTGAATCAGCTATTAAAGTATTATTGAATGTGTGGTGCAATTCTAAGTTTTCTGTGTAATAAAGTCCTTGTATTTTTTATGGAGAGAAACACTGATTTGGACATTGATCTGCACTGCTGGGTGGGTGGTAGTGTTTCCTGAAGGTGAGTGTTCCAACACTAATCTTCCTGAGACCTCAGAAGCATTTGACTGCTCATGTCATTACCATTCATTGAGAGTCAAATGTGGAAAGGGCTGTTCTTGGCCCAGTTTGTGGAGCTCTATTGAGAGAGGCCCTTAGACAGGAGTGGCAAAACGGCTTCAACCATCGCCCAGGCTCAGTAGCCCTTACCTGTCTCCTGGTCTCCTGAAAGGGGTCTGGCAGACGCTCACAGAGGCTTTGAGCAGAATGCAGGGTTACACAGCGGTCTTGTTTAACCTCACTCCAATTTCATATATACATCCGTTCATACATCATTAACTTACTGTTTATGATTCCCAGGTGTTGGTGTGTTTGTCTAAAGATTTATTTTAATGAAGGCAGGTTGAAAATAGCCTAGGGGGTTGATGTTGTTATGAGTGCATGAATAAGAGCTGGCACACACTAAAGGGCATGTTCAAGAAAAATATTGTGGAGTATGCAAAACAGTTTTACTTTATGTACTCCAAAATCCGGTTCACAAACCTCCACTTCTTCTAGTTTTTCTGTACAGAGGCCTCCACCTCAGAGCCAACCCTCTCTCCACAAATAGATATAGGATTTAGTACTTGATGTTTGAGAAGCAAAGTTTGGGTTGGGAAATGGGGATTGAATACACATTTAAATATACTACAATAGTACCACTAGCAAAACAGGCTAATTTGTACTACAGCCCAGCTTTGGAGTAGGTCATCTACAATGCAATTCCAATGAATGATACTGCAACAAAATTCAATTGAAGTGAATAGCGTCAGGCAACAACACAAGCACAGGGATATACCTAAAATAAATTAATGAAATAACAATTTAAGATAAAAGTAATATAAATTAGTTTTTTGTATTACTAAATACATTTAATATAAAAAAATATATGCATAACAAAATGTATTATAAATGGTAACTTTATTATTTTAATGAAATACCTATTAAAATTATCCAAACCAATACTCTTTCAGGCACAGAGTGCTGCATAAATCATGCAAAAAAGTAGCAGAGAGCTCTGGGTAATTCCCAAGTTTAGGTATTACTTTTTGATTAAAACATTTCTTTTTTGTAAAATTCACCGTTACATTCTTTTTTTTTTTTTAAATGTGTTTTTATTGCAGAATTTGAAACCACAGAATACAATTAGTCAACCAGTCCACTCGTGACATCCCCCCCGGTCAACAATAAAACGTATATCGTACACAGCCATTCAGCCCGCATCCCGGAGGCCGGGCGGCATAATACTCCACTCAGTGGGAAAACTTCACAGTGCGCGTCCCATTGGGACCATGGTTGATATGTCGTTTTACGTATCTGCTTTTACCCCCCCACCCTCAACATTGCTTCCGTCAGCCATCCCAGTTGCATAATCAGTGGTACTGTCCACGTCAGGACCCACCCCAAGCGCTGTAGGTCTATCATGCCTGGCCGCTCCCCCAGCCATTCCTCGCTCCGCACAGCACCCTACCGGCCTACTAGACTCAAGGCGCCCCAGCGGACGACCAGCTATTTGGCTTCCGACCCACCCCAAACTCCCACTAACCTACCCCCCCGAACCTCCCCCCCCCCTGGCAACTGCTAAAGGTGTATGCCTCGTCCCAACGTGTTGGATGGATCCACTACAGTGTAACTTACAATTCTGTTTGCGTTCGCCCCGCAGTGTCCGCTGTCTTAATCCCCTCCGTCCTCATCCTCCACCAAAGAATCATGCAAAGCCTGCACCACCAACTCCCACGCACGCGCTACATCCAAAGCCTTCTCATTCCCAAGCTTAACAGCCTGCTTCATCCGGAGCACACTCTCACATTCAGACCACCGCAGCAATTCATTCTTCCATCTACGCAGTGACGGCCCACCCCTGGACTTCCAATGCCACGTTATTTCTCTTTGCGCCAGTATCAGACCCAGGTCAATAAATTTGCTCGTCAACTTGGTGTGTTTGGTGTGCGGGAACCAGAGCAACAAGCATGCCGCCATATCAAATTCCACCTCCCTGTCAGTCACATCGTTGAGGAGGTCCCCCACCTCCGCCCAGTAGGCCTCCAAGTGCGAGCACCCCCAGAGCAAATGATCCATGTCCGCCCCCGGAGATGAACACCGCGGGCATCGGGCGTCCGGCACCCGGAAGTACCGCTGTATTTTCACGGGAGTTAAGTAGGCCCTATGGAGCACGTAGAAATGCACTTGCTGGAAGCGCGCGTTTCTCGTGCCTTTCCACGTGCGCCGCAAGATGTGGCCCCACGCCGCGTCCGGGATAGGCCGGCCCACACTCTCCTCCCATTTAGCCTTGAGCCCCTGGAGCGGTTCCAGTCCCTCATTCAGCATCCTGTTATGGAGGCATGTCACAGCCTTAAACGTACCCGCCGCCATTACCACATACTGGCACGCCATAGTCGTGGTCGGCTCCATGAGCCCCCCTTTCCAGTGCTTCTGTATAGCAGCCACCACCGCCGCGTGCAGGAGGAACCCCCCGTCGGGCAGCCCGAACTGGTCCCGAAGCGCTTCAAACGGTGCCAGAGCCCCATCGATGTACAGGTCACCCACCACCTGTAGGCCCGCCTCCTCCCAATCCAGCAATGGTGACCAATCTCCCCCGTGCGGCAGTGCCGTCAGCATGCCGATCGGGATCTACGGTGAATAGGGCCGGGTCGCCTTCGCTCTCCTAAGGCTCCTCTGCCAGCACAGCCGGAGTGTCCGTTCCTCCACAGTGAGGCCCCGTAACTCAAGTCTCTGCTGCATGACAATATAGGACAGCACATGTCGTTGTAACCCCCGGTCTCGGTCCTCCTCCGGACCCCTGAACACCCTAGCCACGTTCTGCGTGAGGACCTGTAACTGCGCCGCCAAATAATATAGCTCGAAATCGGGCACAGCCATACCCCCTTCTATCTTGGGGCGAAGTAGCGTGCTCAGCGCCACTCTACGGCGGCCATGCCCCCATAGGAACCCAATAATCATTGTCCTCAGGTCTCTGAAGATCCCCTGAGGAATCCAGATAGGCAACGTCCGGAAGTAGTACAGGAAGCGGGGGAGCGCCACCATCTTTAAAAGAGCGATCCTACCCAGAACCGTCAGCGGGAGGGTCGACCAGAAGGACATGCTGCCCCTCAGTGCTCGGACACATCGACCAATGTTGCCCTCCAATAGATCCGCAGTCGCGTGATAGATGCGGACTCCCAGATAGGTGAAGCAGGATGGCTCCCAGACCACCCCCAAATCGCGACCAGGGTCGGGCGACTCCGCTCTCAGTGGAAACACACAGGTCTTCGCCCAGTTGACCCTAAGGCCCGATAGCCGGCCAAACTCCGATAGCAGGTCCATCGCTCCTTCCAGGGCCCGCGCTGTGTCGTCGAGGTACAGGAGCAGGTCATCCGCATACAACGATATATAATGCTGCTGCCCGCCACTGACTATCCCCGCGTACCTGTCACCCGACCTCGCATGGACCGCCAAAGGCTCCATCGCCAGAGCAAACAATAGGGGGGATAGGGAGCACCCCTGTCGCGTGCCCCTACCCACCGGGTATGCCGCAGACACCAGACCGCCCAAGCGCACCCTCGCCGTCGCCGAGGCATACAAGACCCTCGTCCACCGGCGGAACCCCTCTCCCATGCCAAACCTCTCTAACACTCCATCCAGGAAAGACCATTCTAAGCTATCAAAGGCCTTCTCGATGTCCACGGACAAAACCGCTGGAGCCCCTTCCCCATCCAAGATGGCGTCCATTATTCCCACCAGGCGGCGAATATTCAGCGCCGTGCTCCTCGTGGGTATAAACCCAGCCTGATCCCTGTGCACCAGGCCCGTCATGTGTGGGGCCAGTCTGGTAGCCAGGATTCGGCTCAGGATCTTGTAATCGACCGTCAGCATGGACAGCGGGCGATAGGACCTTACATCCGTCGCGTCCCTGCCAGGCTTTAGGAGCGGTACAATCAAGGCCTCCCGCATGGACCCAGGCAGTCCCCCTGCCTCATAAGCTTCCGTGTACACCACCAGAAGCCTGGGAGCCAGGCTATCAACATACTGTTGATAAAATTCAATCGGCAAACCGTCCACCCCGGGCGTTTTATTACGAGCCATATGTTTAATGGCCACCCGTATTTCAGTGAGCGTGATCGGGCCGCCCAGCTCCTTCGCGTCCTCTTCGTCTAGGACCGGAAGCTGCCTCTCCCCTAGGTACTCTGCTATTTCCTGGACCTCCACTCCCAGCTGACTCTGGTATAATTCCTGATAGTATACCCGGAAACACTCCAACACCGCTGCCTGGGAGTACACCATCTCCCCCCGGGCATTGCTAATGCTAAGGACCGGGCAGCCCCTAAGTTCCGGGTTAGCAAGTCTGGCCAAGAGGGTGCCCACCTTGTCCCTTTCTGCATGCGCTCTGACGACGTACTGCCTGTAGTCGTAACACCTCAAACGTTCTGTCTCGGTGGCGACCACTTCCTTCGCTTCTAATAACTGGGTCTGTAAGTCCGGCCTGGCCGGCCTGCGGCGCTCCAAGTCCCTCAAAGTCTCTTCCGCTTTCATGAGTGCATTCAACACAGTCGTACGAGCATTCGAGAACCTACCCAAACACACCCCTCTCATCACCACTTTCATTGCATCCCATTCAGTGGATCTACTCGTGGCCGTGCCCTCATTCTCGCCAAAATAGCTGTCAATGCCTTGCTGGACCGCATCGCTGAATACTGAATCCTCCAGCGTCTCCGGCCGGAGCCGCCATGTTGGTATCGCTGAGCGCTCCCGCTGCCACTGAATGTGTACCAATAGGGGGTTATGATCCGAGATGGTCCTAGCCAGGTACTCCGTATGGGTAATCAATGGGGCTAGGGACCCACCGCAGGGCACCGAATCTATCCTGACATGCAGATCGTGGAGGGCCGAGTAAAAGGAATAATCCCTGGTGTCTCTGTGCTGCTCCCGCCAAACATCCAGCAACCCCCACCTGTCCTGCCAATCCTTCCTGTGCATGGCCAACCTGCGCACCGGGGAGTCTACCAGAGGGGGATGGGACCTATCCAGAGCCACATCCGTGATCGAATTGAAGTCCCCCCCTAACACTATCGGGCCCGCCAGGAAAGAGGCCAAGGACCCAGAGAGGCCTTCAAAGTATCGAGCCCGATCAGTGTTCGGCGCATACACACAGCAGAGAACCACGTCCCTTCCATACAGCCTCCCCTCCACCGCCACGAACCGACCATCAGTGTCCACTATTTGATTCAGCACCTGAAATGGTATCCCCGCCCTCACCCAGATCAACACCCCCCTGGCATACGCTGAGTAAGTGGTGCTGAACACCTGGCCCGCCATCTTTTTTGCAATGCAGCGCACTCTTTTGTGGTTAGATGAGTTTCCTGTAGCATAGCGATCTGAACCCCCCTACGCACCAGGTACGCGTGTACTTTGTGGCGTTTAACCATAGTGCGCAGCCCCCGGACATTCCACGTCAGGCATTTCAAATTAGGTAATGTCCCCATACCAACATCGAACAGTCCGATTCAAATAACAAAGGTTCACAAAAATTCACCGTTACTTTCTATAGGAAAACACCCTCTCTGGTAAATATCTCCACAAACAGGTGAAAAGTTAATGATAGTAACTTTTTGGGCATAATTTCAGTCACAGGAGTTGCTTAACTTTGTGGGCATAATTTCAGTCACAGGAGTTGTTTACCCTCTCAATTTAGGGAGTGGAGATGTAAAGGAGGGCGGAGATTACTATGCCTGGAAAACTACAGTGGAAGATGCAAACATTTGTTGTGTTTTTTGATAATCAGCTATTAATAGACAGACAAGCTCAGTCATGTTATGTCGATGTCTATCCCCTAAAACCCTTCCAAAAATCCCAACATATACTGTTACAAGGAAATTGATCTAGCAATAGAGGTGTTCTTTGCTCAAAAATAAATTGCCTATGACAATGCCTGACAAGGAAAAAGTCAAAAAGGTACATATCCTTCGAAACTCTGCAGTAAAAGCTGCCTTTGACATATGAAAGATACTCCCACCTTCCCTTCATGCCTAGCCAAAACATATACTGTTTAACAGTAGCTTCCATGTTTCAGTGTAGGTCAATTACATGGACACATGCACCCTTATTAGGCATTTCTCATGCTTATTTGAAGTAGATTTTCACACCTGCCTATCCCTAAAGTGTCTTCAGATCAAGAGAAAAAAGTTAATAGTACTGCGTAAGAGCATCAGGATGAAAGTCAGAGGGAAATTGTTTGGGGTTTTGGCAAGCTTGCAATGAGCTCCCTTTCGTAGAGTATCCCCTATATCCTCCAAGTTTCTTCCATTTACGAAATGGCTGAAGACTCATTTGTAAGAGTAACTCTTGTGGACCACTCCCTGTTGTGGACAACCCTACTTGACATGGGCGCACCTTCTGCTATTATCCACTTCTTAGCAAGACTTTACTCCAATCTATCAGCCCAGATTCGATATGGTCCAGAAGGGGAATGTACAAAAAAGATCAAGGTTAAATCAGGTATCAGGCCGGGGTGTGTCCTGGCCCCGTTGCTTTTCTCCCTTTTTATTAACTCTATGGAGCAGGAACTAAAATATGTTCAAGCAGATGCACCGCAGGCAGGAGGCCAACCTATCCCAGTGCTGCTTTACGCAGACGATACTGTTTTACTCTCCAGAACTCCGATAGGCCTCCAGAGGCTTATGAACCGTTTTTATGATTTTATACAGGGAAAGAAACTCAAAATGAACAACTCAAAAACGTTCAATATGGCATGTGGCAAGAAGGTAAACCATCTCAAGCCTTTTTATTTTAAAGAAAACCGAATTGAGGTTGTGGATAATTTCTGCTATCTGGGCATCACCTTTAATAATGGAGGGTCATGGACCCCAGAGCAAATTAACGTAAAAGCAAGGATGGGGAAGGCTTCTCTAGGTGTTTTCCGTTTTGCCACCAAATTGGGAAGTCGCCAGATCCCAGAGTTGTTAAATATTTATAGACACAGATGTGCTTCAATAGCTCTTTACGGTTCAGGGGTATGGGGACATTGGACCCCAAGGGACCTGCAAATATTGGAAAATGTATTCCTAAAACGATTACTTTGCCTTCCATCTTTGGCACCCACCGACCTTACCCACAAAGAACTAGGGTTGGACTATATAGCCGATTTAATTGGACTGAGACCTTTACTGGCATGGAGATCTATTTGGAAGAAGGACGAAACAAGCTTTACTAAGGAAATTATCAAAGACTGTCTGCATTTGGAAAAAGTCCATAATATCCCCTGGTTAAAGTACGTGATCTCTACCTAGAGTGAACTTCTTGATATGGACGTATGTAAAGATTCTGCAAGCGTAACTACTTTATCCAAACAGGAGGTCAAAGATGAATTTTTGAGGGCTTAATCCAATAAGCGTAAAGTTGACACAAGAGACTACTCAACCCACGCTTTTTATTCATCCAATATAGATGAAGGTCTTGGGCTACCTACATACCTCAAAGTTATTTGTAGACGGTCCCATTCATTTGTCCTCTCCAGATTTAGACTTGGTATTGTACATAACCTGGTGGCATTTCCAACGATGAAAAACCATTCTGCCACTCCTTGTCCATGTGATGGATTAACCAAGCAAAGTACCTTGCATTTTCTGTTAATTTGCCCCCTGTATAAATCCCTACATATTTTTTATCTCAAACCTTTGTTTAAGAAATATTCTGTGTCTTCTACGGGAAACGCTATGAAACTCTTATTCTCACTTGCTAGCCCGGACCTATGTTTTTTCACTGCAACCTTTATTCTAAAATCTATTACCGCAAGAAAAAGTATGGTTTTCTAGTAACACATCCATTCTAACCACTGCTGCAAGTTTATGTTTTTGATATTAAGTAATGTCACGATATGTACTTTCCCTGTGTAATACTATATGTGATTTGTTTTTAACTTGTATACTTTTATGATGTTTTTACAACAATCGAATAAAGTTTATAAATGAAATGAAATGAACTCTTGTGACTTACTTTTTAGATCAGTGACTAGACACTTAGGGGCATATTTACAAGAGGATTGCACCATCGGAACATCATTTTTTTATGTTGATGTGGCACAGTGCCCAGCATCATATTTACAACGTGGCATTAAGCCACATTATGTCACAAGAATCTGCATGATATGGGCAATCTATGGGTGCTGCTGTGGGCATTTCACCGATACACTCTTTGCTTTTTGACGCTGCCCAAGATTTACAATGAGGTGTAAATCTGAGGCAGCACCAAATACTATTGCCGTATAATAGCAGGCGTTAGAATGGCACAACAAGGAGGAGTACTTTAAATTCTACTCGTTTTTGCTTTTTCTATATGTGCTACATTCTGCAGCACACATAGAAAGAGCAACATGCCAATAATGGTTGTTTATGTGCACAAAGGGAGACCTTCCTGCACATAAACAATTGTTCCTTGCAACACAGGCACCTTTGCACTATGAAGCAAGTGTGTCTGTATTGGTGGTTGGCATCTATTTTTAGCACCAGTGCTAGGGAAAACACAGGGGTGCGCCGCATTGTTGTAAATACGGTGCATCTCTGCATTTTGGAAATGGCAGAGCGTGGCACTGCAAAATGTGCTGCAGCTCAGCGCTCCATGATTTCTCTGTAAATATGCCCCCTATTTGGGATTTTTGTGCTTTGTACATTGATCTTTTTTAACCTGTTTTATCATTTTTGCTTTGTGTAAGCACTCACACATCCACCAGAACTTGCACAACTACTCAGTGAGATTTCGCCATTTGTTAATTTCCCTTTCTTCTCTTAGGGTGGAATTTCCTAATAATGTAATCCCATGGAGGGTGGCACTGAGATTTCCAAAATCCTTGTTAGACAATCATTCAAATGCTTGCTACTGAGGTCCAAATATTTTTGGAAATTCGAAAGCTATTCAAAATATAGGCTACTTCTGTTTCATTGTGGAGATTTTAGTTTTTCTAATCACAATGGGAGCGTTGGAGGTTGCTGCCTGTTCCTACCTCATCGGAACCATCTGTTGTGTTGGCCTGCCGCTACCCCTCGCCGCACCCGCTCCGCGGGTGCCGCTTCGCGGCGCAAGCTCTTGGGAGAGACACCTGCAGGTGCTGGGCTCTGGGAGGCGCGTGAAGGACCCGCAAGACGGCGCTTAACAGGGACTCGCAAGTCCAGGAGTCCCTGTTTCCCCAGCGGACACGCCCACCAACAGCCACGCCCCCCGCCTGACCAGAGTGAAAAGGCGGGTGTTTCCCTTCCTCCTTGGGACACACCTGGGAGCGCTGGAGGTTGCTGCCTGTTCCTACCTCATTGGAACCATCTGTTGTGTTGGCCTGCCGCTACCCCTCGCCGCACCCGCTCCGCGGGTGCCGCTTCGCGGCGCAAGCTCTTGGGAGAGACACCTGCAGGCGCTGGCCTCTGGGAGGCGCGTGAAGGACCCACAAGACGGCGCTTAACAGGGACTCGCAAGTCCAGGAGTCCCTGTTTCCCCAGCGGACGCGCCCACCAACAGCCACGCCCCCCGCCTGACCAGATTGAAAAGGCGGGTGTTTCCCTTCCTCCTTGGGACACACCTGGGAGCGTTGGAGGTTGCTGCCTGTTCCTACCTCATCGGAACCATCTGTTGTGTTGGCCTGCCACTACCCCTCGCCGCACCCGCTCCGCGGGTCCGGCCTCGCGGCGCAAGCTCTTGGGAGAGACACCTGCAGGCGCTGGGCTCTGGGAGGCGCGTGAAGGACCCACAAGACGGCGCTTAACAGGGACTCACAAGTCCAGGAGTCCCTGTTTCCCCAGCGGACGCGCCCACCAACAGCCACGCCCCCCGCCTGCAACGCGCCTACTTCACGCTCTGCCTGACGCTCAGCGGGACGCGAGCGGGACGCCGAGCGAAGCCCGAGCAAAGGGCGGGCAGTCTGTGGCAGTCAGGGGCTGTCAAGGCTGGGCTGGGCCACGTCCCTTTCCACTCCAACAGCAGTGTGCACATACGACCTACTTAAGGCCCCTTGGTGTTCCCTACAACTATGTCTACCCGTTCAGGAAAACCTCTCAGGAGTGAGGGCGAAAGGGGAGCTTTTGCCGGGAGCCCTGTAATTGGAACTATGGACCGCTTTATCACCAGGGTGGCGGCTGTAATAGAAAAGGAGATCGCTATGTCGGAGCGGCGCCTAACTGAGGTTTATCTCCCTTCAAGACGCTCATCCTTGGGGGCCGCTGCACAGGCACTTACACCGGCCTGTGAACGGACTCATTCTGCCCCCTCTGCAGGTGTTCTTGATGATCCAACAGACCCTCCCCAACTTCTTGAAATTGGGCAAAATATAGACAGGTTGGAACATCTGGCCGCGCTTCTCCCTAGTGATATTGAGGAAGAGGGTGGTCTTAGTACATCATCTCCACCTGTATTGCCTAAACCCCTAAACGAAGCCACTAGCCAGCCCTCGCTGCCAAATCCACCTTCCCCCATCATTACAATAACAGATGGGGTGCCAGACGAGGTGTCTTCAACCATTCAAACTTCTGAAACTAGGCAGGATAAGAGGGTCGTAAGTAAAAAGGCAGGATATGGTAAAAAAGGTAGGCTGGAGAGACAGGCCGCACTCTACCAAAGAACGAGAAAGCCCTTGGGTCCTGGTAGGAAAAATGTAAGGAGCCTGACTATAGAGAACAAAGCCAAGGCAGAAGGGGATGTTTGTGGTCTCCTCTAAGGGGCCTTTTACTAATGACAACCCCGTTAATGTCCCCAAGCTCACTGACCCCGCAACTATTGAAGATATCTTAGAGAGGGTAAATAGTCTCTTGATGCCCCTACTAACACAGGTTAAGAGGCTGGGGGCGAGAATAGATAAATTAGAGCAATCAACCCTCGACGGGTTCCACTCACTCAAAACTACATTTAAACAACTAGCCAGAATGAGTGAGAACCCGGACACGGGCCTAAAGGGGAGCGAGCACCCTGCAGTCTCCTTACCACCTCAGAAAAACCCCAAGCCCCCAGAAAGCATAAACAAGGTTGATACTAATAGAGAACAAACCTCAGCTCCCAAAATTTCTCTCCCTCCCAAAGTAGGGCCGAAACCTAAGGGACCAACAGCGCACTTAGAGGCTGTTATAACTAAGCCCAAGCCACTCCCACAAAAACAGTCTCAGGGAGCCAGTAGTAAAGCTAAAGATACTCAAACACCAGGCCCACGTGACAAAGCTCAGGGATTAGAATCGGGGAAAGTCTCCAGACCTACCCTCCAACCTACAGCTCCAATTACCACTTCGCTGGTTCCTACAAACCCAGTACGTCGGATTCCTCCAGTAAACCTCCCCCCAGACTGCCAACCTTTTGTTGCTGTTCTGGTAAATGTTCCTCCTCTAAAGGAAGGCCAGTTGGAAGACCACCAATCCCTTAAGAATAAGTGTATCCACTGGCTAAAATCAAATAAGCCCATTCCGTTGGGAGTAGATGGGATTATTCTAAGTGTCCGTAGAGTAGAGTGGGTAGGTCAGGGTAAAAAAGCTCATGAGGGGGACTGCATAATAATAAATTTTCAAGACCCCAGAGTAGTGCCCTCCATTTGCACTCCAATAAAAAACATGGGGGCACCAGGGGTTAAAGTAGTAGACCTATCCTACTTTTACCCCAGGCAATTGGTTAGCCAAACTGGAGGAAGCTTAAGCTCCATTGATTCTTGTCAAAATTGGGAGACACCCTGGGCTAGGGCATCTGGGGGTAGAGGGATGAATGGACTGTGGGTGCCAGGGCCCTACTGACTGGAGGAGGGTGACCCCAGGGCATGCACGAATGTAGCTCCAGAAAAAGAATTTGTGAGTATTTTAGATCCAATGGTAGTATTACCCTCCCAAACTGATTCTCCCTTAATCGGAGATACTAGCGGGATGGTAGCCTTAATAGACATCCCGCAAGATCATTGCTCCCCCCAGGCATCCTTGACGAGGGCCACGGGCAAGGGTACTCTTGCGACCAGCGACCTTCCAGCTGTGACGGACCTAGTATTTAAGGTTTTCAGCTGGAATGTCGCAGGGATCGCAAGAAAGTTGGCTCTACCCGAGTTCACTGCATGGGTCGATGAGCACTCTTTGTGTATCTTCCAAGAGACCTGGAGCTTAGTTCCGGTACACAGGGTGGGATTCTCCACCTACTCTGTCCCTGCACTAACCTCGGAATCTGGGAGAGGGCGTCCTTCGGGCGGCCTGCTCATTTGGGTGGCAGCCTCCCTAGATTGTAGAGTAGAGGAGCTTCCCACAGGTTGCCCGGACATCCAAAATATTACCTTAATAGATCAAAGGGGAAGACTGGTTTTAAATGTCTATAATGTTTATGCCAGAGGGACTAAGGGTGGGAAAAAGTCACCTGTAATATCTCTTCTTGAGACCCTACTAAATAAAACCCAATATAAGTTGCGTACACTGGTCGCGGGCGACATGAACTGTACGTTCGAGCCTTTGGGCTCGGACGTTGCCCTTGACCAAGATGAGGAGGACATTAGGTTGGGGATCCCTGTATTGGAAATCCCACCCATCAGAAGGTGGTCAGAAGTGGCGCTACAGCTATACTCCCTGAGCCTGGAATTAAACCTAAGGGCTGCTAACGGGAGGACAATCTCGGATAGGGGGGGTGCCCATACGTACAATAGACCAGGCCACACCTCCAGGATAGATTACATACTAGTAGATGTATATCTATGGAACCATGTGAGGGACATGTTGGTGGTCCCTACAACTGAAAGCGACCACAACCCACTTTCCTTAAGCATGGATCAGTGGTGGCGACCTGTAACTAAGGGTCATCACAACCTGGTAGTAGTCCCCCCCGACGAATCTGTAGTCTCGCTCTGTGGTAGACGAATAAAATGGGCTAAATTGGCCCTATCTGAGGCAAGGGTCGGAGAAATGTCTTCCCTCTTAAATCTTGCAGTGACATCCCTGGGGTCCCCCATAGAAGGGGTGGGTAGGGTGAGTGGACTATTTGTCTCCTTGGTAGAGGCCTTGACTAATGTGTTTACCATTCACCCTAGTAAGTTGGGTAACAAGAGAAGTAAAAAACCAGATGACGGCTGGTATACTCAAACATGTAGGGTACACAAGGCAAGGCTTGTTGAGGCAGTAAAGCTCAAATCCCTCAGCGAAATACAGGAGGCAAGGAAGGCCTACAATAGATCTCTCAAAAGTGCTAGGAGGGAGTGGGAAGATAAATTCTGGGAAGACCTGCTCCAAGCTAGCAAAAATAGGGACTCAAGGGCTTTTTGGAATCTTATAGGCTCACGGAATAGGCCCGAGGCAGCCATGAGACCCTGTAACATCCCGCCACAAAGCTGGGTAAATCATTTTGGGGCTTTATACCTCCCGGCAGACGGGGAACCGAATGTTAGGGCGAACATCCCACTAGTAATTGAACCTCACGCCTACGATCTCTTTACCCCGTTAGAGATTGAAAAAGTAATAGGGTGGGTAGCACCCCGCAAGGCAGCTGGCCCTGATGGCCTCCCGGGAGATCTTATGAAGGCATACCCAGTGGAGTGGGGAAGGGTCATTGCTGCCCTCCTTAATGACATCATGATGGGAGGGCCAGTCCCAGAATCATGGAAAGGGGCGGTGGTGGTCCCGATCTACAAAAAAGGGTGTAGAGAATCCCCGGGGAACTACCGCCCCATAAGTCTGATTGACTCCACCCAAAAGATAGCAGGCAAAGCTATACTTGGGAGGATTCTACACTGGGTGGAGGAGAATAAAATACTATCGGACTTTCAGGCAGGTTTCCGGGGAGGAATGGGGACAATAGAGCAGGTGTTTAGGTTGGCACTTTTGGGGTGGAAGGTGGTGGAGCTAGGCAAGGGCAGTCTATACCTGGCCTTTATAGACCTAAAGACTGTCTTTGACCTAGTCCCCCGGGAAGAGTTATGGAGGGTGCTTCACGACCTGGGATTGCCCCCTTACATCCTGTCCCTCCTCATTAGCCTCCATGCCCACACTTTCGCACAGGTCCGCTGGGGTAAAAACGGAGAGCTCACTGAGAAAATACTGGTGTCAAGGGGCGTGAGACAGGGTTGCGTTCTGGCGCCCACCCTATTCTCACTATATGTGAATGGGGTGGTAGAACATCTCCAACTAGAACCAGCCGACGCCCCTTGTCTCGGAGGAGTGCGGGTCCCCACCCTGCTATTTGCGGACGACACGCTTTTGATCTCCAAGACTCCGCAAGGTCTCCAGAAACTGCTAACCCGCTTTCATGATTTTTGTGCTGCAAAGGGTTTAGTAATTAACGTGGACAAAACTAAATACTTAGTCCTAAATCCACCAAGGAAATTGGGCCGCCCACCTACGCTTAACTCCGTTGCCTTGGAGAAAGTATCCGAATTCGACTACCTTGGAATTCGGATAACGGATAGAATGTCCTGGGCACCCCACATTGATAAGATGGTCCTTAATCATAAGAGAGTAGGAGGAGCCCTGTTGAGGGAATTCCGGGCTTCACCTAGGAGATCGCTTACCCCAGTGATTGATATCTACAAGGCCAAGGTAGTTACATCAGCCTAGTACGGGGCAGAACTGTGGGGACACTGCCGTTTGGATGCCCTGGCTACAGTGGAGAGTAAGCTACTAAAATCCTTTATCGCCATCCCTCTGAGCACCCCAACTGTACCTGTGTTGTTGGATACAGGTTGCAAAAACATCAAAGATCAAGCTCAACTTCGCCCCCTCCTTCTATGGACACGAATTTGGAGGGGTGAGGAGCTAAAATCTTATGCTGATGGATTGGCGGAAATAATGAGCTTGGGCGGATGGGCAAAAATAAGATGGCTGAGAGACACTAAAAAACTTTTGGAGAAAATCGGCCGGGGGACTGTTGGTCTTCACGTTCGGCCCCACCAAAAGAGGTTGTGAAGAACCTTTATTGGAAATGGGCTGCAGAGCACCTAGTTACTAACCCGAACCATTGCAAGTCCACCGCTGCCTTTTTACTAGTAAAAGATGTTGTGGTATTTGAGCCTTATTTGGACCTCATCACCCTCCCTTTTGACCGAGCACGATATTTTAAATTTAGAGTTGGCTCACTTCCGCTTGAGGCTGTGGTATCAAATTGGAATTCAGCTGCTCATACGTCCCCCAACTGTGCTTGCTGCCCGAGTAGGATAGAGTCCATCACGCATATCCTGTTTGAATGCCCGGACTATGCAAAGCCCAGGAGTTTTTGGCTTAAACCTCTTTGCCGAAACATGGGTACACGTAGCTACCTAGTAGCTTTGCGCATCTTAATGACGGACACATCCCCCTCAATTGTATGTGGAATAGCTAAATTTTTAAAGCAGTTTTGGCTTATTCGTTGCAAGAGACTGTCAGTAGCGGTTTAATTCTTTTTTAGCTAAATTATTCTGGGCATTTCTTCTTTGTCCTTTTACCCTTTTTAAATGAACTTTAATATTGACTTCTTAAATGATGCTTTTTGTACATTTGTAAATGATTGTATTGTACGTGTGCTTATAAGATATCTTGCATATCGAATAAAAGCTTAAAAATAAAAAATAAAAATATTGGTAACACTGGTGTCACCTTGTAATAAAGCATTTTGGGGAATCTCATTCATTCCATTGGCAGTTTAAAGAACAAGGGAGACAATAATGAGAATTAAGTTGTTGATGCCTTCAGTTTAAAGTGAAATGACGGAGTCTGTTCTTTAATGCCATCAAAAACATAATTCATCTCAGTGCCACCTACCACAGGAACCATCAGATAAATAGGATGCCGTCTGTATGCTGATAAAGGGTGATGATCTTGTCAGGAAATCTCCAGGAAACTCAATGTAGACTTGAATTAACATGGGCACAGATAACGTTTTGAAACTATGAAAGCTGTGGTTTCTAACAGTCAGTCTGAAATCATGGTTTTAGAGGTTTCTGAGGGATGAGATGAATTTGTCAACCCCATGTAGTTGTGATGCACAGTATGCCATAACATGAAACACAGGGTATATTTACTAGGAAACAGTGATTTGCTCATTCTGCAGCACACATAGAAAGAGCAAAACGAGAAGGAGAAATACAAGTATTTCTACTGTATTTCTCCTCGCTGCGCTACTCTAACGCCTGCTTTTAACTAGTATTTGTTTTTGGAGCTGCCTCAGAATTACAGATTCTTGTAAATGCATGGAAACGCCCACAGCAACACCCATTGTACGCCCCTTTCATGCAAAGTGCTGCATGAAAAGGAGCTGTATTTACAAGGCAGCATTAAGCCACTCAAAGTGGCTCTGCACTGCTTTGTATATATGGAGCAGGGCATAGTGCCTTCGGAGCATTGCTTAAAAGTGAGTCTCCGGTGGTGCTATGCCCTTAAAAATATGCCCATAATGCTGTGCTTTCAATCTGTTCATGGAGAATCTGATGTGAGAATCTGTTTTGCTAACTTTTTGGACCACTTGTGTACACACACTGAAATACAATGCAGCATTGAATATACTATTGCATAGGACATCTCTTTATGCAGGGAGTCCCATTATTTAAGGACAAGCTTACATCACAGCGGGTAGACCAAACCAAAATACATTATTCTCTGTTGCTGGCATAGTACACCTGTAGATGTTTATAATTTGAAATCAGTTTATCCTTTCCTTTTCAGACCACTGTAAGCTATTTGCTCTTATGGCAGCACATGCTCATAAGCGAAAGTCATCCACCACATGTTATCAAATAAGACATTAATATCATGATAGGCAATATGCCTACAACACAAACCTCGTAGCACATCAGAACACAACCTCCATAACAGACCATCATAAGCTACATCTGCGACGAAACCCCAAACCATGCAGAAAGTCACAGGACTACAGAAGGTGCTACAGATGTCATACCAATGGCAGATTGTATACTGTATAAATGTTAATGACATAGCACACCATTGCTAACACAATACAATTGTGCTGCTATGCATTTTCAAAGTGTTTTCTACTTTCTGAACACTACAAGCTACCCCATTTCAATTCTTCAATAACATTTAAATGATAGCAGATTTTTAAGTTCACCCAGAAATATCTGTTGCGGGTCTGTGAACCGGATCATAGCCAATGCAATCCATTAATTTCCATCTCATTTCACATCGATGAGGCTCGCCTAATTCGATGACATTTGAATGCACGTAAAGGTCAAACTATGACCCTTCACCTTGGAAATGGCAAGGCACTATATTACAATGAATGACGTACTGCGATTTGAATTGGAGGAAATTGAAACAAATTAGATTTTTAAACTGATAATGGCTACTTGTTTCTCATTTTATGATTCCTCCTTTTCCGAAAAAATGAAATGAACTTCCACTTCTCCTGACAATTCATCATGACATGGTTTATCTAGGGCCAATTGTGCCCCAGTGGTCACTGTGAAGAACATTTAAGTCGTGTTGCTGAAAGATTATGGGCCAGACCATAACAATTTTTTATCAGCGCTAATGTCTTCAGTGGTGTATACCAAAGTGATGGTTGCAACCACCCTTCATCAATGTATAATAGAAGTGTAGTTATGCTTCCAGTATTGTTTGCCACCACTGTGAGTGAATTAAGAAGAAAAGTTGCAGCTGATGTATAAAACAACACAAGCCCAACATATTACTGTACAGAATAGCATAGTAGCAATACAGCACAACAATAACCCATCTATATAATATGAGAACAAAAACAGCACACCATTGCAGAAAACACATGTAAAGCCGACACAAAATCACATCAACCAAATAACAGATCAGATAAAAATATTACATAAACATCTGATCGAACTCGACAGCACAAACAAAACCACAACACAATGCAGCAACCAGCATAAAATGGTACTGTACAACATATTAAATGAGTAGTGCTTTGCTGTGGCTTGTTGTTGTTTTATGTCACATCATATTTTAATTTGTTTGTATTTATTTTAATCACTTCACAGTTTAATTAATTACAGTTGATTACAATCACGACAATACCAAATTGATATTAAAAACAATTAAGGCATTTTCCTAAATCACCATCCGTGACAGGGCTTGAAGTTCATACAAAGATTTTTTTTTAAATCACTTACAGAGGCCTTCTCACCCAATGACTTGTGAATATTATGATACTGTACAGCTTTAGAATACTACACATTTTGATTATATAAAAGGATGATCTCACAGCCTAATTTAAAGAATGACATTCTTCTATAAAGTGCACAAGCTCCATTCTCATACAGAGCAAGCACAATAGCTTAATTATCGGCTTTACAAAAACGATACTTTTAAATTCATAATTCCATTAAATGTTTGCGTCAGCAATAGTATCTGAACAGAAATGTATAATCCCCATGGTTGCTCTTCCACTGATAACCATGTTAACAAACTATACAAATGTAGGTACTTTTGCACATAACTGATTTGTCTTCCCTCTGAAGCACAAGCATATGGCATCGATAACGGTAGTGTGTACCTCAAATCCTCTAGAAAATACACATTGCATACTCTAGATTCTCTAGAAAGTCATACACAAAGACAAAATAGATGGGAGAGGCCTTCCTTGACAATAAAACAAACTTGCCATACTTACGCAATGGATGGAATGGTTGTTTTATACTATGTAGTGCTGTTGCTGTGAGTGGCTGTTATGGTCAATTGTGTTGTTGTGTTGTGTTCTGCTTTACTGTGTTGCTCCACAGCACTTCTGTGATGAGGTTCTGGGTCGAATTGTGCTTGTATTATGTTATGTTGTTGTGCTGTGGGTGGTTAGTCATGTTCCATTCTTGTGTTGCATTATTGTATTGTAGATTTCTCCTCTTAGTTACACCTTCATTTTACATTGTGTTGAAGTGTTCTATTATTATTGTTATGTTATGTTATTATGTTATGCAGATCTGTAGAGCACACTATCTCCCGAGAAGGTATCCAGGAGCTGAGCAAGTGAGGATTTAGCTTGTATCCTCCTTCACACACTTTCAGAAATGCTGATACATTTTCACTCAAAAGATGCTTCTTTGAGGTCACCGCAAGCGGCCAAGAGTTGTCAGCCAAGAGTTTTCAGAAACACCAAGCTGACAGAAACCATTGGTTCACATTTTGCCTCAAAGCGTTTAGGGTTACTGCATCTCAGCATAAACTGTCACGGCGGAATCATTTTATTCAGTGGTAAGGACTCCCTGATTATTGTCATACATTAAACTTTTTGATGAGGTTTCAGCACCAAATTATACCTTTATTCAAGTCAGTGAAGTCAAGACTGAAGCGTTGGCCGATATCTGAAGATCCTAAGTGATCATGATATACACTATCATGGCAAATCTTGTTCTAATCACACATTTCACAGCAGGGTTGCAATTGAGGTCCCCTGACCCAAGAAAAGATAGAACCATATGATCATTTGGAAGGTGAAACAGGCAGAATTTACTCATGCACAGAGATCTTGAGCCTGAGCCATAAAAAGGTTGTTCTTAGTGCGATTCTATTCATAATGCCAGCCCTCTTCCTTTGGAGTGAGGGATTTACAAATGTATTTGACCAAAAAGGGAGTGTTCCTCAAAAGTGTGACAACTGTCTACTTAAATATTATTATTGCAACAAGAATTGACTTATGCCTCATTTCCAAAAGTATATAAACAACACGTGGTTCCTCCTAAGAATAACCTTCTTAAATATGTAGAGGAAATGACCTTATATTGAACAATCTGTCTCCATATAATACTGTAAAGGGCACATATCATAGTCTCATATATTTCATATTTCAATTGGATATTAATTGCCAAAAAGTTAAAAAGACGGTGTGAAACTGCAGTGGTCGTTTCAGTGATAATGCTACAAACACAAAGAAGACAAAAAATCCAATCATGAAGGCATCTCTACATAAGTGTAACATTCATTTAGGCAAGGGACATGGTCCATCAATAAACATAAATCCAAAATATTTTCAGGCCACTTACTGAGAGTTGAGCTTTCAGCCCCATTGAGAAAATCGGATGGACATCATCAGGACGAAAGCATAATTTAAAAGTTTCTGAGACCAATGAGTCCAAGGTTCCAAGACACAAAATAAGCCCTCAAAAAATTGTTCACGGGAATAACTGATTCCATGAAAGGGCTGATCTCTGGCAGAAATGTGTAACTGTGTGGGAGATGTGGAAGAGAAAGGCACACTGTAACAGACCTGCCAGAGACAAAGCCTCAAAAAAATACACTTTGCACAGCACACATTTGCTAACATGTTGAGCAGCAAGGTGGCATAGACCTCCCTGTCAGGAACACAACAGAGTATTATAAATTGCTGCTTTAAATCACTCATTTGTGGAATAGGTTACTCCTTGCAAGCATGTATTTGTGTTTTTTGGGACAGGAAGACCCTTAGGGATCCACTGTTTTTCTTTTTTTAAAGATGCTTTTCTCATGTGCCACCTGCATGGGGCACCTCCATGAACCCTTCAACATGTGTGGTGGCTAAAACCAATTGTGCCTTTGCAACTGCTGTGTGAAGAAACTTCTTCCCTCACCTTCTCTGTATTTAGTTGCCTCCCATTTGTCTCTAATGACAGCCACATATCTTGCATCAGAGCCCTTCTTTGTACCCACCCAATGCATCCTTCTTCATATTTTATGGTCAGACTTGATGTACGCGCAGCTTGCATGAGCCAGATCTGGCTGTATCGAAAGCTGTTTACAAAGCACCAGATTAGCCTGTATGGATTAAAACTGACCTCTACCTTCCAAGTCATTTATATATAACAATAGCCTGCCTCGCTCCTGCTTTATGAAATTGGGTTGAGGTAGTCGATCTATTGTCACGCAATGCTGATATAATTTTAGATACTTTCCAACTTCAAATGGTTGCTCCTTCAACCTATTATATATCACTACGAACCTCAAACAACATGAGATTGGAAGGTGCTGATGTTTGGTATTATCTTTTAAAACCACTGCTGTTACTCTTCAGCTAAAAATCCCTCTGTAAACCTCTCAGCGTGTTTAACATTAAATGGCCAAATGAATCCCGACATACAAAAGGGGTTTCCAGATTTAAGACAGCTTTAACCATGGAAAGACAGATTTGATTTAAGTAAGTTTTGTAATGTTTAAGACATCCAAAAGATTGTTCTCTAGGTAAAAGAAAGTTAGAAGGCTCCCCTTCATACAGGAAAATACCTTTGTAAAACAAGCCCTTTCTTCCTGGCTTAAGCCAACTTTACAATGATTGTAATTCTTGGAAATCTCTTAGTATACAAGGCCCTGATACCTACTGACTCGAGGCCTAACATGTAGTCACTAGGATCTCTATGACTTTAGCAAGTCAGCATTTGTGGATCACCTTCCCATAAGAGATGCAATCCTCTCTTAATCTCTTTAAATGTGTGGTGTATGCTTGTGATGATATGGATTTAATTTTCCCTCATTAATGTTTTTGAGTGGTTTTGATTGCAATCACTTGATAAGTAAGAGTGTGAGAGCATATGCCACAGAGTGCATACTTGATCTCTATAAAAAGCAAAGAACCAACCATCACTCATCCAATCATTCATCCACTCGTTTATGCATTGTTGTGGCTATTGAGCTGTGCTCTGATAGCAACCATTGCTCTTGAGCAGAGTCAGTTCCAGCCTTTCTGTTATGCGCGATGCACTGATACAGGCATTTTGGCAATAAACATATCAGCAGTTTTGGCATTTTGTTAACGTTGCATATATAACCTGTAGGTTCCAGTTACAGGTTTAACTTTTTTATGCGTGCGTTGTGATTGGCTGCTGGAGTCGTTTCGCGCTCTTATGTGATATTGGCACACGAATAATGTTATTTATACTTGGCTGCCCTTGATAGCCCCCGGCTATGATGTTATCTCTCACGTGAAAGGTCAAGCAGAAAAACTGCACAGTTTTTGTTGAGAGAAAGTCGCCGGGGATTAAAGGGATCCCGTGAGCAGCAGTTCGGCGTAACAGGGCCATATATCCTGCTCAGCTTATTAAGAGGGCAGCTCCCTAGCAGCTGGAGAGCTGAAGGCCACGCGCATCCATCATTGTTATCTTGCTGAGAGGTACACGGGGTTGGCCGGGATACCTCTGTGAATTGCTGTCAGCTTTATCAGACGGCTCAGCGCAGGGGCTCCGGATCTCAGCGGTGCAGTAATGGGACCGCACCCTGGCTGAGCGAGATTGTGAATGCCTCTTTCCCAGTGTCTGGGAGGCTGTCGCAAAAGCCATTTTAAATGAAATTTCCATTTGTGACATTTAAAAAACCGAAATCATAAAGAGGCATCTTTGTGCAGGAAGAGGAAATTGGAGTCATTTTAGCTGTGGGTTGGTATTTCGAGAAAAGAAAAACCCATCTGACACGCGTTTATTTCATGCATTGAACATTATTTGAGCTAACGGCGGATTTCTCATACAGTTTCCTTGAATTAAAATGCCATTAATGCGATCAGACTGTATCTGCAGGTCTCTTGCTGTGTTTGACCTGCCTGGCCGCCTCCAAATAAAGGTCCCTACACCCTGGCTTGGATGTCTGATAAGAATGTTCTTTAGAAATTGACAACATTCTTCTATCACCAGCTCACTCAAAAATGCCATTTTCCCTGCATTCCACAAAACATCTTACATCAAATTCCGTTTCAAAAGTAAGGTCCATTGCTAACATAAGAACCTACAGACCAATCACGGAAGGATAATCCGCGGTGGTGGTGACGGAAGGACTAGTTTCTGGGCACTTTACTAAGACCATTCAAGAGAATGATCCCAGTCTGCTGCTCTCTGTTTCTTTTCTGCCCTCTGCATGGAAATTCATTCCCTCTGTTAACCCTTGTCAAAATGTGGTGCCTGCTCTCATGCAGCTGGGTCTCTCAGCTACTTTGGATGTGGTACACCATGTTCGCCCATAACCTCTTCAAAGGGTGAACCAGAGAACCAGAGGAATATCTTGCAAAGGATTACCTCCTCCACTGTGTGGTAAGCTAAGATCCGTTGCTACCTGACATACCTATACCAACAATACACATTCTGTCAGGTCTACCACCGAGTCTCACAACAACACTCTTCAGTTGAACCCTAACCTCAGTTCATTACCAAATCCAATAAATCGTCACTTTACTACAAATAAGTTGAAGAAAAAAAACCTCTTGGGACTGTTGAAATCCTCAGATATCAAATCATTAAAGCTTAGCATATGGCTGTCAATAATGGACAATGAAGACAGCCAAAACATGACAAGCAATACCGCCAAACGTTAAATCCTTACCTTGGTGATTTACCCTCCTAACAGCCTTTCTCACAGTGACTTCTGAAATTCAGAGAACTGCCTTTACCTGCCAGCAATTTTAGGAAGCTTTGGCCTCTCTTGGACTTCAATGTGCATCCGGTCCAGATGACGGATTAACAGTGAAATCTTTCCTCCTTAGACTTCCGCAAAGGATCTTCCCTTTATTCTGATTCACTTGATGGAAAAAAGCAGTATTGCTCCATTGCTTGATAGACTTGATTACACCAAATAGCCCAAATTTACAGACACTTTGCATTGGTTTTGTGTTACTTTGTTAATGGAAATTCTACACAAAGTATTTTGGTGGGATTTGCAATCCAATGCAAATAGCAGTTTTCATTGGATTGTAACACAAAGTTACAGAAAGTTGCACAGTGCGCTACCTTGTATTACTTTTCGTCCATGGGTGTTCCAATGTTGGTGCAAGGGCATTACCATGCAACCACCCATTTGTTTTTTGATGCAAAATCCTATCTATAAAGAATTCAAGCAGGGATTTGCCCAAAAATCCTGTGCCTCCTTGAGACAGGCATAATGAGATGAAATATTCTGATTTCTTCTCGTTTTTCCTACTTTGCATGTATGCTGCATTGGAAAGCACACATACAAAGTGGGGACTGCATTAACACACAGTTTTTGCACTGGATGATGTCCCATCCAGCGCAAAAGCTGTGCCGCCCACAACGCAGACCCAATTGCAAATACTGCACCAGCAAAGAGGAAGAGTAGAACAGAGTAACATCACAGTAGATATAGCACTGTTGTGCTCTCTCTGCAACTCTACTTGCTCCTCTGCATTGCCTGACTTCTGTGTAAGTCTGTGCCCAACTGTCACATATTTTGTACTCCTGCTTCCCTCCTCTGAAGACTCCAACAGATGAAAAACTCTGCTGCTGGGTTACTGTTGCATCTGTTTCCTTGGAATTGTATCACGCCGGCTTTATTAACATTCCTGTGGTTCTTTATATCCACCATTGGTCAATTAATGCATTTGTACTCTCTCCCTCTGGAAGATACATTGTACCTCCCAGCTAAGACATCACTTCAGATCAAAATCAAGACTTTAAATTGACATGCATAGGTGCCACAAACACTCCACAGGAGACTTCGCTTTTCAGAAGTTGCAACAGTCAAGAACCTTGTACTGGTGGTTGTAGGCCACTACATTGGGAGTCACAAAATCGGGAGTCACTACATTGTGATCACTACTTTGGGAGTCGATAGATCGGGAGTGCAACTAAATTTAGTGAGTCATTACATCACATTAAACAAACCATAACCCCTGGCATCAATATCAACGTACACTCAATTGGGTTACTCATGAACAAACAGGGCCTCGTTTATAAACTTTTGGCCTAGAGCAAATATTTAGTTTTAAAAGGCCTCTTTTGTGAAGTACACGCATTTATTTAGGGACTTACTACGTCTACGTAGAGCAAGCTCTGAGGGGGACAGCCCCAAATACACTGGCGACACCATTTCTAAATGAGATATAAATCCCCATTTTAACGACGCAACTTGACCCGCATAATCCTCGCAGGGGAGATTTAAACAGTATGCTTACACTGCAAGGATTAAGTCCAAATTACTGGACCGCTCTTACAGAAACAAGGCCCACATACTTCTGAAAGTATCTCTTAGTTAGGTAACAGAACCCAAAGAACAGCTGCTGGGGCTCCAGGAGGCAGAGGTGGCATGCACAACATGCAGAACCAGATCGGCAGACCTTGGTGGTCCCAGTCGGGCAGGTCGGCGCTTCCGACCAGATTCCCTTAAAGCACTGCAGCCGCGAGCCATGCAGAGGAACAGCCGGTAGAGCCTGAAGTGAGAACATGCTGACTGAGTGAAGCAGCAGCTTGTGACTTGGGGGTAGGCCTCGCACGGCCCTTCCGGTGCTGGCAAGGACGTGGCTGACTTGCCCTTCCCCGGGCTGATGCTCTTAGATAATGATCGGGCGCTGCGTGTGGCACAATTGCAAAAGTGAAAGCAGGGCGATCGCAGGCTGCACATAAAAGAAATGACAACAGAGCTCCAGCAAGCTCTTTAATAAAATAAAAAAACAGCGAGACGCAAGTGCGAGGCATGCCGGGATATTCAATACGCCTGGTACGTCACAGGAAGAACATTATAAGCAAGCATTGAAAGTGCACTCAAAATGTATACTAACTGGAAAATTGCCGAAATTGAAAATTGGAAAACAAAGAATCCCATCATGTTTAGAGACTGTAAGCCAGAGGTCTTCAAACTTTTGGGTGCCGAGACCCCCCTGTCAACATTTTCAGTCGTAAGGACCCACTCCTGACAAACATTTCTAAACCTATAGGCAGGGCTTCTGGAATTACGAGGCAGGTGAGGATCAAATTGCACGAAAGGCTTGACTAAATTGTGTGAGAGGAAAATGTAAATAATGTTATGTGATGCAACATTATTTTGGGATAGAATTGCTTCATTATTTTGACATTTTTTGCTCACAATAACACAGTACCAGTTTATAACCAAAATACAGCAATTAACATCAGAAAGATGTCAAGTCAACCTTTGTGATGGGCCTTCCACTCCGCAGGAATACGTGCTGCCACATTAGAAGCTCACCTGGCCCTGGCCGGGAGCAGCAGGGGTCCCTAAAACCCTGGTGGTCTTGTGCAGAGTTAAGCAATTTACCCATGCGCTTTCCTCTCACCCCCTCCCTTCCATCCCTCTCGCCTCTCCCAACTCCTTATCCCTCTCTCATATTGCCGGCATTTTTATTTCACCCCTTTTTACAACTTCTGAACTCTCCCCATTCAACTTCTCACTTCACCCTTAATCACCTCTTGCCATTCTGTCTTTTCACTGCCCTTATCTCTAACAGTTTCTCGCATTTATCTCATGGCCTCTCTGGCCCCGTCACCTCCCGTGCCCATCTGCACTCCTCATTCACCTCAAGTCTCTCCATTCAAATTGTTGTCTATTTGTATCTTACACCTCTCCAGTCCCCCTATTCATCTTTCACATCTCTACTTTGTTCTTTCACACCTCCTTGAACAAATGTCCCTCTCCCCTGTTACCTCAGCACCAGTGCTTAATTAGAGCAGGTGGTTTCCGGTGCTCCGCACTGGCACCTAATTGTGCACACAGACACTATGACCGTCTGCCACATGGTGGCTCTGTCTGTGTAATTTAGAGATGAGCAGAACAGCTGTTTAATAATTCAATATACATTAAAAACGATAAACTCCTGACATCCATGGCATTCTTATAGCTTTGGGGGCTTGAAATAGTCACACTTGTACAGTGTTATGGTTGGTAGTTGCATAGGTATTGTCATTGGCCGCACAGGCAAGTCAATGGGTGGGTGGTTAAAGTTGCAGTGGCTCCAACAATGCACCTCATCTCTCTGTAGCTAGCATCTTTCTGACAAACATTTTTTTATAGTGCTTCGCATAGTTTACTCACACTCAGTTCTGTGATCTTCCATAGTACATATTCTTTGTAGCAGGCACATTAACCATCTGCCCTCTGTGGATGAGAAGAGTGCCCATGTGAGTGAATGGTGAGCGATGCAACAGTATGTGAGTAGGGAAAGAGGAGTGACTGCAGGGTGAGTGGGGTGGCCATATGAATTTGAGTGTGGATATTAGTGCAGAGTAAGCATGGGCGAAGTTTGCGAATCTCGCAATCCGCAAAGTTCGCGAATTCTCGCGAATTTGCAGATTTTTTTTTGTGTTCGCAAGGATTTCTGCCAGTTCGCAAGGATTTCTGCCAGTTCGCGAGGGTTTTGTACCAGTTCGCAATTGCGAACTTACATGTCGGCTCGCAACGGTCACAATTATGTTGTTTCTACGTCTGGTTCATCATCACAGGTTCCCAGCACCCTCTGTTTCACCCCTGCCACCCTCTGTTTCACCCATGCCACCCTCTGGTACATCAATGCCACCCTCTGGTTTATCATCACTGTAGATTATGGGGGAAAAAGCAAGCACACCTGCCTGCTTCAACTGACATGAATTAATTTGGGGTTGATTTATTAATGTGTCACTGTTTTAAAATTCCAGACTGGCACCTGCTTCCTTATCTGTAATTTGCTTTCTGTTGCAGTGCAATTTTTTTTTCCAGGACCTTTGTGGCCTACTTGTAGCTATTCTATGAGCCTGCTGTGAGGGTCAGAGCACGGTCATACAATTGTTGCAACTAAGCATGGGCGGAAAATCCGTTTCGCTCGCGGATTTTGCGGATTTTCGGTAAATTCGCAATCCGCGAGATTCGCGAATCTCCCGCAAAATCCGCAAATCCGCGAGCAGCGGATTTTATGGCTTGCTCGCACTGTTCGCGTGAGTTCGCGGCTTCCCAGTACAACTTCGCGCCCCGCGAATAAGCGCTAAATTGCAGAAATACGATCTTAGCAAAACTGAAACTACTTACCAGGTTCAAAAGTTCAGGCTCATCATTAGTAGCCATTTCCTGTAGTGCTTCCTGAGGGGCCCCTCCAGAGTTCAGTTGCCAGTTGCAACTATTATGTGACACTGCTCTGAACCTCAGAATAGTTACACATATGCCACAAAGGTCCTGAATTACAGCTAAGGGAGACAAGCAGGAGCCAGGCTGGAAGTTCAAATCCATTAATCAGCCCCTAATTCATTATTGTCAGTTGAGGCAGGGCAGGTGTTGTAACTAATTTTGCAACAATGAAAGCACTTAGCAAGTGCAAAAGATCACTAATCAGGAAGCACTAAAGAAGCAGGTGCCAGCTAAAAAAATATTCTGTGACACATTAATCAGCCCCAAATTAATTCAGGTCACTTGAGGCAGGGAAGGTGTGCTTTGCTTTGCCACAATAATGTACACTGACTGGACAACCAGAGGGTGCTGTGATGAAACAGAGGGTGGCATGGGTGGGCCAGAGGGTGGCATGAGTAGTCAGAGAGTGGCAGTGGTGACAGAGAGTGGCAGTGATGAAGAAGAGTGTCCCAAACAGGCTGGACACGTAGAAACAACAAGTTCGCAAAACTTGCGACCCGACAGGTAAGTTCGCGTTTGCGAAATTGTACAAAACCCTCGCGAACTGGCAGAAACCCGCGCGAACACACAAAAAAAAAAATCCGCAAATTCGCGAGAATTCGCGGATTTTGCGGATTGCAAGTTCGCAAATCCGCAAAATTCGCGAACGCGAGATTCGCAAAATTCGCCCATGCTTAGTTGCAACTAGCAACTGAACTCTGGAGGGGCCCTTGTCAGGAAGCACTACAGGGAATGGTTACTAATGATGAGTTTGAACTTTTGAACCTGCTGAATGCTTTCACTTTTGCAAAACTCGTTTTTCTGCAGAACAGCATTACAGCAACTGTAATGCCCCAAACAAGCTTATATGAGAAAGTTGATTTCTAATCCAAAAGTTATCCAAAGAGAATCAAAAGGCCTCAAATCCAAAAAAGTGCAGGCAAATGTCAACCTGAGGAGTTATTCTGATAAAAATCATCATTTTCAGGTCTATGCTGCTTGCTATTAGATTCCTTGTGCAGAATTGCAATTTTTGTAATTTTGCGAGTGCGAGATTGTTGCTGCCCGCCGCACCTACATGTTCGCAATTGCGAACTTATGCCGCACGCCGCAAAATTGTATCACCAAGAAAAAAAAATCCGCTGCGTGCAAATTTGCGGATTTTCGGTAAATTCGCGAGCATTCACGGATTGCGAATTTACCGAAAATCCGCAAAATCCGCGAGCGGAATGGATTTTCCGCCCATGCTTAGTGCAGAGTGGGATGAATGAATGCATGGTTAATGATGGGCTTGTTTGAGCGAGTTGCAAATTGAGCAGTGAGGGGGCAGGTGAATGAGGTGTCACATGAGTGCAGGATGAGTGCAGATGAGCAGCAGGCTGAGGTACAAGGTGAACAACGCAAGTGCATTGTGATTGCAGAGTGATCAATGTGAGTGCAGGGTGAGAGGGAGAATGATGTGAGTGCATGGTGATCAGTGTGAGTGCATTGTGATCGCTGTGAATGCAGGGTGAGCATGACAATGAATTGCGAGAATGAGAAGTGAGTTCTCTGAATGCAGGGTGCATTTCTAGACACTTGGAGTAACTCAACATATTATTGACGGCGGCGTAGAGTTTAAGATATAAGTTAAACTATTGCTATTATGACATTAATCAAGGATCGAGGGTGGAGGGTGGAGGAAATAAATAATATGCTGATCTTGCAACATACTTCCAGTCCTATGGTTAGGGTTGCCTGCTCATTATTTTGATGTCCCAGATGGTACAAAAATAAGCAGTCACCTAAAGCTGTATATTTCAGCCCTCATCTGTGCATACTTGGAACAGCAAATCTAAATAGAAAGCACTTTTCATTGTGTTCTAGGGCTGCCTCAATGATCCATGACTGATAATTAAAGGGAACAAAGACAGAAAAGTCACATTACGAATATGTTTATTTATGCGTTTTTATATAGCCCGGACATTTCCCGAAGGTGTCAGATCGCTTCACACTACAGGAACAGTAATGTTACATGAGCAGAAAATTACTGTTTAAATCTCCCCTGCGAGGATTATGCGGGTCAGGTTGCGTCGTTAAAATGGGGATTTATCTCTCATTTAGAAATGGTGTCGCCAGTGTATTTGGGGCTGTCCCCCTCAGAGCTTGCACTACGTAGACGTAGTAAGTCCCTAAACAAATTACAAAAGCAAACGTTAAGTTACATGAGGCAAAAGTGACAATAGTGAGCAACGAAAATACAAGAGGTAGCAAACGGTACATTACAGGAGGAAAAAGTGATATGTGTGCAGGTTCCAAAAGCGTACAAAGTACAAGTAGAGGTATAATACTGCAATAAATGGCAGACACTCAAACACAATAACAAACGTTACGTAGACAATGGTGGCACTTGTGCAAGTATATAAAGCAAACAAAATGTGAGAGGTAGCAAACAGTGTGTTACAAGAGAAATGGCTGGTATTTGTTTCTTCTGGCAACTCTGCTTTTTATTTCTTTTCATGAAATGCATTCTCACACTATTGCAGTAAATGTAAAATACAAATGTAAGGAAAAGGCTGAGTTGGGGCCCAGGGGGTACTGGAACTATAAAAAAAACTAAGCCTCAGTAACCAGTTTTCAAAAGGTATGTAAATATGCAAATGGTTGTTAACGACCTGTGAAAAACTCAGGGGTGCCGGGCTGTGCTAGAGATGAGACTGCAGACACAGCCCAGTGGAGCTCACAGCAGCTCGAGCTGAGACACACTACGGGGGAGGAAGGGGGCTGAATCCCTGTAGTCAGATGGGCCCAGGCAGAAGTGTGATCGGGAATGCGCAACCCCCTTTCCATCACTCCACGGCCCCCCTGGGGGTCGCGCCCCACAATTAGAAGACCCCTGCTGTAAGCTGTACCAAAGTTAATCAAAATACACGCACATATCCGAGACCCTGAAAGCAAAGAGGCAGCACCGAGGGGCGGGTGCAGACGCTGCGGGCAAAGCCACAAAGAGTGCGAAGCCATCCACCAATCAAGCACAAAACAAGCACTGAAAATGCAATAGGACTCTTATTTACAAGAGACATATTGCATTTTCTATAGAAGTGCGGGCGTGAAAGAAGGCATGGACGGCAGGGGGTGCTGCCGGCCTGAGAAGTCACGAACGGCAGGATGGAACAGGAGGAGGCATGGAAACGAAACTTTTTTAAAGGTAAAGGGGCCGATAGCTGTTGAAGAACAATAATAACGACATGGCCGCCATGAGACGGGATTAAGTTTACATAAACCAATCAGCATGCAGCATTTATGATTGCGGCCAATGACAAAGATAGGTAGAAGGTGGGCGGAGCTTCCCCCACTCTAGTGCATACAGCATCTTTCATCGAGACAGCACATGCGCTGCCTAGGTGAAACCTAAAAAAGGGGTAGGAATGCACAGTATGTAAGAGATATGGCACATTCAGGTCCTCTTCCCCAGTGTTGGCCCACAATTGGCTGCCATGCACCAACGCAGGCACCCTTGCACAATATTGCAAGTGTGTCTGCATTTTGTGAATGATTGTTTTTGTGCAGGAAGGTACCCCTTCCTACACATAAACAATCAATGGTGGTGATTTTTTCCGTCAATGTGTGCTTCTGAACAGCCACGGCCGTGGAGGGAGTTTCGGTGGGGCGGAGAGGCAGGACGGGGGAGGGGCAGGGTGGGGGGTGCTAAAAACTGGAGTATGGATAATTGAAGGTAAGTAAACAATTTAATAAATTAAACGAATTTCATAGCGCACCCTGCATCGCAGTATATTTAAAAAGTTGTATCCATACGTTTAAGTTTTACATGTCCTCGTAGTGAAAAATTCTTACATTGGGTTTTCACTACTGCAAGGCCTATCTCTCCATTAGTATAGCATTGGATTGCCTTATCACATGTATAAGTGTAATTTCCAAATGGCAAAAGATACCTCGCTCATGTTCGATGTCTCTAGAGTCTATTTTAAAATCCTAACATTTTGTAAATTCAGATTTCAAATTATAATTCTGAAAATGCCACTTTCCGAAAGTTGCAAAAAAAAAAAACAAGATGATGGACGAAGTGCTGAAACCGTTCAACCATTCACCCCCCCACTCAAAAGATCTGGGTTGAATCTTCAGTCTTTTGCTCACTATGCCACCCCAGTTTGGACCCAGCCATATGCAAATTAGTTGTAACTCAGCTCCTCATGGGAACAGTTCATCCCAGATTACTAAGCCAGGTCCTCCCGGACCAGAAAAAAGCACTTTGGGACCGGTTTCGGGATATCACCCCTCATCAGCTTTCAACAACCTAGCATCTTCACCTGGGCACTACTATCTGTGAGTCTATACTGCCAAAGTGGTGGCACCCATGTCCTGGACCCTTAGAAGTGGGCTTAAGTTGCTTTGGCAGTCTAGAGGAACAAATGCACCACCTCTGCTGCATGGCGCAACCCCAAGCAGAACCAACGCATCTCCACTGGATTGGACCCGTCACAGGCTGCATCGCTTTCAGAACCACCACTGCACAAGGCATCCTTGGCACAGCCCTCGCATCCTCCATCGACAGCAGCCTCAACGATGATGACGGTCTCCATATTGTATCTTCGCATCACTGCGGAACCACACATTGCCCTTGCTGTGTGCTGTGTGTCACATCCCCGACACTGATTTTCACATCACAAGACCAGTCAACGGGATCTTCAACGAAAAAGGATCTCACTGTGCAGCCTCACTGCATCTTAGAACAAATGCATCACCTCAGCTGTGTGAAGCATCTGCAACCCATTATTGAAGTTACTCTGTTGAGTTGGCCTAAATGATCCCACTAACCTGCCTGCTCTCCATCCCAGTCAGCCTGAACTTGTTGTCCTGGTCTGACATATCCATAGCTGGTGCTTTATACCTTTGGGTGCTATTTTCTCTAAAAACCTTTAAATTCAATGTTTCAGATTCTACTCATCAGGTTTTAGTCATTTTGGTCTTGTTTAATTCATTAAAACAAGCTCTAGTTTTCTAACCCGGTGTGCGATCCTATTTCTGTATGGATTTTCACTGATTTTCTGTTAGAAGTGTTGCACAAATACTTTACACATTGCCTCCAAGTAATGCGTGTCTGCTCTGAGCCAGGCGACCAGGGTGTGAGCACAGGTTAATTTAGGGTTTGCTTGTGCCTTACCCTGACTAAGATTGTGTTTCCTCGTGGACCAGGGCTCACACCCCGGTTGACCAGTAACCTAGTTTCTAAATTGGGTTTTCACTACTGCAAGGCCTATCTCTCCATTATGATAGCATTCGATTGACTTATCACATCTATAAGTGTAATTTCCAAATGGCAAAAGATACCTCGCTCATGTTCGATGTCTCTAGAGTCTATTTCAAAATCCTAACATTTTGTAAATGCAGATTTCAAATTATAATTCTGAAAATGCCACTTTTCGAAAGTTGCAAAAAAAACAAGATGATGGACGAAGTGCCGAAACCTTTCAACCATTCACCCCCCACTCAAAAGATCTGGGTTGAATCTTCAGTCTTTTGCTCACGATGCCACCCCAGTTTGGACCCAGCCATATGCAAATTAGTGGCGAGACGCCTACGGGCCATTGTTCGCGCTCTATAAATATTATTAATAAATAAATAAATAATAAATAAATAAATTAGTCATAACCCAGCTCCTCATGGGAACAGTTCATCCCAGATTACCAAGCCAGGTCCTCCCGGACCAGAAAAAAGCACTTTGGGTCCGGTTTCGGATATCAACCCTCATCAGCTTTCAACAACCTTGCATCTGCACCTGAACACTACTATATCTATGAGTCTATACTGCCAAAGTGGTGGCACCCATGTCCTGGACCCTTAGAAGTGGTCTTAAGGTGCTTTGGCAGTCTAGAGGAACAAATGCACCACCTCTGCTGCATGGCGCAACCCCAAGCAGAACCAATGCATCTCCACTGGATTGGTCCCGTCACAGGTTGCATCGCCTTCAGAACCACCACTGCACAAGGCATCCCTGGCCCAGCCCTCGCATCCTCCATCGACAGCAGCCTCGACGACGATGACGGACTCCATATTGTATCTTCGCATCACTTCGGAACCACACATTGCCCTGGCTGTGTGTCACATCCCCACACTTCTCTAAAAACCTTTAAATTCAATGTTTCAGATTCTACTCATCAGGTTTTAGTCATTTTGGTCTTGTTTAATTCATTAAAATAGGCTCTAGTTTTCTAACCTGGTGTGGGATCCTATGTCTGTATAGATTTTCACTTTTTTACTGTTAGAAGTGTTGCACAAGTACTTTACACATTGCCTCCAAGTAATGCCTGCCTGCTCTGAGCCAAACGACCAGGGGGTGAGCACAGGTTAATTTGGGGTTTGCTTGTGCCTTACCCTGACTAAGATTGTGTTTCCTCATGGACCAGGGCTCCCACCCCAGTTGACCAGTAACCTAGTTTCTAACAATAGACATACAGCCAGGTCCTGTACCCAACTCTCTGTAAGCAACTGACTACGACTGTGCATGGATTTTGGCCATGTGCAGTGGGGGACAATGGAAGGTGTGCAGCCTATCCTTCACAGGCAGCCAGTGTATGCTTCACACTGCCTTCGGGAATGTGCTGCAGTGGTGGGGTGAGGGGCTTCTTTGTGCCTAGGCTCTACTCTTCACCCTTCACAGATTGACAACCCCTGCTGATTGCGGCCTTACACCAGACGCAAAGGAGGTTGCCCACAGGGCCCTGCCTGCGTGCAGCTTGTCCTGCAGCCTGCCCACTGTAGTCAGCCAATTATTTTTGGGGGGTATTTTAATGTTCTTATTGTGGATATGTTTTTTGAGTTTTTTTGATAATCTTTTTTAATGTTTAAAAGTTTTTAGTAAACTTTTTGGTCAAACATTTTTTTCATTTCATTTTAAATCTGTTCATTTATTTATTTTTGGAAAAACATCTTAATGATATTTTTAAGGTGTGTATTCATTTACCAGGAGATTCATTGTATATTTCCCACTGACAAATGATTCGCTGTTTTTTTTTCCAGTGGGTGCAAAAACTGTAAGTAGCCTGTGATCTTCTTCTTCTACTGTAGCATGTTGGCAATCTTCTAAACTCAGTGGTCCCTCCTCCCTTTATACTCATCACTGTCTCTCCATTTACACTTGGAGGACTGATTTGGTTGCGTGGCACAGAATTGTTTCCTTATTCCTGTTTCCAAATGAGTATGTCCAGAAATGCACTTGCTGTAGGACTGGTCACATAAACTGCATTGTGAGTACATGATTTATTCAACCCTACAGGGCTGAAATAAAATTTACACTCCAGACAGACATCATCATATTCACCAGAAGATTGATGATCTCCTGGCTTTCTCCAATCTCATCCAGTATCGATTGTTTTGTGGATTGTTTAACCAATCAGATCGTTCCACTTTTTTGGTGTCCAGTTTGTCTCTTAGATCCTATGCTACAGTGCTACAGTTCTCTCGCTCAGATCAGGAAGGCAGGACTTCCTTTCCGGGTACCACAAATCCAACAACTATGGCCCTGTGCAGCAGGTCACAGCACCCCACTCTCCAAGGATTTCCAACCTCCGCACTAAACTCTGCAGCTGGAAGACCCTGATTGCACTTAGGCTTTGGTCATGCACAGCAGAAAGTATGATGGGGCTTGGCCCCTGGCCAGACACAGCCCCCCATCCTTTACAGGTGTCTGACTACCTATGTGCACATCCACAACCATGCACAGTGAGGTTCAGGCTCAAGCCCCAGACCCCAGCCTGCAGAGATGTGTATCTATATTTGTATCCCTCTGTATTTGGCTTTTAGCTGCACACAGTTTAGGCTGCAGGTCATGGCATGTGACGAGGTCCAGCAACCCTCCCTTAGCTGGTGTCCGGCACCCACTACGCACACCCATACCTGTGTACAGTGTTTTGAGATGCATGTCCTGGCCTGTGCAAGATCTGCTGGCGTGTCTGCACAACCTACAATAGGCCCAATTAGGTTAATGAAGCGTAAATTGGTTTAACCCCCCCAAAGCCTGTGCAGCTTGCTAGTATCGCAAACCCTAATCCGGTATCATGCCACTGGGAAGAGGAGGGTTGTGTTTGGAGAAGGGAAGATGTGCAAATTCCACAGAAAAACAACACCAAGCTCCCATGCTCCGCAATGCATTTGCTGCGGGCGGCAAATGCATGGTCCGCCAAGGGGTGAGGTTCTGTGATTCTGAACCCGTTTCATAAAGGCCGTCGTATCATGACGATTCTGGTACCAGCGGACCGCAAATGACGAGTGTGGTATGTACGAGTGTTTTCATAATGTTCGACTGATGGATTCACCATTAAATTATGGATTTCGGTCTGAACCTTTGGGTTCCATTTTGTGTACGGCAGCCATTTTGTGGTTGCCCTCACATAGGCCGATGACTACGGCCGAACGAATCCTTGGGACACGTACACCTTTAGTTGACTTCTGTGTGACCTGAGCGAACTGACTCAATCGCCCGAAGCTAAACTTGTTGAGCCAGTTCCTTGTTCGGCAGCTGGTCAAGATAGAGATCAAAGAGCAGGACATTGCTGAGTTTATGGTACATGCACACACCCTTCTATCTTGCTTCTCATCTGTTTCTGTTCCTTCTTTTATGGCCTATTTACGGTTTGGGTTGAGGTCTTTTATTATGGATTTGTCCGGCCTGTTCGAGCAAGAATGTTGGGCCTTCCTGTGTAATTGATGATGGGCTGGACAACTGAAAAGATGAGATACCTTTTGCAATGTCATCTGTGATTGGACAGTTTGTAAATAATTGGTGCTAGTCAGGAATGTGATTTTTGGCATAAAAGATGATGTCTCGTAATACGAAGGTGTGCAGTCTCTGGCGAACCACCCGTGTCGTGCTTCGTAGACCTCTGTTCCTGGTTGCAACCAATAAATTTGATCTTTGACGTCACCGAGAAGTATCCTGTGTCTCTGTATTCTAAGACAGGTGAACTCGAAGACATTGGGCGTGTCCCCTGCGCCGCTGGGTTCTAAAACCTGGTTCTTCATTTGGCGTCCAACGTGGTGCGACTTCAGCGGTACCGGTCCAAGCCTGAAGATCGTGAGGAGCTTCGTGTGAAAATTCTGGAGGAAGGCCTACCACTTTATCGACCCCTGTATGTCGTCGTGGTCCGAAAGTCTTTGCTGTGAGGTTCCCCGCTTTCCGACGGCTACGAAGGACTGCTGCCCTGACTGTCGCCCTGTCTTGGTCCCTTTGATGATTTGTAGAGCGAGACGAAATACGGGTCTTCTGGTGACGTGATCGATACCTCAGTTCAGTATGAGTGGAGCGTCTCCCAGTCCTTAGTTTTTGGGTATCCCTTGGGATCTTTGATTTGGAACTTGCAAGCTCCAAAGCCGATGGACTCGTGTATTCATGAGACTATCGTATTCGATATTCCCTTGAAGTTTGAAGCTAGACTAGTGAGCGAAGATGCCTGGTCTTAGCAGACTTGGAAAGATATTTTGTTGTGGTTGTAACAGGGATTCCTGATTGGAGGATTTGTGTCCGGTGCCTCCGATTGGAACTCCAACCTATGAGCTCTGTTTGAAACATGGCATGGGCCCCATCACGTATAATGAAGTGTGGATTCGCTACACTAGGAAGGATGGTGTCCTAAAGTGGCCCCAATATGGAAGTTATGACACAGAGATTTTAGATAATCTGGAGGTTAAACTCTTAAAGAAGAAAGCCCGGCCGGCGATGTTTGACTCTTTCCGCCTATGGCGAAAGGAAGCCAAACAGAAAGAAATTAAATTAACGAAGAAAAATAAAAGAGAAAAGGGTATTTCGATAATGCAGGCTGCTATGCAGTTTAAAGATAACGAAGAAGAACAAGCGAGTGAACAGTTGCACAGGCAACATAGAATGGCGATTGATAAATGTTATTCAGCTTTGCTGCCTCTTCAGCAAGATGCGATGAAGGAACTTGAGAAAGATCCTTTGATGTCACACTTGTTGAATTCGCCACCCCCTTATGTGCAGAGTGCTACAGCACCTCCGCAACCTTTAGTTGCGCAACCTCTGGTTGCTTTGCCTCCTGTTATTGTACAGCCGCCAGCTCCTCTTCAGTTGGCCCCTATTCCTCTGGTGCAGCCTTCTCAAGGGCCGCCGACTTTGCTACCTGCTCCGTCTCCAATTCCTATGACTTTGTCTCCTGTTCTTGCTACTTCTTCCGCTATTGCGCCTACATTGGTTTCCTCTCAGTCTGCTTTGTCCCCTGTCCTTCTGTCAACGTGTCCTTCTGTTCGACAGAGAATGACCGATACTGTTACTGGTCTCTTGTCTCCTTACTTTGGGTCATTGGGTATGATCCCTGTTTCAGCGCGTAAACAGTTGCGTAGCCAAATACCTGGTCCCGAAGAGCGGGCAGTATTGGATCATTTAGCGCGTAAATGGGTTACTAATTCTTTAAGATAAGATTTAGAGTCTGTGATCGATGTCTTACGTCAATGGGAAGCACCAAAGCAGAGATATGTTTTTGACAAGATGTGTACTTTCCTTCGTGAAGAATGGGAAGATGGTGATTTGGGACAGACTCTGTCTGAGTTGTTCCGTGTACAGTCCGAGTTTGCGAGAGGTACGATTGTGGGTCTCAACGTTGAAAGAGCCGTAGCGACACTGGTTTCGTTCAGGAGCGAGTCTCCTCCTCCGCCGTTGTTCGAACCTGATCCTTCTGTTAGGAGACAAGTTCGACAATATCCGATGAGAGAGGTTCCTCCGGTGTGGAAAGAGGCCGTTCAGGCCAATGCTCAAGCTAGTATTGTAGCTGCGCCGGCTCATTTTCAGCGTGTTTGGGTACATGTTCCGTGGAAGCGAGCTGAAGTTTTGGCTCTTAAGCAGACTTTGCCTGACCCCCGTAAAAATCCTGCAGGGTATTATAAGGAATTATCACAGACTGCAGACTCATGTGTTATGAATCTAGCTGATATAGACATGTTGTTTAGAAATGTGGTTCCACAGCCTTTACGGGGATTGATTCGTCATACGGATCATGCGCAAGAGTTAGGTGATACATGGAATAATATTAGTGCTGCGGATGGTCAACAAGTCGGTGGTGCTAAACCTGAGCCTTTAGTTTCAGAACTTCCTGGTAAGATCATTACATACATGAAGACTTTAATGCCTGCTATGCGAGTAAACTGAGACAAATTGTCTGCGTGTAAGCAGAAGAAAGATGAAAGTGTGTCTGATTTATTTACTAGGTTTGAAGAGCAATTTATTGACCATAGTGGTCAAGACATGAGTACGGAAGGTGGTCAACGGTTGTTTGTTGATAAGTTTGTGCATAATTTGCTTCCCGCATTGTGTACTAAGTTGAAGGATTCGGAGAGTTCTTGGGCTGTTTCTTCATTGGCACAGATATTGGCTACTGCACAGTACTATGAAAATAGGGATAAGGATGAGAAGGATAGAGCAGACAAGAAGACTAAAGATTTGAAGACAAAGGTTCTTTTGCAGCAAGCGTATCCGCCTCGTAATAACCAACGTGATTATCAGCAACCTCCGCAGTTTCAGAGAAACTCGCAAAGGTTCGAGTCTTCTCAACAGCGTTTTCCTGTAGGCCCTAATCAGTGTGCATATTGTAAAGAAGAGGGGCATTTTAAAAATAGTTGCCCGGTTCTGTTACAGCGCGCGAATGGTGTTTCTGGTGTGAGAGGTCGAGGTGTTCAGCAAGCTTCTAGAGGTAGGGGACGTGGTGTGTTCCCCCAGAATGCGCGTTCCTTTCCTCCACAAAATTCGAGGAATTTTTTGATCAGCAGAATGGTGCATTTGGTAGGACGACTCAGTACTATGCTGACGACTACTATGTCGAAGGTGAGAATATGGACGGTAATGATTGCTAGGACAGCCATAGACAAAGAGAGGGAGTTGTTTCAGTTCCAGTAGATCTGAAGGACTGGGTTCTTTAAGACCCAGCGGTGCCAGGGCACAACACCTGAAACCCTCGTGGGTAACCTGCTCCGGCGTACAAGTCACAGAGACACGGGACACTTCCTTCGACGTCAAAGATTCAAGGTTTATTTGCTGCAGGGAACACAGAGATCACAACAAGTACACAGCGTGCAACTTGGGGAGACTGCTTCAAATTGGTTCTGTGGATCGCTCCTTTTATGCAGTTTTTACCCATACGATAACATGATACACAAAAGTTTACAACCCGGTTCCCACAATTATCCCCCAAAGGGGTCGCTTTGGTCACTTTGAAACACACAAGGTCCAGAACATAAGTGCGGAAACATTTGGCGGTTCCCAACTGTAAAAACCTATCTTCCCACCATTAGCAAATTCCAATCAGCAGTAAAATAGATCGAAATAGGACGAAGACAGGTGCAGAGGAAGACGGAGACAGTGGGGAGATCGGAAAGGGTGTAAAAGGGGAGGTATCGGGAAACACGAGATACAGGCATCAAAGAGACGTGCCTAATGAGATGCACGGCTGAGACAATAAGTCCGTGCGGCAAGATGAGCCTCGAGCGGCGCCATCTGCCTTACAGTAGCATCCCCCTTGCCATAAAGACACTTACAAAGAACATGTGTCTTCCGCAGATATCTTGGGAGTCCCAGGGTCGCGAAGCGGACAACGTCCGTTCGCTGGCTACTTGAGGGCAAGAGACAAAATGGATGCCGTATCTAAGATGGAACCCGTGGGTACAGATGAAAAACCCACATAACAAACGAACGGTTTAAGTTAGCACAGCGAAACTGCGCACACTTACTAAACTCGTCATTTGCGGTTCAGAGATACCAGACTCGACCATATTCGTGCGAGTCGAAAACACCACTTACAATTGTCACGGAACCTCAGACGCTCCTTTTGCCCTCATGTAGGCAAGCACTAGTCGGAATCATATTCGATATTCATCAGACCATCGAGATGCTGCTGTAGCATAGCTCTGTCCAACCGAGTCCCCTTGGTAGCAGATGGTTGTCTCATACACGTTGTAGCACAGAGGCCACATAAGGCAGGACCACACTGCACACAAAGGCAACACGTGAACAGGAACACTACCACAACTCCGATGATCATCAGAATTTTCCAACCCCAAGTCGACATCAGGCCCCAAAACCATCCAAGTAGCGTCCAATCCCCTACATCCACGTGTATGGATTCGGAGATCTTATGCAACCTCGAGATGGCTTGATAGACAGTGGGAGCATTATCTGGAATGAAAATGCAGCAGCTCGAATGGATCACCTTACACACCCCACCACGATCTGCTAAGATGACATCTAAAACCATACGGTTTTGTAACGTCATAAGTCTCTCCGCCTGAAGTTCTGTGGTGATATTACCAAGGGCACTGGCAGTAATATTAGCTGTCGATTCTACCACTCGAGTCAACTGGCTCAGGTTCCTACTATTAACCATAGGTCCCCAAAACGGGAGGAAACCCTTGAAAAAGTCTCCTGCCTCTTGACCGGCAGTATCCTCTTCGCTAATTACGCCTCGTACAACTCTAGTCTTATGATAATCAGCATCTACAGTGAACGTCGGAGGCAACAGATTTGCAATAAAACATGAGCCCATGAAGTCAGCGGGCAACCATGTGTATGCGCGATCATAGCAGATAAAGTATGTACCCTTGGCAGCCAGAAACACAGGGGACGAGGACATCGGCAGAATGTAATTTTCAGTGCAAGCACTTGCTCCAAGTCGGGCTTGCGATCTTCGGCCACGACCCATAAGACAAAAATTACCAGTGTGGGGTACGACCCATATTGGAGGCGAGCTTTTAAGCTGCTTTTCACTAGTGAACACACTATATTCACCTCTACTTAGGACCCTATAGGCCTGTACCTCTTCTTCGGGAATAAGCGAAGGATCATAGATCTCACTATCTAAGTCCTCTATGGCTATCGATAAAGGCTTCTGATACGAGGTAGGACCAGAGTAGGGGGAACGTGGTTCTCGAATGGGGTGGAAACCCAGTGCGCTTCGAAACATTGTTTGAAATGCTCGAGCTGACCCTTGGGAACTATACGGTAACACCAAATATGGAATTCCCGTAGTGTGTGGCATCAACCCACACACCCAACAATTAGTAGTGTTAACTACTAACTGATGCTGATGAAGGAGCTGAATAAAGGAATTGTTGCGGAATTCTACACGTCTAGCCTGCTCGTGTTCCGGTAACATGTGAAAGGAATGGGGAGAAGCAGTTGAGGTAAGATTAGGGTAAGGAGTAGGAGTAGGTGTAGCAGGTAAGAAATAGGACATCGTATAATACACCCCACCCGCCAATAGTGCAGAAGCAGTCAAAAACATTACAAACAATTGAAATATGAAACATTTAGTACGACTAAGTTGCTGCAGCTTGAATCTATAGACTTGAGCCCCCTCCAAATCATTCAGCTTCGAGAATGCCATTCCCTACGACCGTCCGCAACGTTTCTTGACGCACTTCGTTCTGTGCAGCAATAGTCAATCCCCAGGAGTTCCTAGGAACCGACGGCCTTTAACCTAGCGTCAAGACCTACTGTCCAGAAGGAAGTACGCGCGCGGCCCTACGGCCTTCGATACACAATATGTATATACAAGCACAAAGTCTCTCAGCTGTGGAAGTAAAAAGATGCAAGGAAGGAAACTCAATGTATATATATACACAAATCACAGTGACACGAATGTCCAAAACTGATCACGGGAAACGAGGATAATGCAGTTGTCAATTTCAGCAAAGCAAGAAAAAATTTATTTGTCCTTAGTGCGAGATCGCAAAAAGTATCGAGTTTTCCCAGGACGTGTCTGCTCGTCAAACAAAGGATCCGTTGAAGAGACAACGTCCTGCTGATCAGTTGATTGTTCTGGTCTTGAGTCTTTTGCTAACAATTTTTCAACGGTGGCTTTCTGCTGCGCTGAGGATTCTTCAACAAGCTGTGCGTCGCTAAAAGGCACAAACGCCGGCAATGTTTCTGTTTCAGATGATGCAATGCCTCTCCTTACCCACGGGTCTGCCGGCAAAGGGATGGGGACTCGCTTGGTGTGCGTAGCATGCACCCAATTTTTACGTCCCTCAAGACGGACGGCAGTCCTCGTGGCCAGGAGCACTTGATAGGGTCCGGTGAACCTCGGGTCCAGGTTATTTTTGCGTGAAAAGTTGCGTGTTACCACCCAGTCTCCGGGCTGGAGCTGGTGGCCTGGACCCTCCGTCTGCGTCGGCAATGAGTCGTAAACCTGTTGGTGAATTAACCTCAGTTTAGCAGTCAAGTCATGTAAATAGTCAATCAGCATTGGATACTCAAGATCAGAGAATATTCCTGGCCTGGGAACCCCCCACACATTCGCAGGACGGCCGAACACTATCTCATAGGGACTAAGCCCTACTCGGGAGTGTACAGTCGCCCTAGTTGACAGTAATGCTAAGGGTAAAGCGTCAGGCCACGAAAGACCAGTCGTAGCCTGAATCTTTGCTAACTTTAGTTTAAGGGTGCCGTTGTACCCTTCAACCAATCCAGCTGACTGAGGATGATTGGCGCTGTGGAATTTCTGATTAATTCCAAGGCCCTTACACACACTCTTCATCACACTTCCAACAAACTCACTTCCGTTATCTGACCACACGACTCTAGGCATTCCATACCGAGGAAAATATTCCTTTAGTAGGATTTTCGCAGTAGACAAAGCAGTATTGTCTTTGAGGGGATAGGCCTCGATCCATCGGGAGAATGCGCAAACCACTACTAAAACGTATTTCAGGTTATTGCATCGCTCCATATGGATGAAATCCAATTGAATCACCTCAAAGGGATACGAAGGAGGAGCAAAACTGCCAGGGGGAGTTGGGGTTCCTTTGCCAGGATTGTACATTATGCACACCATACAATTCTTCACCAAACGTTCAGCACATTTCGTAATACCATCATTCTTCCACACAGGAGACAACAACTTACAAATACCTTTCGCGCTAATATGTGCTAACCCATGTGCCATTGTCACAACAGCCAGCACATACGCATCAGGCAACATCCATCTTTTCTGATCCGACAAATCAATCCAACAACCATTCGCATCCAACTTTCCCGTACTTTCTTTCCACTTCATCTTTTCAGTCTCGGTGGCCTCACTCTGAATTGCTTTCACGCTCTCAACAGTATCTTCACACATACTTGATTCCGTAGGCCACCTAACCGAACTCGTCACATACATTCGAGTGCTAAGGTTCCGGGCAGTCTCCTTAGCAATCTCATCCGCAAACGCATTACCACGACCAACATCATCCGTCACTTTACGATGCGCACTACACTTAACAATCGCAACTTGTGTAGGCAAAGTCAATGCATCCAAAAGATCGTTCACAAGCTGGCCATGCTGTATCTTCGTACCATGCGATGTCAAGAAACCACGCTCTCGCCACAATCGTCCAAAACTATGCGCTACACCAAAAGCGTATTGACTATCAGTGTACACATTCACACGTTTCCCTTTTGCTAACACACATGCTCTAGTAAGAGCAATCAGCTCCGCAGCTTGGGCAGAATTCTGATTCAACCTTGCAGTCTCAACAACAGTATTCAGTGTTACAACAGCATAAGCAGTAGTCACATCGCCATTCGGCAACTTAAAACATGACCCATCCACATACAGAGTGCCATCCGGATCTTCCAATGGGGTGTTTTTAAGGTCCACTCGACCTTTCGTTTCTTCTTCAGTCCTCAAGCAGCAGTCATGTTCTGCTACTTCATCTGACTCTGCACTAATTGGTAACAAAGTTGCCGGATTTAGGACATTACAACGTTTTATCTGAATATGGCTTGCCAAGAGCGTCAATTCGTACCCAGACAACCTCGCACTCGTCAAGTGCTGAGTTTTCGTTCGATTCAAAAGAGTATCGACTGCATGCGGAACCATCACCGTAAGCATATTATCCATGACCAATCCTGCTGATTGTCGGATGGAGACCGCAGCTGCCGCTGTTGCTCGTAAACAACTCGGCAATGCTCTAGCTACTGGGTCCAAGGTCGAGGAAAAATATGCACATGGACGTTGCTTACCACCAAAAGGTTGCGTTAAGACACTCAAAGCACAACCTTCTCTCTCGTGAACATATAACGTGAACGGCTTACCGTAGTCAGGGGTACCTAACACAGGAGCCGAACACAATGAATCACGTAGTTCAGAAAAACTTTTCTGACATTCTTCCGTCCATGGTAAAGGAGTTGAAACATCCTTACACGTAAGAGCCACCAATGGTTTCGCTAGCAATGAAAAATTTGGAATCCATTGCCTGCAGTACGACGTGATACCTAGAAAGGCACGCACATCTCTTTGGGTTTTCGGCACAGCCATTCGCGCAATCGCTGCAATTCTCTCTGGGGTCAATCTCCTTCCCTCCTTTGACAATAAGTGACCTAGATAGGTTACTTCTTGACAACAATATTGGAGTTTAGAAGGCGACACCTTGTGATTTAACTCACAGAGATGTTGCAGCAACGACACCGTAGCAATCTTGCAAATGTCCTGAGTATCGGCAGCCACCAATAAGTCGTCGACGTATTGGATTAAAGCCGCACCAACCGGCAACCTAAACGCATCCAGTTGACCCTTCAAGGCTTGGCTGTAAATAGATGGACTTTCACAGTAGCCCTGAGGAGCGCGTTTGAACCGGAAGCTGCGTCCACCAAGAGAGAAACCGAAAAGGTCCCTGCTCTCTTCGGCAATCGGGATGCTGAAAAACGCATTTTTCAAGTCAATCACCGAAAACCATGATGCAGAAGCTGGAATCAGAGTCAGTAGCGCCGTGATGTCAGGCACAACAGGAAATTGAGGAACCACAATTTTATTTACCTCCCGTAAATCGATAACAAAACGATAAACAGGTGGTTTGGAAGGATCTGTACGTTTAAGGATGGGCAGCACAGGGCTGTTGCACACGTTTCCCCGAGTCTCTTCAATAACATCTTTCTCGATCAAATCATAAATGATCGCCAACAGTGCTCGTTCACCATCGAGGGAGATACGATATTGGGGAATACGTGGCAGCCGCACATTAGATTTCAACTGAACAACATAAGGGGAGATATCAAGCAGGCCCACATCATTTGGACCCGTCGCCCACAAAGACGCAGGAAGAGAACCCAATTCCGGTGGAAGCTTATCGAGGGACAAATACATGGGAGAGACTACCCTCTCTCCTAACGTAAGCTTTACACCCGCAGGAGAACAATACAAAGTTGCATACAAACGTTTAAGCAAATCCAGGCCCAAAAGATTCTCACCACAACCCGTGGTTAAAATCAACGGAGCTTCTAGCTCACGTGGCCCAATTTGAAGGGGCAACGGGCGAGAAACTGGATTGCTAACAGGGGCGCCAGAGAATCCAACGGAAACATTTGTTAAGCCAGACAAAGGTGCGCCAGGGAGTTTCGAATGCATGATAGAACTTTTCGCTGCACCAGTGTCCAACAGAAAAGGCTCAACGACGCCCGATGTAGCAACTGCGACGTAAGGCCCTCTCTGATCAACCGGAACTGATACCACTCCCTCTCCTTGTCTATGGCTGTCCTAGTAATTACTGTCGTCAGTTCCCTGATCGACGTAATAATCATCTACATTGTACTGCGCAGATCGTCCTTGCGATGATCCACGTTGATCGAAACAATTATTAGAATTGGATGAGTTATCTGAGCGATCGTTCTGAGCACCACGACCTCTACCTCGTAACGTTTGCTGCGAACCACCACGACCTCCTCTAGTTGAGTTACCACTATTGCGTTCGTTTAAAACAGGGCAATTGAATTTAATGTGTCCCTCCTGTCTACAATAAGCACATTGATTGTACCCTAACGAGGATCTTTGGGAGGAGGAGTCATTACGGGTTTGGGATCTGTTCGATTGTGGCTGTGATCTATTCTGTTGCGAATTATTCTGATTTGACCGCGGAGGATACGCTTGTTGCAACAACACTTTAGTTTTTAGCTCTTTCGTCTTTTTATCAGCACGGTCATTCTCCTCTTTCTCCCTATTCTCATAATATTGTGCCGTAGCCAATATCTGAGCTGAGGTAGAAACGGCCCATGCACTCTCTGAATTCTTTAATTTATTGCTCAAATCGGGCAACAAATTTGACACAAATTTATCCACAAACAACCTCTGTCCACCCTCAGTACCCATATCCTGTCCGCTGTGATCAATGAATGCTTCTTCAAACCTCGTAAAGAAGTCCGAAACACTCTCATCTTTCTTTTGTTTGCAAGCGGACAGTTTGTCCCAATTAACCCTCATAGCTGGCATAAGAGTTTTCATTAACGTTATTATTCGCTGAGGAAGAGCAGTAATCAATTGGTCGGGTTTAGCAGCAGCCACTTGTCCAGCATCTGCCGCTGTAATGGCAGCCCAATCACCGCCTAATTCATTTGCGTGATCTTGGTGACGAATCTTAGCCCATACCGGTTGCGGTACGACATTGCCAAACAACATGTCGATATCGGCAAGATTCATTACCGTAGCATCTACAAGCTGTGATAATTCTTTGTAATACCCTGTAGGATTCTTGCGTGGGTCAGGCAAAGATTGCTTCACCTGTAACACTTCCGAGCGTTTCCATGGGAGATGTATCCATATTCTCTGGAAGTGCGCCAATGTCGGAGGTTGAGCATTTGGATTCGCTGGTATCCAAACCGGCGGAACTTCACGCATAGGATATTGGCCAGACTCGTCTTGTTTTTCAATATCCTCAACAAACAATGCATGAGGAATGGGAGCGGGACGAAGAGATAGCAACCGCTCAACAGCACGTCGAACGTTAGTATCCACTATCAGCCCATTTGCGAACTGAAGCTGAAGATCAGACAGAGCGGTGAGCACCTCGTCAGGCGCATCAGCCGCTATTTGATCATAAAGGAACTTACACATTTCATTAAACACATATCTCTGGGTTGGTATATTGAATTGACAAAATGTTTCGAGGACAACACGGGGTGGACTTCTCTGAGGATTTACCATCCAACCCATCGCCATATTATACAGCGCAACGCGTTCTCTGTTTCCAGGAAGCTGACTACGTCTCTGAGGACCATCGGAACCAGCGGACCCATGAACAGGTCCGAGCGAATGAAAGAAGCTAGCCGCAAGAGGAGAATTTCGGCTACGAGTAGAGGGAGAAGAATAAGATACAGGGCTAACAAGAGAAGGAGTAGAAACAGTAGCAACAACAGGGGTTAACAAAACAGGAGCAGTAGTAGCGGGAGCAGGAGTATGTGGAAGCGGAGGAGCAGTAGGGATAGCAACAGACAAGGGAGCAGGAACAGACGGAAGAGCGGGTGCAGGTTGAGGAACAGGCGGAGGAACAATCGGTGGAAGAACAGGTACGGCAGGGACCACAGGAGCTGCGGTACCCTGTACGTACGGAGGTGGCGACTTCATAAGATAAGACATTAAAGGATCCTCAACTGCCTCTTCCTTCTTATCCGACTCCGTAGGCAAAGCAGGATAACATTTATCTACAGTCATACGCTGTAATCGGTCAAACACTTCCTTATCCTTATCCTCCTTATCACGCTGGAACTGCTCAGCTTTCTTCACTATGGTAGCAACATTATCTCGCTGACTACGTTTAGTCTGTCTGATTTCTTTCTGTCGGGCTTCTTTGCGCCACAACCGAAAGGCATCAAACATGGCCGGCCTTGATTTACGTTCGAACAACTTCATTTCTAGATTATCTAAGATCGACGCCTCGAAGCTACCGTGAGGTGGCCAACGAAGGTCGCCGTCTTTCTTTGTATATTTAACCCAATAATCATTAAAGGTAATCGGGCCTAGCCCATGTTTGCTATACAAGTCATAAGTAGGAGTTCCAACCGGAGGTATCGGACACGAGTCCTCCAGTCGGGAATCCGCACCACAAGGTCTGAAACAACTGAACAAAGTACTGCGACCAGGCATCTTGCACACTAGCCGAGTTTCACAAACTTCAAGGGTTACGGGATTTACCAAGTCCCAGCAAAGAACAAAACCCTCGGTTTTTGGCGGCTGCAGTCGTCAAACAACACAACAAAGTACGCTAGCAAAGTGTCACCGACAAAAACACTCACACAGCGCTAACAACAAAAACACTCGCTAAAGTGTCAACAACCAAGAACTCTGGGAGCGACCCACAAATACTTAACTCAAAAATCGATGGCGTCTCCAGGAAGGCCCGTCAATCGTCTCGCTATACCAAGGTCTACGCCAGGCGCCAAAACAGGTCTACAGTCAGGGCAGCAGTCCGTCGCAGCCGTCAGGAGGCGGGAATCTTCGCGGGAAAAGTCTTCGGGCCACTTATTTCGACAACAGGATCGATGAAGCGGAGTGCACCTTCCCTCGGAGATTTCACACGAAGTTCCTCACGATCGTCGGGCTTGGACCGGTACCACTGATGCAGCCCCACGAGGGCGCCAACTGAAGGACTGGGTTCTTTAAGACCCAGCGGTGCCAGGGCACAACACCTGAAACCCTCGTGGGTAACCTGCTCCGGCGTACAAGTCACAGAGACACGGGACACTTCCTTCGACGTCAAAGATTCAAGGTTTATTTGCTGCAGGGAACACAGAGATCACGACAAGTACACAGCGTGCAACTTGGGGAGACTGCTTCAAATTGGTTCTGTGGATCGCTCCTTTTATGCAGTTTTTACCCATACGATAACATGATACACAAAAGTTTACAACCCGGTTCCCACAATTATCCCCCAAAGGGGTCGCTTTGGTCACTTTGAAACACACAAGGTCCGGAACATAAGTGCGGAAACATTTGGCGGTTCCCAACTGTAAAAACCTATCTTCCCACCATTAGCAAATTCCAATCAGCAGTAAAATAGATCGAAATAGGACGAAGACAGGTGCAGAGGAAGACGGAGACAGTGGGGAGATCGGAAAGGGTGTAAAAGGGGAGGTATCGGGAAACACGAGATACAGGCATCAAAGAGACGTGCCTAATGAGATGCACGGCTGAGACAATAAGTCCGTGCGGCAAGATGAGCCTCGAGCGGCGCCATCTGCCTTACAGTAGCATCCCCCTTGCCATAAAGACACTTACAAAGAACATGTGTCTTCCGCAGATATCTTGGGAGTCCCAGGGTCGCGAAGCGGACAACGTCCGTTCGCTGGCTACTTGAGGGCAAGAGACAAAATGGATGCCGTATCTAAGATGGAACCCGTGGGTACAGATGAAAAACCCACATAACAAACGAACGGTTTAAGTTAGCACAGCGAAACTGCGCACACTTACTAAACTCGTCATTTGCGGTTCAGAGATACCAGACTCGACCATATTCGTGCGAGTCGAAAACACCACTTACAATTGTCACGGAACCTCAGATCAGAGTGGACCTTATGTTGAAGTGATTACATCAGGTGTGTCATAGCCTTTTCTGTTGGATACTGGTGCTGCGAAGAGTTCTATTATGCACTCTAAACTCCCTGGAGCACCTTTGTCTGGCTTAACAAATGTTTCAGTAGGTTTTTCTGGCTCCCCAGTTAGAAACCCAATTTCTAGTCCTTTGTCTCTTTCTGTTGGACCTTGTGAATTCGAAGCACCCCTTATTTTGACAACAGGATGTGGTGAGAATTTGCTGGGATTGGATCTGTTGAAAAGGTTGTATGCAACACTACATTGTTTTCCTTCAGGAGTACAACTTATATTAGGTAAGAGAGTGATCTCTCCGATGTATTTGTCGAAAGATCGACTTCCGGCAGAATTGTCTTCTCTTCCTGATCCTCTTTGGGCTACTTGTCCTAATGATGGGGGACTTTTGGAGATACCGCCATATGTTGTGACGCTGAAAGCGAATGTTAGAATGCCACATATTCCCCAATATAGGATCTCTAGTAATGGTGAAAGAGCATTGCTAGCGATCATCTATGATCTGATTGAGAAAGGTGTGATTGAAGAAACGAGAGGTAATGTGTGCAATAGTCCGGTTTTGCCTGTTCTGAAACGTACTGATTCTTCGCAACCGCCTGTATACAGGTTCGTGATCGATCTTCGCGAGGTGAATAGTAGTAGTAGCGAGTAGTTCCGCAATTTCCTGTTGTTCCAGATATCACTGCCTTATTGACCATGATTCCAGCTTCAGCCACCTGCTTTTCGGTGATTGATTTGAAGAATGCTTTCTTCAGCATCCCGATTGCTGAGGAGAGTAGAGATATTTTTGGCTTCTCTGTAGGAGGTTGAAGTTTCCGGTTCAAGCGCGCTCCTCAAGGCTATTGTGAGAGTCCATCGATCTATAGTCAGGCTTTGAAAACACAGCTTGATACGATTGTCTTACCTGATGGCGCTGCTCTTATTCAGTATGTCGACGATATGTTAGTTGCTGCTGTTACTGAGGAGATTTGTAAAGAAGCTACTTTGTCGTTGTTGTGTCATTTGTCTGACTTCAATCATAATTTGTCTCTTTCAAAGTTACAGTATTGTCGACAAGAAGTGACCTACTTAGGTCATCTCTTATCGAAGGAGGGAAGAAGATTGACCCCAGAACGAATTCAAGCGATTACGAGAATGAGTGTGCCAACTACCCAGAGAGAAGTGCGTGCTTTCCTGGGTATTACGTCGTATTGTAGACAGTGGATTCCAAATTTTTCGCTTCTTGCGAAATCTTTGATAGCTCTTACTGTTAAGGATATTCCGAATCCTATTCCTTGGACTGACGAATGCCAGAAGAGTTTTTCAGAATTGCGCGATGCGTTGTGTTCGGCTCCTGTGTTGGGTACCCCCGATTACAGTAAGCCTTTCACACTCTATGTCCGCGAGAGAGTGAGGGATGTGCATTGTCAGTTTTGACACAGCAGTTCGGCGATGAGCAACGTCCATGTGCGTATTTCTCATCGACTTTGGATTCGGTAGCTAGAGCGTTGCCGAGTTGTTTGAGAGCTACAGCGGCAGCAGCTGTTTCTATGCGACAGTCTGCTGGCTTGGTGATGGATAATATGTTGATTGTGATGGTTCCACATGCAGTGGATACCTTGTTGAATAGGACCAAGACACAGCACTTAACTAGTGCTCAATTGTCAGGTTATGAGTTGACACTCTTAGCGAGTCACGTACACATAAAGAGATGGAATACGTTGAATCTAGCTACGTTGTTGCCGATTTCAGTAGAGACAGATGTTTCTGAACAGCATGATTGTTTTCTTAGGACAGAGGAGGAAACAAAAGGGAGAATAGACCTTAGGGATACTCCTCTTGCGAAGTGTGATCGTACCTTATGGGTGGATGGTTCGTGCTTCAAGCCCCCTAATGGTGATACGACTGCGGCATATGCTGTTTTGACTTTGCATACGATTGTTGAAGCTGCACGTATCCCACATAATTCAGCTCAAGCAGTAGAGTTGATTGCATTAACAAGAGCGTGTGTGTTGTCAAAAGGGAAACGAGTGACTGTATATACTGACAGCCAGTATGCTTTTGGTGTGGCTCATAGTTTTGGTCGCTTGCGGAAGGAACGTGGGTTCTTCACGTCTCATGGAGCGAAGATTCAGCATGGTCAGTTGGTGAATGAACTTATTGAGTCACTTACCTTGCCGTTGCAAGTTGCGATTGTGAAATGCAGTGCACATAAGAAGGTTACCGATGATGTTGGTCGTAGTAATGCGTTTGCGGATGAAGTTGCGAAAGATGTGGCGAGGGATGTGATGAGTCGAATGTATGTTGCAGGTCCGGCGAGATGGGTTCCAGATAGAAGTATGTGTGAGGATACGATAGAAAGTGTGAAGTCAATTCAAGCTGAAGCTACAGAGAAAGAGTTGAGCGTATGGAGAGAGAGTACGGGTAAATTGGATTTGAATGGTTGTTGGGTTGAGTTGTCAGAGCATCAGCGATGGTTGTTACCTGATGCGTACGTGCTTGCAGTGGTTACGATGGTGCATGGAATGGCTCATATCAGTGCGAAAGGGATTTGTAAGTTGTTGGCTCCAGTATGGCAAAATGCTGGAATTCCTAAATGTGCAGAGAATGTGGTCAAGAAATGTATGGTTTGTCTGTTGTACAATCCTGGTAAGGGAACTCCAACTCCAACTCCAGCTGGTCATTTTGCGCCTCCGACGTATCCGTTTGAGGTTTTGCAATTAGATTTTATCCACATGGAGAAATGCAACAACCTGAAATACGTACTTGTGGTTGTTTGTGCCTTTTCGAGATGGGTAGAAGCATATCCACTGAAAGATAATACTGCCTTGTCCACAGCTAAAGCCCTTGTTCAGGAGTTTTTCCCTATGTATGGTTTGCCGAGAATGGTCTGGAGTGACAATGGGAGTGAATTTGTGGGTCAAGTGATGAAGAGAGTGTGTGATGGTTTAGGAATTCGCCAGAAATTCCATGCTGCAAATCACCCCCAATCAGCTGGTTTAGTGGAGTGCTATAATGGCACCCTTAAGTTGAAATTGGCCAAGATACAGGCCAGCTCTGGTCTTAAATGGCCTGATGCTTTGCCTTTAGCACTTTTGTCAACTAGGATGACTGTACATTCTCGAGTGGGACTTAGTCCATATGAGATAGTTTTTGGTCGCCCGGCAAACATATGGGGAGTGCCGGGGGCGACCAAATTCAGTGAGATTGAACACCCTGTATTGCTTGACTATCTGTATGATTTGACGGCTAAATTGCATGTCTTACACAACCAGGTTCATGATACATTGCCTCAGGCTTCTGAAGATTCGGGACACGCCATTGATCCTAGTTCCTGGGTCCTGATCAAAAATTTTCAGCGGACAAAGAACGATTAGCCCCGCTGGACTGGACCCTACTTGGTGCTATTATCTACGCGATCTGCAGTGCAAGTGCACGGGAAAAAGAACTGGATTTGTGGCGTACATTGTAAGAGGGCTCCTTTGCCTCTGCCGTACGACCGGTGGGTCCAGGAGGGTATTCCTGATTCAGAAACTGACATCGTGCCTCGTTTTCTGCCTTTTAGCGATGCACGATTAATAGGGACAAGTTCTGAGCGTGAAAGCGACGATCTTCTGCAAGAAGCTGTGCAACCGTCAGTTCGACTGGACACTACTGAGCCTGAACTTTTGTTTTGTGATCAGACATTGCCTGATAAAGGCCGTTATAATTTGCGATCAAGAGTCGTGGGACTAATAAAGTGAAAATTATTTTCTTTGCTATTTTTGAAGCTAAAGCTCTCCCATCTGAGAAACTGTTTTGACCGATTTTTGTTTTTCGAACCGCCATCCTTGTTCAGCTGTAGGGTTGCGGTATAAAGACTTAGAGCGTACTGCCGTGTAGACACAAGGTCGACGGTTCTGGTTTGTTCTAGGGCGTTCCCTGGGACATTTAGAGGTACACTGAACGAATTGAACCAACTGCCGCGAACAGCACGGTTAGAGGATGGAGTTTTTCGAGATGGTCCTGTTGAAGAAATGAGTTTTAAGAGCAAAATGTGCCAAATTATGAGTAGAAAGTGTTTCTTGATATTATGTCTTTTTATGCTACTTAGCTTGATGATGTTCTTGATGGGATACATTATATTTCCTTTTCAAGTGACGTTTGCACCCACTACACAACCCATACCTTCTTCTACTGTTTCTTCGCATTCTTTTCATCCTCTGCCTGAACATGAATCTATTAGAAGATTGGAATTTGTTAATAACTCCTTTGTTCAGCGTCTGCACCAACACCAGCTAGTAGTGAACACGACAAACTGTTGGGTGTGTGGCCTTATGCCTCATACTACTGGTAAAGGTATACCTTACCTGGTCCTGCCATTCAGCTATAATGGTTCTGTGTGGGCATACAGAACGATGTTCATCTATGCTTGTGAAGTCTACCCCCTACGTTCTGTGAAAGACAATCCAAAGAATAGAGCTCTAGTTAAGGGTATAGTCGATATGATCAGAGGAGTTAGCTCCTATCAGACAATCCCGAAAGATGAGACACTAGCATATATTGGATGGAACGTGACTGGATATGGAGTTAGTCTGAGTGAGAACCAGTGAGCGAAAAGATCCTCTCCGATTTTGATCGTACCCCATCAGGGTCATTTTTGTCTGCAAGCTAATGTCAAGAATCCTAGAGCTCAGTTAGGGAAGAGTATCTGCACTGAGACATATGTTTTTGCGTCCCAGACTTCCCCATCGTTTCTAGCAGCTAAGGGTACCTATGTTACGATAGAGCATACACATGGTTGCCCCCTGATTGCTCAGGCACATGTTTTGTCTCGTTCCTGTTGCCTCCTTCGTATACAGCTGCGGCAGATTACCACAAGACGAGAGTTGTTAGAGGTGTCTTCAGTAAGGAAGATACTACAGGACAGAATTGGGAGATTTCTTGAAGGGTTTTCTGCCATTTTGGGGACCTATGGTTAACAGCAGGAACATACGGCAATTGACGAGAGTGGTTTAGTCCGCCGTATTTGAAACTGCCGGTGCCCTTAGTAACTTGACTAATGAGCTCCAGTCGGATCGTCTTACGACTCTCCAGAACAGAGTTGCGTTAGATGTCATACTTGCAGATAGAGGAGGGGTATGTAAATTGATTCAATCGAGCTGCTGCGTTTTCATTCCAGACAACGCTCCGACAGTGTACCAAGCCATTTCCAACCTGCACAAGATCTCCGAGTCTATACATGAGGACGAAGGAGATTGGTCGTTAATGGGATGGTTTTGGGGATTGTTATCCACTTGGGGATGGAAGATTCTGATGATCATTGGGATGGTTTTAGCCATTCTTTTCCTGTTCTGTCTTTGTGTACAGTGTGCTCCTGCTATATGTGGCCTTTGTGCTACCTTGTGTGCGAGGAGACCTGTCCAGAGAGACGTACTAAGTAAGAGGATGATGCTACAGCAACATCTTGATGATCTGATGAATATAGACCTGGATTCAGACTGACGTGAGTTTAGGTGATTGCCTATGTAAGGGCAAAAGGAGGGGCTGAGGTTCTGTGATTCTGAACCCGTTTCATAAAGGTCGTTGTATCGTGACGATTCTGGTAACAGCGGACCGCAAATGACGAGTGTGGTATGTACGAGTGTTTTTGTCATGTTTGAGTGATGGATTCACCATTAAATTAGGGATTTTGTTCTGAACCTTTGGGTTCCATTTTGTGTACGGCAGCCATTTTGTGGTTGCCCTCACATAGGCCGATGACTACGGCCGAACGAATCCTTGGGACATGTACACCTTTAGTTGACTTCTGTTTGACCTGAGCGAACTGACTCCATTGCCTGAAGCTAAACTTGTTGAGCCAGTTCCTTGTTCGGCAGCTGGTCAAGATAGAGATCAAAGAGCAGGACATTTCTGAGTTTATGGTACATGCACACACCCTTCTATCTTGCTTCTCATCTGTTTCTGTTCCTTCTTTTATGGACTATTTATGGCTTGGGTTGAGGTCTTTTATTATGGATTTGTCCGGCCTGTTCGAGCAAGAATGTTGGGCCTTCCTGTGTAATTGATGATGGGCTGGACAACTGAAAAGTGGGATTGTCGTTATGTGATACCTTTTGCAATGTCATCTGTGATTGGACAGTTTGTAAATAATTGGTGCTAGTCAGGAATGTGATTTTTGGCATAAAAGATGATGTCTCATAATACGAAGGTGCACAGTCTCTGGGGAACCACCCGTGTCGTGCTTCGTAGACCTCTGTTCCTGGTTGCAACCAATAAATTTGATCTTTGATGTCACCGAGAAGTATCCTGTGTCTCTGTATTCTAAGACAGGTAAACTCGAAGACATTGGGCGTGTCCCTTGCGCCGCTGGGTTCTAAAACCAGGTTCTTCTGGGGCGGCTAGATGGCTAGCTATGCCATGTCATCTGTCCTAACAAACACACATTTACACATGTATTACTAGAGAGCAAAGGTCAAATTCAAGTATTTTGCCACAGTAGAGAGAAAATGATTTGAAAAATGCTGTTTACTTCCTCTCAGATTGCATTCTACAATTATGTTAAACATTGAAATGGCTCTCCTAATAGTTACAAGGGCTTTTCAAAGTGATTTTATCTCACTGCACACATTTACCCACCTGCATCCTGGTTTTGGTCAAATACCTTTGCATTTAAATGCACATGAAAAACTGCCATGCTATTGCATAAACCGTACACGCAGATGTACAGGGAGTGATGTGCTGTTCATTACCATTGTTGAGGGAAGGGAGATACATCAAGACCTACTTAAGGCTTCACATTTTGTTAGTCATGGCCCCTCCCCACGCTTAACATTGTAATAAATAGAGTATTGCACTATGCATCTGCATATATCGCATATAAATATACGCAGCACTTGTTGATAATTTCTATTGGAAAATACGGTGGTATCAAAATGGGATTTGTACAATATTTTCCATATTTTGCCTACATTACATCGTAATAACTGTGTTTGCAGAGCTACACCTTTGCCCATTATTTCATTAGTAAACTCCTAATGAGAGCTAAAGCAATGCCAAAAAATACAAAGTGTATTCAAGATCCTTTGCTCCCTGAACATTTCCAGAGAAGCTGCAAACATCTTCGAGTTAGCCAGTAGAGTGCTCAAAGTTTAATATGCCTATATTTGTGAAAGCCAAGCAAAACCTAAACATTCCTGAATGCAATCAGGGCCCATTATTAGCTCTGCCTTGCTAGTAGTAGGTTGAACAATCTCTGAGCATAACCACTGCCTGTGTGTAATCAACGATCTAGCGATGAAACCTGAACTTTCTAGTTTCAATCAGGGCCCATTGTTGGCTCTCCCTTGCTGTAAGCAGCTTTTACAATCATTGATTTGTATATCCAGAGTATATTCTTTAGGAACACAGAAACTGTTTTATCTGAAACTCTCTGCTCTTAGCTACATAATTAATTATTTTTCAGATTTTTTACTCTAGATTCTCTTGCGGTAAATTACAATATTTCACTTACTGGTTTCAATAATCATTTCTCTGTTTAAAAACTAGGGGGCATATTATCAAGAACGGCGTTAAAATTATCACCGGTTTAGCGTCACAAAACCGCCATTAAAGCGGCGATAATGTGCTCGATAATATGCCCGTGAGAATTCCAATAGAAGCCCATGTTCACAACAGAACATGAATTTCTATTGGAATTCTCAAGGGCATATTATTAAGCCCATTATCTCTGCTTAAGCGAGTTTTCTGCCGCTAAACTGGCGATCATTTTCAGCACCGTTCTTTATAATATGCCCCTACATTGTTTTCATGCTACCTGAATTGAAATAAATATAAAAAACGACAGAACCGAAAATGGCTGACATAAAAACTGCTGCAAGGGCACCTTGTGATGGTTCCCTTGTGCACTGCACACCCATGGGCCATATTTCACCTGATTCTAAAGTTTGAGCCCAACATTTTAGCAGGTTCAAAATAAATTCACTTAAGTTTACAAGAAGCCATTAGGGGTATTATTCTAATAAGGAAACCTCGATATGCTGTCTATTAGTGGCAACGAAAATTAGATGCATTTGAAACCATATCGCAATGTAGAATGAAATATGCACAACTCATTCAATGAAGACAAATCTCCTGAGTGCCAGCGTTCATAAAAAAGAACATCTGCTTTTCTTGTGTTAATTTTAGGCAAATGAAAAACAGAACTATGCAGACAACACATCCAAATGTGCTTAAATGGGCCATGTCGAATCTGCAGATTTCACAGAGAGGAGGTTTGTCGCCCTGGAATGCCAGGCTAGATCCCATGCGCCATGGCGATATGGCAGCAGATAGGGCAGCATATTAACCATTTTAAAGGATATTTTATGACTTTGGGTTAGAGGTGCGAAGGGCGGAAAAGGAAAGTGATAAATTATCCTTGATTTTGGTCGAAGAGGCACTCCCTCTTACCACTCAGGTCACAAAACTGGCATCGGCCTGTTTCTCATTGTTAAAGCTATTATGAAAGATCTACTGATGAAGGCCTTCATTTTGAGCAATGCACTTTTTTCCATTGCTGCTAGACTTGGACGTGTCTCTTGCACGTCAGGTCTCTGCTTCTAAGGCTCTTGACTCTCTACATTGGCTCCTGGTGTCAAAAAGAATGTCATTCAAAGTTCTCTGTCTGGTCTATGAAGCCATTCAATGTACTTGACGTCTGTACTGCAGTACAAATTTCAGGAGTTCATCCCAAGACAAGTGTTGCATTCAGTTCATGGCAAATAACTTTGCCATCAGAAATGTAGAAGAACAAGTTCTGAAGGCAGAGCTTTCTCGATTCTAGCTGCTCTGCCTTTGGAACGGTGTTCCCCAGTGTCTCCATTCCATCAACTATCTTTTTCAATTTAGCCATGCTCTAAAGACCAGGGGCCTCATTTATGAAAAGTGACGCATCGCTGCGTGAAAACAGCGATGCGTCACTTTTCACTGCGCACTCCTTGCGACACCAATGATGCGTCATATTTAATGTATGACGCATCATGTCGCAAGGACTTACAGATACGTCAGTATTTCTGATGCATCTGTAAGTGCAAAAGTGACGCATTGCTGGAGTGTGTCACAAAAGTGACGCAACTCCAGCAATGCGTCCTTTCACATGGGGAAAGCCCCATGTGAAAGGGCTTGCGTCAATCTTACGACTGCTGTGAGGCAGGTGCAAGATTTTGACGCAACAGCATCCTAAAAGTGACGCAGTGAAATCTCATAGATTTCACTGCATCACTATTACGAGGCTTTTTGCGGGGGAACGCCCCCTCTGCATACATTATACCTGACGCAGGTATAATGTGGCGCAGGGGTTTAAAAAGTGACGCATCTACCTAGATGCGTCACTTTTTAAATATGGCGCAACAAGGCGCATTTTGTACGCCGCTGGTGCGTCACAAAAAGTGACGCACCGGCGGCGCAAAACTGACGCAAGGCCTCATAAATAAGGGCCCAGGCTTTACACCTGCTAATCTGACCTCTAGCAGTTCACATTCTTACTTTATGGCTACCAGCACCAGGACGCTTTCTAGGCAACAGTTGTGCTACAATAATAAAAGCAAATGGGTAGATAGTAAGCTTTTTATATTAACCTTTGTCCACGTTGAGAGCCAGGGAAGGACAGAAGACTGCCTCGTCTGCTCTTAAATTCATTAACTTAAATCATCTCCACAGAACACCACACAGCCACTGCACAATACCGCAATCTAAGCGTAAGCAATTGCAACGCAAAACCCTATTAATACTCACACTTCTCTGCTGCTTCAAGTTGTTTCCAAACCGATAAAACTCCATCAATCCTGCAACTGAAACATCGTTTTTTGGGGTTTGGGCAATTTCTAGATAGAACATCCAAACTCCCTCGCATCAGTCGAAAATCACCCAATGTACTACCAGATTTGATATAGTGTTTTCTGGAACTGCTTGCTTAGCATTAGTTCTCCGATTGATCTTTTTCTTTGACTGAAACGTGATAGTAGTTAACATTTACATCAATCAAATTCAATTAACAGTGTAACCCATTTGGCTGCACAATAAGGACAAGGAATTGGTAGCCAAGTTTAAGAAGGTTTGTTGTAAATTTATAATGAAATTTAGATACATGACTAAAACGCCCTAGCAGCCAAGGTGTTAACATCATGCTATAAAGATACAGAATAGCAATTGGGAAACTTAACTTCCTAAAGAAGTTTAGGTGTACCAGTATTAAACAAACAAAGAAACAGCAATACAAAAGACACTTATGCTAATAAGTATTTGATACTCACAGAAAACTCTCAGATGTTATTTCTCTGCATAGGTACATTTAGAGTCACTTAGATTAAGGTCCAAGCTAAGTCGATTTCACTTTTAACTTAAAGAATCTTAAAAATTCTGGAAATTCCAAATGTTAGACCTGCACCATTGGTGTGGGTCTCCCCTGCATTTTTAGGTTTCGCCTGGCCGTAGCACTGCGCAGCAGTGCTCACGCAGGCAAAATCTTTTGATGTACAGTGTGGGGCTTTGTCCCACCTCTCTCTTCCATTGGCTAGCTCCATAAATGGAGCCTTTCTGGGCGTTTTTTGTTGCCGAATTGATTTTTTCTGTTTGTATCTTTTATGTAATCCTAAGTACTTATGTATCGCAACTGGTTCTTTTGTAAAGCGCTCGGACACCTTCGGGTAATGTTCGTGCTATATAAAATCGCATTAAATAAATAAAATTAACCGGGGATCCTCTGTGAGGCGCTGTCCCGCCTCCCCAACCCAGGGCCGCACAGCTATTGGCCGCAGCCACGACCCCGGAAGTCAGGCAGGCCGGGGGCCAGACGACAAGACACCCAGAAGTGACCTCCCTTCCCCGGGGCAGACGAGAGGAGAGCCCCAGGGTGCAGTAGCCGAGTCCTCCAGCCGGCATCTTTCACGGGGCTCCCAGGAGTGAGGGAGAGCCCCGCGCTGCAGAGAGGTGAGCCGGCGCCGTTTCTGCTTCCCCCAAGTAGGAGGAAGCTGTCTCCAATCTCGTTTTACTATTCCATCACAGACCAACAGGATGCTTCAGACCTCCCTTGCAAACCTGTGAATGGCAGGGTCTTCTGAACATTTACAGCTGTGGTTCAGGAAGTTGGAATGAACTTTACATAGTTTGCATAAAGAGGGCTCTGTGACATCCACAGCCTTCTCCTTAAAAACCCAGTCACAGCACTCCACCCTCAACCCTGCTGCTATATTTGCCCCCCTCCCTTCGACTCTGCTTTAGCTCACTGCATAATTGTGTGGCACACGCTGTTTTATGTGAGTTCGATGCTCATACAAAATACATCACACAGTGGAAAAAATGGACATGTTGCGTCACTGAGGCTTTCATTAACTAGTTTGCCTTTTTATGGCTGTCGCGCTCTATGAGAGTGTATGTTCTAGCTAGCTTTCTCCACTCCTCCCCAGTCCTTACTTGCACCTTGCACACACCTCTCCCACATCGAGTCTCCTTCCACCCACCCACTGCCCCCATCAGAGCACTTCAAATGCTTGCATTTTCCAAAAGTGTAAAATAATTTTTTTATTAAAGCCACCTCACAGGGGTGAGACAAGAGACACAAGAGTGTGTGCATGTATATGTGCACGTGCATGCCTGCATGCATGTGTGTCTGAGTGTGCACATATGGGTAGGTATGTAAGAGTGCCTGTATGTGAGTGTGTGTGCATGTGTGTGTGAGTGTGTAAATGTATCTCCTCTTGCTTATGCTACATATGTATGTGAATGCTTGTTTTGTGTGTGTGAGTGTGTGCAGAGCGCAAGTGCGTCCTGTAAGTGGGCGCAAGCGGCCGGTGTGTGATCGAATGTGGTAAGTGCGCCCGTGGAGGTGGCTGCGGTGTCAGTGCAATACATACACACATACACCTCCCCTGGATGTCTCCCGAAAGGACCGACAGAAAAACCCCTTAAAAATCAAATAAATCAGGAAATAAACACTGGATCTCCCTTGCCGAAGCTGGTGAGAGGCATGGAGTGGGGCGCTGGGCAGCCGGGTCCGTGTTTCCGTTGGCCCTGCTGAAGATCCCAGATCCCCCCCGTTTAGCCCGCTGACGGCCCTGCTATCACCCCCTCTTTAAATCACAACTTTTCTTTGTTCCGAAGAGAACGATGGGGACTCAGGTTCCCCAGCACGGCGAGAGGGGATTAAAAAAATTAATAAAAAGGGGGAAAATATGTATTGTTTTAAAATCCCCCAAACCAAAAAGGATGGCAAACTCAACTGGGAAACCTCAAGAGGACCAGCGGAGGAAAGGGCAAGCTTTCCTGGACGAGCTGAGGCAGTTCCACCACAGCAGAGGGTGAGAAGACCCATTTAGCCATAAATCTATAAGACACAGGGGTGGTGGAGGGGTAGCTTTGCCAGGGGTCCGGTATCGCAGGCCTCATCTGTCGGATCTCTCTAACACTCTCTCTTTGTGCACAGGTCCGGGTTCGAAAGCTGCCGGCTGTGGCGGGCAGGGAGCTGGACCTGCATGCTCTCTACACCCGGGTCACGAACCTGGGAGGCTTCTCTAAGGTGAGCGGGGGGCCGCGCCGGCAAACTTCATTCTCCTCCTGTCAAACACTTTTTGGATTTCCCTCGCTGCTGCTCTTAACTGCGTCCGGGTAGAGAGGGGTGAATAAGGTCCTTTGCGGAGAGAGACCTGAGGTGTCCCATGGCTTGCCAATATCGCTCCATGTACTATTCAAAAGCAGTCTAATTTGAGTTTACTGGCCTAGGCAATTGTCATTGTAGGTAGCTAGATAGCTTGTGCAGTGTATAGCAAAGAAGGCCTTCATTCAGATACTGGGTAGCCCAGGGATGGCCTGTGTGTTCATAAGTATACAAATGTACAATCTATTCGGTACTCACGGGTGCTGTCATTACCTGCCTTTGTTACTGTGAGTAATGTTTGGAAGGGAATGAATTTATGTGGATATTTTTGGGTGATGGGGTGGTAAAATATTTTAAGATGACAATCACCTGCCTGTATTTTGACAGATGGGGCTGTTCCCACTGGTTACATTTGTTCGAATTGGTAGCCTAAGAAGTACGTAGCATTAAAAACCTTCTTAAAATTGTGAGTTGTAGAGAAGAGCATATTTGCATGCATGTTCCTCTTTGATACCACTATTTTAGTGCTTGGTTATATATTACTGACATGGCGTGTTCTTGCTAGGCAGTGAATTTGTTGCCCTATCATGTGTTTTGGAATTGCAACCCTTTGTACTGTGCTGTAAGGGAAGGCCTTCATGAGCATCAGGAGGGAGCTGCAAAAATCACTTGTTCAGCCGTACAACTCTTGTGAATATCTTGGTTGTGTACTTCTAGAATGGTCTAGTCTGGGTGAGGAAGACTGTCACCAAATACTAGGTTGTGTAGTTGTCTTAATATGTGCCTTCTGTAAGTGTTTTATGCATTCCAATTGCTAGCCTGATTAAGAAGTTGAATGGAAGGCTTTTTTTATGCTGAAGGAAAAGGCTTATGGAGAAGAGTATATTTATGTGTTTCTTTTATTCAAATTTGTTGCCTAGACACATTATCCAGTCCCTTGATGTCTCGAAATACTCAATTCCTACATTCTTTTCGATTTTATTGTACTACTGTCAGTCTTTACATGTTCTGGTATTGCTACCCTGAGTAATGCATAGTAGAGGGCCACAATGGGGATGGCTGGTAACCTGCTATAGAGATAACCATGTTTACATCAGCATAGCCCTTATTTATATGTTTTATCCATTAAATTGTTGACTGGATGCTCTTCATATAAATTGCTCAAACTGCCCGTAATATATTAATGATGCTGTCAGTATAGATTTTGGGGCAAGTGGTGCCAAGATTTGAACATGCACTGCTGTATTTCATTTTACTCGCTATCTACGGTTGGCAGTCAGAAGTGTGATTGTTGCTAGTATTTTCACGACTTTTGGACAGAGCACGTAATGTTTAGTAAGAAAGTGCCTTGTAGGTGTGGAGTCTTTGGAAATAACTTATTGTTACACATCTATGTTTTAGGTTTATACATTGTGTCCAGAGCTCAGTTCATATGAATCCCACAAGTAAAGGTGGTGTTGGTCAAGGAGGGCGCAGGGGGTCATAATATGTCCAGCCTTGCATTTTTTAATCCTTGTACTTCTTTTACTGTTGGTCGTGAACTTGTTATAAGTATGATGTTTTTGATATTTTTTGTTGTTGTGATCATGGCTTCTCTTAAGCAGGCAAGGCATTATAGGCATGGAGTCAATACAATAATACACTTCCAATGTATGTTTATTTTGCTACACTGCCCAATCAATACCTTTCTGTCCACTTTATACTTCATGCACTAATTCACTAGTGTAGTGCTTACGCTTACAAGAAACACAATAATGATGTTTGGGACAGAGAGAACAGCAGTATCTTGACAAACGTCCTTAATCTTTTTGTATGCGTAATCTGTATTTGCCTGTCCGGGTGCTGCCAATATTTGATTCTAGGCTTTCCTGTCTTGTGTAATGAAGGCAATGGAAGGAGGTTGGTAAAGTTTGTTAGACAGTATTTGTTAGTATTTTTCCTATGCACATTGTCCTCGTCTTCATATCCCTTCATGTCTGGATATATTTTTGTGACCATATTCGAAAATAGCAAGGGCCCCCTGGTGAATGCAATTCCAAGGGCAGGGTAATACACAATGAAAAGTAACTTCCCTTCATGTCTGGATATATTTTTGTGACCTCCAGTAGTCTAAAATGGCCCTCTAAGGGAACGGGACATGGTGGGAATCACTTACTGCTTTTGTGTGTTTCTTGTTATATATCTACTACTGCTGTGGTGCCTGTAACCTACATGCACTTCTGTAGACATACCTTTTAGAATGGCTACTAGCTAAATCCAAAGAGCCCCCAGCTCTGTACTGCAGGGGATGCAAGGCTCTGTGTGTGTGTGTGTCTGTCTCTGTGTGTGTGGCTGTGTGTGTCTGGCTCTGTGTGTGTGTGTGTGGCTCTCTGTATGTGTGGATGCAAATGCAATAGGTCTCGCATTTGGGAGAGATTAAGCTATTGGCATTGTAAATGACAATGCCATTTATTTATCTGTTTTCAAAACCAACACATAAATAAAATGTTGTCATTTACAATGCCAATAGCTCTAACTTTTGCAAAAGTGAGACCGTTGCATTGTAAATGCTTGTTTGCCTTTGCCTCCTGTGGTTTTGCTGTGTGTTGGACACCCTTTTGCTGGTCTAGATGCTTTGGGAACTTTGCCACTGCTGTTCAGTGCCAAAGTGCATGTGCACCCTTTGTAAATTGTTGTTATGGATTGGTGTTTCCATGATTGGCTGATTTGATTTACTAGACAGTCCCTAGTGCAGTGCACTATGTGTGCCCAGGGCCTGTAAATCAAATACTGCTAGTGGGCTGCAGCACTGATTGTGCCACCCACATAAACAGCCTGTAAATGTAACTCAGGCCAGCCCTTGCAGAGTCTGTGTGCAGTCTGGTACTGCCATGTCGACTTGGCAAGTGCACCCATTTGCCAGGCCCTACCCTTCCCTATTCTTACATGTTAGTCACCCCTAAGATAGGGCCAAGGTACCCCTGTGTGGCAGGGTGCGGTGTATGGGAAAGGTAGAACATGCACTAGTGTGTGTGGCATGTCATGATAGTGAAATACTGCCAATTACGTATTTCACTAAAGCAAGGCTACCTTTTCTCATTGGATAGAATGGGGAGTTTGCTGATAACATCTTATAAACATAACTACCCCTAGGAATAAGGTAGGAAATTAAAGTTTAGTATGCCCAAACTCAGAATGTTCAAATGCATCTTTTAGTGAGGGTGATTTGTACATGCTGTTTTTGAAAATACCACTTTAAGAAAGTAGGTATTTTCTTGCTTAGCCATCCAGTGTGCCTCTGCTAGGTCTGTGTATTGGTTGTCTGGCGTTGGATTTCAGGGGCCGGCGAGGAGCATTGGCTTCAGAGAGTCTGATGAGTCAGGGCTGGTCTGAATAGACCTGGGCTGCATTTAGAGTACAAGGAGGAGATTTCCTTTCACCTGAATGGGCCTGGTCTACCTTCCACAATGCTGTCTCCACCTCCTGCCAGGAAGCTGCACCAAAGAGGACAGGCAGGGCTTTTCTGACACCAGACAACAAAGGATTTTGTAGTATATCCACATTCCTAGTCCTAATGACACGGACCATCCCCCTAACGTGGTGTTCACCTCTACCTCTTATATAGACCTCACTGCGTCCCCCCACCATCATAACGGGAAGCTCCTCCCATTGTCTCACGCAGATTCTGAACCAAATGGAGCAGAAACTCAACTCTCTTGCAACAGAAATAATGCATCTTAGACAGGATCTCTTAAACCAAAAGACCCTGGCCTGCTCTTACACTTATGATACTCCTCTTACCAGGTCTCTGAATGGCCCTCAATGCCCCCCTGGCCTACAGTTCCCCTTTGCAGGCAGGCCCACAGACCGTACTATGCATACTGCCCCCTCTCAGCTCTGGAACCAAATGCTCTCTGCGATTCCTACGTCCTGATGATCCAAGTGACCGACCATTTCCCCTCCTCCTCCATCCCAGGAATAGTAGGCTTAAAAAGAACACATACAATTCCTTACATGCCCATACATCCAGCACAATATACCACCACCTAGACTCTTTAATCTGCTAAGGATAATCCTAGCCCCCTTTCTTGCATGCTCATCAACTGCAGATCGGCAGCTCAACACTCTATGGAAATAGCCAAAACCATCATCAGTGAGGGAATTGACATTGCTTGCCTTACAGAAACCTGACTCAATGACTACTCAATGCCCATTCTTCACCTACTTACTCCGCCCGGGTACTCCATCATTAGTCAGAACAGGTCTAAAAGAACAGAGGGATGTCTAGCCATAATCCACAAAACAGTAATCCAACTCTCCATTCTAAAGAAAACAGAATACTTGACCTTTGAATACTTTGGCGTGAACTTGATGACAAAGGCTCCCCACGTATCAAACTGCACACTATCTCCCATCCACCTGGTGATCGCCCACTTTTAGCTGAAGAGCTAACAGACCTACTCATCCAGTTCTCCCTTTCGGACTCGAAGGATGTGTTTCTGTGCGATTACAACAATCATTGGAAAAATACAGAAGACTCTACAGTGAGGCACCTTTCTAACTTTCTTGAGATGAATGACCTAAAGCAACTCTGCAACAAACCAACCCACATCAAAGGTGCTACTCTTGACGCTATCATCTCAAGCAATGTACTTGTCTCACTTAATGACATTGTTCCCATTGACTGTTATGACCATCATCCCATTCTGTTCAACATCAAGTCCATTGTCAAACCCCCCTCAGTCTTAATTAACAAACCTAAGCTATGGACTAGAAATCTCAAAAAAGTCCCTGCGAATGAACTTGAGTCAGAAATGTATGTACAACTTCAACGCCTCCCGCACTCCCAAAAACGCAAATGAACTCACTACCCTCTTCAACACGGCGACAACTAAAGTTCTCGACAAAGTTGCACCACTCAAACTAAAAACACCAAAGAACAATCCAATCTAAATAATGGTTTAACATAGAACTCAACAACGAAAGAAGGCAACTTAGATTAGTGGAAAGAACTTGTAGACAAAATCCCACTTCTTCACATCTAACTCTCCTGAGAACGGCTATGTTAGCTTACAAGAAGCACATTTTCAGAGAAGAAGCCTCCTTCTACCGTATCCAGCTTGATCAGGCAAAGAATAGGCCCAGAGAACTCTTTAACATTGTCAAAAGACAAACCTCAGCGGCCCCACATGAAATAACTGCCTCTAAGGAATGATGTGAGGAAATTGCCAGCTTCCTCACAGACAAAATCGCAAAAACTGATCAATCCTTCCCTCAAGTCACTGTACTTCATCCTGGGCCAATCTCTTTTAATGACACCCCTCTCCCCATGAAAACACAACCACTTGAGTCTTTCAAAAAACTGCCAACTCCTTTTGGAACTGAGGATGACCTTTGTAACTCCGAACTGAAAAACAAAGCCAATTGATCAAATTTCAAACACTTGACGGAACTTGAAGTCTTCAATATCATTGTGAAATTAAAACTGATCTCACACACCAAAGACCCCTTCCCAGCAAAACTAGTTCATTACCTGAATCACATCATCACCCTAGGTTGGACAAAAATCTTTAATACCTCTGTTGCCTCAGGATGTGTACCTGAGTCCCTTCAATTAGGGCAAATCACACTGATACTTAAAAACTCCAAGGCAGACCAGAACGACCCCAACAACCTCGGAGCCATCTCTAACCTTCCGTTCCTAGCGAAAACCATAGAGAAATGTGTTTTGCAACAACTCAATAGACAGATAGACGAATACAACCTATTTGACTCTTTCCAATCTGGTTTTAGGAAAGGCTGCATCACAGAAACTGCCATACTCAACATTGCACATGACATACATCATTCCCTAGAGAATTGAGATGCCTGCCTTCTCATCCTACTGGACCTCTCAGTGGCCTTTGATACAACCAACAACTCAGCCTTACAAGAATCTCTGAAGACTCGCTCTGGTTTCAAAGGCACAGGAATAAAATGATGCACGTCTTACCCTCCAACATCGAACACAACAAATCAAAATTAAATCTTGCCTCTCTAACCCAACTCCGGTCTCTCTCGGTGTTCCCCAGGGCTCAATCCTCTCCCCCTCTCTCTTTAACCTCTTCATGGAACCTCTTACTATCATCCTGAAACAAGCAGCCATCAATTATCATGTCTACTCATTCTATTCTCCACCAAAAGTAACCACCTCCCAATCCAAGGCTTGATCTCAGACCTCAAAGCCCTAAATTGTTCTGCTCACGCTATCCGACTCAGCTAAATCCCTAGACTTCATCCTGGATAAAGATGTTTCACTGATTGACCATACCAATAACTCTACACACTTAAACACCTCAGAAAATCAAAGCCTTCATCCCATCAGATGATTTCAAATGAGTCGTTAAGTCGCTGGTCCTCTCTAAACTGGACTTTGGGAATGCTATACTCACTGGGATACAAAAAACTCACTTCGCCCACCTCAGATCAGTACTTAACATGGCAGCCCGGCTTATGACAGACAGCAAAGGGTAGGAACACATCACGCCTGCACTCAAGTCCCTAAACTGGCTTCCCATTGAAGGAAGGTGCATCTACAAGACTACCTGCATCACTCACAAAGCACTGCACTCACAGGCCCATGTCTATTTAGGCTACAAGCTCGCAAATGCAGGAAGTGCCAGTACATTGAACAACTCAACCGCTCTTCTCCTCATACCTCAGATATTAAAAAGGAAATCCACTCAGATTTGCTCTTTTACAGGTAATGCTCCCAGCATCTGGAATTCCCTCCCGAGGGATATTTGTTGCGACCCCCTCCTACCTTGGCTTCAAAAGAGACTTGAAACGCCATCTCCTCAACAATTACTGAAGTCCATGAATCAAACTGAACCTGATTTCTTTAACCTCCTGTGATCTGTTCATACCTTGGTTTATCTGTTGCCTTTCTTTTTCCTGTGTGTTCTTCTCTCCAGGGTCCCCGAATGCTCATTTCAGTAAATCTCCATCTTCCATAGCCCTATAATTGTTTACATGTATGCCGTAAAGGTGTGCTCCTCTGTAACTTTTACTTTCCTCATCCTATATATTTAATCTTGAACCTATGATTAAAAACCTGGTTCTTTATTCTATACAGTGCTCCGATACCCAATGATGCAGCCCAGCCAGCGCTTTATTGGTCCCTTAATGTTATTTTTCATTACTCCATTTCAGAAATTCCTCCCTTCCTGTACCTACAATTGTTTCTTTGAATATATTATTGGGTGCTCCTCTGCTGACTTTCACTTCCTGTATTTTATTATTCTTTGTAACCTGGAACCAAGGACTATTGTCTTGCTCGTCACGCTGTAAAGTGCTCTGATACCTATGGGTTAGCTAGTGCTGTATAAAACCTTAAATAAATAAATAAATTCCTTGCGACATGGAGTGCTGTACATTAAATACGGCACATCCATCGTGTCGCAAGGAGGGCACAGAGAAAACTCCGCTTGGCTGGTATAGGTGCTTTGGGCACTTTGCCACTGCTGTTCAGTGCCAAAGTGCAAGTGCTCCCCTTGTAAATTATTATTATGGATTGGTGTTTCCATGATTAGTTGATTTGGTTTACTATTCAGGCCCTATTACAGGGCACTATGTGAGCCCAGGGCCTGTAAATCAAATGCTGCTAGTGGGCTGCAGCACTGATTGTGCCACCCACATAAGCAGCCTATGACTGTAACTCAGGCCTGTCATTGCAAGAGCCTCTGTGCAGTCTGGTACTGCCATGTCAGCCTGGCAAGTGCACCAGCTTGCCAGGCCCTAACCTTCCCTTTTCTTACATGCTAGTCACCCCTAAGGTCGGTCCAAGGTACCCCTGTGGGCGGGGTGCAATGTACGGAAAAGGTAGGACATGACCTGGTGTGTGTGGCATGTCCTGATAGTGAAATACTGCCAATTTTGTTTTCATTATCGCAAGGCTACCTGTTCCAATAGGATAGAATGGGGAGTTTGCTTATAACATCTTATAAACATAACTACCCCTGTGAACAAGGCAGGAAAATAAAGTGTAATATGCCTGAACTCAGAATGTTAAAATGCATCTTTTAGTGAGGGTGGTTTTTACATTCTGTGTTTGAAAAGACCACTTTTAGAAAGTAGGTATTTTCTTGCTTAGACATCCAGTTTGCCTCTGCTACGTTTGTGTATTGCATGACTGGCTTTGGATGACAGGGACTGGGGAGGAGCAGTGGCTCCAGTCCTGAGAGACTGATGAGTCAGGGCTGGGCTGAATAAACCTGCGCGGGATTTAGAGTAGGGGTAGGAGATTTCCTTTCACCTGAATGGGCCTGGTCTGCCAATGACAATGCTGTCTCCACCTCCTTACAGGAAACTGCACCAGAGAGGACAGAACCGGTTTTGACCAAGCACAGGGCTTCTCTGCCACCAGAGAACAAAGGATTTTGTGGTATAAATAATGGGGCCCAGACCCAGAACTTTACCTCACTTCTTGGAAATCAAGAGGAACCTTTGCCAAGGAGAAGAGTCAGAGAAGCTGAGGAGGAATACTGCCCCTGTGCTGTTTGTTGTCTGGGGTTGGCCTGCAGTGGCTACTTGCTGCCAAGGAAAGGAGAAAAGTCTTTGCTGTTTGTTGTGTCCACTGCTTGAGGGAGATCTACAAGGGCTTGAAACTGAGCTTGCCTCCTGTTCCGAAGTCTCAGAGACACATAGAGTTCACCACACGTTCCCTTGAACTTCCTTGCTGGGAGTTCTAACCTGCAAAGAGGCGCCTGCTGTTGTTTTGGACCTCAAGAGACTGTTTTCCGCTGGGAGCTGGAAAAATCAATGCAACACCGAGAAGCGTGACGCATCTGAACCTGTTTCCTACGCATCGCCGACAAAACCGATGCAGCATCTGCCGCGGCTCAAGAAATTGCTGCATGCCGCATCAAGTGCAACGATCTCTGAAGTCCAAGATCACCACAACGATTCTGACGCAAGCCCTGTTGTGCGGCTGCAAGAATCCACGCATTGTCCCAGATCGTATCATCGCATCATGGCGCCAAGTCTGTTGCATCTTTGGGGGACACAGTAAGAAACCGACACATCACCTCCCCACGCAGACAGAAGCAGACGCATCACCTCCTCTCCTGTAAGGAAGCAACACATCACCTCCCCAGTGCAGCAGTAAGGAACCAACGCATCTCTGACACCAGCGCAAGGAACCGATGCATCACCTTCCCTTAGTGTAAGGAACCAACACATCACATTCCCTGTGGCCCGTTTTGTTTGTTTGTGTGACGCATCCAACATACTTTGTGTGAAAAGTGTTGGATCTGTAATTTGCTTTGAACAGAACTATTTCTACATCTGAAAGTCATATTTTTATTACTGTATTGTGGATTTTTGCCGTTTGGGGTCTTATTTGGTTTAAACAAAGATTATTTATTTTTTCTAAACTGGCGTGGTGTCCATTTGTAGTGTTTTCACTGTATTATCAATGCTTTACACACTGCCTCTGAGATACGCCTGTCTGCTCATGCCAAGCTACCAAGGGGGCGAGCAGGGGTTATTTTAGTAGTGTATCCCTCTCACTCTGACTACCTCTGCCAACTAGAGACCCCAATTTCTAACAGCAGCGATGCAACATTTTTCATAAATGAGTCCCTTTTCATATAGAACATGCTGTGAGAATCCTGCATATTTGCCGCTCTGTACATTTGCTGGTGCTTTTGCCCAAGTCAAATGCACCTAATATATCAATGCCAGTTGCTTCAATTTGTGTAGGCGTTCCTGTGACCCTAAACATGTGCTCATAACCTTGTAGACAGGTGGTAATCGGTTAAGATATGGGTTGAAGAGAGCACCACATGATTTACGGGCTGGGGTGGTAAATTGAAAATATACATTGGTGATCTCTTTTGTAGGCAATATTATTTTATATTCTGGTTTGTTCATGCGCAGCAAGTCGAATAACAATGATGATATTTGCTTTGTAAATCATTTTGTGGTTGGTGGAGTACACCACTTTTAGGAACAGTTCAGTGTTATCCACCTACTGTTTTGCAAATGGCATTGGCAGTGCTTAATGCGTAAAATAGTAAGTGTTGGACCCGAACTTTGTGGTCAGTAGCTACAGCCAGCACTGTCAAATACAGGGGGTCATGAAAACTAAGGCTACATAGTCTTGATACCACCCAATCCCTCGTACTTCTACCACCAGACACTCCCTGCCCCCTACCTATAAGGTTATTTTTCATGTGTGTATTTTATCACTGTTTTCCACCTTTCTCTTCTTCCATCTTTCTCCCTTTTGTATTTTTCTCTCTCTTACACTGGGTCAATGTCAAATGAGAAAAAATAGGTGTCAACCACCAAAAATAGGTGCAGATGGGCCCCCATCAGCAATCCCCGTCTCAAATTAAGCACTGATAATTGCTAACATTTTATCGCAATCAATGTACCTATGCCAACATTTGCAATGTTCTTGGAGGAATGAACAGATGGCAATTCCGTGGAATGGAATGTGCAATGGAATGCAGGTACTGTGCATAAAGGCATCCCTACTGCTGAACAATCACAGCCAAATGACTTTACTGATTATCGTCATGATTCCTCTTGACATAGAGCACCAGCCAGCATCAACTACTTCTATATCTCCTCTGGACAGCAACACACACCTTGAAGAAACATTACGAATTGCTTATTGCTGGAGATGTTACGATCCATGACATTGGCCATGCTCGGCGTTGGTCCATCCACCGCAGAGCACCATTTAGTACTCTGGAACAGTCATTAGCATGTAGTAAGTACTGTTCTCACAGATATGAGCTTCAACAAGCTACAGTAAAGGATATTCCCTTTTGTACAAATGATTATCTTTCTTTGCTCTTTGAAGCACTATGAAGCCACAGTATCTCACTTTAGAGCTTGTATAACAATGAAACAGTGCATGCATAAACAAGTAGGCTGCAGTCACAAAGCTAAGTCACTGTGGTTTGAGGATATTACTCTGATGGCTGGTTTGACAATGATGATTCTAGTTTGCTAGTCTTTGGTGTCAAAGCACTGTTTGAATAGATGGGCTGCTGAAAGCAACAAGCTGCATTAGTGATCCGAGTGTTTATCTGTTTCCCTGCGCCATTAAATTACATTGCAATCGTTACTTAACCTGCTATTATCAATCCCCTTTGCCTTAACGCATTGCTTTGTTTCAGTCTGCTTCTCCAAACAGCTCAGTTTGTGACAGTGCAGGCTGACTTACTGCTTTGTGTTCCAGCCTTCTGTTTTTTTATGGGAGCTAATAAGATTGATACAAACTGCCAGAACAAAAAAAAAAAACAGAGCGCCAGAGAATAAATCCTGCAAATTAGTAAATGCACTGTCAAGTTCTCATGAATTTTGCACCATTTGAAACTCATGGCTCATTATTCCTTGATTTGCTGGAGTGTTTTATCGAGGCTCTGACACATTCATGCAGTCAGCAAATCTACTTGCTACAGTTCTCGGCTGCCAGGCGTCCAGAGAAAGCTAGTCTGCTGCTAGCTGCTCTGAGGGGGCAAAATTCCGGTAATTTGCTTTCAAGTAATTGTGCAAATTTCTGGAAAACAATGTGAAATTAGATGCAATTAAGTGAATGCAAATCTGCCTCTTAGCACTATATTTTAGCATGAAATGCATTCTTGTACCAGTTTTTTATGTGAGGACACGTTTTATGCTAAACAAATATGGGAAGATTTACAAGCCCCTTGCGACACTTTTGTGCTACTGTTGCATCACTTTTGTGATGCAGCGGTGCCGTAAAAAATGTGGCCAATTTACAACGTGACATATCTAGGGAGATGCGTCACGTTGTAAAGCCCTGCGTTACATTGTACCTGAGTCAGATAATGTATTCAGGGTGGGCGTTACCACGCAGGAAAGCCTCATAAAAGTGACGCTGTGAAATCTACGAGATTTCACTGCATTACTTCTAGGACACCACTGCGTCAAAACCTTACACCTGCTTCAAGCCGGTGCAAGGAGTGATGCAGTGTAGTGTGAATAGGCCTCAAAATGCATTGCTGGAGTTGCATCATGCTTGCGACATGACTCCAGCAATGCGTGACTTTTGCCCCAACAGTTGTGTCAGAATTACTGACGCAGCTGTCAATCATTGCGCCATGGTGTGCCGTATTGTAAATACGGTGCATCCATGGTGGCGCAAGGGTTTCTCAGGGTGGTGCAGGGAAAGGGATGCATCTCTACAGATGTGTCACTTTCTTGTAATTCTGCCCCATAGTGTGAAATACACAGATGTTGCGAATAAAAAAGGTTTGTTCTCCGGGTATTCATGTTTTCCTTTCACTCCTGCACTATGATTTTGCCATGAACGGTTTAGTATAATGGGACATGGGATAATGGTGTAATTGTTGGAATTTTTCCTAACAAGTGTAACTCAAAGTCCCTGATATTACGTTAATTATGGTGGTGTGATTTAAATTTGACCTGGATCTACTTGCTGCTATCTCCCACTCAACTCAAAAGACAGTTCTGCTGTCTCAGAGGTTGGGTGAGATATTTGTAACAGTGAGCAATGCTTCCTCAAGTCACTGCATCCTGGCTTAATCAATACCAATGATCAATAGATTTCTATGCCAAAATCAATTTCACATTTTCCAATTTTCAAGGCTTCAACGTTAATGTTGCTTCCACAAACATCAGCAGTCCTGACTCTCTTAATAAAGATGCAGAACAAGATATGCAAAGTTTCCATTTGATAGATAAAAAAAATAGTAAATCGTGTTTAATGGTACAAACCGTGACTGATATGATATCTTCAATATTTCTTAGCCTACTAAATAGGAGAACACAATAGCAGCATCTAGAAGCCAGGAATGCATTGGCTATGGCCTGGGATATCTTACGTATTCATTCTTTCACTTTACTATCTGGGGTGTATTGCGAATATTGTGACACAGTGGGACTGGCATTAAGGGGGCAGAAATTATCAATCCTGGCAAGTAATTCCTCCCTCGTACTGCCCTAGTCCAAGTTTCTGATCCCAGAACAGAGAGTTTTTCAAAGGTTCACCCCAGTGCCCATGGCTGTTGTAATGAGTCTCTTGTTGCTGCAGGTCAATTGTTGTTGATCTCTGTTAGTTGTCACAATGGTACAGTTAAGATTCATCCTCCAGGGCTTGGGCTGCTATGCAGAGAGGTCTGCCATTCGCCTGTTTTTGGAGAATCAGACTTGGGGCCAGGGCTAGAGATTCGCCCATTCTGCTGTCCCCAGCGTCGCTTGCAGCATCCCGCCTCGATCTCTGGTCACTGGGAGAAGCTCCGACGAGGCGAGTGTCAGGGAGCAACAGGTAGCAATGGTCATTTTCGTCTGAACTGAGCTCTAACTCCACATTGCCAACCCCTAAAGTCTTTAAAACTTGTCACCTCTCTCTCTCCTAACGCCTTAACTGTTGTGACCCATTGTAGTGTAGTTCCTATATTCCCAATAGGCTCTGCGCATTGGAATAATATATACTGTAGTTTAGACGTAGGACTGAGGTCGACTAGGTCTCTACCGAATATATTAAACTTAATAGTGAGTGCCAGCTAGCTCAGAGGTCACTAGAAACTTTCTTGAATACACAAGAAGGGATTAGTTTCTGACAACCGCATAAACATGACAACTTTGTTTCCCAAGAATAAGAAATCAATATCTAGAGTCACGGAAACAATAGACAGCTATTTTACTCAGTCAATCGTGCATGCTTCATTTCACCAGAGGTGCTGAGAAAATAGAGAGACGGGCGTTTTCAATAAAAGGGTATTTGTTGCACAGTCTTTTTTCTCAAGCATAAGAAATGTACTGCTACATTAGTAATACTGGTTATAAAGTACAAGGCATATATTATGAACAGTATTATGAAGTAGTACTGTAAAAGCATGATATGGTTTCGAAGCCATGAAAGTGCATAAAATGTATAAAATACATACAGTAATAAATAATGACTAAAAGTACTCAACTGGTGCTTCTAAAATACGCCCACCCCGGTGTACCTAACCTAAGTCTAGTACAAGGGAAGAAGTAAGTGAGGAGTAGCTTATGTTTAGTAGTTCTCTACCAGGAATCTATTCCAAGAATTCTCTAAGAGGTCTAATCAGCTCCCTACCTTGGTTTTAGAATGAAGGAGGTCTTGTATCTCTCTCTCAGAACTCGATTTCCCATATACCCGCAAGGGTAGCTCGGAAACACTGGAGATTGATTTCTCGGCAGGAAAAAAGACAGAGTCTCGCAGTGCGTCAGCTGGAGGGTCGGCTTCCTTCGGCACTTGCTGCTGCAGGGCGTCGGGTAAGTAGTTAGTCGATCTGCTCCAAACCACCGTGTGTTTGTCTGGTCAAACCTAGGCATATTTATACTTTGAAGGTGCCAAGTTTGACGCATGATTGGACTTAATAACGTCACTCAAAGGCTAGATTCTTTGAAACTCCCAGATTTCTTGGCAAACTCAATATTCAAGCAGGGGGAAGTCCCTAGCGGCTGAAGGCGGGTTTTTCCAAGAATCGTTGTTAATTCTCAAACTTAGTGGAAGTAGCCATGCCCTATTTGGGCTGCAAGGCTCAGGCCAAATATGGTATTGATTTCTATGCCTATATTAGGATATAATAAAGTATACCTATATAAGGGCATGAATCGGGAAAATTACACTAGGGTCCTAGATTCATTTACAACACCATTGTGCTGCTGAGTTTCTCTTTTGTATGAAATGCAGTTCTAATATCCCTGGATTGCTTCATCAATTGAGTGTTCTCTTCTTTGCCTTTAACCTGATGACTTGAAATCTAGAAAGGAAACAAAGAATGACCCCACAGGCCAGCATTTTCCCACCAGCCTTCAAGACTTTGGAACTCTCTCCAAGTCATCTTAAGACAGTCGCCAACTTCTGAGCATTCTAGCAACCAAAGAAAGACCCACTTGTCCATTTGGAAAATCTTATGACACTGTTACTAGAGTCTGGGTGTTATGTTGAGATGCACTGCCACTCTCTTGTACTTTCTACATTGACCACAGCCTGTCGGGATTGCAAGCGGCGCAAGTACAGTCGCGCGCCACTAACCTGAGGAAGCGGGCCAGCAGGAACGATGGGATGAAACTGGCAGGGACAGTTTCATGGCCACAGGATTCACAACTTCACAGATACCATACGGTCCGACAAACTTAGGCTTAAGTTTATTTACCCCTTTCAGATGAATGTTACGTGTGGAAAGCCACACCTTGTCCCCCACCTTATACGCTGGCTCCTCGGACCTCCTCCGGTCCGCAAACAGTTTATGAGCCGCTTGTGCCGTCTCCAAACAGTTCCGAGCATCGATGAGGATGGCTCTCAAATGAGCATGATGTTCATGTATGGAGGGAACCAAAGATTCCGCAGGCAAGTCGAACGGAAGCATGTTCGGATGGAAACCGTAAAGGCAGAAGAAGGGAGAACACCCCAAGGTGGTATGAACAGCATTGTTATATGCGAACTCCGCCAACCACAAAAGTGTGGTCCAATCCGTGGCATTCTGCATGGTAAAACAGCGGAGGTATTGCTCCAGTGTCTGATTGAGACGTTCGGTTTTACCATCCGTCTGGGGATGATAGCTAGACGATAATCTTGCATCAATTTGCAAGATGGCACAGAGATTCTTCCAAAAATGCGTCGTAAATTGCGTGCCGCGATCAGTTATCAGCACACTGGGCAATCCATGCGCCCGCACAACGTGTTGGAGGAATACTTTAGCCAACTCCACAGATGAAGGTAGACCCGGTAAAGAAATGAAGTGACCCATTTTTGTGAGATGGTCTACTACCACCAGGATAACTGTCTGATTGACGCAGGGAGGCATCTCTACACTAAAATCAATGGATAAGGTATGCCAATGTTTAGGTGGAATGGGCAAAGGATGGAGGAAGCCTGATGGTTTAGTATGGACAGATTTGCCCTGGGCACAAATCGCACAGGTCTTTATGTATTCTTTCACATCAGCTCGAACATCCTTCCACCAAAAGAAACGTTCCACATTGGCTGTGGTCTTGTAGATGCCCATGTGTCCGCTTAATACAGAATCATGCGCCCATTTCAACACCTGTTGTTGCAACGTTATCTGGGGTATATACAACGCATGGAAATGGTATGCCAGGTCGTTTTCCATATGTCGGTGTTCCGGCTCCTCCTGTATCCAAGAGGCAATATCATAATTGGCGAGGGCAACTTTTACACCGTCCAGAAAGTCCTCGGACGTGACCAGGGCAAGCGAGTGAATGGAACAGTCTGCTTCTTGCAGGATATATGGAGGTTCCTCAAGTTCCACCGTTTCTTCTTCTCCTAGGCGGGATAAGGCGTCCGCTTTCCCATTGCGAGACCCAGGCCTATATTTGATTATGAAATCGTAGTCGGAAAAAAACAAAGTCCATCTAAGCTGTCTCGGAGTCAAAGCTTTAGCCGTTTTGAGGAACAACAGGTTTCGATGATCCGTGATGATCTCAACAGTGTGTAAAGCACCTAGGAGATAATGTCGCCACTCTTCACAAGCCCTCTTTATGGCAAGGAGTTCTTTATCCGTTATGGTGTAGTTTATCTCACAGGGTGTAAGTTTCCTTGAATAGTAGGCCACTGGGTGCAACTGCCCCGTGTTCGGATGTCTTTGTGACAAGATTCCTCCGAGGGCGTATTGGGAGGCGTCAGTTTCGAGGATATACAGCAGTTGAGAATCCGGATGTCTGAGAATCGGTGCCTGGGTGAACCTGTCTTTGAGAAGTTGAAAGGACTGTTCTGCTTCTGTTCCCCATACAAACGGTACGTTTTTTCGTAGGAGGGATGTGATGGGGTGGATAGTTTTCGAAAAGTCCAGAATAAAGCGCCGATAATAGTTGGCAAAGCCAAGAAAACTTTGCACAGCCTTCACATTCTGTGGAGGCTTCCAGTTAAGGATTACCTCAACTTTGCTCATATCCATCCGGAACCCTTGGGCGTCTATAATGTACCCCAAGAAGGCGACTTCCTGTACATGGAAAAGACATTTCTCTAACTTAGCGTACAACAAATTTTGTTGTAGCTTCCGCAGGACTGTCCTTACATGGACGATATGCTCGGACATTGTTGTTGAATAATTCAAAATATCGTCGATGTAGACCACACAGTATGATTCCAGACATCCTCTCAGCACCTCATCCATTAAGAATTGGAAGGCTGCGGGGGCGTTGCAGAGACCAAAGGGCATTACCCGATATTCGAATAACCCGAATTTGGTCCTGAAAGCCGCCTTCCACTCGTCCCCTTTTTGCACTCGCACAAGGTGGTAGGCCCCCCGAAGATCGAGCTTTGTGAAATATCGTGCTCCCTTCAATTGATCCATCAAGACCGGAATCAGGGGAAGAGGATAGCGGTTTTTTATCGTTACCTTGTTATTAGCACGGTAATCTATGCAGGGTCTTAGCTCATCACAGTCCTTCTTGGCAATAAAAAACATCGGCGAAGACGCAGGGGAGGTTGAGTGTCTGATAAACCCGGTTGCTAGGTTATCAACAATATAGGTTTTCAAGTATTGGGTTTCTTTTTCCGTCAAGGCATACACCCTGCTGCAGGGGATATCCGCCCCCGGTACCAGGTCAACACGACAGTCATAGACCCTATGGGGTGGTAACTGGGCTGCTTGTTGTTTGTCAAACAAGGCTTTAAACTCTTGGTATTCAACGGGAAGCACAGTGGCACAACAGAACTTCTCAAAAGTGCAGGCATTCGCCAAATAGGAGGCAGGTGAGGGTGCAGTGAGTGAAGACCGCAGCTCATGTTTCTTACAATGTTCTTTACAATAGGGAGAGGTCATATTGACTGTACGGGATGACCAACTCACAAAAGGATCGTGCAATGTAAGCCATGGCATACCCAGGATGAGTCGGAACTGCGGGGCATCTATCAGGTCAAATTGGATATGTTCTTGATGGTCTTCCCCAAACTCCATCAATAGTGAAAGGGTATTATAAACCACCGGACCTGATGAAAGAATGGTGCCGTCCACAGCTTTTACTGTTTCGGGTTGCGGCTTCTTTTCGCACGGGATGCCCATTCTCAACGCAAAATCTTTGTCGATGTAATTACCGGTGGCCCCAGAGTCAAGGAGGGCATCAATCTGTAGTTTGTTTTGAGAGGAAATCCAGAGAGACACACTTACGTTCATGTGGGCCACTGCAGGATGAAGGGTGTTAGCAAGAACGGGGGAGATCATGGAAAGCTGGCATCTCAAGTCAGAGACCTCCGTCTGATTTGAGATCTTCAGTTTTCCGACGGTTCTGCGTTCTTCATAGTAGCTTGGACTCGGGGAAGGGTAGAGCATCCGGGAACGTAATTCCGGGCTCGACACTCCTTGATAAAATGTCCTCCTTTCCCGCAATAGAGGCAAAGTTTCAGACGTCTTCTTTTATCTTTTTCTTCGGGAGTAAGGGGGCCTCTGATCCCTCCGATCTGCATGGGTTCAGACTCTTCTGACACCTTAGTTTTCTCCTCACCTCTGGTTCTGGGTCAGTTAATCGGATAGTAGAATCGATTGTCTCCTCTGGGTCTTTCTCCTTTTCGTTCTAGCAGACGGTGATCTAACTGGACGGTTAGATCGATAAGTTTGGATACCGTTGTCGGTAATTGCACCACTTGGGCCAACACATCCTTTAATTCTCCTCTTAAACCCTGATAAAAGAGGGAAATCCTTTTTTTCCACCGGCCAATCCGTTTCCACTAACAGGTGATTGAAGGTGGTAATGTATGACAACAGATCTTGTGAACCCTGTATAAGTGTCATAATTTCCCGGTCAAGGGTTAACATGTGAGATTTCCTGTCGAATAGTTTTTTCAACTCGAGACAAAAATCAGAAAAGTTATGTAACACAGGGTCGTTACGTTCCAACAAGGGTATGGTCCAACTTGACGCATTCCCTCCCATGTAGGACATCATAAATGCCGTTTTAGCCGCTTCCTCCTGGAAGACTGCGGGCTTACACAAGAAATGAAGACAGCACTGATTTAGAAATGTTTTGAACTTACGAGGATCCCCATAAAACCTCTCCGGTGGAGCCAGAGGTATCCCAGTGTTCTGGATTATTTGAACAGTCGGTAAGGTATCCGTGGTTGCAGCCGGAGTAGACAAAGGCAAAAAATAACCCCCGGTCCAGGATGACGAAGGTGGGGGTAACGTGGCTGGTTTGAGTATGGGTCTCACCACTGGTTCCTTAAGTGCCAAGTCCGACAACTCTTTGCGCATCTGTGTAACTTCCTGGTACAAGGATTGGTTCTTGGCTCGAGAGGTAAGGACCTCCTGTCGGAGTTCTGAGAAACTTTCCAGCAGGGAAGCAAGAGTAGCATCGACATCCATCGTCCGGGCTGGTGAGTATTCTTGGGCTTGACAATCTGTCGGGATTGCAACAGGCGCAAGTACAGTCGTGAGCCACTAACCTGAGGAAGTGGGCCAGCAGGAACGATGGGATGAAAGTCTCCTCGACTTGTCTAAACACCACACTCAGCGGTGACGTGTGAATCACCTTCTGAGTGAGTATTACGAGAAGCCGGGAGGTGAGAAGGTGTAGAAGAGCCGGAGTTTTGGATGCTGCCTTCTGGGTCGGGGTGATCCGCAAGACTCGGTTGAGGGACGGACGGCAGCGTGGAGAGACAAAGGACAGGTATGAGTGCCTTGTCTCTTTGAGGTCACTTCCCTCCCCTGGCCCCAAGTAATGACACTTACCAGAGATAAAACTCTCTCGTCTTTGAATGCTAACAAGCAGTTCCTCAATCCGAGATAACCGGATAGGTGAAGAGAAAGTTATCGTCACTTTCTTCAATGGCATATTTTCCAATGAGGCTCTTCTACTCTCGAAAACAAAAAAGTATTTTTACTTCGTAGACTCTTGTTCTCAATAACTCTTGGGAACAATCTTGTTGTTATAGGGTACAATAACAATGCACTCAAGTAAGAACTCTGTCTTACGGAACTTGGGAACTTCTGGGGAATAAATGAAATCAGAACGCGTAATACACGGGAAACTTGAAAGAAAGAAAAACACTGGGAAAGAAGAACGATCCCGTTCTTCTTTTGAAATACTTGCGACTTGTCGGAAGTTTTCTCCACTCCTCTGACCTCGCAGGCTTTTCTTCGGCGTCGACTTGAGTGTCTGACCTCGCAGGCTTTTCTTCGGCGTAGACTTGGATCCGTTGACCACGCAGGCTTTTCTTCGGCGTAGGCTTGATTGTTCTCTGGCCACGCAGGCTCTTCGTCTGCGCTGGGTTTCTTCTCGGGTATACATCCGGCGGGGACAACACCATCTGCCAATACCTAAACCACCATAACAATTGTCAAGCGCCGACCTGTGGCAGAGGAGGAGCTTATATAGGCTCAGCCTTCTTTCCTGCTCTCCAGAGCCGCTTTGCCTTCTGGGACATGTAGTCCGTTTGGAGAGATTGCGCTATTTTACCTTTTCTTCTTCTTCTCGCCGTGGTGGCGAGAGCGATCGCGACACAGCCCCAGCCATATAATCTGAATTCACCTGTAACCTCCACTTACTTCGTAGTGTGCATGCCATGATTTCAATTTGCAAATGCAAGCTGGAAAAGTATTGTTATACACTTTGTAAGGACTAAGTAAACAACTGCCATGAATTTCACAAAGCTTTGCATACCCCGTCCTTGCAATCTGTGATACGCGCAGACAGTAAGTATTTCATCCTGTATTTGACATTAATGACTTTAGGGATATATTTGTGTGAGAAAACACTTGCAAAGGAATGTGCATTCCCACAAATATGTGAGTGTTTGGGTTTGCCACCAGCTTAGCTAATTGGGGCCAATATTAGATACCCTATGTAAATCTGAACAATTTGATTGGCTACTCTTCCTTGCCATGCACCATGTACAAGGTAACTGGCGTGATTGTCACTCCTGCCATGATGTGTATGTACATAGATATGACCCATGGCCTAGGTCCATACTCAACACATACTACCCAAACATAAATAAATAAATCATCATAAACACACCTTCAATGCTTATTGTAATGCTTTCACAACTGACATTCGCAGCCAAAAATCTTTTTTACACCAAACAAAATGCATTTTTCTGCAGTGTTTGGGTGTTTGTCTGAAGGCGTTATGTGTCCAATGGACAGGATGAAGGACTACGAAATCAAAAATCTGCAGAATATGTTTTAAAGTAAAGCTAACCCATAGCATCGAAATAAAATTAACATTTCTGCCACGAGCCACTATTAAAGTGGCACTTCCTGGCGTCCATGGGACCTGAGCAGCAGAGATAACTTAATTAAATTTAGTGACCAAAGTCTCCTTCAGTAAGTACAAAGAAATTGGCATTAAATAAAAGCCGCAGAAGTGGAGCTGCAGAGGATCAATTTATCTCAATTAAGGCTCTGCGTCTTCCCACTCTTGTGTGTCCTGGCTCTCCGGCTGGCACTCAATTTACCTGGCGCTCGTGACGAGATCTGGGTCCAGGAACATCACGCTCTCTACCTGAGAAATGAGCTCAGTCTTTGCTGATAGTTTGTCGGCTTCTCTTTGAATGTCTTCTGGACTGTAACTTCTTCAGTAACAATTGCCAACAAAACATCCATTTACTGTCAGATGCTAACAGCAAAGACGTTTCTGCCACTTAACACTTTGGGCAGGGCATCCATCACCGACTGGGTTGGGGAAGGGTGGTAATTTTGGAGGGATTTGTGATTTATTTTCTGCTAAGAAATGTTATTTTTAAATAATCACATACCAGTAGTTATTGGACATGCATCCTTAGTCAGTTTTATTGCTCATTTTTTTAGTGCGGATGTGTATAAGATGTTGCCAACATAGCAAAATAATTCATCCATTGCAGGTGTGTGTGTGTGTGTATATGTGTGTTGGCGCACGTGAATGCTCTTAACTTAAAGGTTGCAGATAGGAATCTCTGCAAGTCCACTCAGTCACTCATCATTAAGTTTAGTAATAACATCGTCAGTCATCCTTGCCCCAGGACAAAATTCCTTTTTTTCTGCATCTGCTATGAAAGTGTGCTCAACATTATGTATTGGTACAACATCCCACTTGTCAATCAGAAGGCCTCATTTAGAATTTGGTGGACATGGTACTTTACCACAAACTCATCTGAGTAGCTTGTCCACCACACTATGAGGCCGATTAAGATGGCGGACGGACCTGAGTCCGTCCGCCACCGTAGAGTAGGAGGGACCCACCGCGCGGTGCCTGCCGCTTTGTCCACGCAAATGCTGGGGGTACCGTAGGTACCCCCCATGTGCACCCCCCACCCCCCTTCACCAAGGGGGCCCGTATGCTTTTCCACGGCGGAAAAGATGCAGTGGAAAAACATATGATTTCCACAATCCTAATATGGCTGGCGGTGTCTGATAGACACCGCCAGCCATGTTAGAGCTTTTCCGCCGCGGTCGGAAGTCGACCGCGGCGGAAAAGCAGCGGACGGATTTTGAGACCCACCGCCATCCTAATTTGGCAGTGGGTCTTTTGTGACTCAACAGCGGTTTTCCCGCATCCTCCGGGCATGCGGTGGCTTCCGCCGGCCCGAAGGATGCGGGAAAACCGCGATCCTAATGAGCCCCTAAATGTCAACCTTCTCTATTTAGAGTTCGCCCACAGAAACCGTACACTGATGGCCTGACAGACTTTGGACAGCCAGTGTAAGTACCTCTGAGCATCTGCCCTAATTAGAGCTGATGATATTCTAATAAGTTATTTTTCAGTTCAGACAACCAGGAAAAGTCAGATGGTCATGCACAGAAAGAACAAGCATTTGCAAAGCCAATCAGACTTCTTCCTTTGTCCGGGCTTGCTTTATTTTTGTCATGCAGACATCAATAAAAAAAGAAATGTTAATAGCAATTTTTTTTTACAGCAAGCATACATTACTATAGTAATCCTTGACAATGATGGAAATTGTTTTATTTGTGGATGTGTTCCTTGTGAATGGGAAGAATGCCATCACTGACAGTTCATTTAGCTGAAGAGGCCTGACCAATTGCCCCGTGCTACTTGCAGCAGTGTGTAGAAGAAAAATATGAATGACACAATGACAGCCCAGTAAAATAAGTGGGTTGGTTGAAAGCCCTTACATGTAAGTTCTCGATACACATAATTGTACTAAAATCAAAATGGCTTGGCAGACCAGGAGAAAAACCTCCCAGGGAGTCAGGGTAAATAGTTTTTTGTTTTACAAAAGCAAACCTTCACTTTGTGAAATTATTTTTTTTTAAACATAAATGTTTGTTGAGCAGCCTTTTGTTTTTGTTTTTCAAAGTGCTGCTTTAATTATGCTCTGTGACTTGCCCTTCACTCTGGACTCTGGCTGTGGCTCAAGTAGCCTGTATTAGGGAATTTAGGAACAGGCTTTTATACAGGGATTGCAAGCTTCCATACGTATATTACAAGGCACAGAGGAGTTCAGTGACCGTATAGAGGAACGAGGCTGAAAGCTGAGCCGATTTATAATGACAAGGAACTTATGCAATATCCTTGTAATTTTCACACACAATGGCAGTTAAAGCATCATTGCATTGCACAAGCTCATCCTATCAGTAAATAGACTGATTGTGCTTACCGGGTTGTAGTGTCCTAGCTGACACTGTTAAGGGTTAATCATGTATGCCTACACTGAACACCCACCCACCACTGATGTCACGACATCACGTGACACAGCTAATAAAGAGAGCCGAGCGCACGTGCTCGTGGCTCACTAACCATCAATCTATCTAGTGTCCGTGTTACATTTATTGCTAGCGTGTGGGCCTAGGGCCCACGACACGACACGGGTGGAGATTTAACAGCCCCGAAAAAAAGCCCTTTAAACTATTGTTTTATAATATACTCATATGGAAAGCATTCTGTGTAAGTCACACAAAATCTATCTTGTTGCAATTGATCACTAAGGGGCCGATTCCGATTTGGGAAATTGCCCTCCGAATAGCCGTACAGAGCTTTTTTCCATACGATTCGTATGGAGAACCTTACCCGTACGTACGACCTAGTACGATGTGTACCCAAAGCAGTTCTCTGTACGAATCGTACCGAAGACAGTACAACTCACTGATCCGTATGAATCTCATTCGGAACGCGCAGTACGCGACGTCCATACGGATCGAAGCTGTATCTTCTGACCCAACAAGTACGAATCGCATCGACAACACTCTGTGTGACTCTTTTTCTACGGGAGCTTAAAACACCCGTAAAAGCATATTTCGCCTCTAAATTCGTATGAAACGGACCACCCCGGGTACGGTGCGTACACCCCATGATAGCAGGGGTACAGTGCATCTGGGTATGGTGCATACACCCCAGGATTTCAGGGGTACGGTGCGTATGTCCCCATGCGTACACCCCATGAATGTTGGCATACAGAGCGTAGGGGTTTGGTTTGTACCCCCAAGGCCGTAGGTGTACATGAGTACACCCCGTGCGTACACCCCTTGCATTTAGGGGTTTGTTACGTATGTGAATGTGTGGCTCTCCGTACGAATTGCCTATACGCGACGTGTTCCGTACGAATCGCTTATTCTTTACCCGGTACGGATCGTACTTGGCGGGTCATATGGCATGTTTACGAATCGTACGGTTTACTGTGAGAGTCTAATTAGTACGGATTTTGCCTTGTATTTCGCACCGTTCGCACAGATTCGGACGTATTTCTATCCTACAGATCACACTACGCGATTCGGACGGATTTGTATGAATCGTACGGAAACAGCTTTGAATACGAATCGTCGTACTGATTCGTTTCCCGAATCGGAATCAACCCCTAAATGTTCATAATATACATTCCCGTAGTAGAAAAGTCAAACATGAGGTAGTCAACTCAGCCAATCCTTGTGTGGTAATATTATTGCAAATTATTGGCCAAAGACTGCATAAACTATGCATGCAGAGTATGACACTATGTACTGTCACTATTTGGGAAAATAATTTCTAGGGAGTAAAGTTCCAGGCACACACCCCTTATGAGAACTTGCTTCACATTTTTTACCATTCAAAACCTTTATTCAGTTCAAAGAATCATCAAAGCATTTCTTAAAAATTTAAAATACATAATGCATAGTTTCCACAGATATATACATTAAAAGCTGTCCTCATTAAAGTGTAAAATGCAGTATGAATAAACAAATTGAGATTTCCAATTTTTCTTTTCACTATACAAATTGTTTAACCATTTTCAATGTTTCTAGGGATTTACATAGAGGTACATACTAAATTGACACTTTCCAGAAATACGCATTTATAAAAAATTATGCTAAAATAATTCATGGGTATCAGTATAATACATTCCTAGTAAAACTACTCTGCTTGAGTTAGTTTGAGCCAAGCCACTTAGGGCCCGATGTAGGTCGCCCAAAACCGGTCGGTAACGGCCGATTTCGGCCGTTACCGACCGGTATTTGGCTTCTGACATGTAGGTGGCTCGGAATTTACAGAATCGGTATATTTACCGATTCGGTAAATTTACTGCTTCGTTTTTTTTCCGAATCGGTAAATATACAGATTCTGTAAATCCATATGTAGGTGGCACAGTTTGCAGTGCCACAGGCCCTTAGGAATTCTTAATTTACCACCCAGTACTATTGGGTGGTAAATTAAGAATTTCTGTGTACATGCACATCTGTGCATGTACACCTGTGCCATGTGGCACACATACATGCCCTAAGGGCATGTATGTGTGTCACATGGCACTAGGTGTGGGCGGAAAATCCGTTCCGCTCGCGGATTTTGCGGATTTTCGGGAAATCCGCAATCCGCGAGATTTGCGAATTTCCCGCAAAATCCGCAAATCCGCGAGCAGCGGATTTTGCTCGCGCTGCTCGCACTGTTAGCGTGAGTTCGCGCCCCGCGAATAAGTGCGAAATTGCAGAAATACGATCTTGGCAAAACTGAAAGTAACTACTTACCAGGTTCAAAAGTTCAGGCACATCATTAGTAGCCATTTCCTGTAGGGCTTCCTGAGGGGCCCCTCCAGAGTTCAGTTGCCAGTTGAAACTATTATGTGACCCTGCTCTGAACCTCAGAATAGTTACACATATGCCACAAAGGTCCTGAATTACAGCTAAGGGAGACAAGCAGGAGCCAGGCTGGAAGTTAAAATCCATTAATCAGCCCCTAATTCATTATTGTCAGTTGGGGCAGGGCAGGTGTTGTAACTAATTTTGCAACAATGAAAGCACTTAGCAAGTGCAAAAGATCACTAATCAGGGCGCACTAAGGAAGCAGGTGCCAGCTAAAAAAATATTCTGTGACACATTAATCAGCCCCAAATTAATTCAGGTCACTTGAGGCAGGGAAGGTGTGCTTTGCTTTGCCGAAAATAATGTACACTGGACAACCAGAGGGTGTAGTGATGAAACAGAGGGTGGCATGGGTGGGCCAGAGGGTGGCATGAGTAGTCAGAGAGTGGCAGTGGTGACAGAGAGTGGCAGTGATGAAGAAGAGTGTCCCAAACAGGCTGGACACGTAGAAACAACAAGTTCGCAAAACTTGCGACCCGACAGGTAAGTTCGCAAATTGCGAAATTGTAAAAACCCTCGCGAACTGGCAGAAACACGGGCGAACACAAAAAAAAAAAAAATCCGCAAATTCGCGGGAATTCGCGGATTTTGCGGATTGCGAATCCGCAAATCCGCAAAATTCGCGGATTGCCAATCCGCAAAATCCGCTCATGCTTACATGGCACACAAGCCAGAAACAGGGGTGCAAGAGGGTGTCAAAGTGACACCCTGTCCCCCTTGGCAATTCGGTATTTTACAGATTCGGTAAAATACCGAATCGGTATTTGCCATAGATTCCTATGGGCTTCAAGGCCCATAGGAATCAATGGCAAATACCGATTCGGTAATTACCAAATCGGTAAATACCAAAACGTACCGATTCGGTATTGAATTCGGTAAAAATACCCACATCCCGATTGCCAGTTCTTAAATACCGAATCGGTATGATTCGGTATTTAAGAATCGGCAATCTGGGATTACCTACATCAGGCCCCTAATGTATTAAAACACCATGATAGCTAAATTAAGAAAATCTGGCCTAGATCTGTAATTTAAAAATGTTTCCCTCTCTTTTTTCTTATTAAAATAATAAACAATAAAAGTCTGCTGAGACCAAATACAATGAGTAGTGAATTGTCTGTTGTTAGTATTTGCAACATCTCCTTGTATTTCCTAACATTGAGACTAGGCGTGAGCGGAAGTCGCGTAAGGGACTATCGCAAAGAGGCACGGAAATTGAACCAATTTCCGTGCCTCTCCGCAAATTTCCGTTACGTGACACCAGCCCACCACACGCCCACTGCCCGGCCGCCTCCCTCCTGCCGTTCCCGCACGCCTCCTGCCCGCAATATTACACAGATTAAAGGCTAAAATAAGATTTAAAACTCTTACCTTTTCGCGGGGTCATCTTCTGGTCCATCATGCCTTCTTCTTGAAACTGCGCATGCGCATTCACATTCCTTGCCAGGAATGCGCATGCGCAGGCTCCCGCACATGGACAGTTTCATGAAGAAGGCGCAATAGACCAGGAAGAGATGACCCCGCGATAAGGTAAGTGTTTTAAATCTTATTTTAGCCTTTAATCTGTTTAATATTGCGGGCGGGAGGCAAGCGGGAGGCGAGCGGGCGGCCACGGGTGGCCAACTTCCGTTCCGCCCCCGAGTGTGTGGAAATTTGCCCCGTTTTTCCGCCTTCTTTGCGGAAGAGGCAAATTTCCGCACATTTCGTGGGCGGAACGGAAATGTCCGCCCACCGCTAATTCAGACTCCTGCCTATCGGTTTTATCCATTTCCTTCTAGCCATTACGTACACTGGGCAGAAAAATAGAACATGTGCAATATCCTCCTTTGCTCCCAATTGACATAGATTACACTTGGGGTCCCCATCCATAAATTGTGGCATTGCCCATTTGGAAGTAAAAGCATTTATCTGGAGTATTTCATATCTAAATTTCAGGTATAATGACTTTTCTAGTTGAGGCTCTATTTCGTTCAAAAATGGCTCAAAGCAGGGAGTCATTTTGAACAATAAGAATTGTGTAGTGAGGGGGCGGAGCTAGCTCACAACCAAGATGGCTGCCTGAGCCGAGAGCTCCCCCGTCTCACCATAGATCCTTCAATTATCCTGCGTGCATACCCCTTAGTGGCGACCTCCAGCTGATACCCCATGTTGCTGAATGCCTGCGGGCTCCGGCTGGCGGGTGCCAGCTGCGCGACCGCCGCTGCTGGCACCCGTCGGAGCAGGACTCAGCGATCGGGGATCTCTGGCCTTGGGAAGACCTCCTTCCACCGAACGCCGGCCTGCGAGGTGAGGATGATCATGGCAGATATTGCTGGGGGACCACCCTGGGGCAGGCGAAGAGCACGGAGCCACGGAGCTCGCTCCTGGGCCGGGTGACGCCGCCAGTGCCCGGAGTTAAGGGGCGGGCGCCCGAGGCCCAGAGCGAGGAACACGAAGCACGGGAATCTCCTGAGGCGGAGGCCCGAGCGGAGAGATAGCCCAGGGGCCCGAGACAGAGTTGCCGGGAGCTGTGACACGACAGAGTCGAGGGCCCTAGGAGCAGCGAGGCGGTCTCACCTGTGGCCTGTGGTGGGCCCTCACGCCTGAGGGAGCCTTGGGGCCTCCGCTGACTCGACAATCTGAAGTGTGGAGACGCTGTGTGCATTCTGGACCCCCAGTCGCGGAGCAGGAGGGCCGACGAGACTGAGGAGTGCTGAGACTGTTGGAGTGCATATCCTTGAATGGTGTCACCAGAAGTGGCAATATTGAGAGCGGAGCAGTGTTGGGGAGTGCTTGCGCCCTGTGGAAAGACGGAGGAGGCAACTGGGGCCTCAACGCTCTGACTCCCACCCTGAGCCATATTGCGATCCCGTGGGGACCTCTCTGCCCAGCCCCCAGGCTGAGGAGCCATCTCTTTGACAGGATCCCACGGAGGGCCGATGACGCCCGTTCAACATAACCCCTTATCTGGCCGAATTGAAGAGTCCTCTAGAAGGCAGCGCATCCCTGTGGTTTCACGTTGGGCCCCTGGAGAGTTAGCTTGAGTGCCAGTGAGTAACTGACAGCGGCCAGATATACCCGAGGTGCGACGGGGCTGCACCTACATTGTCGCGACGTCCCCGGGGAGCTAACACTGCGCTCGGAGTCCCAGGGCTGAGGCCTCGACGGTCGCAAACTGTAGATCCACTGCTGCCCCCTGCTGCATAAATGCTCAGAGCCGCTGGAATGGGGCGCACGGACAGAACGCAACCCAAATTAACGTTTGGCCCTAGGGGAACCAAGACCGGCAACGCCACAGGAGGGACTCAGATGGGTGAACGAGATCTGACGGAAGACACCCCGCAGCAGGACTTACGAGGATTACTATTAGCCATGGAAAAGAGCCTGCAAGGGGGGATAGCTGCATTGGGAACCAAGATGGATGTGCTCACCTACCGCATGGATCGCATGGCGGAGAGGCTCGACAAATAGGCGGAGCAGATAGACATGTCCGAACGCCGCCTTACTGAGGTAGAGGAAGCACAGACCTCCCTGGATACCGAAAATAAACAGATGAGCAGAGCTATGCAGACACTACTGGACAAGACTGAGGACTTAGAAGCTCGCTCTCGGCAGTGCAACCTCCATATCACAGGCCTGCCCGGGAACACCCAGACCGGAAATATGGAGGTGTTCGTTGAAGAGCTGCTGAAGAAGCTTCTTAGCGACACAGCCTTCTCCGTGATGTTCGTAGTGGAAAGGGCCCACCCCTCTTTGGGCCCGAGACCAAGACCAGGGGCACCACCGAGGCCCATAATCGCTAAGCTACTCAACTACAGGGACCGTGATGTGGCACTAAGGCTGGCAAGAGACAAACAACCTCTTCAGTACGAGGGCTCGGTCCTTTCACTGTTCCCAGACCTCACCGCCAGGGTGCAAGAGGCACGGAGACAGTTCGCACCGATGAAACGCCAGCTGCGCGAAAAAGGCGCAGATTACGCGATGTTATACCCGGCAAAATTGAGGATTAACAGACAGGGGAAATCTATGATCTTCACGGACCCTAAAACGTTACAGAAAGCCCTTAAAGACTGGTGTAAAGAGAACCGATCCCCCCTGAGTGAAGAGGCTGGTGCAGCGGGAGGTTCCATGGATTAGCAGGACTAACTGTGTATCTTACAGATAAGCAGCATGATTTACAATGCATGATGTAGGACAATGCGGGAGGGGGGACTTAAGGGAGGTGGGCTATGTTATATCTCATTCTACTTGAAAGATTTGTGAGGAGCAGAGTGGGGGTTTGCTGGGGAGAGCGTCATCAGGTGATGAGGACACTGGCCTGCTACAGGTATTCATTAGTGGGTGGCTCATAGTATAAAGGTATACACTGTGCTGTTCTAGACTAAGGCCGACCCCCTATTCTACTCATTAGTAACGCTCTGTTGTCATGGAAGGGGACTGTGGGGAGGATAAGTCAGTTGGATACAATGTTCGTCCCTTCACCACACGAGATTTAGTTGGTTATTGTCTATTTTTTTAGGGATTGCAAGCTAGGGTTTATGGTTACACGCATTACACTTTAGGCTTAAGATGGGGGAGGGGCGAGTGGCAATGTGAATAGGTTTTGAATAGAGCTCGCATACTGCAGACTACCTTTGCCCTCGCATGATTCCCACTGAGTTCGGACACAGGGTTTGGAGTTGGGTTGGGTGGCATGGGAGGGTTTGGTGGGTTGGGGGGATGACCATCCCCTAGTTGGGGATGGGCAGGCATGGGTGGGTAGGCAGGGGATGGGGGGTGGGATGGTGCGACGACACCTGGCAGGGGTGGAGAGGGAAAGGTTTGCATTCAGAGGGAATTTTTCACAAGTTACCTCATGTGGTAATGGCAGATTACCATGGTAGGAGGTTTGTTCAGACACTATCTTTAGGAAACACAGACTGCTGAGGACGGGATGACACCAGAGGGGGAAGCCTTGGATACACTGATGCTGGTGACCTAGAATGTACGTGGTCTAAACAACCATCGGAAGAATCGAAAGGTTCTGCAAAATTTTGCTAGGCATGGTGTGGATATAGCCCTATTGCAGTAGACCCATCTACCTCCAGATAGCATATACTACGATATCGGGGCTTCATGGGCAATATACACGCTGCTGGGTTCACATCACATGCAAGGGGTGTCCTTGCGTGGGTTAATCCGAAGACACTACTGACGATGACGCCGCTTGTGACGGACAAGGAGGGACGATGCACGATTACTAGGTGCTGCGGCAAGGGCATGAAGCTCTGTATAGTGAATACATATGGCCCCAATTACGATCACCCAGATTTCTATTCCGAGTTAGCTGCAAAGATCATGACGCACTCGGGGGGGGAGATCTTCTGGGGGGGCAACGTCAATATGACCAGGCAACCACACATTGACAGGTTGGAGAACCGGGCCTTATGGGCAAGGCGGCGCAGGGCACGCCTTAAATCCCCGAGTTCACCTGCCTTGTCGAACAGAGACACAAGACACTCTGTTGGGCGTAAAAAGACAGGTTTATTAGCTGCAGCCAAACACAGTTGTCCCAGAAGTACGTGCAAAGTATATTCTGAGGAGACTGCCACTTCAATCTGTGGCGCACAGTCTTTTGTAGCAGACATATTTACAAAGTTTACTCCTTACACATACAAAACGAACCAATAAGAAAAGTTGAAAAAAAAGCTATCAGGTATCTCAAATACGCCCCTCTCTCAAACCCTGTGTGTTACCCCTCCCAACAAATTAATCAGTGCTAGTACCGACAATCCAATTTGCAGGTGGCAGGACGTATTTGTGTGTCTCAAAGGATAGTTGTGTAACAAGAGAATACAAGGAGAGAATAGCGAAGGCCAGTCAGATAAGATAATGTAAGGAAAGAATAGGAGAAGGCAAATAGTCAGTCGAGACAGGGATCAAGCAACCCAGACATGGATTAACGAACTCAGCCAGACCCTGACATAAGTTTCGAAAACAAGGGCAGGGGGTTACTCTTTAACAGAAGAGACACGTAGCAGCTGAGAAAAGCAAAAACACTCAGTTCGCGGTGCTGCCTGATGAGGGCAACACAAAATGGCGACGAGACACAAAATGGTGGCTAAATACGGGACGAAGTCAGAAACCGAAGAACCTCAGACCCTCCTTTTGCCATTACTCAGGCAAGACACAAAGGGCTCAAGTTAGTCTGAGTCGATGTCAATGGCCCTGAGGTCATCGAGCTGTTGCTGCAACATCATTCTTATGTTCTCTGTTTTCTGTGACACAGGCCTTGGGACACACATAGTGGTACAAAAACCACAGATGGCAGGGCGACACTGTACACAGAGACAACAAGAGAAAATGATGGCCAAAAACATTCAAAGGAAAGTTAGTATCTTCCATCCTCAATTGGACAGTAGTCCCCAAAACCATCCCGTCACAGACCAATCTCCTGTGTCCTGGTGTATAGACTCGGAGATGATATGCAACTTAGAGATGGCTTGGTATACTGTAGGGGCATTATCAGGAATGTAAATGCGGCAACTAGACCCGATCAATTTACAGACTCCTCCACGATCTGCAAGGACAATGTCTAGAACCATTCGTTTCTGCAAAGTCATAAGGCGATCCGCCTGAAGTTCGGCTGTCAGATTACTCAAGGCTCCAGAAGTTACATTTATGGTAGCCTCAACAACACGAACTAGCTGTCTGATATCTCTGCTGTTGGCCATTGGGCCCCAGAAAGGCAGCAACCCTTTAATGAAGTCACCTCCTTCTTGTCCTGCTGTGTCTCTCGAATCAATAACTCCTCGGCCATATCTCTTTCTATGATCACCTGAAGGAGCAGTATATGTTGGAGGAAGAAGAAAAGCCACATAGCAAGTGCCTGAAAAATAGGTAGGAAGCCACGTATAGGCTTTATCATGGCAGATAAAATAGATGCCTTGTGATGGCACTAACGGTGAAGAAGTCTGAGGTGAGTAAATGTACGTAAGGAAACAGACACTCTTCTCCTGTTGATTCTTAACATTCTGACCATTAATCTGTAAACAGAAATTACCTCAATGAGATACAGTCCAAATTGGTGGGGATCTTCTTCGCCTAGCCTTATCTGTAAGGCTAGTAACATAACGGGTTACATTCCAGCCATCATATGCTCTTTTCTTATCCACGGGAATCTTACTAATCTCAGCAATTCTAGCCATGGCCACTATTCCCTTTATCAAAGAACTGTGACTAAAATCTGCTCCACCACCATATGGACTACCAAGAGGATGTCGAAGTTGGTTCTGATATACATTAGAAAACATGGCCAAATAGGCCCAAGCGGAGCCTTCATAGGAAAACGGAAGGACTAAATATGGCATCCCTCTCTCCGTGTTATGGGGCATGAGCCCACAGACCCAACAATCAATAGTGTTCATTACCAATTGATGTTGATGCAATAACTGAATAAATGAATTATTGAAATATTCCGTCCTCCTAATTTGTTCATGTTCTGGGAGTGTATGAAACTGATGTGGGGAGGCAGTGGTAGGGAAAGACAAAGAAACAGAAGTTGGAACAGGTGCTTGCTGCATAGTGTAAACAACCCAACTTACACACGCCAATAAAATACATGAACATATAAAAATACATAAGGTTATGCCACATGGACTAACCAATAATTTACATTTACTTTTCATTTTTACATTCTGATCATTGCTTTCCACTTTAGTGTCCATACTCTAAAGCGTTGCTCACGTCAATCTTCCTAGATCACTTAGCTGTGATTATTAGCCGTTCTATGACACTGTAAGTCCTGCAGACCATTAGGTCACTACTCAGGTCACAGCTTAAGACTCCTACCGTGACCCTGCAACTTGATGGATAGTGGAAAAGAAAATGTCTCTCATAAAAACGTAATCAGAAAATGGAAAAAGAAAAATTCAATTGTCTTTTATTAATCTGGGTCTTAAATTGTACCGAGTCTTATTACGGATTGTTTGTTCTTGAAACAAAATGTCTGGATTCGCTGTGTTCAATCGCAGAGGTAATGGTACAGCTTCCTTCAACACGTCGTCGTCTTCTTTCTCAGAGTTCATTTGATCCAGGCGTGCACTACTAAAAGGTACAAATCGAGGAACCCTTTTGCCTTCACTGTCGCTCATACCCTTACGAACCCACTGATTAAAAGGCAAAGGCAAAGGTACCCTCTTACAATGCACGCCATGGACCCAGTTCTTCTTCCTGATGACCTTTACTTCTGTACGTGTGGCTAACAAGACTTGCCGAGGCGGGCCCCAACGAGGTTCCAGATTCTTTTTCCGCTGGAAATTCTTACAACAGACCCAGTCACCAGGTTGGATGGAGGGACCTAGATCCTCAGAGGCCTCCGGCAGAGCGTTTTGAACCTGTTGATGAAGAACACGTAATTTAGTGGTGAGGTCATGCAAGTAGTCAATCAACATTGGGTATGGGATGTCAGAATACTTTTTAGGTCGAGGGACTCCCCAGACATTGGCTGGATGCCCAAAAATAACCTCATATGGACTAAGTCCTAAATGAGAATGTACAGTAGTTCTCGTGGATAGAAGTGCCAAAGGTAAGGCATCAGGCCAAGCAAGGCCCGTGCTGGCCTGAATCTTTGCTAATTTAAGCTTGAGAGTGCCATTATAGCACTCTACCAAACCTGCTGACTGAGGGTGGTTTGCTGCATGGAATTTCTGCGTAATACCAAGACCCGTACACACTTTCTGCATAATTTGGCCTGCGAATTCACTTCCATTGTCACTCCAAACAATGCGCGGCAAACCAAACCTCGGGAAAAACTCCTTCAAAAGGACTTTGTTAAGTAGGGGCCCGCCTTAACTGGTTGTATTTGAGGGGAGATAAGAAGCTTTAAAATTAAAGGATTAATTACTAGGGCAAATAATATCGGAGTGCATGGGCAGCCCTGCCTAGTGCCTCTTTGTACCTCAACAAACTCTGACTCCGAACCACCAATGGAGAGTTTAGCCCTTGGATTGATATACAATGCTTTTATGGCTTTAATAAAGCCAGGTCCAAAATTGTTGAATTCCATAATGTCCCATAAGAACTGCCAAGATACTCGATCAAATGCCTTTTCGGCATCGAGTAGGATCATCGACATTTCACCCCCGTGGCGCCCATGATGTCAAATAGGGAAATGACTCTACGGGTATGATCAGTCGTGCCCCGCCCGGGAATAAAGCCATGCTGCCACGGGGATACAAGATGTTCGACGACCCTACTCAGCCGATTTGCAAGAATCTTAGCATATAGCTTTGAGTCAGAGTTTATGAGGGATATAGGCCTGTATGAGGATGGGAGCTGAGGGGATTTCCCCTTTTTAGGGAATATCGCTATGTTAGTATTTCTCCAAGAGTCTGGTGATGTCGAGTTGTATTGCACCCCAGAAACAGGTCTAATAGGTAGGGTAGTATCTGCTTGCCCAACGCTTTATATAAATCTAAAGGAATCTTGTCGGGACCAGCAGCCTTCCCGTTAGCGAGGTCCGATAGTGCGATCCCTAACTCAGTAGTTGTGATTTCTTTTTTTCGAGATCTTCCTTGACTGCTTGATCAATTTTCCTAGTTAATTCTAATTCAGGCAGCCACTCATTGAGAAAGGTTTTCGTGTCTTTGGAAGGCTGATGATCATTTTCTCTTTGGTAGAGCTTTTGATAGTATTTTTGAAACACACCTACGATGTCTAGAGTGGAAGAGTATTGTTGTCCCTCATATTCAATATGCTTTATTTTATTGTATGTTTGCTTTTGTCTGGTTTTTAGGTCTAAATGTCTCCCTACATTTTCTCCTGATTCATAGATTTTATTTTTATTGGCTTGATATATTTCCGCCGCTTTTTGAGTTAACGAGCTATTAATTTCTGTTTTTAAAATCAATAACTTTTGCAGTGTATCAGAAGTTGATATTTCTTGCTGAATCTGACTAGCGTGTAGCATTTCCAGGTTAGTGAGTTCCGAATTAAGCTGGTTGTTTATACTATCCTGAATTTTTTTACGTTTAGCTACAAACGACATAGTCTCCCCCCCTCATCGCCGCCTTAAAACAGTCCCAGACAATGAATCTAGGTGCGCTATATTGATTATTCTGAGGAGACTGCCACTTCAATCCGTGGCGCACAGTCTTTTGTAGCAAACATATTTACAAAGTTTACTCCTTACACATACAAAACGAACCAATAAGAAAAGTTGGAAAACAAGCTATCAGGTATCTCAAATACGCCCCTCTCTCAAACCCCGTGTGTTACCCCTCCCAACAAATTAATCAGTGCTAGTACCGACAATCCAATTTTCAGGTGGCAGGACGTATTTGTGTGTCTCAAAGGATAGTTGTGTAACAAGAGAATACAGTGGGATAAGATAATGTAAGGAAAGAATAGGAGAAGGCAAATAGTCAGCCGAGACAGGGATCAATCAACCCAGACATGGATTAACAAACTCAGCCAGACCCTGACATAGGTTTCGAAAACAAGGGCAGGGGGTTACTCTTTAACAGAAGAGACACGTAGCAGCTGAGAAAAGCAAAAACACTCAGTTCGCCGTGCTGCCTGAGTGAGTGAGTGCAACACAAAATGGCGACGAGACACAAAATGGCGGCTAAATACGGGACGAAGTCAGAAACCGAAGAACCTCAAGGTTAGATGGCCCTGACCACTGTCCGTCAGCCTCTACTGGAGTTCAGTAGACAGAACTTATTCGGCTGGACTTGTGTGATGTGTGGAGGCACAGACATCCCACCCTAGGGTGTTACACGCACAACTCGGCCCCATATAATATACACACCAGAATAGACTACTGGCTTGTTGCATCTCAATTAATCACCGCTATTCAGAGCCGCACTATACTCCCACCTACATATTCAGACCATTCACCAATACATTTGTCGATAGCCACGCCGACGTGGCGCATGCTGCCATTTGCATGGTGCTTCCCCCCATACTCTTTATTAGATACCCCTTTTAGAGAGGAGCTAGCGACGGCCATTGAGATATTCTTTGATACCAATGTGGTATCTGTGGACTCGTTCCCGAATGTCTGGGAGGCGTTCAAGTTGTATATCAGAGGAATCACTATCTCTAAACACTCGGGGGTCCTCAAATCGATTAGAGGCCGACTACAGGCCTTAGAAACTAAACTCAAAGAACTGGAGAATAGACGTCTCCAAGATCACAGCGAGACTCTCACCCAGGAACTAACTAAAGTTCTGCAGGAGTATCACAAGGAGGCTGATGCCCAAAGTCAAACACCTAGGTAAACACGCAACAGCTAGATTCTACGGCGAGGGAGAGCGCCCGGGTGCGGTTCTTGCGCATTTAGCTAAGCGGGGCAGGGGTAGGACGGGTATACCAGAAATGAGGTCCGCGACGACGGGCGAACCTCTCTTGAACGCACAGGTGGCGGAGCGCTTCCGGGAATACTACGCGGCTTTTGTATGCCTCACGTGATCCTGCCCCAGAGGAACGTATACTCGATTACCTTTCTCATATAGAGTTGCCCTTGCTTTCCAATCTACATTGCGAGTTCCTAGTGCGCCCGATTGAACGGTGTACCGCGGAATACGCCAAGCCGAGGCTAGCATGGCAACTCGACTTACAATCTGAGGGGGTACACAGACAAAGTATCGATTTTTAAATATCGATATACAAAAATATCGAAGTTTAAATATCGATGGGACAAAATATCGAAGGTAAGTAATATCGACAGTCTTAATATCGATATTAGTATGATATCAGTAATATTGAAGTTTTAAATATCGATGTCAATAATATCGAAATAAATAACTTCGATGTAACTAATATCAATTTTTAAATACATTTAGTGTATATTATATTGTATTTATTATGTTTTATTATTTATTTTTAATGTAATTTAATTAAATATTGTCTTTTACTACTGTAGCGGGTTGTGGGTTTATAGGGGAATAGGGTGGGAAGTAATTTAATTATGTTAAATTAATTATTAATTAGTAGGAATTATTAATTAATTAATTGAGAAATAATTTTTAATTAATTTTAATTAATTGATTAATTGATAAATATGTTCTGTAGCGGCTTATGGGTTTATAGGGGAATAGGGTGGGAAGTAATTTAATAATAATTAATTAATTGATATATGTTTGCACATATTTTAATTAATAATTAATTGGTAATTAATTTATATTAATTAGTTAATTAATTATTATAATTTTGTACATATTTATAATTATTAATTAGTTGGTACATAATTAATATTAATTATTTAATTACATTAATTATAGTAATTTTTTTATATATAATTTTTTGTTATTCTTAAATAATTAATTTGGAAAAATAATATTAATTATTAAATTAAATTAAATACAGCTAATGTGCTAATATATTTACTTTATTGTTATTGTTAATTAATAATTAATAGGTAATTAAATAATATTAATTAATTTTGGGTAAAGGAGTATTTTTAGGGTTCAGGGTCAGTTTTCAGTTTTTGGGTAAAGGGGTATTTTTAGGGTTCTGGGTCAGTTTTCAGTTTTTGGGTAAAGGGGTATTTTTAGGGTTCAGGGTCAGTTTTCAGTTCATGGGTAAAGGGGTATTTTTAGGGATCAGGGTCAGTTTTCAGTTTTTGGGTAAAGGGGTATTTTTAGGGTTCAGGGTCAGTTTTCAGTTTTTGGGTAAAGGGGTATTTTTAGGGTTCAGGGTCAGTTTTCAGTTTTTGGGTAAAGGGGTATTTTTAGGGATAAGGGTCAGTTTTCAGTTTTTGGGTAAAGGGGTATTTTTAGGGTTCAGGGTCAGTTTTGGGTTTTTGGGGTACAGGGATATTTTTAGGGTTCAGGGTCAGTTTTGGGTTTTTGGGGTACAGGCGTACAGGGTAAAAACAAAAAAATATTACATTAAATCAAATAAATAACATACAAAAAAATTACATTAAAGTATTAAGTGTTTTATTTATTTTAAATGTATATGTATTAGTTTTAATTTTGTTTTAATATTTTTATTTAATATTTGTAAAATTATATGTATTTTAAAATTATTTTTACATTATTATTAATACATTTAAAAAAACAATATTTTTGATTCCGATATTTTTGTACTACGATATTATTTTTTCGATATTTTTGTACTTACCTTTATGAAGATAGGATTCCGATATTTTTGATGTCAATATTTTTGCTCCGCTATTTTTGCATTTCGATATTTTTTCTGTCGATATTATGTCAGACATTCATCTGAGCTACAGGAGGAGACATGGCAGTACTGCCGAACAAGCACGAGGAGGATATCGCTAAATGGCCGTCATAGGTTACTCCATTTTATATACCTGAACAGGACTTACTACACCCCTGAAAGATTATATAGATATAAACTGCGAGATAGCCCAAATTGCGAGAGGTGTGGGGCCCAAAATGCTGATTTCCTACATGTAGCTTGGTCCTGCCCGGACATCTTAGCTTTCTGGCACGCTGTGTATAAAGAGGTTAATAATATCACCCAACTGACACTGACACCGGACCCTCTACTGGTCATACTAGGTTATTCAAGACCCCTATGACCGGCGTTCAGGAGACTGGTTGACATGGCATTCCTCCTGGCTAAACGATGTGTAGCGCGCACATGGATGAGAGACCCTACTCCTACACTGGCACTATGGTCCAGGGAGAAGACATACTGTTGTACATAATCTGAACTCTAAAGCGACCTACTACCTCCTCGCAATAGACCCAAGAATTTCCGGTCCATGTTTCTGGATGGGAGACAGATGCGAGACGCCTCAAAAGATGAGGGCGAAAACAACCAGTCCGGGGGGGGGGGGGGGGGGGTGACTCGATTGGGGACACAGTGCCGCCTCATGACATTTCCTCCACTGACGTTTTGTAAGTAGACGGACGGCAGGCTCAAGGCGGGATGGACGGACAGGGGGGCCCCGAGCAGGAGTGAGGTTGCCAGCTTACCTGCATGGGAGGATCCTTCATCACGCAGCTATATGGGTCTGAACTATTGTAACTCACAAGGGGTGCTTCTTCCCCTTAGATACCTGCCAATGTATTCATGAACATTGTGATACCTGCCAATATATTTAGGAACGCTGTTTGTATTTCTGCTGTCACTGATTACTGCCAATGGTTGTGACGGTTACCTCCTCTTTTGTCTTTTCTTGAAATGCTAATAAAACAAATACAAAAAAACAGAATTGTGTAGTGAGCCTTCCTAACGTACTGTTTAAAGTGACTTTGTGCCCGATAAAATTCCCAAAAATTAACTTGATATTGTGGTTTGATTCAGGTGTCAGCAGCCTCGGGTTTGCCCAGAAACGTCTCAGACCTAGATCAAGGAGCCATTTACGAATATGAACCAACCAGAGGAAAGTGACTTGGGCATCCAGTTCTGATAGCTCACTCAGAGTTTCTCTATAGGTTTCTAGTTCCTCTTTTGTCCAGATTCTAACCCAATATGACAATGTTCACCAGACAGCTAAATGTTCCAGTCATTTTATGCTCATATCAAAGATCAGAGGAATCAGTGGGGTATGTTGGTAGAGGGCCGCAAACATTCTCAGGGTTTTGTTTTTCTCAACAATTAGCGGATTGAGAGTTTCACCGCTCCATATCTCTGAACGATAAAGGGCTGTGGTTTGAACTCTGAATTTATATACTTGCAAGGCGGGAGTGATAGCTTTTGACACCATTGAAAATTGTTTTTTTAACGATGGGGACAGAGTTTTGCATTAGAATGGCCTTTGATTACTTTATTTGTGGATTCCAAGAAGGTTTAGTATCAAGGGTAACCCTCAGGTATACAAAGTTGGAAACACGCTCCAAGGTACCCCCATTCAAAGTTATTTTGTTTTTAAAACATTTATATGGTCCCAAAGTCATGTATTTAGTATTAATTTAGTTTATTTCTAAACCTTTTGCTTTGCAGTATTTGTTAAGGCTATCAAATAGGTTTTGTAAACCTCTGGGAATTTTAGACAGCAAAATTGTATTGCCAGCAAATGTTAAAGTACAGAGATAGTTCCCTCCAAGCTTGGGAGACTCATGGGAAGATTTTTGCAAATGTTCAACCAAATCATTTACATATAAAAGAAACAAGGTTGGCGACAGGACACAGCCCTGGTGCACACCCCTCCTAACTAGAATCTCATTGGTGAGCTCCCCTCCATTGCCCCAACGTACCTTGCAAAAGTTACCCTTGTGTATCCCTATGATTTGGTTAAGATCTCATCAGGTACCCCCTGTTGGTGTAAGTTTTTCCATAGCAGAACCCTTGGAATCAAATCAAATGCTGCTTTTAAATCGATAAAAGCAACATACAAGTGACCAGCTCTTAACTTTGTGTACTTCCAGGCTAGAATTAAAAGTCTGAAAATGTGGTCAATTGTGCTTGTTTTCCTCCTAAAACCTGCCTGGCAAGGTGAGAGTACATGTTTTTCTGCGATCCAGTGGGTTAACTTATCCAGAATTTGCTTGCTGTAGACTTTCTGCAGGATGTCTATCAGGCTTATGGGTCTGTCATTTGCGGGATCATCTCTGTTGCCCTTTTTATAAATAGGGACTATCTCTGCGCCCTTTCAGGATACTGGAATGGGCTGTCTCCTGGCTACTGTGTTGCATAATACATTTGTGTATGGCACTCACACTTCTGGGGCATGTTTTAATAAGTCCCCCGGTATCCTGTCAGGTCTGGATTTGACTGACTGAGCAGGGTGTAGCGAACACAACATCAGAGAAAAGCTCGGCCAACAAGTTAAGAAGCACTCCGCATTTTAATTCAGCCAACAAGCTAATTATGATGCCAATCTAGAATGGATATATTTTCAAGAAAATAGGGTAACCAATGTTCACGAGATATAGGAGAGTGGCTGCTTAACTAGGCTTAAACTAAACAAACAACACCGGTGCCAGCGCTGAGAACATCAACTTATCCTACTGTTTTTTAGGGGAAGAAAATGGTTGTTATGAACATAACTTAATAACCTGCTTTTAAATTTGCAAAAATACAATTTTATTACTCTTTTTTACACATCATTGAATTTTTACACACAATTATTTGTGCATGGAAATACCAATGAAACAAACAGACTATATACATATATATACATATATCAGAAAATACAATTGTAACTAAACAAAAGAATTATTTACGACACGCTGTACATTTCACACATTCTTGGCCAAACATTCATAACACACTACCACTATCCACACCCACACACATGAAGGTCCCAGTGTCAAAAACTACTACAAAAAGTAATGAATAAAGGCAAAGTTTTTCACTACATTACAAATTATTCTAATACTCCACCGACCACACCGGCCGTTTTAGCCCCCAAATTTATAAAGATGGTCTCCTGGAACATAGCCGGGCTCAAACAAAAACTTATTGAGCCAGACTGGCAGAAATACATCAAAGATTTTGATTTATGTCTCTTCTAGGAGACCTGGGCAAGAGAACTACTACACAAACTAGGGTGCAGAACATTTAGTATAGAAACACTACAGTAAAAAAGAGGGAGACCATCGTTGGGCTGTTAACGTGGATAAAAATCAATAAAAATCTCACCATAGAAATTGTGTCCACTGGCTCAACAGATACTTTGGGATTGAACCTCAAGGTCCCAAACTCAACACAGATATATCTTTTTAACACATATATAAGGCTAAGGGAGTGCTAGAAAAAATCACCGTTAATACAACAGTTTGAGGAGGTTCTCGAATCAATTGAACCAAATGGGGTTATTTTAGTGGGGGTTGACTTTATTTGCTGCTATGAACCATTACTGGGTTTCAATACTATTTTTGAGTAGGAAGATCTAGCCAGGGGGATCCCCTTCCTCATGATAACAAATACAATGGGGTGTTCTATCTCAGCCATGCAGTTATACCACTTCACTATTGAGAGAGGCCTAAGGGCATGTAACAGCCAGTTTCCCTGAGATTGTGAATGCTCAAACACCTTTTCAAGTGGAAATTCCTCATCAGGAATAGACTATGTATTGATAAGTACAGCACATTGGGCTTATGTACAGGATTTCAAAGTAGATAAAAGAAGAGAACGTCACCACTTTCCATTATTTTTAGATCTATCTGGGAACTGGTTCCCCACCCATCCAACTCTGGCAATTGATTCAACAGAAGAGATTAGGCAGCCCTTGGTAAGCAACAACCGGAAGTCAGTTAAGTGGCCAGTCATATTGTAACAAGTTGAACCCCCTCACCAATACATATATAATGTTTATAGCAACCTTTTAAGTTCTTATTTGGAGTCAGGCCCTGAATATATACAGATTACACAAATCCACCAAAAACTGGTAGAGAATATAAAATTCTATTGAACCAAACCTCAGATAGGAACAGGTAACCCCAGGGCCTCGACACAGCTGTTGAATCCCCGGCTTGATAAGGAATGTGCATTAGCCAAACATTGGCTCATCAGGGCCCTAAAAGCTAAAAACATAATTGAGATTAAATGTAAAAGAATAGAAAATAGAAAAACACAGAATGTAGCCCAAAGAAATTGTGAAGACGGTATCTTGGAAGATCTCATAAATGCCTCAAAAATTGGGGACCAGTCTATGTTCTGGAAGTTAATGACTTATGGTAGTAAACTAAATAAGACGGCCCCTGGCCACTTTTAAGAACCCAACACATCGCAGAGACACTTCTCTAACTTATATGCCATCAATAATGAGCCGGACCCATATCTTTTAAACGCTACTGAGGGGCCCTTGACACTGGCACAAACTGCACCCTTACACTTCAGTATTGAATACACAGAGCTTGCTATAGCAGCTATTAAGTCATCAAAGGCTTCACATTTTAGCATTCTTGAAGATTCAGTATTTGTTTGCACAGTAGATCCACGTCATGTGTCTCCTGGAAAGTGCTCTACATGATTATTGTATGTTGCTCAACAGAATAGAGCTACACTCCGTTGGTTGATTGGTGACCACCCAAAGTCATTCTCTGTTTAAGGTGAATGGCAACTGTCACATGATCAAACTACAACAATATTCACTAATGGTCGTGTACAAAATCGTTTTGAAAGCATTTATGTGTCTTTCCAGTGTACTTGCTCCCCATCATTGAACTGTATATTATGTTATATTCTCCTTATGCTGCTGCTCTCAGTTCCTTCCTAACACTAGAATGTTTTGTAGAGCCATATGCAATGGCTGGCTTCCAATACTCATAATGAATGAAGGAGGAGAGACCCTTTGTTAGTTATGAGTTCCAAGAGTCTGCCTGTAACCTTTCTTTAGCAAGATGTCATGATGACAAGGCAAGACCAGCCTACAAACCTTTTGCAGTACAGTAGGACTGACTGTCTGACCCTAGCATTCTTTGCTTTATGTCTTTGCAAAGAATCTCTCAGTCAGAATGCACACGACTAAGAAGTCAGTTTCACCTTAAACTAGTAGTCAAAGAGTTAAGATGCATACCAAGACAAATGCATTTCCTCTAAATCTGCCCGGACAGTTGTATTTGGACAAGCACCCCAGGACTGGATATAAGTCAGCATCTTCTGCATATCCAGTATATCTATCTGGAATTCAATGACCTCGAGCAGACTAATGCCGATAAACGTGTGACGCAGAGATGTGAATTGTGGCGATTTTCAATGTAAAGTTCAGAACCATGCCTCAGGTATATGGGTGAAACTCTCCCGCAGAACGGTGCGAGATAAGATTTCCTTGAGAAGACAGGACTTACATATTTCAGATAGAGAAGATCAGGTTCAGAATTTAGCTGATGGCCCTCAGGAGATCAAAGATCCGGAAACTTCTATGACTGTGAAATACAACCTTTTCCCAGTCCAACCTGCATTAGTTCTATGAGTACTTATAAAATCTGAAATCTCCTTGTGCCTGAAGGCAGTGTAAGGTCGGCTGACCCTCAGCCTGCATTAGCTTGACTTCTCCTTATGTTACCCGATGAATATGGGAAAACGACATGCCTGCATCACATCCAGAATTTGCTGCACTTCTTTTTGTGCTAGATGATCAAGTCAGACAGATATGCTTCAACTCTACACTTGCTGCACTCCTGCTGTGCCCTAAAATCATTTGACTTCATGTGCTGAACCCTGCATTGTTTCCAATCCTTCAGCACTTAATCTCCATGCGAGCCTATGTGTTACAAACTTCAATGCCCATCTCTCCATCTGTGAACACTGATTGTGTTTGCCCATATGATGCATCCTCATTTCTCGCCATAAAATCTGCCTTCAATATCTGTGTGACCCCATGTGCTATGCCCTTTACTGTCATATTATTTCCACAACTGCATCCATGTGCAAGGATGTGAACCGCATTTTACAATTACTACTAAAGATCCCTGCTCCTCTCCCCCCCCAAACAACTGCCTCAGGCTCAGCTATGCTATTATTTCTGCCATTGTCATGGGTGTTCCCCCATTGGTGCATGTATTTGTGTTTTGAGCACTGTATAAATTCTGAGTAACAGTGTGGCCCCTCATATGTTCTAAGTAGCGATCTAAAGAAATAACTGAGCTAGGTAAGAACTGTACGCAAACACAAGCAAAATATGAGCTTGGCGTGATGTGGGAATTGCTTAATGTTGTACCTGACTCTCTATGCACGGTCACCCCCTAATGTTTTGCCTACACCCATAGTATTTTGCTAAAATTCATTTTTGTTGCCCATAGGACACTGTGCACTTCACCACTGCCAACCAGGCCTAAAGTACTCTAATTGGCACATATAATTTACTTATAAGTCCCTAGTATATGGTATTACATGTGACCAGGGTCTGTAAATTAAATTTTACTAGTGAACCTGCAACATTTATTATGCCACGCATTAAAGTAGCACTTTAAAACATGTTTCAAACCAGCCGTTGCAGCATGTAGTGCAGTTTTAAATTGCCCTTTCGACCTGGCAAAATAAACCTTTTGCCAAGCCTAAACCTTCCTCTTTCTATTTTTATCAGTCACCCCTAAGGTTGGCCCTAAAGGCTCGTAAGGCATGGTGGATGGTATTTAAAAAGGACATGTGGGTTTAAATTTTACCTAAACTGGCAGTGAAAAACTCCTAAAGTCGGTTTTCACTATTGTAAGGCCTATATCAACCATTGACTAGCACTGGCTTACCGTAGTCCATTTATTAGGGACTAACTTTGGATTGGATTCAGATAGAGACTCAAATGACTTTGAACATCTGCAACTAATCTATTATACCATGCCTTGTCAGAAATTAAAATGAGAGTAAATAAACAGGCTTTGCACTGTTTCTGGAACAAGATGGTCCTCTCAGCATCTCAGGCATAGAATTTCATAGCTTTTAAGTATGGGACACAAAACCTCTGCCACCCCAAGAGGTTTTATAAATTCTTGGGTCTACAACTTTCTTTGAGGCCGCAGATCGCAGGACCCTCTTAGGTAGCTACCAAGAAAATCTTTTCTTTAGAAAATCAGGACCTGTCAGCTTAAGAGCTTTCTGGGCTGTGCAAAGTGCCTTAAAGGCTACCCTTTTCTTAACAGGGAACCAGTGAAGTTCAGCCAGAGTGGTCGAGATAGTATCACATTTCTTAAACAAAAGAATTACTTTCCGCCTTCTCACCCACGCACACAAGGCCCTCTACAATCTAGGACCCGAATTCCTCAACACTCGACTGTCCTTCTACAAACCCACCCGCCAACTAAGATCGTCCAATCATGCCCTCGCCGCAGTCCAGCGCATCCGGAAGTCCACCATGGGTGGCAGATCCTTCTCCTTCCTGGCTGCCAAGACCTGGAACTCACTCCCCACCCACATCCACCTTACTCAGAACCACATCTCCTTCAGAAAAGAACTTAAAACCTGGCTATTCGACAAATAACGAACCCTTCCCTAGCGCCTTGAGACCCTACGGGTGAGTAGTGCGCTATACAAATGACCGAACTTGAACTTGAACTTAAAACATGGCCCTCTGTGACCATTTTCTCTGTCCCCAGAGCCCACTATACAACAGCTTTCAGCTTTGCACAACTGTCTCAAGGAGAGAACATGAGCTTTGGCCATGCTCTGGAACAAGTACTCTACCACATGAATTCTTTGACCATGACTCTGAACACTAGACCATGGCCAGAGGCCACGCACAGTTTCAGGCCCTGTACACTGTAACCTACTAACTATAGATTATTTTGTACTGGTGTTATGTATGCTCCTTTTCTGTTTCACTTCCCTTATTTTTAAGCGTTACCATTGATTTTAAGATTATTGCCTTGCTTGAAAATCTAAACTGATCTTTTACTTTCCTTGCCATTTCGTATGTAACCTGTTCCATTGATTGTTGCCTTTCTCTTAATTCTGTAATGCGCTCTGATACCCCTGAGTCTATCTAGCGCTATATAATACCTCTAACATAAAATAAAATAAAATAAAATAAAATAAATAGCTCACAAGCAGACCATGCGAGGCTTAGCCTCTAGCTATATGTGCAGTAGCAATGTGGGGTGGCACCAATATGTGAAATGCACATAGCATTAACCAAAATGCATTTGCACCATTTTGTCAAGAACACATGGGGGCCATAAAAAATAAAAGGAAAAAGACCATAATGCACACTGTCCTTAACATTGCCTTATAGAATAACCCGGAAAAAAATGTTTAACATATAATAGTACATTGGCCTTGTTCACCTTTTCTATTTAGAATATTAACTCAATGTCTTCTATAGCTAGAGAACTGTTTTCTTTTGTTTTGTCTATTTAAATTTACCGTATAATATTTATGTTGGGGATTAAGAGATATTTACTTCACAAAAACAGTAGCATTCACTGGCCAGGCCTTATCTCTACTCTGGACAGATATGGGTCTACCGTGGCATGGCTTAAGGCCATAGGGGCAGATCTACAAGGAAGTGCTGCAGCATGGCACGGCAAGCCCTTTGGCTGCACCACGCTGCGGCACTTCCGAAGCACAGGGATGCAACATATTTACAAGAATATGTTGCATCTCTGTGCTTCCCCTCCGCTGGGGCACAAATTGCAGCCATGCGCTTGTGCTGGCACCCTTGCATCATGGTGCAAGAATGCCTGCGTCGTGGGGAGATGGTTGTTGTGCAGTAAGGGGCACCTTCCTACACAAAAACAATCCCTACAGGCAGTTTCCTCTTTCAATGTGTGCTGTAGAATGCAGCACGCATTGAAAGAGGAAAAAAGGATGAGAAATTAAAAATGTTCTCTTCGTTTTGCTTCGCTACGCCACCACTAGGGTGGCGTAGCATTCAGACGCATCTCCAGATTTATGAATTCTCGTAAATCTGGAGATGTGTCTTGTTCCATGGGTGTTGCGTGGGAACACCCACAGCAACACCCATGGAACGCCTCTTCAACGCAAAGTGCTGCATGAGAAGGGGCCGTATTTACAAGGAGAGGAAAAGTCACGCAGGGTGGCTTTTCCTGTCCTTGTAAATATGGAGGAGCCTCCTACGCCACCAGTACGTCACTAAAAGTGACGTACTGGTGGCACAGGGGGATTGTAAACCTGCCCCATAATATCTACGAGATAACGTGGAGAGGATAACTGCAAAAAAGGTTCACAAGTACATAAGCTTGAAAAAATCACAATAAAGTAAAATGAAAAGCACCTTAGAAAGCAGATGCTCTTAGCAATTCCAAATGCAGACTTTGTCTCCATTCAAGCAATTACATTTTTGCAGATGAAATGTGCCAACAGATATAATTGCTAAATCTCTAATGAAAAGGTGTGTGATTTTTAATAACACATCACTTGTACTAAAGAATGCTTTTGTGAGAGTGCAATTTGTGCAATTATATAGACGGATGCGTATCTGCTATGCTTGGTGCTTAACTCGAAGTGCATCCAAAGAAAATTATAAGCTATTCTGTTTTTACTCAGCGGTCGTACAATAATTCCCAAAGCTGATGCGCAACAATTTCTTCTGCAAATCTATTCAGGAGATTAGCTAAGTACCTGGAGTGGAAATGAATAGTGTACATTGCATATATTCAGGATTAGTATCTGCTGATTGCAACATTGTTGCCTGCCAGGGAACAGAAGCAAAGCATAGATAGGCATGTTCACACGTTTGTTGGGCTTGTTGGTTGATTCGTTGTGGTGTGCAGATAATTGCCTCTACACTCTGCCTGACACACAGTAACAAATCCTATGGGTCGCTGCTATTATTGAAACCAGAGCTGGAATGCTGCACATTTTAACTGAACAGAGCGCTCAAGCTGTTATGCCAATAAAAACATATTTTAAAACAGGAGGTAGGGGAAGCCCAGAATCATCACATAAACTGGCGTTATAGATGTCTGATTCTCCTGCAATATGACCATGTGGTCACTCGAGTGCAGAACATAGTAATATGGGTGTCTGCCACACAACAGGACATTTTGGTCCTTGAAATCACTCAGTCAGTATTTGTACAGCTCAACTAATCACACAGGAGGGTATCCAGGCACTGGGGAGCAGGGAGCAGTTAAAAAGTTAGGTCTTCCTGAATTCCTTCAGTGAGGGTGATGTCCTGAGAAGGAGGGGAATGCCATTCCAGGACTTGAGAGGGAGATAGGAGAAGGAACGGCCTCGGCTGTGGCTTTGGCGGAGGTCTGGGTGAGGGCAGGTCCATTTGGGCAAGTTGAGGATGAGTCTGGCCACTGATTTCGATATCGTCTCTAGTTTTTTCATGAGTTCAGCAGTGGTTCCTGTGTACAGTGGGTTGCCGTAGTCCAGCTGGCTGGTTGCTAGGGCTTGAGTGATGCTTTTTTCATGCAGATGGGGAGCCACTTGAAGATTCTTCAGAGCATGTGGAGGGTGTGGAAGCAAACGGAGGAGACTGCATTGATTTGTCGCTTCATGGTGAGCTTGCTGTTCAGGATAATGCCCAGGTTGCAGGCGTGGTCTGTCGGTGTAGGAGTGATTCCGAGTTTGGCAGGCCACCAGGTGTCATTACAAGGGGAGGTGTTGTTGCCAAACATCAGCACTTTAGTTTTGTTACTGTTGAGCTTCAAACAGTTGGTCTTTATTCAGACAGCGACGTTAATCATGCAGTTGTGGAAGTTGGTCTTCATGATGGCGGGGTCTGCTGGGAGCAAGAGGATGAGATGGGTGTTGTCGGCATAGGATAAGAGGGTTGATGTTGTGGGTTCTGACAATGCCGGCTAGGGGTATCATGTATGTGTTGAAGAGGTTGGGGTTGAGGGACTAACCCTGCGTGATGCCGGAGATTGTGCTCTTGGGTTCTGAGGCAAAGGAAGAACCAATCTTACTCTGTACTATGGAAGTTATAGACCTGCATACCCCATAATGAAGGGATTAAATCAATTGAATACCCTCTGCTACGATATGAGGAAGAACACATCCTCTCACAACAACCATGGAAACGCATACAAAACTTATTTTAAGATACATTGATGATGTGTTCATAATATGGAGTGGACCAAAAACAATCCTAACAGAAGCGATCGCAGACCTCAACAAAAAAGATGATCGAATCCAATTCACATCAGAAATACATGCATCAAAGATACCTTTCTAGATGTGGAGATCACAAAAACCAACACAGGTTTCAATACAGATGTATACGGTAAACCTACGGACTGCAATAACCTCCTACATTATCACAGCTTCCACCAGGAAAGTTTAAAAAAACATTTATCGTACTCACAAATGCTTAGGGTGAAAAGAATAGTATCATCACCAGAAACAGGGAATAACTGAATCAAGGAAATGGAAACAAGATTACAACAAAGAGGGTACCCTCAGGATGTATTGCACCAAGCAAAAGTGTGATGTGCACAGAAAACCAGAAATGAACTTTGGGAAAAAACACCCATAAAAGAAAACACCAGGGTAGGAATAGTTTCTAAATATTCTACCAAAAGTAAAGCATTTAGGAGTATTATTAAAGAACACTGGTCCATACTGGCACAAGAACAGGAATTCAATCACATCTTCGAGGATGAACCAATTTTTGCATACCAAAGAGCAAATAACATTGGAGAAATACTAAAGTTCAAAACCTCGAAAACTGATGATACATACAATGGTACAATTCCTTGCTACAATTGCAGCAATTGCAATAACGTTATAAGAAGAGCGATCATTACCCACCCAAGAAAAGGATACAATATCAAATTGCAAGTATCAGCTACATGCAACACTATGAATGTTGTGTATCTCTTAAAATGTCCCTGCGGACAAGGTTCTGTTGGTAAAACAGAAAGAAAAATTAAGACCAGAATCAATTAACTCAAATCCAACATATGTAACAGAATGACCAAATCAACTGTAGCAAGCCGTTTCATGGAAGCGCCACACAACATTAGCCAACTCAGATTCAGGGTACTAGAAATAGTACAGAAAAAGGAAGGAAAAGACAATAACAATCTATTGTTGCAAACAGAGAATTATTGGATTTATAGATTAGAAAGCCTCAAACCGTTGGGGATGAATGATAGAGTGGAATATAGTTGTTATCTATAACTCCATACACTCTAGAACTGTTTTTCCAACATGCCCCTGAGCTATCTCCCTTGTAAATAGGGAATGAACCATAAGTTGTTTTTTTAAATATTAGCTTATGTAAGTAGTTGTACCATGAATATAATTATGTTTTCTGTATTACAATATCATTTGATGCACTAGTTCTTAAAACATTTTTTGATTTACACATTACAGAAATCCAAACACTTGGGGTTACTATGGTTACCAAGGTTTTCCAATATGGCACCCGCAGCATGACAGTACCTCAGTCCTCTTATCATTTCTATCATTCTCCACAAAACCGAGTCAACATGGCCCGTGTAGTCTGTTTACTATTTCACCTTACACTAATAGGCATTCATTCATGGCATGGCATTTTTGCAAGCAGCTACATTTCATCACGAACGCTACTCCAAGTAAGTTATAGCGCTTCTGAATGTATTTAAACTAAGGTTAAGTGGCGGGCTATTTGAGCACGCAGAACCCCGATACATGGCAACTGCAATTACCTCTACGTCCCTCGTCCTCGACCCAGTCATCACTCATGAGGTATTCCACAGACAGGAAACAAAACAGGAAACGCTTTTAGGCTCCACCCCCCCTCCTGCCAGGTGCTATATCACACCTAACCACCAGAAGCACATCCTGTTTTGTTTCCTGTCGGTGGATTACTTGATGGGACACGCTGGGGTGAGTGCTGGGCGCTTACCTGCTTCGCTGCGTCCTGTGGATCCTCCTCTGCTGGGCTTTGGGGGCTCCCATGGACCGTCGTGGGATTCTTGAAGTGGGGTCTGCTGGGCTTCCATGTCTTCTCCTGGATTCCGGGTACCTGTGCTGCTTGGCTCCGTGGGTTTCCTGGTGCTTCGCTGGATCCTCGGTGAGTGCGGGGCTTATTGCGCTGGGCCGTTTTTGGGCGCGCTTCTCCCCATGGTTCTTGTTTCCTCAGCTTGACTCTCGCGCCCTCCCTTTGAGTGCGGTGGGGGCGCGGGTGTCGGCCTCGATGCATGGCTCGTGTTGCGTGCACTTCCTGGTGGTGGACGTTTCTTGTGCTGCTGCCGCTTCAATGATCGGGCGCCTGGGTGGGCTCCGGGCGCTCCGGTTTTCTTCGACCGCCGGTTGGGTGGGGTCACGGGTCTAGGCTTCCCCTCTGTCCCCGCCTGACTGTTTGCTGTCCTGGACGCCTGGGTGGGCTCCAGGCGCTCCGGTTTTTGGCATCGTCCGTGTCCTGGGTCCTACGCTGCTCTTACGCCGGGGATCTCGGCTTAGCCCCGCCCCTCCTGGGTGTTCCCGGTTTGACCTGTATTTGGATTGGTCACTGATGGGGCTTGGCTTTTGGGAGTTTTTCTTATTGGTTACTTCGATCCCTGCTGCCTCTTGTACCATTTTTGGAGCTGATTGGTCTGCCTGGATTGCACTATTTATATGCCCACTGGGGGATGTTTTTTCCTGTGGTTACCTGCTTCTTTGCCTTGTGCTTTGTTTCAGTGTATGTGGAATTGCGATGGGGAAGCATCATCATAAGAGGAGGCATTCTTCTCCTGTGAGCCCTTCTCCTGTTTCCAGTGGAGACTCCTCTCCTCCTCCTGTGAAGCGTGCCAGGAGGGATGATGATCGTATTAAGCGCCTCATTCTGGAGACTCTTTTTGACATTAAGGCGTCCAAGAAGGCTGCTACTGGTTCTACTGCACTGTATTCGGATATTTCATCCTCGGCTGAGTCTGATGAATCTTCTCTGTCCGCTGTTGACCTTCAGGGGAAGTACATTTCAAGGGACTTCTTGCCTGACGTCCTCTCTCATGTGAGAGTTAACATGGGGTTCCCGGATGATTCTACGCCCAGTACTTCTCAAGATTCGCTCCTGCCGCAGTTTAGGAAGCCTGTTGCCTCATCCTTGCCGGTGCATCCTTTTGTCTCTGATGTCCTGATGAAGGAGTGGAAGGAGCCTGATCATATTGCCATGCCGAGGTTTATGGCTAAGCTTTATCCTTTACAGGATATGGCGGACTCTTTGCCTGACTCCATTCCTGTGGACTCTGTTGTGGCCAGTCTGGTGGCTCGTCCTTCTATGGCCGATGATAACATTTTGAAGGACGGTGTCGACAAGAAGGTGGACTCTGCCCTGAAGAAATAGTATGCCGGTTCTCATCTGGCTATTCGTTCTGGCGTTTATGGGGCGTATGTTGCCCAGTCTTTGCTGTCAGATTTCAAGTCCCTTTTTTCTAACATGCAGGAGGGTGCCGGTTGTCCGGAGTTGCTGGAATCGATGGAGCACCAGGCGGAGTTCCTGTCTGACATCGCGTTTGATTCTGTGAAGGCTTCTGCTATGTCCTGTGGCTCGTCTATTGCTGCCCGTCGTAACCTGTTGCTGCGGGATTGGAAGACAGACGCGGCCCAGCGTTCCATGGCTTTGAAACTTCCCTTCACTGGTGCTTGTCTGTTTGGCGACTCCCAGGAAGAGAAGCTGCACAAAGTCTTCAAGGAGCGCAAACATTCTTTGTCCTTTCGTGACATTCCGACCCGGGGGGGTCCCTCCTTCTCGGCTGCCAGGTCTTTTCGCCAGCCTTCCAGGTTTCAGCAGTCCTCCTTTCGGAGTCAGCGAGGCCCTGGCCGGTCTTTTCCCAGGAAGTTTCAGAAGAAGTCCCAGAGGGGTGCCGGGTCTGGTCCGCAGCGTTCCTGACTATGCCAGCCTGTGGGACGTTCTCGCTGGTGGTCCACCTCTGGTTGGTGGAAGTCTTCGCTTGTTCCTTCCTGCTTGGCGCCTGACGACGACCGACAGATGGGTGCTGGATGTCTTGTCGAGGGGCTACCGCATCGAGTTCCTGTCCCCCCCTCCCCCCTCAGGGATGGTGGTGACCCCTTCTCCGCGGGTTGCCTCCCACCGTCTGGCCTTGTCGGATGGGGTTCGTTCTTTGGTCAGCAAACTTGCAGTTGTCCCTGTTCCGGTGGCAGAGAGGGAGTTGGGCGTCTACTCCATCATCTTTGTGGTGCCGAAGATCACCGGGGGCTTCCGGGTGGTCATCAACCTTCGGGGTCTGAACTTGTTCGTGAGGAAGATCCCGTTCAAAATGGAGACTCTCCAGAAGATTATTCCGCTGATTCAGTCCGGTTGGGTGTTCTCCACTCTGGACCTCCAGGATGCTTACCTTCACGTCCCGGTGGCTGTGGGGGATCAGCGTTTCCTGCGTTTCTGCCTGGAGGGCCGGCACTGGCAGTTCTGCGTCCTTCCCTTTGGTCTTCGATCCGCCCCCAGGGTGTTCACCATGGTGGTGGCTCCCTTGGTGGCCCATCTCCATCTCCTGGGGGTGTCGGTGTTCCCGTATCTAGACGACTGGATGGTTCACGCTCCGTCCCTGGAGGTCATGTCTCGCCACCTTCTCTTGACCATGACTATGCTCAGGGAACACGGTGTTAGGACTCGGAGCTCTTAGGGCATGTTCTGAGTGTGTTGTATGGTGAATTTTGCCTAACAAGGACTACAAGTCCCAGAATGCCTTGAGGCGTTCTGCAGAAGACCATGCTCCTCGCGCACCAATCAGATGCCGACTGGGTGGTTCTTATGCCTCCTTCCTCCTACCGGCGGTGCTTGGTTTTCTATTGTGGATTCCTGCCTGGGTCCCGGCCCTAGTATCTCTGATACAATCCTTGCTCCTGTGAACTGGTTCGTGTTTTTCCTCATCGCTGCTTCAGAGCCTCGCGCGGCCGCGCTGGCTCTTGAGACCTACCCTGTCTTCCTCGCTCCAAACGGCATTGTGCAAGAACCCCTCGCCGTGTTGAACGGCGGAATTGGAACCACCCTTCATTTCCCTTTGCGAGCGGACCACAGGTGTGGCGTTCCTAGACGTTACCTTGCCCTGTGAATCCTCGCTGTGTCCCTGCTCCCTTTTACCGGATACTGTGGTAAACTGCAGTGGTTTCTCGGCGTGTCAGTGAACTGACAAGACAATGGCCGATGGAGTTTTCTTTTCCATTATTTTGCTCAAAGGACCTCGAGTGTAATCGTCCGGCTGCTGTTCTTTGGTGGGAATCGCCTGAGAACGGATCTACTGGAGTGAACTTTGTTTTGTTTGCCTTGCTGGCGCGGTGAGAAGTATCACGACCCGGCAATACATTTTCTTTTGAACTCTTCTAGTTGGGAAGTGTTCGAGACTGTGTTTGGAACTTTCTTTTCTTCCGTGGAATCTTTCCTCTACCCTTCATTTTTTTTCGTATTATATTTTTTACGTTGTGGATACTTTTTGGGTGCGATACAAACGTTGGGCAGGTAAGAGCCTTGCAGCACACTCAGTACAGAAAACTTAGGTTAGCTCTTCCTTATCCCCTCTTTGTAGAATACTAAGTAATCTATTTTCTGTTTGTTTTCTTCTCTCCCCTGCAGACTGCGACTGCCTATACGTATACTACTGTTGTGTACCCTGTCTTCAAACTAGGAGACCTAAGGGTTTTAGGTCTCTCTCTTTTCTTGCGCCCCCGCCCGCCCTGTGTGTGTTTACTAACCACAGGGTGTGTGGTGTCGTGGGAACAGAGGGGGTCACTGTCTACACTTCTGAGGAGCTGGTTTCTGCCTGGAGCCTGCCGATCGCCCGACAGAAAACCAAGCCCACGTTTTCATCTCCTCCCGAGTGTAGACAGTCATGGATGACGCTGCCATGCTAGGAGAGGCAGATGAAGTAACGTTAAGAGAATTAGCAACCACAGTGGTGAACTTGCAAACAGAACTAAAGTTAATAAGAAATGAGAACCAAAGGTTACTGTCTGAAAACGCCCGATTACTAGAAGCAAGTAAAACCCCCGAGATACAAGCTAGACATAGAAAAAGTTATATACAACCTTCTCATTTTCAAATGCCTAGCGGTAGCTCCTCGGGAGACTCTCAGGTCTCCACCACTCCTGTACAGGTCACAGTGGTTACCCCACCTCAAACTCCCTTAGCAATGCCCGAAAGATTTAGCGGAGACAGTCAGAAATTCAAGGTCTTTATGAATCAATGCCACCTAATGTTTTTGTGTAAAGCAGCCTCATTCCCGGATGACGCGGCTAAGGTCGCTTTCATCATTTCCTATTTAAGTGGGAATGCTGCCTCTTGGGCGGTGGCTTTGGTAGAGAATGACGACCCTGTGTTATATAATCTTGACTTATTTAAAGAGAGAATGAAAAGCCTTTTTTCTAGGCACACATATATGCAGGCAAGTGATAATGAGCTTCTTAACTTGAAACAGGGTTCAAAGGATTTATTGACCTATATCACTGCCTTCAATAGATTAGTGACAGAAACCCACTGGCCGGACGATAAGAGGACTTCTATATTTTATAGAGGTTTACGAGACGAACTAAAGGACATCTTATCGCAAATAGTGGATCCTCCAGAAAACTGTTCCGAATTCATTGACCTAGTGGTCAAATTAGACCACAGACTGGCTGAAAGAAAGGGAGAAAAAACGCGAAGTGACCTCCCTAAATTCTTAATAACAAAAACTGAAAAAAGAGAACCCAAAGACACAAGCGAACCCATGCAAATTGGAGGTATTCGTGGTCCCTTAACGCCCGAAGAAAAGGAAAAAAGGCGTAAACTAAATCTTTGCTTGTATTGTGGAAAAGCCGGTCATTTTGCCCGCGAATGTCCTGTAAAGCCCAAAAGCTCCTTGGGCGAAGGGTTACCTAAATACTCTAAGACCATGCCTTCGGGAAACTAGTTGACTTGGGGAGTACCGAGGTCGCTCTTCCAAGTCCCTTACTTTCTCAGACCTCTAAATATGTGGCTAACACATATTCTCAAATACCTAAACCTTTTACCATTGCGGTTGTGCTAGTGTTGCCTTCACAAGGAAGGCATGCCATGGCTCTTCTTTTGGATTCAGGGGCGACAGGGAATTTCTTGGATATCACTCTAGCCAAATCCTTGGGCATACAGTTCATTAAAAAAGAAATACCTGAAAATGTCAGGGCAGTAGATGGGTCTGCCCTATCCTCTGGGATGTTGAAATACCATACCCCTGAAATTATTGTGTTATGTGACAATGGTCATAGTGAGAGCATATCCTTTGACCTAATCGATACCCCCAACCAATTTCGGTGCCATATTGGGAGTACCCTGGCTTCAGACTCATAACCCCCATATAGATTGGGTAGCCAGAACTGTTACCCTACGCTCTGCTCACTGCCTTACTTATTGTGTCTGCTCTTCAGTGGTGGCTGGATCCTCTCCACCTTTCCGAGGGGATGTTGTTCCGTCTACCTCCTCCTCTGGTTGTGACCACGGATGCCAGCGCTTCAGGCTGGGGGACGACTCTGGACCATTGGGCTGTGCAAGCTCGTTGGCTTCCGGTGGAGTCTCGCAGGTCGTCCAACTGGAGGGAGTTGTCTGCAGTTGAGAGGGCGCTCCGCTTTTTCCATCTTCATCTGAGGGGTTGCCATGTCCTGGTGAGGTCGGACAACACCGTGTCTGTGGCCTATCTCAATCACCAGGGGGGGACCCGCAGTTCTTCCCTAAATCTGGTGGCCTGCTCCATATCGGTCTGGGCGGAGGAAAATCTTGTGGCCCTGTCTGCTCAGCACATTCGGGGTGTGGACAACGCGGTGGCGGATTCATTGAGCCAGAGGTTTCCTTCGTCTCTGTCCCTGTGCCTGGATCCCCGTACTTTTCGCTTGCTTTGCCTGAGGTTCGGGACTCCGGATCTGGACTTGTTCGCCTCCCGGTCCAATGCCCTGGTTCGCCTGTTCTGCTCCAGGTCTCCGGAGGTGGGCGCCTGGGGAGTGGATGCCTTGTCTCTCCGGTGGCCTCCTTGGCTTCTTTATGCCTTACCTCCCTTTCCTCTGATTCCTGCCTTCTTGTTGAAGGTTCAGCGGGAGGAGGCTCAGGTGGTGGCTGTTCTTCCGCACTGGCTGAGGAGGTCCTGGTTTCCTCTGCTGCTGAGCCTCAAGGTGGGCCCTCCTTGGCTTCTGCCCCGCTACCCGTCTCCTCTGAGGTCCCCGTCTCCTCTTCTGGTTCCCCTCTCCTTGGCGGTCTGGAGGTTGAACGGTTGTCTCTTGGGGTCCGTGGTCTGCCCGACCACATCATCTCTGTGATGCAGGCCTCTCGTAGGCCGTCTACTTTGTCTTCCTACTCGAAGCACTGGGCTTACATCTCAGGGTGGTTGTCCTCTTCTGGTTTGTCCCCTACCTCTTGCCCTGTGTCTTCTATCCTTCAGTTCTTTCTGGATGGCTTTCAGAAGCGCTTTGCTGTTTCTACCTTGAGGGGTCAGTGGGCTGCTATCCGGGCCTTCCGGGACCCGGATTCCTTTCTGTCTTCTGATGGTCTCTTGGTTTCTCGTATGTTTCGTAGTTTTTCTCTCTCTTCCCCTTCTGTTCGTTCTCTGGTACCTCCTTGGGATTTGTCTTTGGTGTTGGGTGTTTTGCAGTCTTCCCCCTTTGAGCCTTTGGAGACAGTGGACCTTAAGTTTCTGTCCTACAAAGTGGCCTTTCTGGTGGCCATCACTTCTGCAAGGCGGTTGGGGGAGCTTTCGGCCTTGCGTTGTTCCCCGCCATTTTTGCGTTTTATGGATGACGCTGTGGTGCTCTCTTTGGATCCTGGTTTTGTCCCCAAAGTCCGCTCCCGCTTCCATTCCTCTCTGGAGCTGGTTCTTCCTTCTTTGTGTCCTTCTCCTTCTTCTCCTTCTGAGCTGTTACTTCATTCTTTGGACCTGAGGCGTGCCTTGTCCATTTATGTGGCTCGTTCTGGGGTGTTTCGCTCTTCAGACTCTCTCTTTGTCACCTTTGGTTTGGCTGGTAAGGGTAAGGCTGCTTCCACGCTCACCTTGGGTCGCTGGATTAAGGCTGTCATCTCTCTTGCCTATCTTGGGGCTGGTTTGCCTTGTCCGGCTGGTGTCCAGGCGCGTTCCACTCGGGGCGTGTCTGCCTCCTGGGCTGCTTTCCATGGTGTGTCGCTGGAGGAGGTTTGTAGGGCTGGGACCTGGGCCTCGGAATCCACGTTTGTGAGGCACTACAGGTTGAATTGTGCCCTGTCCGACCGGACCAATTTTGGTCATGGGGTGTTGCAAGCTGTGGGGGTTCCCCCTCCGCTCTGAGTTCTGTTTTTGTATTAAACTTTTTCACTTGCTGCACTCTTTTGTGTCTGGTCTCTGTTTTGGATGTGTTTGGGTTGCCAAAGGCCTGTTTTGGCGTTGCTTTGGTATGCCTCATGAGTGATGACTGGGTCGAGGACGAGGGACGTAGAGGTAATGCTAGGATTACGTATGGTAATCCCCATTACTCTTAGTCCTACTCGTCCTCGACCCAGTCATACTTCCCGCCCTCCCTCCCTGTCCAGGCCTTTGTTGCTTGGTGTGTCAGGATGTGCTTCTGGTGGTTAGGTGTGATATAGCACCTGGCAGGGGGGGTGGAGCCTAAAAGCGTTTCCTGTTTTGTTTCCTGTCTGTGGAATACCTCATGAGTGATGACTGGGTCGAGGACGTGTAGGACTAAGAGTAATGGTGATTACCATACGTAATCATAGCATTAACCACGTAAGCTACTTAGAGTCCGATTATAAAGCACGCACCGCAGCACGTTTTACAAACACCTCGCGTAGCTCACCATGTCGGCTTAGAGTTAAGAAGCCCGTAAAAAACTGTGTTACAACGGAGCACCAAGTTACTGTTTACGGATAGTTTCACTTATCTGAATATTACGGTTTTAGACACCTCGAGCAGCTCATCATGTGGGAAGCAACATCAAGAAAACTATAACCAATCACTTTAGAATCGGTAATACTACGGAGCACCTAGGTTAATACCCGTTTGGCTGTAATTTACTTTATCATTGTTTTGCTATGCGATACACTGTAATTACACCTTTATGGAACAATCTTACGTTATATACCAGATTATCATGGTTTTAGCAACAAACTTTAAGTATCCTCATGTATTAAAATCATACATTTACTTTAAGACATATGTACCCTGATGAAGGCTTGTAATAGCCAAAATGCATTGGATGATTTATTAACATGCATTTGAGCAAAGAAAGGATTAAAAAAAAAGAGTGAATAACAACTCTAACTATGAAAAGAATCAAATGAATAAAAAACACTGAATTAAACAAAGCGATTAGTGAATGATTTAATTTATTCAGTACAATCAAGGATTTAAACATTACACCCCCTACAGGGGACACAGCAGTGACCAGGGGACGTTCCCCAATTCAGAAATGGAGCTAGACACATTCACTGAATTTGACCCGTGAGGAATGATAAGATCCATCTGAAATGGCTCCCAAAACCATTTGGGGGGTGCATCTCCAGCAATCATATAAGTGACATCCCCCATGCACAGATAATTGTCTCCCAGCATGTGGGGAAATTCATAAATGTTCCTGTTTGAAGTCACTGTGGTGTCAATGATTTAGTGAAAAAGAGGATTCCACTAAGTGGTTAAGCGATAACTTAGGCCTCTTGTTTGTGCAGGGGTAGAATTGTGAGTTTGGTGGTATTTGATGCATTTGCTAATTACCTGGTGCATTAAATATGTCTCATCCTTTATTACATTTTGTCTGGTAAAAGCTGTCCGAATTTTTCAGTAAAAAGTGTATAGTATTTATTGAACCATGTGTATTTGGTGCAGTAAGCACTAAAATCTGCATGTTATTCCCCAGAAAGCTGTAATAGATGCTATTTGTGCCTCACAATAAAAAATGCACCCCAAATTATTGTTATTTATCTCGGGCGATAAAAAGCCCCTGAATTCGGACAAACTTGCAGTTACGGCCTTAGTCTTTCTATTTGACATTGTAAAAGGATTCTACAGTCATTTAATGAAGAAGCCCAATTCATTTGTATCTAGAAGATTAAAGATGCAAAAAAACGAGATTAGATTAAATTGGTGTATTAAGATCTAAAGGGGCAGATGTATCAAGCTATTTGTTTGTCGCAAACGCTGCAAATCGCAAAAACTACAGCATTTGCGACAAAAAATAGAAATTTGTATGTAATTTTTCGCATTGCAAAATAAGCAATCGCTATGTTTGCGATTACTTATTTGCGATTTTTGTGTTTCTGCGAATATTTTGCGATTTCTAGTTTTGCAGGCTTCTCATTTTGCGAATTTCGCAAATGTAGACATCGCGAAATTAGAAATCGCAAAGAGATGTATGAAAAAATCGCTAATTGCGAAAACAAGGAAATCACAATTTAAGAAATCACAATTAACACTAAGAACAATCAGGTGGTAACCAAGTTTAAAGTATATAAAGAACTCCACAATGCTGTTTCAACTGTCACAATGGCTGGACTGTACCTGATTGCCAGGATGCTGCACATTCAAGCCCTTGCACAGAGGAGACAGAGGCAGGAGAGAATCTTCAGACTGCGTATTACGCTGTTTCAGCAAACTGAAGAGGAAATTTATGAGAAATACAGACTGAATCCACACACAATTTTGGGCCTAATTGATGAATTGAAGACATATTTGGAACATGCAACAGCCAGGACACAATCAATTCCAACACAGGTACAGGTATTGTGCTACCTGCACCTTTTGGCCTCTGGTTCTTTTCAAAGGGTCATTGCTGAGGTTGGAGGTGTCTCTCAGAGTGCCCTTTCATGCTCTTTTAAGGTTTTCCTGGAAACAATGATGAGTAGGCTTCAGCATCATATCTACCTCTCCAGCAATCAGCAAGACATTCAAGATACAAAATTGGAATTCTATCAAATTGCACATTTTCCAGATGATATTGGTTGCATAGATGGTACCCATGTTTCCATCATTCCAACTGCTGCCACAGAATATGTGTTTAGAAATAGAAAATGCTACCATTCCATCAACATTCAAATGGTGTGCAGTGCTCAGTATATAATCACTGATATAGTGGCTCAGTACCCAGGGAGCACACATATATATTTAGGCACAGTGGACTTCACAGACGCTTGAGTGCTGGTGAATTTGGTGAGGGTGTCCTACTAGGCAAATATATTTTAATTAAAATGGTTATTTGCTGATAATTCACTATTCCCATGTCCTAAGCAGGCCTTTATTAATTCTCATCATGCAGGTGACAGTGCCTATGCTGTTCGTTATTTCATCATGACCCCATACCTTAATCCATCAAATGTACATGAAAGAAGATATAACAAGGCACACCGTTCAACACGTGGGGTAATAGAAAGGACTTTTGGAATTTTAAAAAGCCGGTTTCGTAGGATTCACAAGAGTGGAGGTGCATTACAATATAATCCTGCAATGTGCTGTAAAATTGTGACCTGCTGTGCCATGTTACATAACATGGCAATGAGAAAATGAACTACTTTGGAAATGAGTGATTCAGATACATCAGATGAAGAAGAAATACACCCCCCTCCCCCCCCCCCCCCCCAAGAAGAGTTGCTGCTGGAGTTGGAGCAGCAGCAGGACTGCAAAGACGTACTGACATTACATATAATTACTTTTAGGTAAGAACTAAAAACCACAAACAAAAATGCTGTTTAAAGTATTATTTGTTTAATCATTCTAACAAAAGGCAGACTGCAAATGTGATACCTGACCTGTTACTGCACTGGTCATTGTACTTATTGAACATAAATAATGCAACAGCGAAGTTTAAGTTTTGCTTCATATGTGGCACAAAGCATTGCTTTCTGCACTGCCTGCGTTTAGAGTGCTGTGCTGTTTCCCTGCTACTGCTAGCAGCAGTATGGGCTGCATGCCTTTCACTTCTGAGCTGACTACTGTCAGAAGTAGGAGTTGGATTACTGCTACTTCTACTTGTTAAGTCCTCTGGGTCAGTAGCAGTTTCAAAAAATGCCTTCGCTCCTGGGTTTGCAGTTTGCTGTAATTCAACTGCACTTGTGACTGTCCAGTCCTTTTGCAACATTTCTTGCGCAGTTAGAGATCATGCGCTGCATTGTTACACTTCGCCTTGTAAAATTTGTTGTGACACCACACAGCCTGTTAATGGCCTTAGAGTACACAAGCATCCTTGCATGCATATGGCATCCAGCCCTGTTTCATGCATCCTCAAAGCGCTCCATGGCCAGACAAAGTCTATCCACAGATGCAGCTATTGCCCTCATACCTTCACCCATGCCTGCATTGTTTTTATTCATTTTAACCAGCTGGCTGTTAATGGACCGTAGGGACTTGCGCTGCTGGTGCTGCACGCTTAATATGTCCTGCTCCAAACCAGCAAACACAGTTGGATTTTCAACTACTCCCTCTCTGCTGCCCCTTGATCTTTCCAATGTGTATGCTCTTTTTCTCCGTGCCTGTGTTTGCCTAGTATATGATGGTCTAACGTGTTCCTCCTGTGTACTATCTCTAGAACCTTCAGGCTCAACATCATCTTCGTCAAGTGGAGGCAGAGGGGCCACATGTCTTCTTTTTTCCCTGACAATGGATTCAACTTCCTCAGATGCACTGTCTTCTGCTGGTGAAACAAGTGGGATCTGTGCCTCATTAACTTCATTATCCTCCTGGGAATGACCTGCATGTGCTGTGGATGTAGATTGAGACATATGAGTCTGTGGTGTGTAGTACTGTTTGATTTCAATAAAGTTTTCAACTTTCAAACATTAAAAATTATTGTGGGTCTGCTTCTCAAATCAATACTATTAATTGTCAATTTTTCAAACAGTTAAACTAGGCTTGGGAACCAAACTGAAGTGCATAAGAAACTGCTGAAATTAATCCCCAATGACTGAGACTCAGGTTCCTCTCTTGTTTGGAATTACACTGTGCACAGGAACTACATTTTACAACATGCATGACCCACAACTGCACTAATATAAAAACATTCTTTTTACCTTCTGCTCCTTGTCCATGCTCAGAGCTGTCTATTTGTGCCACACCACTGACACTCTCTGGCAAGATAGTTGCCTCCACAAGTTCCTCATGAGGAGTGGGCTGCTCCACTGTGGATATTCCCCCGCCTGTCTTGCTTGAGTCCTTTATCCTGGCAACAAGCTTTTCTTTTGACCGGAGGCGCATATCATACCACCTTTTCTTTAATTCATCAATGCTACGTGGCACAACTCCCACAGAATTCACTTTCTCCTGGCTTTCCAACCAGATTTTTCTTTTGCGAGCCTCAGGAACTTTAAGGGCTGCCTTTCCAAAAAGCAACTCATGGTTGCAAGCCATCAATTCAATAAGGGTTTCCTGTTCCTTGTCTGAGAATTTCTGCTTTCTTTTTCTTTCCAGAGGAACCTCCTTGTGAATTTTCTGGCTCCATGCTGCAGCAAAGCAGGTCTTCACAGCTGCCAAACAAGCTTCCAACTGCCACTGGGTGTGGCTCAGGCAAGCAGGTGCAGGTAATCAGCAAGAGTTCCTCACTGTGATGTCATTCGCAAAATAAGAAATCGCACAAACATCGCAGAATATTCTGCGATTTTTACGGAATCGCAGAATATTCGCAAAAAAGTACATACATCGCCTTTTATGATTCCTTATTTGCGAAACGCAAAAGATCGCAAATAAGAAATCGCACAAGGGAACATTGATACATCTGCCCCCATGTTTTGCATGTAACGGTATAAAATGAAGAGATAATTTTTGTCAAAACTAATTGGCTTCAGTTGGAAGATGCTTCAGTAGCGGACTCAGATGTTGGGCTGCACCTCTAGAACAGATTTGCTCTTTCAAAGAGCATTGTTGATTGATTAGGTTTTTAAGCATAAGTAAGGATAGGTGTATGGATCGATGGAGGTAGAAAAAGGTAGTGGGATTCACGTCTCTGCAATCAGGTTTCCTGAGATTGCTCACATGGTAGTGTAGAGGATTGAAGCTCTGGCTATCCAATTAGAGAAATTGGCTTTGGGTCTGGGGTCAGTAAGAGACTCAGGACATTTAAGGATTCAATTGACATCCTTAAGGATATAAAGTGTTCGTTGTTGGCTTGGAAAACTCTAGTTTTGTACAAATTAAACAATGATTTGTTACATATGATTATTTCATTTAGTCTTGGCAAGGGAAAACGGGACATACAACCACAAGATTAGATAGAATTCATATTTTAATACTTTAAACATTTTGTATAAATTTGATTTAGTAGCTGCATAGTGTGGTAGGCAGTGTGGGTATTGCATCGCTCAGTACAGTGAGTGCAATACTGCAATGCAAGGGGTAAAGGGACATATTTAGAAAACACAGTCAACTGCTATGTTGACAACTAGGGGTATAACAAGTGGTGAGTTTATTCAGAAGGGGAAAGTCTATACAAATTCTATATATTATATAAGTCTATATAAATTCAGTGCCGCTCAGCACTGAAGCTCAGTAAGGCCATCCAGAATCCTGGCACGTTGCCAAGCCTTGTGCTGACATCACAATGCGAGCACCGTCATCGTGGAAGCGTTTAATGGCCTGGACCCCTCCGGACGAAGAATGGACCCGATCGATGCCTGCTAAAGAAAGCTACAGCCCAGACGCGAGACCCCCTCCTGTCCGCGATACTCGCACGTCCTCGTTCGGCAGTGCAGAGCCGCAGCAACCGCAGCAGCTGGATCGCCCGGGGAAGAGCTGATCTCCGGTGAGTTCTGCCCCTCCCTCCCGTACCAGAGACCTCTCATGGCTCCTCATTTCCTCCGCCGATCTGGAAATAGATCGGTATCTACACAGCGGAGCAACGCATTCTACCACTTAGGGGGAGGGGCGCAGAATAAACACGGCACCACCATATTTCCCCGGAGGCGTAGCTTGTTATGGGCTCTCAGCGTGGAGGTGGATTTTAGCAACAACCTCTAGAATCGCCACACTTGTCTTTGTGGGCAATCTGTGGTAATAGACATCCCACTTGCTGCCCAGCCTGCACGGAATGGTCACACCAAGGCACAGTATTCTATGGTCCCTGCAGCTCCCTTCCATACGCTCTCCACAAGACAATCGACGACGTCCTGCTGAATTTAGCTGCCTGTTCCCCTCAACGGCTGTTATCTACTGCAAGTGGATCGCCAGAGGATAGGTTGAGGGTTCGTTTCTGCAGCCAATGTGCTACTTAGCGTGGCGGAGAGCTTCCAAGGGTCATATAGGCATAGTGCTCCAACCTACAGGACTGAGCCTCTTTAGAGGGTAAACATCCTTTACCACAAAGTTTTTACCACGCGGTACCTTTACCACGCGGCCGTTACAACGCAAGTCGTTACCACAACTTGCGCTGGAGGGCGCTAAAGGATTAAAAATAGAAAATTTACTATCCCAACACCTTCCCTAGGGTCCACGGGGACTGGTGTTAGAATAGTAAATTATACTATTCAAAATCCGCGCCCCCAACGCAAGTCGTGGTAACGACTTGCGTTGTAAGGGATGCGGTGTAAAGGGATGCGTTGTGACGGTACGCGTTGTACCGTCATACATCCCCTTTAGAGTTTAGACGCGATCCAACACTGGGGCTGCCTGTACTCAAAATGGCGCCCGAGAGACTTTGCGGCTGAGACGGACCGGGAGAGGTGATACAGCTCACTCAGCGAGGGCACCACAGCGGAGCTCGAGAGGTAGGCTGTGAGACCCCCTTAAGCCACCTGATGTCTCCCGTAAAACCCTCCCTATACTGACCTAGAGCGGTCAGAGGCACGGCAGGAGGTCATCGCCTAACCTTAAGATGGCTGCCGGAACGCCCAGTCTGCACCCAGCTTGATGCAACCTCCCTCCCCACTGATATCTTTGGAGTGAGGCCTCCCAGCACCTGCCAGATGGACTGAGTTCCTGAGGCGCAATCCATCACCCGCGCATTGAGTACCCACAGGGAAGTGGGGTGCGGACTACGCTTGCCCGGAAGTGACTACTGAGGGGGAGGCCACACACGATTTTCTGAGATGAGGAACCGCACAGACAACAGACAGTGCACTACACTGGACCATCAGGTGACACCAGCTCCACGCAGCATAATGGGGAAACCAAGGTTCTCACAGAACGCGACGGGACGAGAAACCTCACCGGAAAACCTACCAAATACCTGCTCCTCATCAAGTCACCAGCGACCCCCTTAGACCAATAGTGGTCCTCTACCACGTTGTGTGCTACTACTATTGGTCATTGACCAGTCCTCAAGCATATCCCCTATCCGGCTCACCCATCAAGACATTGAATCTGTGAATTTGCCGCCGACCGTTGAGACCTAGCAGTTTGGCCGATGCCCGGTGGAGCTACCTTGATAGCTATAGAGGAGATGGGCTGTGGGCTTCCCCCTTGGCCGTCACTTACCCAGTTGGACTTTGGACAGACTTTCCTTCATCTCTCCACTGTATCTCCCTCCTCCCCGCTCTACTCCTCTCCACTTTCCTGATACTGCCCTCTGCCCTCTCCTGTCCTGGCCCTTAGTCCCCACCCTGCTTATCTGTGAATTTTCCCTCGTCATTTGAGAGATAGCTATTTTTTCTGATGCCCGATGGAGCTACCTGGTTTATCTATAGGGGAGACAGGTCGGGGATTCCCTCCTTGAACGTCACCTACCCAGTCGGTTATTGTAAAGTAAACTCGTTGTCCTTTTAGTGGTTCTTCATTTCTTCTTTATTCCAAGAAAGTAAGGATAGTACAGCGGCACGAACATAACAGCATCCTCCGCCTTCTCCCTTCAGTAACTGACTCACCACTCACTACATTCTCCCCAACATACATTCCACACATTCCACACGTGCACACACATACACGCGCCAACACACACACGAGACAACACGCACACAACACTACATATATAACCAATACCACACACCCTCCTCCTCAAAAAGCTTAAGTTACCACTAAAAGAATCATCCTAATTTGAAGTCAGAAAACCGGACAGGCATCTTCCTTGTTCTATCACCACGGCGAAGAATCTCACCTCCAACACCAATATTAATACAAGATGACCCAATATCTCTAACACCACTACCCGTATTACAACTAGTACTATAACCACCCGTACTACTAGTTGACGCCAGCTCACCTGTACTGCCAGTTGACGCCAGCTCCTTTACTAGTCCAAAATCATCACCTAACATGTAACCACTACACGTCCCATCATCAACACCACCAGATCGTGACCCTACCACACCATTCCTCTCATTGCAAAGGCTCAATTGCCTTCTACCATCCTCCAGTTCAACAGCACTACCAAACACTCTCATTATCCTCAAGGGTTTAGACCATATACTTTCACCCTTCAACACTTTCCTAGGATTCTTCACTCTAACCATCTGACCTATCTTAACTAAAGGCCAACCACAATTACCTCCATGATACTGCCGATTACGGTCTTGATACTTTTTAACCCCAGATCTGATCTCCTTATCAATATCCTTCCCACTGCACTGCATTTTAGCATTCCTTTTCCTCAACCACCAAGGAACCAAACCAGTAAAAGGTTTCCTACCTCTCAAAACTTCAAAGGGTGTTTTCCCTGTAGCAGAATGCGGGGTAACACGATATGCAGTCAATCTCTCTTGTAAAGCTTTCCTCCAAGGTAAACCTGCGCTTAATGCCAATTCAATCACCTTCTTAACCACTCTGTTGAAGCGCTCAACTTGACCGTTACCTCCTGGATGATATAGTGACGATTTAATGTGCTTGATGCCCATTACCACTAGGAATTCTTCCATCTTTTGTGACACAAATTGAGGACCATTATCCGAGACTAGGATTTCTGGTACTCCTTCCCTTGAAAATACATCCTCTAAAAATTCAATGACTACATCCGTAGTCATCCCACTAACCATTCTTACTTCAGGCCACTTCGAATAGTAATCAACCAATACAATGGCATAACAATCCTTGGATGATAAAGCTGAAAATGGTCCCATAAAATCAATAGCCACCTTCTGCCATGGATACTCAGGTAACTCCACCAAAGTTAAAGGTACACTTAATGGCTTTGCCACTTTATTACTAGCACCACAAACCTTGCAATCCCTCACTAATCGATCCACCATGGAATCAACACCTGGCCACCAAAACCATTCCTTAATCCTCCTTTTTGTGCTAGACATACCACCATGTCCCAAGTGACTCTTGTCAACAATATTCTTCCTTAAGCCAACTGGAGGCACAATTCTGTCACCTCTTAAGACAATATCATTAACAACGCAAAGTTTTTCTTTAATCTTTAACAACGCAGCACATTCACCACGTAAGTTGGATTCTCTTGGCCAACCATCAACTATGAATCGTTAAACCTCTTGTAAAACCACATCCTTATCCATTTCACTCATCCAAGATGCCTCAGATGCACTACTATCAACATCCTTATCACCTATCAGAAACACATCCTTAGTGGTAAACGCTATCTCACAATCAGTATTAGTTCCAACTTCTGTCAAATCTACATTAGGTAACCTTGATAGACCATCCGCAACTACGTTATCCTTACCCGGAATGTACTCAATATCAAAACTGAACATTTGCAGTTTTGAGGCTAAGCGAGCCAACCTTGGAGTCAGATTCTTCCCACCTTCAGGTCTTAAAATATTCACTAATGGTTTATGATCAGTGCAAATTTTGAACTTCCTCCCCCACACATACATCCTGAATCTCTCAGCAGCCCATGAAGCAGCCAACAACTCTTTTTCTATTACGGAATAGTTTTGTTCCGATTTAGTTAATGTGCGTGAAGCATACGCTACTACCCATTTCTCAGATTTTATACGTTGGGAAAACACAGCACCAATTCCATACCCAGACGCATCCACAGACAAAATACATTCAGCAGTTGGCAGGAAGGGTTTCAAACATGGTGTTGTTACTATCTCCTTCTTCACCTTCTCAAAACATACTTTTTGTTGGTCACCCCATGTAAACATTACACCTCTCTTCAACAATGATCTTAATGGTTCAACTTTCGAGGCATAATTTTCAATGAAACGTGAATAAAATTCTGTTAATCCCAGAAATGACATCAATTGTTCTCTATTTCTAGGTTCAGGAACAGCTAAAATAGCATCAACATTACTGACTTTTGGTCGGATACCATCTTGGATATGACATGTCCCAAATATTATACTTCAGATTTCCCAAACACACATTTTTCATTTTTGATAGTTAGTCCGCTATTTCTTAATGCATCTAGAACAGCATATAAACTTTCATCATGACACTCCTTGTCCTTCCCATATATTAAGATGTCGCCCTGAAATACTTTAGCATTTTTTATACCCTGTAGGACCCTGCACATTTCCCTTTGAAAAACTGCGGATGCACTTGCAAGGCCAAATGGCATGCGTTTATATCTAAACATTCCCTCTGTGGTAATGAAGGCAGTACAATGTTTAGAATCATCCTCCAAAACAATTTGGTGATATGCACTTGTCAGATCTATCTTGGAAAACCAAGAAGATCCGCCAACGGAAGATGTAAGCTCTTTTAAATTAGGAAGAGGGAATGTATTCACCCAAATAGCTTCATTTAAACATCTTAGGTCGACACACAAACGCAAATCGCCATTAGATTTAAGGGAAATCACGACTGGCGAAACCCAATCTGAACTCTCAACTGGTTCTACAATTCCATCCTTGCACAATTTCTTAAGTATTTCACCCAATTTCTCTCTATAGCTAATAGGTACGTTCCTAAGTTTTTGCCGAACAGGACATGCACCTTCTCTTAAGATGATTCTATGCTTGAATCCAATAATTTTACCAATACCGTTAGAGAATACATCAGGAAATTTTTCCTGAGGATTAGAATAACTACTCCTCTCAAAACAATCATTCTGGATAGCATAAACAGGGCAATCCAAACTAGGATCAATCTTCATGCCTAAGTCAAATATGTGTGGCCATCCCAAAATAGTTGCACCTTTGTTAGCCACATAAATTTTACCTTGGCATGAATTTTGTCCAAAACTTATTTTGGCTAATATAAAACCTTCTAGAGGTATTTTGTGACCAGTATAACTTCCGGGGTGTACATCAGGTCCTAATAATGACCTGTTGGGCCAAAGAGATTTAAACAAATCCATGTCCATAATGGTGTGCCACGCACAAGAGTCCACCATAACTTTTACCTCTAGACCATCAATGTTGACAAAACACGATGGTAGCTTTTTAACCTTACTCATCCCTTTAACTGAATCATCATGTACACTATGTATTTCACCTACTACATGAAAAAGATTGTCTTGATCACCCGATTGGACACAATTAATATCATCTTGCTCATCATCTTGGAGAAAATTTACCTTAGCTTTAAAGTTACGACACACTCTAGTGAAATGACCCTTTTTTTTTACAACTAGTGCATATTTTATCAAGAGCAGGGCACCACTTATAGTTTGCCAGATGGCTAGAAGATCCACATCTATAACACGCAAACTTCTTTAGTTCATTACTTTTCTCGTAACTTTTCTCATTGGTTTTCTTATTAGAAAAAGAAGAAGAATTAGTTGACTTATTATCATTCTTGAATTTAGATTTGTCACCCTTATTTATCACATTAACTGAACCAGATTCAGAATCATTTTTCTCATTCCTCACCTCACGAATACATTGGTCTGAAATCTCTACACCCCTAGCTACTTCAATAGCATTTTTTAATGAAGTACTCCCAGATGACCATAACTTTTCCAGAATTTTCTTTGATTTAGTTTTCATGAGAATCTGATCACGTAACACCTGGTCATAAGTCATACTCTCAAACTCACACGTAACAGCTAAACCCCTCAAGGCTGAAACATACTGGTCAATTGACTCACCTACTTTTTGAGCTCTCGAATAAAACTTAAACCTTTCCATAACAACGTTAATCTTCCTCCCAAACCTCTCCTGCATTTGTTTAACAGCACACTGATACACACTCATGTCACCAGCATTTTCAATTTTAGGTAAGTTTTTGAACTCCCTTAACCCTACTGCACCAAGTTTATGTTTAAGCAAAGACACTTTTCTTTCTTGAGAAGATTCCTCTTCAGCTAAAACCTCAACATAAGCTTCGAACATGTCGAGCCATAAATCCCATGCAATAGGAGGTTCACCGGACTCTGCCAAAAAAAACGGTGGTGGATGAATTGAAGACATTTGGATTAAACAGTAAAGAAAAATACAGTCAAGAAAAAAAAATCACGACCAGAAGAAAAAAAAATATTTTCCTTATAATTCTTGCACAAAAAGTTCACCAAAGTCAAATGTAATAATAATTGTCATCCCTTTCCGGCAAAATGTTCACCAAAGTTTGTAGTTAAATCCTGTCGTTTATCAAACAAAAAAAAATAAATTAATGTATATTTCAAGAATTTACGTGAGCTCTGAGCGTTGACACCACTGGCGTTGAAATTGGCATTCAGTTGATACCGCTGATGTTGAAATCAACACACAGTTGACAGTACTAGCATCGAAATCGGCACTCGGCATACGAGGTACATGTTGCTAGGATACTGTAAACCAATTCAAAATGGCCGCCACGTTGTGACGTGATGCGTACTGACGCTGCAACGTGATCCACTACGGGAAGCCAGACGAATGTTTTTAATCGAGCTGCAATCCACTGGCGCGGAGCATTCGAGCACCAGGCACTCGCGCAGGATTCCACCCATGCAGAAGGCAAGTCAAAAGATGCACCATACAACGGCGAACGTTGCCAAAGGTAAACGCCACAAAGATGAAAATTTCACCGCTCAGAAGCTCCAGCAAGAGGTTCAAACGCATCAGTAATACTCAAATCCAATTCCAGGGATGGTAATTTCCAAACGCAATTTCCAAACGATGAAGGAAAAAAAAAATTCAATAAATTCAATAATATTATGTCCATGCCGCTACGAAATCCCGCTCGTCGCCATATATTGTAAAGTAAACTCGTAGTCCTTTTAGTGGTTCTTCATTTCTTCTTTATTCCAAGAAAGTAAGGATAGTACAGCGGCACAAACATAACAGCATCCTCCGCCTTCTCCCTTCAGTAACTGACTCACCACTCACTACATTCTCCCCAACATACATTCCACATATTCCACACGGGCACACACATACACGCGCCAACACACACACGAGACAACACGCACACAACACTACATATATAACCAATACCACATCGGTCTTTCGCCAGGCTTCCCTTCGTCTCTCCTGTCGTCTCTTCCAGCATCCTCCCTCTATTTATGTCTCTCCTTCTCTCCTCTCTCAATGTATTGAGACTGAACTATTTTGCATGATGCCCGATGGAGCTACCTGGTTTAGCTGTAGGGGAGATGGGCCGTGGACTCCCTACTTGGTCGTCACCTACCCAGTCGGCCTTTAGACAGACTTCATTTTGTCTCTCCTTGTTGTCTCTTCCCTTATCCTCCCTTTCTCACCTTCCCTGCCCCCTCCCCTCTACGCTCCATTTATTTTGCCCTCCATGTTCTTAACATTTTTTCCCATTGAGACCTAGCTATTTGGCCAATGCCCGGTGGAGCTACCTGATGTCTATAGAGGAGATGGGTTTTGAGACTTCCCCCCTTGACCGTCACCTACCTAGCCGGACTTTTGGCAGACTTTCCTCCGTCTTTCTGCCGTATCTCCCTCCTACCCCTTTACCCATACCCCTTCCCCTCTACACTTCACTTATCTCGTCTTCTATGCCCTTATAATTGTTTGTCTAGCAACTGATGTAATCTTATAATTTTGTAGACCTCATGCCTCATGTAAAGCACTCTGATACCTCAGGGTCTAGCCAGTGCTATATAAAACTCTTAAAATAATCCTTAAGATCTTGTGGAACTAAATAGTGCAAGTCGATTGGACCCTAGTGTTACAAGTAAATTTAACTCCTTGGTAGGCAGGCCACTTAGATTATACAATGATTATACAATGATTGTTTCTTGAAGAAGATACCTCTTAGTTACAGTTTACAGATTATAAAATGAATATACATGCCCCACCAGGAGCAGCATCCTACTGCTCAGCCCACTCACAGCAACAGTGACGCTAGGGAAAGAATACATTACATTTAGATCGGGATATAACACATTTCCCCACACTTAAAAAATAATTAAACAAATATAAAATATAAATCACATCAAGAAACATAAAATAGAAATGATAAAATAATTCAGGAAATCACACACTCAAAATGGGTCTCTTCCAACTCACACACATACCAAGACCAGGGCACCTTGTGAATATAACAATGGGTTTATTTCACACCACACTCTCTTTCCCTCACCAAAGTCCCAAAATTATGCCAAATGGCATTGCAACAGGCCAGACACTCATCAACAATCCATTGCATCACACACAGCCTGAGCAGCAGGTAACAGTGACAATAAGGGAAAAATGCATTACATCTAGATTAGGATATAAAACCTAGCATGTTAATGCATGAGTCATCATTAGGACTGAGGATAATTTATAAAGCACTAAGGCTACAGTAAAAGAGACACACAAATGTCATACGAATGCTACAAAAACGGATATATGTAGATCAGCTGATTTAGTAAATATACATGTTTATAGTGGGGTTAAAACCAGAAATTTCTAGGAAATGAGTCCTCGCTATAACCAAAAATGAAGAATGAGCAAAATAAAGAGAAACCAGGAACAACGTTAATCTCATTAGTAATGTAAATTTCAAAGCAAATGTTGTCCCGGAGGATAAAAAGCTTGCCATGTGGAAATGTATGGAGTTCAACATGGAAGTGTCAAGCTAAATTGCAAAAAGCACAGTTGATGGACAGAATGGTGAACAATGTCAAACATTCACCCCAGTACAAGGACCTGGGCCTAAATCCATTGTTTATTTGCACTCCACACCACCCTGGGTTAGACGCTGGCTATATGCAAATCAGCTCTGACCCTGTGCCTCATGGGAACAGTCCAGTCCGAACTACCAAACCATGTCTTTCCCAGACCGGAATCAAGCATCCAAGGACCCGTTTCTGGCTATCAGCCTTCATCAGCCTGGATAGCTTGACTCCAGTGGTGTGGAGAGATCTTTTGACTGGGTGTGAGTGTTTGATTGATTCAGATGCTCCGTCCATCACCACCCCCTTTTGTACCGCTTTTGGCTGCCATAAGTGTGCAGGGTATGCTCAGACGTGAGTCCCTTGCTCACTTTGCCACTGGATTCAAGCAAGCCGGGCTGAAGACGGCTGGAATGCCAGAAACCGGTCATCGGAAGCTTGTTTCCGGTCCAGGGAAGACATGGCTTGGCAGTTCGGGCTGAACTGTTCCCATGAGGCACAGGGTCAGACTGATTTGCATATAGCCATGTCTAAACTGGGGTGGCAGAGTGGGCTAAAGAACGGTGATGGATTAAACCCAGATCTTTTGACTAGGTGTGAGTGTTTGATTGATTCAGATGCTCTGTCCATCACCACCCCCTTTTGTACCGCTTTTGGCCACCATAAGTGTGGCAGGGTATGCTCAGACGTGAGTCCCTTGCTCACTTTGCCACTGGATTCAAGCAAGCCGGGCTGAATACGGCTGGAATGCCAGAAACCGGTCCTCGGAAGCTTGTTTCCGGTTCAGGGAACAAACAAATACAAGACCTAGACTTTTTGGGCACTTCTGGACATATCCTTATGTTGTGAGCATACCAAATTTTTGCACTAATGTTGCAAGAAACCCTTCCCCTATCATTAAAACGAATTAATGACAGGGGAAGGGTTTCTTGCAACATTAGTGCAAAATTTTGGTATGCTCGCAACAGAAGGATAGGTCCAGAAGTGCCCAAAAAGTCTAGGTCTTGTATTTGTTTGTTGCATTATGAGTGGAGGGCGACCTATGACTAGCTGTACCCTCTAAGCTCCTGTGTGTTTGAATCCAGTCCAGGGAAGACATGGCTTGGCAGTTCAGGCTGAACTGTTCCCATGAGGCACAGGGTCAGACTGATTTGCATATAGCCATGTCTAAACTGGGGTGGCAGAGTGGGCTAAAGAACGGTGATGGATTAAACCCAGATCTTTTGACTGGGTGTGAGTGTTTGATTGATTCAGATGCTCCGTCCATCACCACCCCCGTTTGTCAAGCTAAATTGGGCATGGAATTGGGAAACTAAACAATGATATATCCATATGATTTTAGAGCAAAGTTACATTTAGAAAAAAATTATGTTTGGCTCAGCTTGAAATTTTACAGAGGAAGGTAGCCAAGTGAAATGTGAAAATGCTTGTGTACCCCACTACGATTCAGAAAAGGGGGTGGTGATGAACAGAGTGTCTGAATTAAGCAGACCACTCTTACCCAGTCCAAAGATCAGGGCTTGATCCATCACCGTTATTTATCTCACTGCCCCATCCCAGCTCAGAACCTGGCTATATGCAAATCAGTCTGTCCCTGGCCCAGTGCATCATGGGAACAGGGCAGACTAAACTACCAAGCCAATTCTTCACCAGAAAGGAGACAAGCTACCGGGGACCGGTTTCTGGCATTTCAGCCGTCTTCGGCCCGGCTTGCTTGAATCCTGATGGAGCAGTGAGAAAGGGACTCATGTCTGAGTATACCCTGCCACACCTATAGTGGCCAAAAACGATTCAGAAAAGGGGGTGGTGATGAACAGAGTGTCTGAATTAAGCAGACCACTCTTACCCAGTCCAAAGATCAGGGCTTGATCCATCACCGTTATTTATCTCACTGCCCCATCCCAGCTCAGAACCTGGCTATATGCAAATCAGTCTGTCCCTGGCCCAGTGCATCATGGGAACAGGGCAGACTAAACTACCAAGCCAATTCTTCACCAGAAAGGAGACAAGCTACCGGGGACCGGTTTCTGGCATTTCAGCCGTCTTCGGCCCGGCTTGCTTGAATCCTGATGGAGCAGTGAGAAAGGGACTCATGTCTGAGTATACCCTGCCACACCTATAGTGGCCAAAAACGATTCAGAAAAGGGGGTGGTGATGAACAGAGTGTCTGAATTAAGCAGACCACTCTTACCCAGTCCAAAGATCAGGGCTTGATCCATCACCGTTATTTATCTCACTGCCCCATCCCAGCTCAGAACCTGGCTATATGCAAATCAGTCTGTCCCTGGCCCAGTGCATCATGGGAACAGGGCAGACTAAACTACCAAGCCAATTCTTCACCAGAAAGGAGACAAGCTACCGGGGACCTGTTTCTGGCATTTCAGCCGTCTTCGGCCCGGCTTGCTTGAATCCTGATGGAGCAGTGAGAAAGGGACTCATGTCTGAGTATACCCTGCTACACCTATAGTGGCCAAAAACGATTCAGAAAAGGGGGTGGTGATGAACAGAGTGTCTGAATTAAGCAGACCACTCTTACCCAGTCCAAAGATCAGGGCTTGATCCATCACCGTTATTTAGCTCACTGCCCCATCCCAGCTCAGAACCTGGCTATATGCAAATCAATCTGTCCCTGGCCCAGTGCATCATGGGAACAGGGCAGACTAAACTACCAAGCCAATTCTTCACCAGAAAGGAGACAAGCTACCGGGGACCGGTTCCTGGCATTTCAGCCGTCTTCGGCCCGGCTTGCTTGAATCCTGATGGAGCAGTGAGAAAGGGACTCATGTCTGAGTATACCCTGCCACACCTATAGTGGCCAAAAACGATTCAGAAAAGGGGGTGGTGATGAACAGAGTGTCTGAATTAAGCAGACCACTCTTACCCAGTCCAAAGATCAGGGCTTGATCCATCACCGTTATTTAGCTCACTGCCCCATCCCAGCTCAGAACCTGGCTATATGCAAATCAGTCTGTCCCTGGCCCAGTGCATCATGGGAACAGGGCAGACTAAACTACCAAGCCAATTCTTCACCAGAAAGGAGACAAGCTACCGGGGACCGGTTCTTGGCATTTCAGCCGTCTTCGGCCCGGCTTGCTTGAATCCTGATGGAGCAGTGAGAAAGGGACTCATGTCCGAGTATACCCTGCCACACCTATAGTGGCCAAAAACGATTCAGAAAAGGGGGTGGTGATGAACAGAGTGTCTGAATTAAGCAGACCACTCTTACCCAGTCCAAAGATCAGGGCTTGATCCATCACCGTTATTTATCTCACTGCCCCATCCCAGCTCAGAACCTGGCTATATGCAAATCAGTCTGTCCCTGGCCCAGTGCATCATGGGAACAGGGCAGACTAAACTACCAAGCCAATTCTTCACCAGAAAGGAGACAAGCTACCGGGGACCGGTTTCTGGCATTTCAGCCGTCTTCGGCCCGGCTTGCTTAAATCCTGATGGAGCAGTGAGAAAGGGACTCATGTCTGAGTATACCCTGCCACACCTATAGTGGCCAAAAACGATTCAGAAAAGGGGGTGGTGATGAACAGAGTGTCTGAATTAAGCAGACCACTCTTACCCAGTCCAAAGATCAGGGCTTGATCCATCACCGTTATTTATCTCACTGCCCCATCCCAGCTCAGAACCTGGCTATATGCAAATCAGTCTGTCCCTGGCCCAGTGCATCATGGGAACAGGGATTCAAGCAAGCCGGGCTGAATACGGTTGGAATGCCAGAAACCGGTCCTCGGAAGCTTGTTTCCGGTCCAGGGAACAAACAAATAAAAGACCTAGACTTTTTGGGCACTTCTGGACATATCCTTCTGTTGTGAGCATACCAAATTTTTGCACTAATGTTGCAAGAAACCCTTCCCCTATCATTAAAACGTATTAATGACATTGGAAGGGTTTCTTGCAACATTAGTGCAAAATTTTGGTATGCTCACAACAGAAGGATAGGTCCAGAAGTGCCCAAAAAGTCTAGGTCTTGTATTTGTTTGTTGCATTATGAGTGGAGGGCGACCTATGACTAGCTGTACCCTCTAAGCTCCTGTGTGTTTGAATCCGGTCCAGGGAAGACATGGCTTGGCAGTTCGGGCTGAACTGTTCCCATGAGGCACAGGGTCAGACTGATTTGCATATAGCCATGTCTAAACTGGGGTGGCAGAGTGGGCTAAAGAACGGTGATGGATTAAACCCAGATCCTTTGACTGGGTGTGAGTGTTTGATTGATTCAGATGCTCCGTCCATCACCGCCCCCGTTTGTCAAGCTAAATTGGGCATGGAATTGGGAAACTAAACAATGATATATCCATATGATTTTAGAGCAAAGTTACATTTAGAAAAAAATTATGTTTGGCTCAGCTTGAAATTTTACAGAGGAAGGTAGCCAAGTGAAATGTGAAAATGCTTGTGTAACCCACTACAGCACACAAGTACATTAAGCAGCTGTGGTGGAAAATCACTGTTCTAATGTGGTGCTTACTGCAAGAGATGGGCTATAACAATGAGGTTTATAAATGGCTGTTGTCCTGATTGTGTGAAACATCAACTAGCTCTTTAAATGCGGTCCCTTCAAAGATTTAATGGAATCAAAATAATTGGGCATGAAAGAAAAAATGTAATTAGAACTGCAAAATAAATAGAAAATTCTGCTCAGCAAAGAGTCTTTATTCAAAAAATAGATGACAAACTAAGCAGGGTCATGATCCGGGCACAAAAAAGAGAGGAACACAAAAGAAAACCACAAAGTTACTCACATGGTAAAACGAAGATTCATATCAAATTAAGCCAACAGGCAACTGTAAACAGAGGTTTATTTATAACGAAGAGGCTAAATGTATATAGATTCCCTCTACTGGATAGAATAGGGAAATAAGTAATATATCTTAAGCCAAAATATAGGAAAATGGTGAAAATAGAGCTAAAACCGTCAAACTCAAACAGGGGCATTCCACAGGACTAATCAGTTACTGCAGTCTGCAGATGTACTATAATGACAGAAGAATCAGTCATTAGATATGGTACATCTCCCAATTGTTCAACAGTTTTCAAACATATTGAAATCAAGTAAGGCATTGTTGAACATACAATATCATGCAAAGACATATCATTGTAACATTGAGATTTCATGTTATTCAGTCCATGTTTTAGTATGTGACAGATCCAGAATTTACACATTTCACAGTGAAGAGAATGATACTTTGTCGGTGATGTGTCAGATGGTGTTGACACCTTTATACCCAGCAACACCATTAAATCCTTGTTCAGTAGAGTTCAGATTACCTATCCAGATGTATTCTTTACAGATGAGTAAGGCACTGGTGTCACCTCTTCTATGGAGTCTTTAGATGAAGTCAAAGATTTGCTATTTCAGTTCATCTTCTTTGTGGCCTACTTCCAATAAGTGACTTACTAGTGGTACATTAGCTGTTTTTTGGCATATCATGCTGCAATGTTGTGATATAGAGGTCGTTCCTATCTGAGGTGCGTGTCAGACATATTCCAGTTAACATGGGTGCCAGTTACGGTATACCACATTGCTGGTGTTGTGGTTTGAGTGAAAAGTATTACTGTCATGTAAAAATACGTCTGTGTATATTTTGAAGGTTAACATACTGCATAGGTAGCATTTGATTGATGTTAGTTTTTTAAGTTTTCAGTTCAATGCACTCCCTGCAGAGAATTGACTGGAACATAATATAAGAATAGTTAGTTTGTAGATATTGAAAATTCCTGATTACCTGTGGACAGATTTGTTTCTAGTTTTATTCTTGAATCTCAGGGACAAGGAAGCTTCTCCATGGAGCAGTCACACAGTATATATTTTCCTACGTGGTCCAGTGAAAGCTCTTCCTTGAACCTCAGAGAGCATTATGGCTGGTGGAAAAGGTGATGTCGCAAAATTACAGGAACCAATTGTAACTGCAGGTTTCAGAGAGGACTTCAACTGGAGTTGTGTGGAGCTCTCCTACAACGTAAACATGCAAAATCAGCCCTGAACATGTTGAATTTAAAAAAATTTTTTTTTACAGCTTTTTCAGAAGTTGGGTTCTAGAAAAAATAACCTAAGGAAGAATGGAACAAACAACCTACCCCCCTCAAAAATATAGCAGTTCTTACAGTTTCTGCCCTGGGTCTATAGCAGAAAATCTATCAACAGCCATATCTGCTACCATAGAAACCCTCTTCACTGCACTCTTCCAGCTTTGCGCTGTAGATTTCCCACCTACAGAAAGTCTAAGGGTATAACATGTGAATGAACCAATAACTTTTATAAGGCTATGGTTGGTAATGAGAGGGCCACAAAGGTCACCACATTCATATTGCTTAATTTTTTTTTTTTTTTGCTACTATTTTTACTCCCTCCATTAATTTCCCTTCACTATTATATTGTACTCATTAAATGTACCTCCTTTATCTACAGTGCTTAGAAATGAAGTAGTTTATTTCATAACTGTAGAATGAACTTTCAAATGCTCTCTAAATTCATTCAAATATACACTGGCTATGCTTGCTGACTTGGTGCCAAACCTACCTAGTAGAACCAGGTGATACTTTTTATTATTAGTTGTTGTGCATTTAAATGACATTAAATCTGTTCATTCATGTTCAGATTGACTACAGCTATTGTGAGCCTGCATTTGAAAATGACTCTGTAGTCTGCCATATTTTTGTTTTGTAACATGGAGATATTTTATTTCCAAGTAAAGCAGGAGTTCTAATTGTAAATTGCAATGTCCTTTTGCTTTCCTTCCCATGTGAAACAATGTTTTCTTTTCTTTGTGATAATCATAGAATGTTTCAGTGAGTAGCGAATTCACAAAGACACCTGCATTGTACAGGTTGGTCCCTGAATAACAACTTGCTACAGAGGGTGTACGTTCAAAGGACACTGAGAGATGCTGTATTGTGAGGATTCCTGAGAACCTAATGAGGATGTAATTGTAGCATCTTCCTTTAACATGACTGGAAAGTCTTGTGAGAAGAGTGTGTCTGTTCGGAGAATATCAGAAGTGTTTATTTTATGTTAGTGCAGTACAGACTAGGGTTCAGACTAGTTTTCAATACAGCTTAGAGCAGAGCAGAGTAGTAGATCCAGATAACTCTCTCAAAAAATTGATTTAATTCTGAATTGTATATTAAATAACACATTTTTGCTGTCTGGAAACCTTAACCTTTAATGCACCTTCTTTTTTTTATACATAATCATTCTCTATCTTTCTTGTAGAGCCCAATGTGCTATGCATTTCTTGAATGTATTGTGCTATTGTAGGTGGGAAATTCAATTCATCCAATAGCAATTCATAGGCCCGAATTTTGCACAAAAGAAATCACGAACAAATCCAATATTATTTATAGAAATAAAAAAATCACAATGAACACAGACCCTAACTAGATAACGATGGACAAAAATGCCTATGATTGATGCACTAAAAGCAGAATTGTCGAAAACAGACACTCGGGCTGCTAATTCCAATTTCCAAAGCAATTGCCATAATTTATGGGAGATAGGCCTGATGTAGCTCAGATTTCTTCTGAAGTCAGGCATTGCTTTATTTTTGTGTTTCAGACAGACTGCATTTAAAATGGTGCAGATTTTGGTGCAAGTGAAAAACACATTGCACATGAAACATGAAATGAGGCCTAGTCAGTTGAAATGCTTGTGCTGAATTAACGTGTTTTTGCAGTGTAGAGAAAACACGTGATTTCAGTCGCCTTTTTAGCTTTGAAGATAATCATGGAATGTGTTCTCTCTTCCCAGCTCATTTTCCTTGTAATCTACACTCCCTATTCCTGTCTTAAGAGACTTTGGCTTTGTTGCATATTTAGATAATGCATATTCAGTTCATAACACATCTTCTTATCATGTGTATTAAATCACCATGCACCAACATTACATGCAGGGCAAAATGCATTTTGCATGAAAAGCTATCTAAAACACTAGACCAGGTTGCTAAGAGTAAGTATTAACTGTATGAGCTTTGAAAATATACACTGGTGCATGTTTATGCTATGTTGTACAATTGCACATTTTTGCATGTTGTGCACAAATATTAGAAAATCAGCTTTAAACTAATAGCTTTTGCTAGGTAATAACTAATACAGGGTACTAGTATGGGGGAGGTAATCGTAATGGGTTTTATTTTCATAAATTAATACTTTCTGTGTTTATTTTGTTTATGGATCCACTATAAAATGGCTACCTAAGAATACAGCATGGCTGAAAATTGTGCTGAAATGAGAGACATATGCTCAGATTATACCAGCTTGCGAACTGTACATTCCAATTATCCTGCCAATGTACCTGTGCTTGTGGAAAGTATCCTTCCTGCGTGCGATGTGAAAGGAAGTAAGAAATGGACTGATACATTATTTTGCCTTAATTTTGCATATTTGAATAATTATTGATGGTGAAACAATAAGACAGTATTAAGCATTAACGCTTCCTTGTTAAAACTAAGCATGGGCGTAAAATCCATTCCGCTCGTGGAATTTGCGGATTTTCGGTAAATTCGCAATCCACGAACTCTCGCAAATTTGCCAAAAATCCGCAAATTCGCACGCAGCGGATTTTTTTGCTTGGTGATACAATATTGTGGCGCACGGCGTTCACTTACCGTCATTCAGCGTTTGCCGAGTTGTTTTTCTCGATATTTTGCGAGTGCTGCGCCATTTTGGATCTTGCTGCGGGATCCCGCAGGAGTTTGGCGACCGCGATTACGTCATCGCGGCTTGCCACCTTGTACAGCGAGAGTTTGTCAACGCGAGTACGCCGTGATCACGTATCGCTGGAGTTCGCAATTGCGAACACGTAGATGCGGCGGGCAGCAACAATCTCACACTCGCAAAATTACAAAATTTGCTATTCTGCACAAGAAATCCACCAGCAAGCAGCATAAACCTTCTGAAAATGATGATTTTTTATCAGAATAACTCCTCAGGTTGACATTTGCCTGCATTTTTTTTTGCAAGGAGTCCATTTTGGGGGGGTGGGGGGGGTGGAAGGAAGGAAGTGCCCCACAGTCTCCAACTTCCTGTTCCTGTCCAGCAGGCTCCTCCCAGTGCTTTCTTCATGTGCTGGTCACTTTCATTCGGATCTTGACCTGGTAGGATTACTTTTAGTGGATGCTGCTGGATATTTGTATTTGAGGCCTTTTTGACTTTCTTTGGATCACTTTTGGATTAGAAATTTCACAAGTAAGTTTGTTTGGGGCATTACAGTTGCTGCAACTACAATTTTGGAATTTTCAATTTTTGGGCAGTTGTTGGGGCCTTTTGCCCAGGGGTAGTGAGTGCTGCATGGACTGAGTCTTTCTGTGGGGTCTCTTTAATGTAAACATCGTGGAGGGCATGGATGGCATGGGATTGTGCTGATTTTTGTGTGTTTTTCGATTTTTTTTGGCTGCTGTTGGGGCCTTTTGCCCAGGGCTAGTGAGTGGTGCATGGGCCTAGTCTTTCTGTTGGGTGTCTTAAATTTAAATATCATTGAGGGCATGGATGGCATGGGATTGTGCTGATTTTTGTGTGTTTTTCGATTATTTTGGCTGCTGGTGGGGCCTTTTGCCCAGGGGTAGTGAGTGGTGCATGGACTGAGTCTTTCTGTGGGGTCTCTTTAATGTAAACATCATGGAGGGCATGGATGGCATGGGATTGTGGTGATTTTTGTGTGTTTTTCAATTTTTTGGGGTGTTGATGGGGACTGGCCATGTGGGTTGGGGCCATTTTGAGTGCTGGTACAGGCAGGCCATGTGCTGGGGGGCAAGGGGCCATTTTGAATGCAGGCAGTGTTCTCAGGCCTGCACCCATTTTGCCTAGCTTTCATCCATTGTGCCCAGGGGTAGTGAGTGGTGCATGGGCCTAGTCTTTCTGTGGGGTGTCTTGAATTTAAACATCATTGAGGGCATGGATGGCATGGGATTGTGCAGATTTTTGTGTGTTTTTCGATTTATTTGGCTGCTGTTGGGGCCTTTTGCCCAGGGCTAGTGAGTGGTGCATGGGCGTAGTCTTTCTGTTGGGTGTCTTGAATTTAAACATCATTGAGGGCATGGATGGCATGGGATTGTGTTGATTTTTGTGTGTTTTTCGATTTTTTTGGCTGCTGTTGGGGCCTTTTGTCCAGGGGTAGTGAGTGGTGCATCGACTGAGTCTTTCCGTGGGGTCTCTTTAATGTAAACATCATGGAGGGCATGGATGGCATGGGATTGTGGTGATTTTTATGTGTTTTTCGATTTTTTGGGGTGTTGATGGGGACTGGCCATGTGGGTGTTGGCCATTTTGAGTGCTTGGACAGGTAGGCCATGTGCTGGGGGGCAAGGGGCCATTTTGAATGCAGACAGTGTTCTCAGGCCTGCACCCATTTTGCCTAGCTTTCATCCATTATGCCCAGGGGTAGTGAGTGGTGCATGGGCCTAGTCTTTCTGTGGGGTGTCTAGAATTTAAACATCATTGAGGGCATGGATGGCATGGGATTGTGCTGATTTTTGTGTGTTTTTCGATTTCTTTGGCTGCTGTTGGGGCCTTTTGCCCAGGGCTAGTGAGTGGTGCATGGGCCTAGTCTTTCTGTGGGGTGTCTTGAATTTAAACATCATTGAGGGCATGGATGCATGGAATTGTGCTGATTTTTATGTGTTTTTTGACTTTTTGGGGTGTATAACTGATGTCCCTCTGTCTTCCATTGCTTTTAGGTGCACAAGACTCAAGAGAACCACCAGTGCCAGGAAGAAGTCCTGCAGCGGTGTGTGTGCAGCATAACATCACGCAATGTCACGTCTGGCCACAGACAAGACAACTCTGCAACTCGTGCAACTGCGGCCTGCTTTTCTGACCTCTGAAGAAGATGGCCCCAAAAAAAGTTCCCCGTAGCTCCTCTAGCAAGAAAGTTGCCAGTAGAAGCAGAACAAGCAAGTTACCAAGGAGACTGGTGTGCCGCCCGCCGCATTCTTGGGGAATAAAACAAAAAGTACGCCTGCAGCAGCAGCGGGATCTGCTGGGGACCAAGCTGGGAGCAGCACCCCCGCTCCATTGGGCATACTGCCACCACCACCACGCCAACTTAAGTCCAAGCCCTTGAGTGCTGCAGAGGCAGCCAGTCTAGTTGTTCAATCACCATCGACCAGTGATGTTGGCTCATCGCAAGAAAGTAGCAGCAATGTCCCTCAATCAACACAGATTGTTGTAACTCATCTGATGAGTGTTCAACAACCACAGCCGCAACAACAACCACATGTGCAAGTACAAGCCCAAGTACATGTGGAAGGAGAAGCAGCGCAAGGAGATGCGCATGCAGAGGTGCATGGAGGGGAACAAGTGCCCACAATAGTTGTTCCTCCCGAAGTAGGGGCACATCAGGAAATCGACATTCAAGCCGAGGTATCATTTGAGGAAGCCACTCCTCCTGATCATTCATTGCCTTCCACATCCCTAGCAAGGAAAAGATCAAGGATGGTGTCTACATCTTCTTCAAGCCCACCTCCTTCTGATGATATGGATCAAACTTGGGAACCACCACTGCCGTCTGAGAGTGAGGCACACCATGATCTGACAAAGGTAGCTAAGCGTAAAAGGAAGGTCCCCAAAACTCTCGTACTTATGGAGTGTTGTGCTTAAGAAGAAGTGGTGTATACTACTCCTGTTGATGAAGACTCTCACAATGAAGACGCAATCATCATACACGCCACTCCAGCCTCAGCGGGCATGCAGCAAACAGACATTTTGACCCTAGCCCGAAAAGCTGCTGAGCGTGATGTTGTTGACGAGGAGGCAATGGGAACACCATCATTGGAGTTAACTAGTACACCACCACCTACCGCTTCCATATTTCTTTCTCGCCAGAAGGGACCTCCATCCACCTCGACCTCAATTAGTGGTGGTGCAAGTGCACAACGTAGTAAAGTTCGGCAACACACATCCTCCACTTCATCTGGCATTAGCAGCATGACCACCAGTATCGCCTCCTCCGCCCCCCACAGACATTTCAAGTCCGCAGTTTGGGACTTGTTTAGTGTTTGCCCAAAAAGGGAAAACATAGCCATTTGTAGCATTTGTAAGCTTGCAGTTAGTCGTGGTAAGTTTGGTACCAACTATGGTACCGGAGGCCAGAGAGGTCATCTTGAGAGACAGCACACTGTCCAATGGCATGCGCACCTAAAGGAGATCAAGGAAGCCCGTATTGGAAGTCAACAAACTGTATACGTTGATGTTTCATCTGATGATGACAAGGAGGAAGAAGCGTCAAACACTTTACTTACACCCAGTACCCCTGTCAGCAGCACACCCCCTGTGAGCCACACTAAGAGTGTGGGAGAGAGTGAGACACCAATGCGAAAAAGTTCATCATCACCGAGCGTAACTGGGTCAAAGAAGTCATCATCATCATCCCGTAAAATCATGGTCCAGCCCACCATTAGAAGCATGTTGTTTTCAGAAGCGCCATTTGAACGCAACCATCCACTGACGCGACTGTATAACACGAAGCTGGCTAAAATGCTAGCTCTGGACCTTCTCCCTTTTTCTTTTGTGGAAGAGGTTGGTTTTCTTGAATTAGTGGCAACGCTCAGCCCTAAATGGAACGTTCCTAGCCGGTTCTATTTTGCCAGAGTTGCGGTTCCAGCACTACATGAAGATGTGCTGGAGGTGATTGGGGCAGCTTTGCAGAAGAGTGCTGCTCACACTATACATCTGACAACAGACATGTGGACCAGTGGCGCAGGCACTGATTACATGTGCATCACTGCACACTGGGTCTCTTTTTCAGGAATTACAGCAAAGCTAAGGGCAGGTGTTGACCCTGACAACGTTTTTAAAGCTGCTCGGAAACATGCAACACTAGCCATGTTTGGCATGGAGAAAAGTCATACAGGAGAAAACATTTTGAAGGAGTTTAACACAACGGTCTTTCAATGGCTGTCCCCAAAAAAACGCAAGATTGGTTATGTTTCCACGGATAATGGCGCCAATGTAGTTAAGGCCATGGAGCTGGGTAAATATTTCAGAGTGCCGTGTTTGGCGCACTGTATAAACCTGGTTGTTAAAAAATTCTTGAGTGAAGAAAGTCCAGTGTGCGAGTTATTGACCTCCTGCCGAAGAATGTGCACATATTTCAGCCATTCTTTTAGGGCCCGGAAGCATCTGAGGGGCCTGCTACATGAACATCGAATGCCAGTGAATGCACTCATCCAGGAGGTGGCAACACGTTGGAACTCAACCTTCTACATGCTTGAGCGTCTGTATGAGCAGTTTACGATACTCAATCAGTATTTCTTAACACTGGGTACAGCTATGAAGGACCTGAGGCCTGATGCGGAGCAATGGGAGCTAGTTAAAAGCCTGACAGACATGCTTCATCCTTTTGAGGTCTTCACGCGTGCAGTCAGCAGGGAGGACTGTAATTTGGGAAAAGCTATCCCATTGTTACACATGCTAGAGCACCAACTGAAGGCGGTGTCTTCTATGTTTGAAAAAGATGAAGAAAAGCAAGAAGCTTTTGTTTTGGCAGAGAAATTATTACAGCGCCTACTTGGCGATGAACGTCTTGAAATGATCCACTCAGAGCAGCATTACATTTGTTCTACTATTCTGGATCCACGCTACAAAAAGGCACTGGCAGGCTGAGCATTCTTTGCTTTTGGTGACGCACAAGTTTTAATGTACAAACATTGGCTAGCGGTGTCAGCCATGAGGTTTGAAAGAGAACGGCAGAAAATGGAAGGAAAAGGCAGTACATCAGCATCAGCAGGCCATCCCCAGTCAAAAGAATCCACTTCTGCACCTGTGGCTGTGGCAGAAGTGACCTCTCAGCCGTTAAAGATACCAGCAACCGGATCATCTGCACCAGACACAACAGTAACATTGTGTGAAGAAGAGGATTGGCTAACTCAGCTTGGGTTTGCTTCTCAAAAGGTCCCAGCAAAAAGTAAGCAAAGTGGAGGAACCGTGGAGAACCTTGAGTCGATGGTGCAGGACTATCTGAATGACTCAACAGAGGACTATGTTCATGATGACCCATTGGCGTATTGGCATGGGAAAAAAGAATTGTGGCCAGAGATCTCCAACCTGGCTATAAACTACTTGTCTTGCCCACTCGCAAGCGTGTCTTCTGAACGTGTTTTCAGTGCTGCTGGTGGCATTGTAACTTGCAAAAGGACCCGCCTCTTGCCCAAAAATGTGGAGAGGTTAACAATGATCAAGATGAATCTGCACCTCATACCACCAGATTACAAAGTACGAGAATACACGCCGGAAGAAGACGAGGAGGACACCAACTTAGATGAGGGAATTTCTTCTCTGTTAGGTGACCTACTCCCGCCTGAATTCGCAGAGTATGAGGACGAACTCTTATTCCCTGACACCGAGCCCTGAAAATGAGCCAATGAATCAATAACTTTCTTTTTCGTCCTTATTCTCTTTTATTCCTTTGTGTATGTCTTTCTTTGTTTTGCAAAGTCAATATAAATAGAAACTTTAATCACCTAATCACAAAAACAAGCCCATCAGCAGAACTGTCTTCACTTATTTGCTTATTTATTTGAAGGTGCCGCAGTCTGCATTCCTCAGGTTCACAAGTTCACAAGAACATGCTCGTCTATCCTCCTCCTCCAGACTCCTATTTCCCTCAAAGCAGAGGGCTGGGATACGCCCAATGAAGAAAGACTCTGCACTTGTGGGGGTGTTCTACTTCTTTGAGGGTGAGTTGGCAGGTCTTGGGGCATTGCTGGGAAAGTGGTTTGGACAAAATCAGACTTGAAAACGTTTTTGCCTTTTTGCTCACTATCATGTTTTTGGGGGCCAGTTTGGAGGGCTTCCTGGTGTTTGTGGGTGGGTTTCGAGGTCTGGGAGCACTACTGGCACAGTCTAATGTTGATTGCATTTGTTTTCTAGGACATCCATGGTGGAAATGTGGATTCATGACCTAGCTGCACAGCGCATTTGTACAGAAGGCCGAAAAATATTGTAAGTATGAGATTTTCCATTTTTGCCTGTTTGGGGGTGTTGTGCTTTTTTGCGGGTGGGTTGGCGGGTCTTGGGGCATTGCTGGGAAGGTCTAATACCGGATAAAAGGGGTTTGGACAAAATCAGACTTGAAAACGTTTTTGCCTTTTTGCTCACTTTTTGGGGGCCTGTTTGGGGGGCTTCCTGGTGTTTGTGGGTGGGTTTCGGGGTCTGGAAGCACTGCTGGGTATGGATACTTTTGATAGCAAGAGGTTTGAAGCAAATTCATGGTGGCAGAGGGGATTTTCACCTGGGTTGACGGCTCTGTGGCCATTGCTGGGAAGGTCTAATACCGATAAAACTGGTTTGGACAAAATCCATGAGGAAACATTTTTTGCTTTTTCTGACATTTCGCTCAATTTAGCATTTTCGAGGGCCTGTTTGGGGGGCTTCCTGGTGTTTGTGGGTGGGTTTCGCGGTCTGGGAGCACTGCTGGGTATGGATACTTTTGATAGCAAGAGGTTTGAAGCAAATCCATGGTGGCAGAGGGGAGTTAGGGCCTAGCTGCAGAGCGCGCGCGGAGGGATTTTGGAAATTGCCCTGAAAATGACTAAGTCCCCATTTTTGTACTTTTGCTTTTTGGCTGTTTGGGGGTCTTCTACTTGTTTTCGCCTGGGTTGATGGCTCTGTGGCATTTGCTGGGAAGGTCTAATACTGGATAAAACTTTAGTTCGCGTAGCCACACTCCGCGAAGCTACGCGAAGCCGTTCTCGCACTACGCGAGCTTCGCATAGTTTCGCGAGCTTGCGTAGTAGCTTGCTGGTCCCGTTCGCGAGCCGTTTTTCTTGCTTGGGAGCGCCTAGTGCGTGTTCGGGCGCTGTCTGCATGTTCGGGGGATTGTAGCGTGCGACCTTACCCATGTGGTGGGCTATGGGCGCAGCCATCTTGTTTTTTCAATTGTCCCGCCCGCCCGCGTCCCCCACTTCCTCTTCCGGGTCACAAATAACGCGTTCCCGCGGTGCACGTCTTGTTCGGGAACACAACTACTTGTTCGCGCTTCCGAATGACGTTATCGCGTTCTCACAGTCGGGTTGGATTGTGCGGCCGGATTCCAAACATCGTAGTGAACGTGACCGGGAGAGAAATGCAAGAAAGTGAATGCAGAACCACGGTAAGTCATTACCGCGCACGCGAGAATGCTATTGAGCGCGCGAGGAAGAAAAACTACTACGCTACGCTGTAGATTGCGAAGTAGGCGACAGCTTCGCGCGGTCCGGGAAGTGCGAAGTTGCCGAAACTTCGCAAACTCCGCGAACGGAGCGTAGTTCTCCGCCCAGGCCTAGTTTGGATCAAATCCATGAGGAAAAAGTTTTTGCTTTTTCTGTCATTTCGCTCAATTTGGCGTTTTCGGGGGCCTGTTTGGGGGGGCTTCCTGGTGTTTGTGGGTGGGTTTCGGGGTCTGGGAGCACTGATGGGTATGGACACTTTTGATTGCAAGAGGGTTGAATCAAATCCATTTGGGACAGAGGGGAGTTAGGGTCTAGCTGCAGAGCGCGCGCGGAGTGATTTTGGAAATTGCCCTGAAAATGACTGTCCCCATTTTTGTAGTTTTGCTTTTTGGCTGTTTGGGGGCCTTCTACATGTTTTAGCCTGGGTTGACGGCTCTGGGGTTATTGCTGGGAAGCTCTAATACCGGATAAAAGTGGTTTGGACCAAATCGGAGGCAAATTTTTTTTTTGCGTTTTTGCTGACTTGCTTGTCTTTAAGGTGCTCTTTGGGGGGATTCTGGGTGTTTGTGGGTGGGTTTTGGGGTCTGAGAGCACTGCTGGCAGAGTCTAATTTTGATTGCATTTGTTTTTCAGGAAATCCATGGTGGAAAACGGGAGTTATGGCTTAGCTGCACAGCGCGTTTGACAGAATTGAAAGAATGCCGAAAAATATTGTAAGTATGAGATTTTCCATTTTTGCTTTTTGGCTGTTTGGGGGTGTTGTGCTTTTTTGCGGTGGGTTGGCGGGTCTTGGGGCATTGCTGGGGAGGTCTAATACCGGAGAAAAGTGGTTTGGACAAAATCCATGCTGAAAAGCCTTTTGGCATTTTTTGTAACTAAGGGTTTGTTAGGGTTAGCACTAGCAGCAGTATTCCATGTGTTTGGGGGTGTTCTAGATTTTTGCAACTGGGTTCCTGGGTCTTACAGCACTCGTGGGAATGTGTAATCTTGGTTGCAAGTGGTTTGAAGAAAATCCATGGTGGTATTTTTTGTAACTTAGGGTTCCTTAGGGTTAGCACTAGCAGCAGTATTCCATGTGTTTGGGGGTGTTCTAGATTTTTGCAACTGGGTTCTGGGGTCTTACAGCACTTGTGGGAATGTGTAATCTTGGTTGCAAGTGGTTTGAAGAAAATCCATGGTGGGAAAGGGTGGATTTGGCCTAGTTAAAGAAAGCGTTTGCCACTATTCTCAACTTAGGGCTCGTTAGAGTTAGCAGTATTGTATTGCATGTGTTTGGGCGGGGGTTATAGATTTTCACGACTGGGTGGGGTCTTGGAAAACTTGTTGTAATGTCTAATTTTCATTGCAAATCGTTTGAACATAATCCATGGTGGGAAAGGGGGGTTTTGGGCATACTTTCTGAGTGCGTTTTGACACGATTTGAAATTAGGCCTTTGTGAGGTAGCAACAGTATTCTGAACGTTTTTGGGAGGGTAATGTGGGGTGTTCTAGATTTTGGTGATTGTCATCTCTGAAAGTGACAGTATAATTTTTGCACTACACAGCGTGCCTTACATATTTTTTTCTCCGAGGTGTCTTTAACACTTACTGTTGTATTTTTCCATCATCAATTACAGGCAGGCTTTTACCCTGTGCCATCGATGTACTACTCAGGCTTACAATTAGCGATCCGGAAATCCGCATCAGGCAGGCAGTGGACAGTGTGTCTGGTCACCAAGATTGATTGACGGAGCATCCGATGGAATGAAAGAGTACCGCGAATAAGAGGAATGGCTGGATGCATCGACTTCACAAATTCAACGGGACAACTACAAAAAACAGTAACAGTATCCAAAATTCTCCTTATCTTTTAAATGATATTGTTGTGAACTTGAACTTACTTCTACGAGTGTGACTCTGACTGTGCGTTTGTTTGATCTCTGCTTCAAATTCATCCCTCCCTCCAGGAATTAGATACATCTTTGCTATGTTTAACACTAATTTTATGTTCTAAGTGTTTATTCTCTCTGAGGGCAGAGAGGCAAGTAAAATTGCGTAATGACTGCATCCCTGTACTGTCAACTTGTTTCTTCGTAGTTACTAGTAAGTTGCAGTAAGTAGTAGTACTACTTTTCAGTAACCTAACCATCCATTTACGACTTATGGCATGCAGCAGTGCACTTCCTTTATGTACCTTTCAAGATTTATCAATATCTTCTAATCCAAAGATTTGTTTCTCTTCATTTGTTGTTTGACTGTCCATGCTGTGTTTTTTTTCCTCTCTACCAAACTTTCCCAAAAACCCCCATTCCCATCCAATTTTCAAACCCTAACCCTCTTCCCCCGGGCTGTGTGGTATTTCATTGAGGTGTGACTGACAACAACAATAAATTCCACACACTTGCTGGGGAGGATACGGTCAAAGCAACCAGAAGTTCATATGCGCCATCGTGGATTGATAAGAACATCCTCCTCCTATACAACGTTAACAAGCAACAATGAAATGATTAATGCTTACCTTACGTTGGCACTGCTTAGGCTAGGGCACTGTTCTGTACCGTACTATCTATTGTACTGTTTCTAATGCTACGCTCAGGCCACTCAATGTTTAATTTGCTCTTTTTTTCCTATGGTGATACTTCCAGTGTGTACCACTACTGCTACCAGCACAACAATGATATTGCATCCATTGAGGATTCAAGTCAACAACCAACCTTATTCATCAACCGTGATTTGCAAATCACAGGTAAGATAAGCATATTGGGGAGGTAGTAGAATAATGGGCTAGGACTAAGTTTGGAGGAGAGCAGAGACTAACAGTACTACTAGTAAAGTACAGTAGTAGGGCTACTGAATCGACTAACTCGGTTACTTGCATTTTGGTACAATTCAGGACAAGATGTTTCATTCACACTGCTTCAGTTCCGCAAACTCTTGAAAACCTGGCTGTTCTCTCATTAACCTCTTTTCTTTTCTTCCCTCACATCTGTTCAGTTAACTGGTTTACCCCCTCACATTTCCTTAGTTAATATTGGTTTTTAGCGCCAAGACGCCTACGGGTATATGCAGCGCTTTACAAATATTAAAAATAAATAAATAAATAAATTCATGCTGGTAAGTTTGAAAAACCAAACGTCGAGTAACCACCGCCAACCCCCACACAAAATAATATCAGCGCGTATACTGTGTTTTTGAATGAAAATTATAATTATTGAGAAATATAAATTATGGATGTTGTTGTCGTCACAAAAATAGAATTACCCCAACTCACCCCCCTCCCTAACCAAACCAATGTCCAAAAATCAAAAAGTACCCTTTCCCAAAAACCCAATTCCCCCCCCCCAACAGTCTTTAAAAAAGGGACAAGGGACAGTCACTTCCTCCAGTGGTGTTTGGACAGCTGGTGCTGCACGTCCCGCAGCTCTTTGCGGAGGTCCCGGAGCTGGCGCTAATGTTTTTTGGCCAACCGCTCCACGTAGTCCACTCGCTTTCGGAGGCAGCGCTGGCGTACCATCCAGGCTCTGGGGGGGGGGGGGGGGCAGCTGTTGTTTTTGCTGCTGTGCGGCGGCAGCGGGAGGCTGTCGGGCCACGGCTCCGTTTGGCTGGAGGCTTGTGGCTGGTGGACCCGGGGGCAGTGGAGGAGGATGTGGAGGTTGTTGTAGTTTCCTCCTCATGCTCCCGAGCCCACAACCGTCGATACTAGACACAAATAGCCTCCAGCTTACGGGCCCTGACCCGGACAGCCATCTCCTTACGGGTGAGCTTTTTGGGAGTAGCATCTATGAAAAAAGAAAGAAAAATACTGTAGCCAATAGTCTTTAACATAAAGTCCAAATAATTCAACAGAAAGTTGACACTCAGTAACACCAGCATCAGTAACATCAGCAAGTAGCAAACACAGTATAACATTTTTAAGATAACGGATCAGGTTTTTTTTGATTGTCGATCCACAACTGGCGCCTCCCGTATGTGACGTTATTTATAATTTCTAACCACTATTTTGAGGGTGCCCCAGATAGGAGGAAGAACCTAAACCTCCAATTAGGACCAAGATCCAAACATAATTGATACAGCAGGTATCTGTGCACACGTCACCTTTTACAGAGTAAATGCTGTTGGTAATCAAACAACACAACCAATAGACAAACAATGTGGAAGTAGTCTTGATAGAAGTTTTTCTTCAATTCAGATTTTATCTACCACGCCCAGCCAACACGTGTTTCGTCAGGGTTAGTAGCCCGCGACTTCATCAGGGCTCCCACGGGCAGCGGGTCCAAAGCTATTGCCACAATGGCTAGTGCTCTCAGCCGGTTCTAATTCCGACCCGGCTATCGGGTACTGTCGAGGTTCTAGCTGATTCATCTCAGCCATCCGTATGATGGTTAAAACCAAAGATGCGACACACCATAGGAGTATTCGTGTGAGCGGCAGGTTAAGACGTACTGCTTTTCAGCGTCTCCGCGCGTAAATGCGGAAGTCATTTACAGTTTACACGCAGAGACGCTGTAAAGCTGAGACGGCTGAGATGAATCAGCGAGAACCTCCACAATACCCGGTAGCCGGGTCGGATTTGGAAGCGGCTGAGAGCACCTAGCCATTGTGGCAATAGCTTTGGAACCGCTGCCCACCGGAGCCCTGATGAAGTCGCGGGCTACTAGCCCTGACGAAACACGTGTTGGCTGGGCGTGGTGGATAAAATCTGAATTGAAGAAAAACTTCTATCAAGACTACTTCCACATTGTTTGTCTATTGGTTGTGTTGTTTGATTACCTAGAGCATTTACTCTGTAAAAGGCGACGTGTGCACTTTTACCTGTTGTAACAGTATAACATTTTGGCATGCATCTTTCCGCCGTCTTTGTAAGCCTGTGACATTACTGGGAGTTTCAGGAATTCCACTAGCAGCACTATGGGTGGACTCACTACTACATACATAGTCAGAGAGTACTAAAAAAAGGCCTTTTTTAACTTTTTTTCTCTTGGGTTGCAAAAGAAATCACTGGTACGTGAACTTGTGCTCGCCACCATAATGACAGCTCACTCTGCTTTCACCTAAGAAATACAGACAGAGGCCATGATGATGCAGACTTGCAGTACTTTAAGCAGTATATGCAAGTGGGGATCTGAATGTCTTACTTTTCTATAGGGGTGGCACTGCCACTGGCCATACTTCTTCCACTCAGCGTCTGCTCTACTACATCATACACCTCTGCTATCGACGAGGAGGATAAAGAAGATAACATCCAGGCTTCGAAAGTATGTCTATGATTCTTCTTGATGTCTCAAATGTACCAAAATTTATTTTTGTCAAAAACCAACTAACACCCTTTTCATTATATTTTGGAAAGCGCTGTCTTCTTATGTTGAATTGCATTCAACAAAACCATTCTTTACAGTCATAAATATTAAGACTCCCTCATCCTTCGTTTCACCCTTCTTTAACTTTTCGTTCTTCACATCCCTAAACTTCATCTGATATGACTTGGCTTCAAAAATCACAATAAACATTTGCCAGCTGAGTTGAAGTGAAATAGAGGGGGCCATTGGTTACCAGAGAAGTACCGCAGCTAATGCTATTAAAAGTCAAGGTTGACTGTCTTCTACGTGATAGCCCAAAAAGTAGTTCTAAATTAGTAAATGTTCTTGACAGTACAGTGTACTTATACTAGTGTACTGTGTACTACTGTACAGTACATCATACACTCCTTTGCGAGGCTACTCAAAATAATTTCAATAAGTAAGGAGTATAATAACTTACCACCGTCCGCCGCCGCTGAGTCTTCCCCCCCAGCTCCTCCTGTTGGCGCCTCCCCATCCTAAGTGGACCCCTCCGCACTGCTGGCCCCGGCACTGGTTGTCATCTGTGCCGCGTCAGATGTTGTGACGTCTAGGAAAAACATGTAATATTTTCAGATGCCATACACAACCCCCTATTTTGTCTCGTAACGGAAGAAAATGTTACATAACACATTTTTTTTATTACTGAGATTGAAAAAAAGTAACGGTTTTGGGGAGGGTATTAACCTTTTATATGCTTATTCCATTAAATGCTACACTTGTTCTTATGACAACTGATGAATGCTTGCTTAACGGGCACCATTTTTCTCATCACAGAAAGAAGATTCCATTGCCCTTCTGCCAGACAATTCTACAACTACTAGTAAGTCATCACCAGCAGTACTGTGTTTTCATTTCTTAATTGAAAATAAAACTTTAAAACTAACAAACACTGGTTTGAACTACTGCACTTGGAAGTCATGTTTCAGTGACTCAGATAGGCCGGGACTCGGAGGTAGTCTTCTTCTGTTCTTCTGGGTCGTAAAAATCATTGGTCAGACATTCTAGATAGTCGGTCAGGGGATTGGAGGTTCAACTTCTGTTCGGACTGAGGTATGTCGAAAGACGAACTGCACCTATCATCTTGTCCATACTTCTTTGTGTGCAGAATAGTCCCTGAAACACTAGCGGTATGGGATGTGCTCCTCTCAAATCAAAAAGGACACTGTTACCTTTTACTTGGTGTAAACAATTACATTTTGTTGTTGCAAATTGTCAAAGCACTTACATTAAGAAGACTGGAATAGACAGTAAGGGCACCCCAGAGGACCTCACTCAGTGCCTAGAGCTATTGCTGTATCAGAGTTTTGTTTCACAGCGTTTTCCGAATGGGCAGGCTTAGCTACCTACACGGACCGACTCATAATTGTAAATAGTAGTAGCACAGAGAGTGATGGTAGAGGCAGGATAAGAATGTAGAAAGTAGTCTACATTAGAAGGAGATCCAAGACTATTTTGTAAAACATAGAATTATTAGGAACCAGTTAATAATAAATAAGAGCTGTAAAAGTTAGGGAAGTATAAGTATTAAGATAACAATAAGACAACTTACTGGGGCCAGCAGAAGAGCCTGGAAGGGACTGCTCCTGTCCAACTTCTGCCACCGGAGTCTCTGTCGCCGCCATCGCCTTGCCCCTGGGATTTGCTGCTGGTGATCATGAAATAAAGAAACACAACATGGATGATTGTTTTTTGGGAAATATTTGATTTCTTTGTACTCAATCTAAAATTATGTTGGGAAAACAAATTAACATCAATTGCATCTGATCTGGTCAACCAAGAGGATAGTAGTACAGTATTGCAGGATTCGCAGACCGTCTAATAGGAAAGTTATGTAATTCACTAACTACATCAACAACAAAAAGGTTCTACTACGACTGCCATCACTCAGCAGCACGAGACGTCGCGTGACAGACACAGTCCGTCATCATGATTGCATAGTAGACTACTAACAAATGTCCTAGAACAAGTAATAAATAATATACTCAACGTATCAATCCACCACTATCTCTTCAAAGTGGCAGCAGCAGGAGTACAAAGAAGGACTAGACTTGAGTCTACTGTCTCTAGCATTTCGTAGTAATGCTCTCAAATGACTAAAAAGTTGCAAACAAGTAAGCATAGTAGCAACGCCAATAACCAGGCGAGCACCTGCAATGACAGAAGCTATTTAAACATTAATTTACCTGCAATGTAATCTAATCAGCAGCATTGGTACTCTTCAGGAAAAAAACTATATTAGCAATATAACAGAGCAGAAGGAAAAAAAGTAGTTATTCAATAGCTACTTACCAAGCCCAGGGATCTCCACACCAAGCAGGTCGAGCATGTCATACTCCCGGTCCAAGATGTCAGTCCACCGGTGCGTCACTTGCTGGTAGGTGCGCCGGACCCCAGACTCCTTACACATGCGCCGGCACACCTTCTCCCACAGCTGGCGACGCTCCCGGAGGCCGTAGCCGGAAGCAATCCGCCCACCTGCTGCCACGGTCAAAGGGAGGTGGACCTGGATAAAAACCAGCAAGGCGGCCACCTCCACCGCAGAAAAGATCTCCCTGGGCTGCACTTCCTTCCCCCTCCAACGCCCGCAAGGGAGCCGGGTACGTTGGGCTGTGCCCTTCCCCCATCCCCTTGTCGCCTCCCTTAGCCATGGTCTTGGGCACAAGAAGAAGGAAAGAAGAATAGGTGTGAAAAAAAATAAGAGACAGAGAAAAAGAAATAAAATAGGTAAATAAAGTAACAAAAAGTTAAAAAAACACAAAATATAGATGTAGGAAATTCAAGAGAGAGATAATAAGCAAAAACCCAAAAAAGTTCAGAAAAACATAGGATCGCAAAGATGTAAGTTGGATAGAAAGGTAACATGCCCAAAACCAGAGGGTGGCAGTGGCAAATGAGAGGGTGGCAGTGATGAACCTGAGGGTGGCAGGGATGAACCAGAGGGTGGCAGGGATGAACCAGAGGATGGCAGTGATGAACCAGAGGGTGGCAGCCTTGAACCAGAGGGGGACAGTGATGATCCAGAAGGCGGCAGTGGCAAGCCAGAGTGTGGCAGTGATGAACCAGTGGGTGGCAGTGATGAACCAGAGGGTGCTGTGATAAACCAGAGGGTGGCAGCCTTGAACCAGAGGGTGGCAGGGATGAACCAGAGGATGGTAGTGTCAAACCAGAGGGTGGCAGTAATGAACCAGAGGGTGGCAGGGATGGACCAGAGGATGGCAGTGATGAACCAGAGGGTGGCAGCCTTGAACCAGAGGGGGACAGTGATGATCCAGAGGGTGGCAGTGGCAAACCAGAGGGTGGCAGTGATGAACCAGAGGGTGGCAGGGATGAACCAGAGGGTGCTGTGATAAACCAGAGGGGGACAGTGATGATCCAGAGGGTGGCAGTGGCAAACGAGAGGGTGGCAGTGATGAACCAGAGGGTGGCAGGGATGAACCAGAGGGTGGCAGGGATGAACCAGAGGATGGCAGTGATGAACCAGAGGGTGGCAGCCTTGAACCAGAGGGGGACAATGATGATCCAGAGGGTGGCAGTGGCAAACCAGTGTGGCAGTGATGAACCAGTGGGTGGCAGGAATGAACCAGAGGGTGCTGTGATAAACCAGAGGGTGGCAGCCTTGAACCAGAGGGTGGCAGGGATGAACCAGAGGATGGCAGTGGCAAACCAGAGGGTGGCAGGGATGAACCAGATGATGGCAGTGATGAACCAGAGGGTGGCAGCCTTGAACCAGAGGGGGACAGTGATGATCCAGAGGGTGGCAGTGGCAAACCAGAGGGTGGCAGTGATGAACCAGAGGGTGGCAGGGATGAACCAGAGGGTGCTGTGATAAACCAGAGGGGGACAGTGATGATCCAGAGAGTGGCAGTGGCAAACGAGAGGGTGGCAGTGATGAACCAGAGGTTGGCAGGGATGAACCAGAGGGTGCTGTGATAAACCAGAGGGGACAGTGATGATCCAGAGGGTGGCATTGGAGAACCAGAGGGTGGCAGTGATGAACCGGAGGGTGGCTGCGATGAACCAGAGGGGACAGTGATGATCCAGAGGGTGGCATTGGAGAACCAGAGGGTGGCAGTGATGAACCGGAGGGTGGCTGCGATGAACCACAGGGTCGCTAACAGGCTGGACACGTAGAAACAACATGGTCGCGACTGTTGCGACCACACAAGTAAGATTGCGTTCCCGAACTTGTACAAAACCCTCGCGAACTGGCAAAAACAGCAAATTCGCAAATTTGCACGAATTCGCGAATTTTTCAGATTGCGAGTTTGTGAATACGCAAATTTGCGAACCGTGAATTCGCAAAATTCGCCCATGCTTACTAAAACTGGTATGGGTTGGATTTGCAATGAGAACAGGATGGTGAGACCCTCATGTCATCTATGCTAACCAATTACAGTATGAGTTCTACTGAAAACTGCAACATTATTAATATAGTCAGTCAAGAATTAGAGTATAAATAATTACCTCCTAGGGGGCTTGTTTGCTTTTTGCTTTTTAGAGCCTTACGTCTTAGAGCCATAGTCTGAGAAGAAGCAGATGAGATCAGACATCATATGGGTTATGTATGCAAATGTCGTGGGTGCAATCTGGGAGGAGATTGCGTCAAGGAGAGAAAGAGGGGGGTGGGAGCATAGGCTAGCCTTACACGTCATATATTTGGCAAGGCAGATAACATTCCTCTGTGGTTTTGGGAAGGGTGGGCTGTCTCCCTCTCTGTGAAGCACAGAGAGGCAGAGGAACAGACAAGGGCAGAGATTAGTGGGAACATGTTTAGATGTAGATGCTAAACCTCTAGGTTTATGCTTTGACTAACTAACTTGGTTTGAAAAGATTTATTTGTGTTATGCATTTATTTCTCTTTATTGGAGATTTTTGCCATTTAATCATTCTTGATTAGCCTTGCAAAACTCACTCTTGAAATATATTTTCCTGAACTCTTCAAAGAATTCTGACTGACATTTGATGCCTCATTCCCTTCCTTTATGGAATGCTTTGTATGCAACCTATAATATGTTCTGTATTAATTCTGTATTTCCTGTTTTCCAAATTCTGTAACTTGATTGAATTTTGAAAAATGAATAAAGGGTCAGGGGACCTTAACTTTTAACTAGAAAATAAAACCCTTTAAAATACTCACCAACTCTCTTAATTGGCTTAAATATTAATTACATTTAGATTTTACATGTTTATGTTAAGTCTCCTGAAGGTAATACACGGTGTCAAGGGTCCAACACCTTTTCATCAGTACAATAGAGGTAAATGAGGTTTCATATTGAGAATTTACTGTGAAATTATCTCTGGATCAGGCCTTCCAACAAAATATAGCGGCAACTGTTTATATGCCTGTGATTTAAATGTGCTCTGCAACTTTGCCTTCATCAGTCAAAGAGATGTAATAGAAACAACATGGGGGATGCGGAGGGCATGAATTACAAAAGTACCAATACATAGATACAAATTCACCTTATTGACATTCCTGATCAAACTCAGGTGGAAAAAGACATAGGAAAAACGACAAAGAGAGGTGGAAATATCAATACAATGTCGAACTCTTTGCCAAAGCCTTTTTATCGTATATTGCAGCCGTAATCTGTAGTTTTCAAATAAATGAAAATTGCAAGTAGTGTGGGACAACACAAACATCTGGAATTTTTCCCTTTATATTTCCAAAAAAATTCTGGTGAAATGTGATTCAAGAATTTGCAGTGGAATAGAATGTTAACATGCAAGAATAAGTGTGCAAACATAGGTTCCCGCTAAAACTTCTCTTCCTGGTAAATCCTTTGTAATCACATAGGAATTCTACCCTGGATTGATACAGCTCCCAGCAGAATCAGTATTTACCCCAGGGAAAATTCCCTGCTGGTTTTCCCAAGCGATGAGCACCAAATTGTGTTGAAAGGGAACCCAACAAAATCAAGAATACTCTGGAATTTTGGAATCATGGCTTCTCACAAATGATCAAAAAATATGAGGTTACACATGCCTTAAAAAGAAACTAGCCTAAACATAAGTAGAAATCAAAAAAGTACATGTAAGATACAAAGAGATAATAAATCAATTTAAATAGAGTGGTGCAGTACTAGGAATCACATTAGGACATTGAGTTAAAAACAGACCTGACCATTTTACAGAAAACTTTATACCAATCAACAATGTTTCCCCCTTTGGCTAACCCCGAAAACTACTTTTTCTAACACATTCGGCTCCATACCTTACCTACTTCAAACAAATAGCAAAAATCTTTTTTACAGATCAACCAAAATATTTAAACTATAGAAAGAAACTGGAGGAGGTCACCACTGTATTCCCTATTTGCTGTACTCCAACGCCAATAACCACTTACACCCAAAGCCCTTGAGTCTTTATCCATACTACTATAATAAAGAGAGAGCCCAAACCTTTGAGGCGGGCAATCTCAGGAACCACAGCATCAATCACAACACCCAATAAAGCGTTGGAAAGGGCAGTTGCAGCAGAATGACATAGGCTATGCAGACGCCCACCATATACATTTAAAAGATAAAAGAACCGTGCCAGCAAAGTAGTCCCTTGTGGGCGTGTCTACGTTGTGCTGTGGACGTGTGCTGGGGCGTGACAAACGCTGGGGGTGTGTGGTACGTTCCGCCCTTCATGTCATGTCTCATATTGTGTGCTAATCCCACCCTGCTCCTTTTAAATACTTCTGCACCCCATAATCATAACCCACCCTTACTCCTTAAAATACCCCAACACCCTTAAACACTAACCCATCTTAACCCTATAAATATACCCTGTACCCCAAAACCCAAACCTATCCCTAAACCCTAAAAATACCCTAGTACCCCAAAACCCAAACCTAGCCCTGAACCCTATAAATACCCCTGTACCCCAAAACCCAAACCGAGCACTGAACCCTAAAAATACCACTGTACCCCAAAACCCAAACCTACCCCTGAACCCTAAAATACCCCTGTACCCCAAAAACCCAAACCTAGCCCTGACCCCTTAAAATACCCTGTACCCCAAAACCCAAACCTATCCCTAAACCCTAAAAATACCCCAGTACCCCAAAACCCAAACCTAGCCCTGAACCCTATAAATACCCCTGTACCCCAAAACCCAAATCTAGCACTGAACCTTAAAAATACCACTGTACCCCAAAACCCAAACCTACCCCTGAACCCTAAAATACCCCTGTACCCCAAAACCCAAACATAGCCCTGACCCCTTAAAATACCCATCTACCCCAAAACCCAAACCTACCCTTGAACCCTTAAAATACCCCTCTACCCCAAAACCACCCTGTACCCCAAAAATACCCCTGTACCCCAAAACCCAAACCTAGCCCTGAACCCTAAAAATAACCCTGTACCCCAAAACCCAAACCTACCCCTGAACCCTAAAATACCCCTGTACCCCAAAACCCAAACCTAGCCCGAAACCTAAAAATACCCCTGTACCCCAAAACCCAAATCTACCCCTGAACCCTAAAAATACCCCTCTACCCCAAAGCCCAAACCTACCCATGTACCCCATAAATACCCCTGTACCCCAAAACCTAGCCCTGAACCCTAAAAATAACCCTGTACCCCAAAACCCAAACCTACCCCTGAACCCTAAAATACCCCTGTACCCCAAAACCCAAACCTACCCCTGAACCCTAAAAATACCCCTTTACCCCAAAACCCAAACCTAGCCCTGAACCCTTAAAATACCACTGTACCCCACAACCCAAACCTACCCCTGAACCCTTAAAATACCCCTCTACCCCAAAACCACCCCTGTACCCCCAAAATACCCCTGTACCCCAAAACTCAAACCTAGCCCTGAACCCTAAAAATAACCTTGTACCCCAAAACCCAAACCTACCCCTGAACACTAAAATACCCCTGTACCCCAAAACCCAAACCTAGACCCGAACCCTAAAAATACCCCTGTACCCCAAAACCCAAACCTACCCCTGAACCCTAAAAATACCCCTATACCCCAAAACCCAAACCTACCCCTGAACCCTAAAATACCCCTGTACCCCAAAATGTAAATGTAAATGTAGTTGAGCTTATATAGCGCACAGCTGCCCGCAGTGGGTGTCCCGGCGCTTGCTTAGGGAACCCGTCCTGATATTCCCCTGTGTGATAGCCCCAGCGGGTATCCACAAGGGGAAAGTCAGGCATCCCACCGCGAGGGGCCGTTGTGGAGATTAAGCAAGCTATTGCCCAGAGTCGCAGAGTGTGAACCCGTGAGTCGAGAAGGCACCGGAGCGAGAATTATCGAGTCCGTGGAATTTTTAGCCCAAGACCCGCCGAGGCGGGGAATTGAACCCTGGTCCAGGACCGATCTCAGCTTCCGGGTCTGCCGCCTCTAACCCCTGAGCCACACAAAACCCAAACCTAGCCCTGAACCCTGAAAATACCTCTGTACCCCAAACCCCAAACCTAGCCCTGAACCCTTAAAATACCCCTGTACCCCAAAACCCAAACCTACCCCATAACCCTAAAAATACCCCAATACCCCAAAACCCAAACCTAGCCCTGAACCTGAAAAATACCCCTGTACCCCAAAACCCATACCTATCCCTAAACCCTAAAACTACCCCTGTACCCCATAACCCAAAACCCTTAAAATACCCAAACACCCAAAACATATACCTCAGTACCCCAAAACATATACCCCTACACCCATACTTACGTTATCCAAACATTTTTAAAAAAACATGCTTTTACCATTCCTGCATTTACAAGTAAGCATATAAAATGTAATGCCCTGTGTTATAATGGTATTGCGGAGTCATGGTACTTTCGTAATGAATGTATGTGGAGTGATGGTATGCGGAAAGAAAGTTGCGGAATAATGGGTGTTTACCCTCCCCCGGTAAGTACATTGGTGGCCGGCGGCCCACATCTCCAGCAACATACTCATATTTTTTCACCACCCATTTGAAAAATGCACAGGTCTCTCTCATTGATGGCCAGCACCGACATACACTTTTAGACACACCTCCCGCCCCAAGTTCTAGAAATGTTAACTTTAGAGCAGGGGAGCTACGTTCGAATCTCGGCATCAGCTCAACATCCTGGGATTTCAGGAAAATCGCTTTGTCTCCCCATGCCTACCACAAATGAATGTGTTCTTCTGTAATGTAAATTGTGCTCATGCCATGTTGTCGAGTTCGCGCTATATAATATTGCAAGGAAAAATAAAGTAGGGAAACTCGAGGTCACACACTTCTGAACAAGCACTCTTCAGTGCATCAGCAGCGCACTGTGAATCGGAGCGTTTCACATGCCTGTCACAGATAAGAAATGCTATCAAAACGAAATCCTACAAAACAATATACTACTGGCCGGCAGCAATTCATACCCGGACAATGTCGGGACGGGATGCTAGTAGCCTATAAACACATCAAGGTAAACACATAAGAAACATTGAAAGCCCAGAGAACCCTTCCCGTACCTGTTTTTTTAAACCGAGACACCACTAGCCTTTCTCCCATTAATATAAAATGAATTTTTCAAACCACTTAAATAAAGAACAAAAACAATAAGTTAGGCAAATCAGTTTTGCACGGCATGGCACTGAAAGCAGATCATTGTCCTCTTCCTTAAAACACCATCATCCTCTTTCTTACGCTGTGTTAATGCTGAAATCAAGTACAAATTGTGTTTATTCTCGTTTCCAAATTATAAGTTGATTGCAGATTGCTGCTTCTTTGACAAAGCTAGCACCATTGCTTTCTTCACGTTGTGTTGCACAATAGTGGTTTGCAAAGGTGTGTTGATTCGGGACAATAGTAGGTTCATTTGCTAGGGGTAGGTCATGGGTTCGTAGCAAGTCATCCCTTGACAAATCTCAAGAGATTGCTCTCAACAATTACTAAATGTGCCTAGTTTGGTTTAATGTCAGAACAATGTATACAAAAATCTAGTTTGACATACATATTGTGACCTGATTATCGACCCAAAGAACTTAATAATATGGAATCTAAAACTAGGGCTGGGTGGAACTCGTGGAGCTTCACTCAGTGGAATTATGCAGAGTTAAATAAAAACTCCAAAAAAAATCAGAGCAAACAGAACAATGCAGCGCACTAGAGGGCCCTGCTTCTCGGATTGTTTTTGCTGCCACTCAAGAAGATTTTCTACTCGAACTGCAGAATTCTGAGTGCAAACGGTTGTGACCACCAGCAAACGCCCAAGTTGGGGAACTCTTGTCTGGTTCACTCCTAGCGATCGAAAATCGCACTAGAGGATGCCAAATTTCACTTGCACTTGCCAACTTACTGTTGGGGAGCTGCATGTGTGAAAAAACTCTGCCAGGGAGTGGTTGGTGAAATTTGGCTGGAACTCCAAAACTCTGCCGGCGGAGTGGAATTTATCATACACACCTATCTAAAACCAATCAAGCAATATATTGTAAATGATTATGTATGTCGGACAAACTGCTTATCGACTGGTTTGCAAACTGGGATGTAATTTGCAATGTAAATTATGTACTAACAGATCTCATTCCAAATTGCCTATTTGCTGAGAGTCATGCACAATCTGCCTAATGAATTTTAATGAAGCAGTTCGTATTTTGCGACCTTCAGGGAATGGCTGCGAAGACAGAGCTGGTGGTAGTCTGCTATAGTTAATGGACCTCAACACCTCTGCATTTATTTTCAGAAATGAGAAACCTATTTTTTAAAACAGCCCTTGTTCATAAAACAGATAGGATCTGTTTTAAATGAAAAAAAAAATACTGTTTGTTAACCCATCAGAGGTGCATGCATTGGTCCTGTGTACCAGTGTCCTCCCCTCCCTGAAGTGATCAACATGATTCCCAAAGAGGAATCTTTCCTACTAGGACACCTTCCCCTTTGCAAATCAGGTACCACCCCAACTGGAGAGGTGATTCCTTTTCAATGGTTTGCGACTCCAATTGAATTCGAACGTCATTGATATACTCTGTTGTGACTCATAAAGAGAGGCAATCTCCTCTTTCATGCTCCCTCCTATTTGCAAATCAGAAAGGGTCACAAAAACTCTTTTACTAGTCAGAAAGACTTTTCCAACATGTAAAAGTTTTTTTTGCATACATTTAAATGCTATGTTGCAGTTGCGAACCCTGTGACTTTGTAAATAACAGGCTTTACAACTGCAAAATACCTTTATTGATCAGGCTCTTAGAATTAACATTCACCTGTGTTTCTCTCTATTGACTTCTAAATGCCATGTGCCTTCACTGGCTTTGAGTTGAATTGCTCAAGTGTTCTTTGAAGAAGTTACACAATAATCTTTTCTTCTTATATTACACAGCCTCTCCCAGTGAATCTAAAAGTGACTGAAAGGTAACAAAACAGTACTTACATCCGCATCACAGGTAGGTTTTTGGTGTGCCACCAGAATATTAAATCAACGATATCGATGAAACAAACCATTAAGGACAAAATTTCAAAAACTAAATATCGACAGGTGAGTAAGAGTCGATTTTCTATCTCTAACTCCACATATATGCACCTATGCAATACATATATGTGCAAGGTATGTAGATGTGGAGTTAGGGATAGTAAGTCTATACTTGCCCTACATGCACTTACCTTTCAATATTTTGTCCCTCAATATTCTGTCCTTGTTATTAGTCTGAAACAATATTATTGATAATATTCTGTAGTAATGTCGAAGGTTTTCTAATCTATTCTGGTCTTTGCAGTTCAAAGTCATCTTCCTTTAAATCATTTAAGTTTTATGGTGTGTAATTCTAAATCTCCAAAAGAAATTAACTCCTTTTAAATTTCAATAATTGTGACCTGGGTAATATTGAAAAATGTAGTTTACCATATTTTAACTATATTTTTAACTATATCTTCAGTGCATTCTATTTCTTATTTCATATTTAATTAATTATATAATATATAGAATGTGTGTCTGTGAGGGCCATTGGTCCACATGCACATAGGCATACCATGAGATATGCAATGTGTGACACTTTCCAGATGTGTACACAAGTGCACTTCGGGGCAGTGAAAGTTCCCCAGTTCATCATTCCATGGGAAAAGCATCTTTTCGGATTTGTGCCTAACTAAATTTTATAATATTGCAAAGGTTTAAATAAAGAACTTTTAAAACAAGTATTCAAGATAAATTCTGATGGCTTTAAAACATTGAGACTCGAAAATAGACCTCACCCAAAAAAGTTGAATTGTGGTCTGTGGCTGTAAAGCTGTCAAATGTGGTTATTTTTTGAGTTTTAAACAGTAGTGCTTTTTCAGTAAATGCCTAAGAGTAGATAGATAGACAATAGGTAATATATATATATATATTACTTACTGGCGGTCGCCAGTAAGTAGTTATAGTTAGGACCGAGTTTCCATAGGAAGAACATTTAATGGTTTGCTTATAACTTGCGCATCGTTTGATTAATCTTCATGAAATTTTCAAAACACATTCTTTGTTCATATCAGATCCTATGTTGAAAGTCTGGGGGTGATTTGTCAAGGGGGCTGAGAAAAAAGGGGGGTCCCAAAACGTGTTTTCTCTAAGTAAATTCTACATAGGAAACTTTAGACAAGGTTACAGGTCGAACGGGTGAACTGAATTACCCAAAATTTGGCATGGAGAAGGGTCTTGGTCTTGAAAACACGCTTTTGTTTATTTTGTATAAATCTGTTCAGTAGTTCTTGAAGAATATCGAAATTTACAGATATCGATATTTGGGAATTCTGCCATCTGATTGGCTGAGGCGTTACGAGCACTAGCTTGCTGCTTATTGGCTGCGAGCGGTTGCAACTAGGAAGTGTTGGCTGCCATTTTATGATTCAGTTGAAGTGAGTAAGGGGAAAAAGGGTGAAAAAAGTTGGAAAGGAACGTAGGAGCACTGCACCCTCTGTGGGGGAGTGTGAAGCGAAGTAGTCACTGTTACCAGTCTGAAAGTGCAGTGTTGCTCAGAGTGACATGGTGCTGATATGATATGGTGCTACACTCGGGTATGAAACCGAGAGCCTTAACCATGAGGTCATTGCTGTAAAGTGATGTGGTCTGGTCTTTGTAGCATACGTGTGCAAGTAGTGTTAGTAGGTGTTTATAGCATACAGGGAGTGGGAAGAGAACTACTGACCACTATCATGCGTTTATTCTATACTGGAATCGGGTGGCGAAGTACTCACGCCTAACAGTGTGAAAATTTGGGGATAAAACCAAGGCGATTGCTGTAAAGGGATGGGCTCTGGGCACTGTAGTATATGTGTGCAAGTAATGTTAGTAGGCATTTATACCATACAGGGAATGGGTAGCAAACTACTGACCACTACTGTGTGTTTATAGTATACCCAAAGCGAAGAACTCATGCCTACCGGTGTGAAGAGTTGGGGATGAAACCGAGGTAATTGCTGTTAAGGGATGGGCTCTGGCAACTGTAGTATACGTGTGCAAGTAGTGTTAGTTGGTGTTTATACCATACAGGGAGTGGGAAGCGAACTACTGACTGGTACCTTGCGTTTATACTATACTGGAAGTGGGTAGCGAAGAACTCACGCCTACCGGTGTAAAGAGTCAGGTGTCAAACCAAGCTGATTCATGTAAAGTGATGGGCTCTGGGTGCTTTAGGATACTAGCCACTGTAGTATATGTGTGTAAGTAGTGTTAGTATGCGTTTACAGTATATAGGGAGTGGGAAGTGAACTACTCACCCCTACTGGTGTGAAGACCAGGGGATTAAACCGTGAGCCTAAATTGTGAGCTCATTGCTGTAAAGTGATGTGCTCTGGGCGCTGTAGAATATCTTTGGAAGTAGTGTTAGTTTGTGTTTATACAATACAGGAAGTGGTAAGCTAACTACTCACCCCTACCGGTGTCAAGACATGTGGATGAAACTATGCGCTCATTGCTGTAGTCATGTGCTCTGTGTAGTATTCCAATGTAAGTCATAGTAGAATGTTAGTATGTAATTCTACCAGAATCTAAGTATGTAATGTTAGAATGTAGGGCTGTCATGAGGGGAACCTTGCCCAGTTTGTACATGGTGCTGGAGAAGACGGTTGCCATGCTGTATGCTCCTGTAATAAATCTGCCTATTGGATCCACTGCTGTCTGCCTCTTCACTACATAAATTTGTCAAGGAGCGGGAGAAGGTAAAAAGAAGGCAGCACTCACTAATATTTCAAAATTGCTTGCGTTGTACTGAAGACCCGTTTTCGTCGTGTAGCTGTTTCTACTCATGCCAGGGTCGTCGACTCATTGAACTATGTCATCCGACTTCTGGTAGGATTTATATTTTTAGATTTTGTGATTCCTCCGCTTCTTCACTACATTGTGGTCGCTGTACTACACGTGTGTAAGTAGTGTTAGCAAGCAATTATACTAACAAATGCATCATGGTCCTAGGGAGGGCGACCTCTCAGGCACAGATCATACAATGTCCCAGGGTGTGCATTTGCGGGACATTTGTGTTTGCTATTAGAGGGCTGGTGCATGGCTTCCACCCTGTGATAGCAAATCCTTGTTTGACTACTTGAAGCGTGAAGAGGAAAACCTTATATCGCTTTAATAAATGGGATGAGGATGGTAAAAATTGAACCTATTTAAATAAAGGGGAAGGAGGCAGTGAGACCCTCCTCCCCAACCCCTTTTAGGCACTGGGGACCCCATCCCACAGGGCCATTCTTTTTATCCACATCCCATCCTTCCCGGACCAAGTTCAGCCCCATGGACCCCATCATCCAGGGCCATCTGCAATTTTTATGGGGAGTGGGCATGTGGCACCCTGCCTAGGCCAATTTTGTCCCTGGGGACCTTACCTCCAGGGCCTGGTGAGCGTGGCATGTGGCCCCCTTCCTGGGCACATGTTAGTCCCTGGGACCTCATTCCCCAGAGCCTGGCATAATTTTGAAGGGGAAGGGGTGCACAGGCCCCCTCCTCAGGCTAATTTCACCCCCAGGGACCCAATCCCCCGGGGTGCAGCACAATTTTGAAGGGGGGAATGTAGCCCCCCTCCTGAGCCAATTTCTGCCAAGTTGACCCCATTCACTGGGGCCTTGTAGCCTATTCAGGGAAAGGTGGAACACAGCTCCCTTTCCTGGGCTTATTTCAGGGGCCCTTCAAAAGAAAAAGTGGGTGCCCTGATGCACGGGCAGAGCCCTTTGGCCCAAATGGCCCCAGTAGTTTCCTCGCATCCAGCAGGAGCCCACATTGCTCTCACCCACAGGGAGCAGCTAATAACTCTGCTCCCTGTGGGATGGAGCAATATTTAGATTTGTTTTCCTACTGAATCATTTTGGACAGGTAAACAGATTTAAAGTCCACTCCCAGTGGACTTGGTGTGTGCTCCCACTTGTTGGGAGATGAAAAAAATGCTCCAGTCAAGTGAAGGCAAACACAGGTTTCCCTGCCTACACCCCGGTGGGCAGAGAAACTGCTTTGCCCAGGGATGGGCTCACCGGGACATAGCCTGTGAGCTGACCCCAGGGAATGGAGTCCCCGGGACCATTAATTGCCCCTTCGCTTAAAAGAATCAGCCCAGTGGTGGGCGCCCCGGGCCCTTTTGAGGTTTGGAAAGGGGGACCCTACCACATTTTGTGGTCAGTCCTGGGGGTGGGCTCTCTGTGGCCTCACAAGGCTCAAGAAGCGGGGCAGTGAGTCCCACTCTCCATACAAAAATGTTTTTGGCCCCAGGAATAATCTCCCCATGGCACATGGAGGTTCTGGGAGGGGGACCACATACTACCCTCCTCTTTATAAAAACATCCCGGGGGTAAGCTCCCCAGGGCTTATAATAATTAAATGCAGCCCTAACACCATTTTTTGTTTCGATCCCACAAAATTGGATTCTAGTACTTTTATGCCATTTTTTTTTGGTCCGGGGGGGGGTTGGTTCCTCAGCCTCCCCCCATGGGTTCTAGGGGTCAGGGTTTGCCTACCCTGCCCACATATAACTTTTTTCATAGCACTTCAGGCAAGGGGGTCTAATTTGCCATGTCGTGTAATGGCTACCAGCAATATTTTTCTTATGTTGCTGGCAGCCAATCAGAGTGCTTGCTGTCACAGGAGTCTGACTTACCAAGGGAGAGAGATATGGCACAAGGGAAAATAGAGCTCCCTGGATCAAAGAAATGCTCTATTTTTAAACTGGTGCTAGAAGACTGTCCAAATATTAGTATTTTTTACCTTTAATAACTCAAAAACTACTAAAAAGATTTATAACAATTCGAAGAAAGCACAATCTGTAGACCAAGTTCTTGATTCCTGCCAAATTTGGTGTAATTCTGTTCTGCAGTTTTTGCTATAGCCGTGGCTAAAGAAATTTATGGAAAATTCATGTGGATTTTGCATTTTGGGGTGCCCTTTTTTCTCAGCCCTCACTTAACAGATCACCCCAAAACATTCTAGGAAAGTGCTGAGGTGGATTGACTTTTTTGGGGAAAGTTTTGTGAAGATTTGTCAAACAGAGTCAAAGTTACTGGCAATCAAAATAAACACTCCGTCTATGGAAAAACAGACCTAACTATAACTAGCTAGAGGTGAGATTTGTTTTAAAAAGCAAGCACAGTTGCCTGTGCTTGCTTTTTATCTACCCACCTGGGTGGGCCAGGTCATGAGGTATAATTTACTTATTAATTTATTAGGGGGAGAGGTGCACAGGTGGTCCCCCGTCCCAGGCCAATTAAAGCCCTTGGGACCTTATCCCCAGGTCCCAGCCATGCACAGAAATTGGAGCCCATTATGGCCCTGGGGACCACATTACCCAGGACTGACTCAAGCTATGTCCTGGAGTGCCCACCCTTGGGAACATAGAAGTTTCTCTGCCCACACAAGTGCGGGCGGGAAAACCTGTGTTTGCTCTCACAGGAGCAATTTTAAAGCTCTGCAAGAGCAATTACTAAGTCTTCTTCAAGCGGTTGGGAGTATGAAAAGAATGGAATTTTCATCTGTTTCCCTGCCCACTGTTAAGCAGGCAGGGACACAGATGAAACAATTACTCTTGCCTGTAGGGAGCAGTATTTCTAGCTGCTTCTTGCAGGCAGGAGCAATGCCGTCTCCTGCTGGAGACGGGAGCTTGCTGGGGTGGAGGTGGCATTGAGGCTCCCCCCACAGTCCCAACAATGGTAAAGTGTATGTCCTGGGTGGACTTCAGGACACCTAACATTTATCGACCGGGCCCCAGGGGATGAGGTCCCCTGCGTTGAAATCAGCCCAGAGAGGGGGCCACGTGGACCCCAACTCCCATTTGTATTTGACAAGGCCCTGGGGTTAATATTAGCTCAGGGAGGGGTTCTAGGTGCACCCCTTCCACTTCATAATGTGGCCAGGCCAGGCCCCCGGAGATTGGATCCCCATGGCCACAATTGGCCAGGGAGGAGCCTGTGTACCCCCCTCCTCCATAGATTAAAAGATCAGCCATGTGGAATTGGGTCCCTAGGGCCAATTACAGCCCGGGGTGGGGACTACATAACCTCCTCCTCTAAAAATATGTGGTGGCCCTGGGGATGGGGTGTCCCGGGCTCAAATTGGCTGGAGGAGGGCCACTGCATGTCCCCCTTTTGGTTTCCTTAGGGGGGTTTGTCCACATGGCCTGGCTGCAGGCCAAGCTCTATAGCCATTTTCCTGCCATGCACGGCCTTTGGCCATGTGCGGCTTGGGTTTAGCTGCTTGCAGGGGTTGACAGCAACACCTTGCCACAGGCAGTGTGGCCAAACCCCGGCCATACCTTACCAAAGGCCTTCCATGGCATGGAGTTGACCGCCACCGGGCCTGGCTGTGACATTCAGCAGTTGGATTAATATAGGGTAATTAAATGTACTTTACGTAAAAGGCAAATTTTAATTTACTGAGAAACTAAAGGTTAAGGGAGATTATAGTCAGGAAATACCATTAAGAAATCTTAAATATTTACTAAACACCAAAGGTTACAAGGCCATTATAGTTAGGATCAGACTTTACACACACACAATCATAGAAATTTTGCAGTTATCTCAAGTACCTATAACTCATGTTTACAGTAACTATAATTCCGCCCTGTCCATGAACTGCTAATTACCCCACATATTACATCACTCATGATATCTTCTATGACATAATTGATCATATTAGTGCAACATTTACTGTAATATTATTGATGAGAACGCTGTGCATGGCGGGGGCGTGAGTTATAGTTAACTTAAGGCACGAGTTCTAGTTTCTTGAGATAACTCTACTCTAACTGCTGAATTTCAATGTCTTTGTGTGTGTAATTTCTGAACCTATATGATAACAGCCTTGTACCTGTTGGTTTTGCAGTGAATATATATATTGCATAATGTATGCATCACTCTATGCCTGAAAGGGTATTGTTTTGACTTATACTGGGTGCTTCCTTGTGTCTGGACAAAGCTACACTTCCCTGAAGAGCTCTAATGAGAGTGAAACACATGTCAGGAGTTGTTCTAATTCATTTCAGGTTGGCTTGGTTGGTATGTACCAATTCAAAGCTGTAACACTGTGCCTGTAGTGGTAAAAGGCTTTTGTCATTTTACACCTCAGCATTGGCAGCACTGTGCTAGTCCTATGCTTAAAGACTTTGCTGTAGAAATGGCAAAATACTTTTTACTTTCTATCTCAGCATGAATGGTACTGTGCTAATCCTATGCTTAAAGAGTGACTTAAAATGGGCAAAAGCGTGTAGAGAAAGAGTGATGCTAATCTGTAAAAGGATAAAGGTGGAGGTGTCTCAGGAAATGCTCCAAGTATCATGTACCAAGAGTGAGTTGAAATTAAATGGGAAGGAAGTAAGCAGATCCATTGATATGGGATATCTAGCAAAGAAGAAATCAGTAACACACATGATGAATGCCTGGTCAAAGGAAAATTGGTTCCCCTACCTGGACATACTCCCCAACCGTGGCTATAGGCAGGAGATACTAAGGCTGCGGTTGGGGATCCACCCATGGATAATGAATAAAAACTGGAAAGCACAAATGCCCGACCAGGCAGGGTGTTGCAGGTGTAGCTTAGGACGCAAAGGAGACCTGGTACATATCTTACTGGATTGCCTGTCTTTTTTAGAACAGCGGAAAATGTGGCTACGACCTGTATTTATAAAATACGATGTAAGGACAAGGGCACAGGCATTAAACCTACTATTTGAATTTTCAACTATTGACATTGCAATTGCCCTGGAGAAATACATAAAAGCGATGTTAAAAGCAATAAGAAGCCAAGAATAATCTGTAGTACTGCATGAACTTTAACATGAAGGAAACTATACAAGAACTAAAGGAAAGAAATGATTTTTAAAATATAGGATTAAGTTTTTATTGCAAGATGTAAATTTTAGGGAAATTAATATACGTAAAAAAGACATGCAAGAATTTTATATGACATTGGATTAATTTTACACCGTTTTATGAGTTTTATGGGAATGTTTTAACTTGTGATACTGCCTATATGCTACTGTTTAACCACATGGCTGCTAGGCGTTTTCCCGTCCTGTGCTGCAAATTGTTGTTTTACTTTATTTCATGACGAGCTGGCCTTGTCATCCGCGCACGGCAGGTAAGCGCCATGACGAGCCCAGCTCGTCATTAGCCTCGAAGGGGTTAAAGACTATGGTCATAATAAACATAATTTTTGACTTGACTTGACTATGCTTAAAGACTTTGATAGAAAAGCAGACATTTGAGGTGAGGAGATATATAGTGTCGCTAATGTTAAGGGTTCTCTTTACAGGAGCTGCTTTCCACCTAAAATTGCGAACTACCTAGAGTTCCCTGCTTCTTCTATACGTCACTTTGTGTCTGAAAGGGTATTGTTTTGACTTATACTGGGTGCTCCATTGTGTCTGGACAAAGCTAAACCTCACTGAAGAGCTCTAATGAGAGCGAAACACGTGTCAGGGTTTGCTTTCATTCATTTCAGGTTGACTTGGTTGTTATTTCAGTTCGAAACTGTAATACTGTGCTCTTTACAGGAGCTGCTTTCCACCTAAACTTGAGAACTGCCCAGAGTTCTCTGCTTCTTTTTAGCATATATATATATATATATATATATATATATATATATATATATGGGCAAGAACAAATTAAAGGCATGTTACTAACCACGTAGCTTGGGTGTCCGTTTTCCCGTTTTTTTGGCATTTCCGGCTGGAGTGCAGGATATATATATATATATATATATATATATATATATATATATATATATATATATATATATATATATATATATATATATATATATATATATATATATATATATATATATATATATATATGTATATATATATATATATATATATATTCACTGAAAAAAACCATAGGTTATAGACCATATATAGTTAGGAATTAGCATTTACAAAACCTTGAAAATTCACTGAAAAAACCATAGGTTATAGACCATATATAGTTAGGGATTAGCATTTACAAAACCTTAATTTACTCGCACAAAACCATTGAAATTCGCATATATAGTTAGTTGCACTAACTATATATGGCGCACCCGCAATCCACTGCTGATGATGTCACATATTACATCATTCATGACATGGTCAGTGACATCACTGATGGCATCACTGATGACATCTCAAATGACATCACTGATGACATCACTGATGACATCATCCAGTGACTGTATGTTTCTGTAAAGTTAAATTATGTCTTACATATTGAAGAATGAGTGGATATATAAGTGTCTGGATGAAGGATTTAGTAGGTGCATGACTAACTGTATGAGAGAATGATTAAATGTGTCTCACTGAGTACATGGGTTAGTGACTAAACTGTCTTAATTTGTGCATCATTATGTATGTTGTTCTGTAAACTGCTGCATGTTTAAATCAGTAGCTATATGAGTAACTATATGGGTTATTGAATGGTTGCCCAAGTATTTGTATGGGAGACTGAGTGTGTGTGTGGGTGGCTGGGAGGTGTATGACTCTGTGCATAGATGTGTGAGCAGTTCATTCATTAGATGTATGGGTTCAAAAGTGCAGGTGGAAACAGCTGTATGGACAGTTGACTGTGTGCATGAGTGTATTGGTGAGTGAATGGATATCTCAGTGCTACATGTCAAAGTAAGTACATATGTAAAACACAGTCCATGTGAGAGTTGACATATATAAATAACTGTGCATAAGAGCCAGTGAATGTGTGAGTGGCTGTATGGATCATTGAGAACTTGTATCAGGGATTGTATAAGAGAGTAAATATGTGTTAGTATATGTTTGAATAAGTAAGGTGTGTATAACTGTATAGTTGAGGAAATGAGGTGTGATTGATTCTTTGCATGACTGACTAGGTGTGTGAGTAACTCCATGGATAAGTGACAGTCTGTGAGTGTCTGTTTACACTGATTGTATCTAAGGTTATATTATAGTCGGAAGAGGTTCATCGTATTATCACATGAATGATATCAGTGATGTGATCAGTAATGTCAAATGAGATGTCATCAGTGATGCCATCAGTGATGTCATTTGAGATGTCATCAGTGATGTCATCAGTGATGTAATTTGAGATGTCATCAGTGATGTCATCAGTGATGTCACTGACCATGTCATGAATGATATAATATGTGACATCATCAGCAGTGGATTGCGGGTGCGCGATATATAGTTAGTGCAACTAATTATATATGCGAATTTCAACGGTTTTGTGCGAGTAAATTAAGGTTTTGTAAATGCTAATCCCTAACTATATATGGTCTATAACCTATGGTTTTTTCAGTGAATTTTCACGGTTTTGTAAATGCTAATTCCTAACTATATATGGTCTATAACCAATGGTTTTTTCAGTGAATTTCAATGGTTTTTTAATAGCAAATATCAAAAGCTGTAAAATGTCAAGTACTTGGTAGGTAAAAACATTTTCGTATTTATGCACGCTGATGTGCTTTGAACGCTGCCCCCTCACCCCCCTCCTCTTTTCTTTTAGGAGTATTCTCTCTTTGCAGATAGTGAAGGGTAGTTAACACAGGCCTTTGCCCCCGTTGTAATCCGTCGTGCCTGCTTCCCTCTCCATTTGATTGATTGTTATCCTAGCATTTATTGTTTTGGAATTGGTTCTCTTTGGTTCATTCTCTATTTACAAACAAGCACAGAGCCGCAATACTCTGTTTAGTCTTTGCAGATAGTGAAAAATTGTTAAAAAACAAAAGGAATCAAGCAAAATCAGTAGGCCACTAATGGGATCTCTTTTTGACCTCGCTAAAAAAGAAACATTATGAACAACCCCTCATGACAAATACGAAACTAGTGAGAGGAACTGAGCTCGACACCATGATGGCTGCCAGACAGCTCGGCTCCGCCGCCCACCCCACCCATAATAACGACAAACACTATGCAAATATTATAAATATATACAACACACCAGCAAAGTAACAGGGTAAAACGTTTTATTAAATAACTATTTACATGGCAGCCTGCTGCAACATCGATTCAAACAAGCCTTTGTATTTTGGGCTAAAAAAAAAACAATCAATAGTAAGATTTTTATAGGTGAGTGTAGGTTCATGGTTTTCCATCCACAGACTAAAAGCCTGGAGTGGGAGTGAAAGAACAATAACTAGGTAAGAAGGAAGGCAGAGGTTGTGGGAAAGACTCTGGATATGGTATGTTGCTTGGTCCCTGAGATGCTTCGTTGTCACTGCCTTGCACAAATGGCATAAGTCCTGGATGTTGGGTGCCATAGTTGAGGGTTCGGAGCAGCGCTTGTAACACTGTCTGAAGCTTATTTGCACCTGCTGCAGCTCATTATTCTCAAAGTAAGTGGGGGCTGTTTGTGGACCTGACTGCATTGGAAAACAATGTGATGCGGTGCCTCCCTGAACCGCTTGACGGAGGCCCCCGAGATAATTGCGCCTGCTCCACACCTTGTCCCACAATCCGTTTGACCTGAAGACACGTCCTGCGGTGCCCTGGTCCGACCATCACATATACCTGCGCCAGGAGACGGCGTGGGGTGCAGTAGAAGGGAGAGGCGGCGCGAACGAGCCTCCCTCACCTCCCTAGGTGGAGGTTTCTCAGCTACACCCCAGCGCTTCACTCCACCAGCTGACTTGCGCCCGCTCTTGCGACACAGAGCCTCGCTCGGCCAGCTGAATTGTGCCTGCTCTTGCTATTACAATGTCTCATCCGCCATCCAACGGAATTGCACCCAATCTTGCGGTACAGCGACAGGCGGCTGCTACGGAGCTCACGAAATGGCGGTCGACTCCACAGACTTGGGCCTGGCCTGCAAAGATGGCTCTGGGCAACCGTGGAACTCGGACGCTTGACTGCTAGGGCATGGGCCCCATTCCCAAAAGAGTCCCCTCAGCCTTGAAGATTTTACAACAGTCACCGGGACCCTCGACTCCCGTAAACTTCCGGTGGGGAGCGACTGCCATGATTGCTCGCGGAATGGCCACAACGTAGCCACGAGATGGTGGTGCTCTCATGCTGACGCCAGCTTCAGTCTGAAACATCCAGAAACACTGTAGACTACCAATTCGATCAGTTCTGGTGGAGCCCCAACGTGATCCGGTAGAGAAGAACCCGGTAGAGAAGAACTTGCCCTCCCCTCTTTGATTGATGGTTCTTATTGCCTGTCCCTTCCTTTGTCATTTAACAGAACTTTTTGGACTGCTGAAAGGGGTTGTGTTCCGACCGCTGGTTGGTGGAGACATTTTGACTATATTCTGGACCTGCGTTGTCGCGTAATGAGTCATATGACGCGCTGCGTTAGCGCACCCGGAAGTGGTCCGGTGCGCGAGGCGCAGCTTCCCGGAAACGATCCAGAGTGCGGCGCGCAGCGCGTAACGTAAGCATAACAGGTCATGTGACTTGTTAATAAAACTTTTCATTGGTTCATTTTACTTTTGTTATTCTAATGATGAAAGGCTTGGTCATATGACCTAAAAATAACTTTTCATTGCTTTCGACTATTTTTTTTCCCAAATGATGAAAGCCCCGCCTTCTTTTTTTCTCACTCTGACTTGTAAAGCAAAGGACCCAGATGCATTTACAGTTTATCACTAACAATGTTCCAGGCTAATGTATTTTCCCGGGAAATTTACAACTGTCCTGCAAGTAAAATATTCCTATTTCGAGAAAAAGGGCGTTTCTTCGTCCCATGAGGGAGCCGTTGAACCAAAGAGGCTCGGCCTGCTGTCTTAGTCGCTGATAGGCATGAATATCGGATTCTTATCGATCACTTTATGTTGTAGGAGTGGAAAACACAACAGCCCTTGACCATTTATCCTTACTGCGTTCCTGCGTATTATACCTTTTAACCGTCATGTAATTGGACTGCTTTATTTCACTTGCCTTTTACTGATTCGAAAACAGTGGCTATTATTCAAAACTTTACCAATGTAGGTACTACTACCATGTTTTGTTTTAAAAACCTTTATTGTGAAAATGTCAGTATACAAATACGGGCCTATAACCACGTGGGCCGGCCACGGAGCAAACTTGAATCGTATATGATGAGGGGACATTTACACTGTAGAAGAACGTAACGGGCGACCCATTAGGTTGCAAGAACTAAGGTGTCTAACATTTGCGGAATCGGTGAACGTACATTTTATAATTAAAGTACGACAGGGCCAGTTACAATAAAATTATCTAGATATACATTTGCGGGCAAGTACCATGGGTGACGTTAATTCGAACTTTCAATAGTACAGTAATCAATAACACATCAGAACTTAATATCAATAGGGATGTCCAAATGTTCAATCAATTCTCATCCCCGCCCGCCATGTGCTTCAAAACTGCATACGTATCTCGTGATATCAAGGTTGGGCAACCAGTACACAACAAGGAGTTACGAGTCCCATTTATACCGGCGCCATTTTGGGCGAGGCCGGGCAGGTCCAGGATATAGTCAAAATGTCTCCACCAACCAGCGGTCGGACCAGAACCCCTTTCGGCAGTCCAAAAAGGTTCCGTTAAATGACAACAGAAGAAATAGGCAACAAGAACAATCAGTCAAAAGAGGGGACGCTTTCGTGAATGGGGCCCATGCCCTAGCAGGCAAGCGTCCGAGTTCCAAGGTGTCCCAGGGCCATTTTAGTGGACCAGGCCCAAATCCAAAGAGCTGGCCACCATTTTGAGAGCCCTGTTGCAGCTGGCTATCGCTGCACCACAAGAGTAGCCGCAATTCAGCTAGATGGCGGGTGAGTCACTGTACCGCAAGAGCGGGCGGAACTCAGCTGGAAGGCGAGTGAAACGCTAAGAGGGCCCCACTGCAGATGAGGTGCCTCCACCTGGGGAGGAGGGAGAGGCCCGCTTGCGCTGCCTCCCCCCGCCCCCCGGGCACCCCACGCCGTCTTTCGGCGCAGCATTGTAGGATGGCCACACAAGTGAAACTTGCTGGACACTACCTCGGTGCCATGCGGATCTCGGCGCGTTCGAGTCACTGTACCGCAAGAGCGGGCGAAACTCAGCTGGCTGGCGAGTGAGACGCTGTACCGCAAGAGCGGGCGGAACTCAGCTGGATGGAGGGTGAGGCACTGTGCCGCAAGAGCGGGCAGAACTCAGCTGGAAGGCGAGTGAAACGCTAAGAGGCGCCCCACTGCTGATGAGGTGCCTTCACCTGGGGAGGCGGGAGAGGTCCGTTTACGCCACCTCTCCCCCCCCGGGGCACCCCGCCGTCTTTCGGCGCAGCATTGTAGGATGACCACACCAGTGAAACTTGCTGGACACCACCTCGGTGCCATCCGGATCTCGGCGTGTTGTGCTACCTTCGGCCTATTCGCACATTGGTCCGCTACTGACGCCGCCTCACAGGCCAACGGATTTTGTAGGCTTTTTATAGCCCAAAGCCGCATAACAGGTCATGTGACTTCTTTATAAAACTTTTCATTGGTTCATTTTACTTTTGCTTTCCTAATGATGAAATGCTTGATCATATGACCTAAAAATAACACTTTTCATTGGATTAAAACATTTTTTTTCCCAAACGATGAAAGACCCACCTTTTTTTTTCTCACTTGGCAATCCAAAAAGGTTCCGTTAGATGACAACAGAGGGGACAGGCAACAAGAACCATCACTCAAAAGAGGGGAGGGCAAGTTCTTCCCTACCGGGTCCGTTGAGGCTCCACTGGAAGTCATCGAATTGATAGTCTACAGTGTTTCTGGATGTTTCAGAGTGAAGATGGCGTCAGCATGAGAGCACCACCATCTCGTAGCTCCGTCGTGGCCATTCCGCAAGCAATCATGGCAGCCGCTCCCCACCGGAAGCCTGCGGGAGTCGGGGGCCCCCATGACTTTTGTAGAATCTTCAAGGCTGAGGGGACACTTTCGAGAATGGGGCCCAAGCCCTAGCAGGCAAGCGTCCGAGTTCCAAGGTGTCCCAGGGCCATTTTAGTGGACCAGGCCCAAATCCGAAGAGCCGGCCGCCATTTTAAGAGTCCTGTGGCAGCCGCCTATCACTGCACCGCAAGAGTGGGCACAATTCAACTAGATGGTGGGCGAGACGCTGTAGCCGCAAGAGCGGGCACAACTCAGCTGGATGGTGGGCGAGACGCTGTAGCCGCAAGAGCGGGCAATAAACAGCTGAATGGCGGATGAGGCACAGTGCAGCAAAAGCGGGCGGAAAACCGCTGAATGGCAACTGAAACGCTAAAGGGGCGCCCCATTGCAGAAGAGGAGCCTCCACCTGGAGAGGCCCGTTCACGCCGCCTCCCCCCCCCCCCCCCCCGGGGCGCCCCACGCCGTTTTTCGGTGCAGCATTGTAGGCTGCCAAGACCAGTGCGGCAAGTAAAGGACATCACCTGGGTGCCGTCCAGATCTCAGCGCGTTGTGCTGCCTTCGGACTATTCACACAACAGAACGCTACTGACGAGGCACAGTGCAGCAAAAGCGGGCGGAAAACCGCTGAATGGCAAATGAAACGCAAAAGGGGGGCCCCATTGCAGCAGAGGAGCATCCACCTGGGGAGGCCCGTTCACGCCGCCTCCCCCCCCCCCCCCGGGGCGCCCCACGCCGTTTTTCGGCGCAGCATTGTAGGATGCCAAGATCAGTGCAGCAAGTAAAGGACATCACCTGGGTGCCGTCCAGATCTCAGCGCGTTGTGCTGCCTTCGGACTATTCGCACAACAGACCGCTACTGACGCCACCTCACAGAAGACCATTGTTGCTTTGTTTTAAATGTTTTTTTTAACGTGTTTACTTTGTTGAAGCGTTGTATATATTTATAAGTTATTAAAGTGTTATAATCCTACTACTTTATTGGAGTGCTATATATTTTTAATGAGACACATAATTGTGAAGACTTTGATGTACAAAAAGGCATCCCTGGAATCTTCCGCTTCAGGCTCGGTCCCACACACCCTCACAGTGAGAACCCCCTCCCCAATCACAATACAGGATCGTTATCAGATAGTAGGAACGCGTGTGGTGTGACGGATCTCATGGGGTGGGGGCCTTGATCTACTGTAACTCCTTTGAAGAGGGGTGATTCTTTACAGTTGGGGCCATAAACTACTTCCGCAGGGCTAGGTGATAGCCTGGGACCGGCCTGGACAATCGGACACAGAGGAAGAGGAGTGTCAGAGGGTGCGGTAGTGAATAAGGTGAAAGGGAGGTGTCGGGCGGGCACGGGGTGTGATTCTCAGGGAAAAGCAGCGCAGCTGGGGGGAGGTTTATGACCCATGCATGAGAGAGAGAGCGGGGGGGACCAGTGCGTGGGGGAGATGCTTGCGAGGGTGGGGAGCCATGCTGAGGATCGGCGGCGTTCAGAGAGTGGGTCTGGTCAAGGCATCTAAAATGGCTGCCGTGCACGACAAAAGTGTGGCATTGGAAAAAAGCAAGATGGCGCAGACAATGTTTATCAATACAGATTAATTTATAACAATTATTTTTAACAATATATTTACTCGCAGTGTCAAAATGGCGGTCAACACTTCCTGATTTCCTTCGAATCGAACGTTCACAGACGTCACGCAGCAAAAAAAAAAAAAAACGCTCACGCGCAGCCGCTGGAAGACAAGTATCAACATATATGAGCATCCTCAGCCACCCATAGGGGGTCATGATACGTCTCCCGTACCCCCTTATACCCACTTCTCACATTGTTTTTCCTCCATCTTGTAATTTAATTAAAACAAAACACAAAATGGCGAATTCCCGTTTCGCTACCCGGTTCGCGAACCGGGAAGCGCTTCTACCGCAAAAAATCTATTTTTTTTTATTTGCCCCACGGGATCCTTTAATAACCCCAACATCATTCCTAGGGGGTCAAGAAGGGTCTACCTTGCCCCCTTTCATTAAATTCCCCCTTCGTTTTTCTCCTCCTCTTGTCTCTCGATCCTACTGAGAGACAAGATGGCGGCCGTTCCGGACTGTTTAGAATGTTGACAGACACCGGAGAGTCAACCAGCTTCGCTTCGCAATGTTCCGTTACGCGAAAAGTTCGCGAACCGGAGCGCTACCCGGGACGCTGTCACAGATATATCTGTTTTTTAAAACGTTAATTTCTCAAAATCCACTGGAGCACATATCTTGAGACCTAGCAAAGGCACATAAGGCTAACAGTCCCTACAATTTTGCCAAGTTTCGTGCAAATCCATTCAGCCGTTCGAGCTAAAAGTGAGGCCAAACGCCCTATGGAAAAATGAATGGGAAAAACGCGTTTTAGGACCCCCCTTTTTTCTCGGCCCCCCCTTGACGAAACCCCCCCAAATTGTCAGGGGCTGCTCGGAAACAAAATGTGCCATTTTCCTGAAAATTTCAGCCGATTCCGTCCACAAACGCCAAAGTTATTAGACATAGAATTTTCAAAAGTCCCATAGAGAAAAAATCCTAATTATATATACCTACTGGCTATCGCCAGTAGGTAATATATATACGAAACGCGTCGTCCTTGGTTAAAGAGTGCACAATAAAGGATTTGTGCAAGATTTCCTGGTGTGCCGTCTGTGTCCTTCGAAATCGGTGGGATCCAGTACCTACAAATATCGAGGTAGCGGCTGCTACTACCGACGGCATCAGCGTTGGTTGGTCGAGGTTCGCTCAAGCAGCATTGTGGACGTCATATATATATATATATATATATATATATATATATATATATATATATATATATATATATATATATATATATATATGTATATATATATATATATATATACATATATATATATATATATGCATACATATATATATATATATATATATATATATATATATATATATATATATATTCACAGAAAAAACCATAGGTTATAGTGGATATATAGTTAGGAATTTGCATTTACAAAACCTTGAAAATTCAATGAAAAAACCATAGGTTATAGGCCATATATAGTTAGGAATTAGCATTTACAAAACCTTATTTTACTCGCATAAAACCATTGAAATTCCATATATAGTTAGCTAACTATAAGCGCTAACTATATATCGCGCACCCGCAATCCACTGCTGATGATGTCACATATTACATCATTCATGACATGGTCAGTGACATCACTGATGACATCACTGATGACATCTCAAATGACATCACTGATGACATCACTGATCACAACATCCAGTGATTGTATGTGTCTGTAAAGTTTAAATATGTTTTACATATTGAAGAATGAGTGGATGTATAAGTGTCTAGATGAAGAATTTAGTAGGTGCATGACTGACTGTATGAAAGAGTGATTAAATGTGTCTCACTGAGTGCATGGGTTAGTGACTAAACTGTCTTAATTTGTGCATCAGTATGTTTGTTGTTGTGTAAGCTGCTGCATGTGTTGATCAGTAGCTATAAGAGTGGCCATATGGGTTATTGATTGGTTGCCCAAGTATTTGAATGGGAGGCTGAGTGTGTGTGTGGGTGGCTGGGAGGTGCGTGACTCTGTGCATAGATGTGTAAGCAGTTGATTCACTAGGAGTATGAGTTCAAGAGTGCATGTGGAAACAGCTATATGGGCGGTTGACTGTGCATGGGTGTGTTGGTGAGTGAATGGATTTCTCATTGCTACATGTGCAAGTAAGTACGTATGTAAAACACAATACATGTGAGAGTTGACATATATAAATAACTGAACATAAGAGCCAGTGAATGTGTGAGTGGCTGTATCGATCACTGTGAGCTTGTATCAGGGATTATATAAGAGAGTAAATATGTGTTATTATATGTTTGAATAAGTAAGATGTGTATAACTGTATAGTTGAGGAAATGGAGGTGTGATTGATTCTTTGCATGACTGACTAGGTGTGTGAGTAACTCCATGGATGAGTGACAGTCTGTGAGTGTCTGTTTATACTGAGTGTATGTAAGGTTATATTAGAGTCTGAAGAGGTTCATTGTATTATCACATGAGTGATGTGATCAGTGATGACAAATGAGATGTCATCAGTGATGTCATTTGAGTTGTCATCAGTGATGTCATTTGAGATGTCATCATTGATATCATTTGAGTTGTCATCAGTGATGTCATTTGAGATGTCATCAGTGATGTCATCAGTGATGTCACTGACCATGTCATGAATGATGTAATATGTGACATCATCAGCAGTGGATTGCGGGTGCGCGATATATAGTTAGCGCTTATAGTTAGCTAACTATATATGGAATTTCAATGGTTTTATGCGAGTAAAATAAGGTTTTGTAAATGCTAATTCCTAACTATATATGGCCTATAACCTATGGTTTTTTCATTGAATTTTCAAGGTTTTGTAAATGCAAATTCCTAACTATATATCCACTATAACCTATGGTTTTTTCTGTGAATTTCATTGGTTTTTTAATAGCAAATATGAAAAGCTTTAAAATGTCAAGTACGTGATAGATAAAAACATTTTCGTATTTATGCACGCTGATGTGCTTTGAACGCTGCCCCCCCCCCCCCCTCCCCTCTTTTGCCTTTGTTAGTACTCTCTCTTTGCAGATACAGAAGAGTAGTTAACGCAGGCCTTTACCCCCGTTGTAATCCGTCGTACCTCCTTGTCTCTCCATTTGATTGATTGTTGTCCAAGCATTTACTGTTTTAGAATTGGTTCTCTTTGGATCATTCTCTATTTACAAACAAGCACAAAGTCGCAATCCTCTGTTTAGTCTTTGCAGATAGTGAAAAATCGTGTAAAAAAATAAAAGTAATCGAGCAAAATCAGTAGGCCACTAATTGGATCTCTTTTTGACCTCGCTAAAATAGAAATATTAGGAACAACCCTTCTTGAGAAATACGAAAATAGTGAGATGAACTGAGCTCCACACCATGAGGGCTGCAAGACAGCTCGGCTCTATCACCCATCCCGCACAAAATAATGACAAACCCTATGCAAATATTAAAAATATAGACAACACACCAGCAAAGAAACAGGGTAAAACATTTTATTAAAAAACTATTTACATAACGTTGGTTTATAAGATGATGTCAGTAGTGGACCGATGTGTGAATAGATCGAAAACAGCACAAGGCTCCAAGATCCGGAGAGCAAGCTCCTGGATGTTGGGTGCCATAGTTTAGAGTTCTGAATTTCAGCCTTTTTCAATGCCTGTGCTTTGTTGAATCAAAATGGCGGCTTGACACAAAGCTGACTCAAGCGTTGCTACTGATGCAGACCAAAACTGGTTTTCAGTTTGTACATTTTTCTAGATTTTTCAATCCAAGTTTGGTTGACTTTGTAGAACGATGGCTTCAGATTTTCAACATACGATGTGGTGGCGCTGACTGGGAGGGGGCGCTTCGCTCCTGCCCCCTCCCCAAGTAAGATTTTCATACGTGAAAGTACGTTAATGGTTTTGGTCCCCGAGATGCTTCGATGTCACTACCATTCTCAAATAGCATAAGTTCTAGATGTTGGGTGCCATAGTTAAGAGTTCTGAGCAGCGCTTGTAACACTGTCTGAAGCTTATTTCCACCTACTGCAGCTTCACTATTCTCAAAGTAAGTGAGTGTCGTTTGTGGACCTGACTGCATTAGAAAACAATGTCATATGTTACCTTCCTAAACAGCTTGACGAAGGCCCCTGAGGGGCGCTGTGATGGCCATGGACTCGGAGAAGACGCTTGGCTCCGACACCCTCCCCAAGTCTTATAGCACTGGTGTAGCCTGAGATCGCCCCGGACATAGGCGGCCGGCTCCCGGGGTCCGGCGGTACTTTTTGCCTTTTGATGACTCTTCAATTCTGGACCTTGTCCCACAATCCGTTTGACCTGAAGACAAGCTGTAGTGGGGCGCCCCTTTATCGTTTTAGTTGCCATTCCGCCCGCTTTTGCTACACTGTGCCTCTTCCGCCATTCAGCTGTTTTCCGCCCGCTCTTGCGACTACAGCGTCTCGCTCACCATGTAGTTGAGATGCGCCCGCTCTTGCGGTGCAGCGATAGGCGGCTGCCACAGGACTCTCAAAATGGCGGCCGTCTCTTCGGTTTTGGGCCTGGTCCACTAAAATGGCCCTGGGACACCTTGGAACTCGGACGCTTGTCTGCTAGGGCTTGGGTCCCATTCTCGAAAAGCGTCCCCTCAGCCGTGAAGATTCTACAAAAGTCTTGGGGGCCTCCGACTCCCGCAGGCTTCTGGTGGGGAGCGGCTGCCATGATTGCTCGTGGAATGGCCACGACGGAGCTACGAAATGGTAGTGGTCTCATGCTGACGCCAGCTTTAGTCTGAAACATCCAGAAACACTGTAGACTACCAATTCGATCAGTTCCGGTAGCGCCCCAACATGACCCGGAAGAGAAGAACTTGCCCTCCCCTCTTTGACTGATGGTTCTTGTTGCCTGTCCCCTCTGTTGTCATTTAACAGAACTTTTTGGACTGCTGAAAGGGGTTGTGTTCTGAACGCTGGTTGGTGGAGACATTTAGACTATATTCTTGACCTACGTTGTCGCGTAATGCGTTTTATGACACGCCGCGTTAGCGCACCCGGAAGTGATCCGAGGCGCGGCGCGCAGCGCGTAACGTAAGCATAACAGGTCATGTGACTTGTTAATAAAACTTTTCATTGGTTCATTTTACTTTTGTTAATTTAATGATGAAAAGCTTGGTCATATGACCTAAAAATTACGCTTTTTATTATTTTCGAACAATATTTTTTTTTCAAACATATGTTATAATATTCCAAGCTAATGTACTTTCCCGGAAAATTTACAACTGTCTGGCAAGTAAAATATATTCCTTTTTCGAGAAAAAGGGCGTTTCTTCCTTCCATGACGGAGCCGTTGAGTAAAAGAGATTCGGCCTGCTGTCTTAGTCGCCGATACGCCTGATTATCAGATTCTTATCGATCACTTTATGTTGCAGACATGAAAAACACAACTGCCCTTGACCATTTATCTTTACTGCGTTCCTACATATTATACCTTTTATCCGTCATGTAATTGGACTGCTTTATTTCACTTGCCTTTTACTGATTCGAAAACAGTCACTAAAAGTAAAAACTTTACAAATGAAAATACTACTACCGTGTTTTGTTTTAAAAACCTTTATTGTGAAAATGTCAGTATACAAATACGGGCCTATAACCACGTGGGCCGGCCACGGAGCAAACTCAAATCGTATATGATGAGGAGACATTTACACTGTAGAAGAACGTAACGAGCGGGCCATTAGGTGACAAGAACAAAGGTGTCTAACAGTTGCGGAATCGGTGGACGTACATTTTGTAATTAAAATACGACAGGGCCACTTACAATAACATTTTCTAGATATACATTTGCGGGCAAAGAGTTACGAGTCCCATTTATACCGGCGCCATTTTGGGCGAGGCCGGGCAGGTCCAAGATATAGTCAAAATGTCTCCACCAACCATCGGCCAGACCAGAACCCCTTTCGGCCCTTTATGCTACAAGATGGTGTCTTCCATTCAGAAAATATTGGTGGCAGCATTTTGAAAGGAAACAGAAACAGCCGTTCTCCTAGTGAATTTCACATTGTTACATTTAGGAAGAATGTTGAAGAGTAGTATGTGGAAAATCTGAAGCCATTTTTCTACAAACTCTCAATCAGACTTGGATGGAAAAAAAAACCTGAAGAATGTACAAACTGAAAACCAATTTTTGTCTGTATAGCACCAACAGTAACGCTTGAGTCAGCTTTGTGTCAAGCCGCCATTTTCATTCAATCAATAGCGTCCCCCTGCACACATTCAGGGACCTGGTCGTGTCTTTAGATGAAACGCATTGTAGGAAAAGAAGCAGAAAGGAAAAGGAAAAAAGTTCCGCCGGACCTAGTGAAGCTGCAGCAGGTGCAAATAAGCTTCAGACAGTCTTACAAGCACTGCTCAGAACTCTCAACTGAGGCACTCAACATCCAGGACTTGCCATTCGGATCTTAGCGCCTTGTATTTTTGTTTTGTTTTTGATGGAGGGGAAAGAACAAAAAACAGACATTGAAAACGGCTCAACTGGAGAAAAAAAAAAATTACTTCTTGGGTGCATTAGGGCATTTATGATTTTCGAATGCCGTATTCATCAGGTTGATGCTCATGTTGCCATAGGACAGCATAGCACCACAGTGTATACAAGTTAACTTCATATGTTCAGATGAGGCAGGTGGCATATTTAGCATTCACCTTCTTTGATCCAGGAGGGATGGAGAAAAACTGCCAGATGAAACTTGACCATCCAGATCTCGGCGCGTTCATTCATTCAATAGCGTCCCCCTGCACACATTCAGGGACCTGGTCGTGTCTTCAGAAGAAACGCATTGTAGGAAAAGAAGCACAAAGGAAAAGGCAACAAGTTCCGCCGGACCTAGTGAAGCTGCAGCAGGTGCAAATAAGCTTCAGACAGTTCTACAAGCACTGCTCAGAAATCTCAACTGAGGCACTCAACATCCAGGACTTGCCATTCGGATCTTGGCGCCTTGTGCTGGTTCCGACCTATTCACACATCAGTCCACTACTGACATCACCTCATAAGCCAACGGGGCACCCCACGCCATCTTTCGGCGCAGCATTGTAGGATGGCCACACCAGTGCAGCCACTTGCTGGACACCACCTCGGTGCCATCCGGATCTCAGCGCGTTCGAGTCACTGTGCCGGAAGACTAACCGGAACTCAGCTGAACACGCCGTCTTTCGGCGCAGCATTGTAGGATGGCCACACCAGTACGGCAATTTGCTGGACACCACCTCGGCGCCATCCGGATCTCGGCGCGTTCGAGTCACTGTACCGCAACAGTGACCGCAATTCTGCTGGACACGCCGTCTTTCGGCGCAGCATTGTAGGATGGCCACACCAGTGCGGCAATTTGCTGGACACCACCTCGGTGCCATCCGGATCTCGACGCGTTGTGCTGCCTTCGGCCTATTCGCACATCGGTCCGCTACTGACGCCGCCTCACGTGCCAACGGATTTTCTACGCTTTTTGTAGCCCTATGCCGCAGAACAGGTCATGTGACTTGTTTATAAAACTTTTCATTGGTTCATTTTACTTTTGGTTTCCTAAAGATGGAAGGCTTGGTCATATGACCTAAAAATAACACTTTTCATTGGTTTAGAACATTTTTTTTCCCAACCGATGAAAGCCCCACCTTGTTTCTGGATCATTCAGACTGAAGCTGGCGTCAGCATGAGAGCACCACCATCTCGTGGCTCCGTCGTGGTCATTCCGCGAGCAATCATGGCAGCCGCTCCCCACCGGAAGCCTGCGGGAGTCGGGGGCCCCCAAGACTTTTATACAATCTTCACGGCTGAGGGGACGCTTTTCGAGAATGGAGCCCAAGCCCTAGCAGGCAAGCGTCCGACTTCCAAGGTGTCCCAGGGCCATTTCAGTGGACCAGGCCCAAAACCGAAGAGCCGTCCGCCATTTTGACAGCCATGTGGCAGCCGCCTATCGCTGCACTGCAAGAGTGGGAGCAACTCCACAACATGGTGAGCGAGACGCAACTCAGCTAGATGGCCGCCACCTGGGGAGGCCCGTTCACGCCGCCTCCCCCCCCCCCCCCCGGGCCGCCGCACGCCAATTTTCGGAGCAGCATTGTAGGATACCAAAACCAGTGCGGCAGTTTACTGGACATCACCTGGGTGCCTGTCGTACATGTTGTGTCAGCCATGTGACACTGGACACAGACCGCTACTGACGAGGCCTCCCCCCGCACCACCCGGGACGCCCCACGCTGTTTTTCTGTGCTGCATTGTAGGATCCCTAAACCAGTGCGGCACCCAGGCGACATCACCTGGGTGCCGTCCAGAACTCTGCACGTTGTGCTGCCTTGGGACTATTCGCACAGCAGACCGCTACTGACGAGGCCTCCCCCCGCCCCACCCGGGACGCCCCACGCCAATTTTCGGAGCAGCATTGTAGGATCCCTAAACCAGTGCGGCACCCAGGCGACATCACCTGGGTGCCGTCCAGAACTCTGCACGTTGTGCTGCCTTGGGACTATTCGCACAAAAGACAGCTTCTAACCATTGTTGCTTTTTGTGTTAATAAATGTTTAAATGTTTTTAGTTTTTGTTCTGTTCATTATCGTTAAAAGTTAATAAAGTTTTATAACCTTACTTTGTTGGACTGTTATCTATTTTTTGAAAAACGGGTGAATGGGGCCTTGAATCGGGTTATTGTCATGTGTGGGCTTTGGAAGTGTGCTGCTGCAGGATCGGACATTTCAAACTCAAATGCACGTTCTTTTTCTTACCTTTCCGAAGCATGGAGCGCAATAGCAAGCAGAGAAAGGGTGATGCACGTGTTGAACACTACCTGACCTGGCAAGTTGCTGGCAGTGCCCCCCCGCCCGCTCCTGAAAGAGGGCACACACACACCGCCGCCCCGAGTACTTCAGAAATCTTTAAAAGACCATGCGCTTGTTCATGAGGCTTAAATGGTTTATCACCTCTTCTAGAACCCCTACATCGACCCTCTGACGTTTCATGGAAAAATTACCATGTAACACAATACCAAGCCCTATCAGCTGAAACCCCCAAGGAATCGTGGGGCATATTAGCAAGGGGGTTTATCTCCGCTTTTTTGGCTTTAAAAACCATGAAAGCGGAGATAAAATTATTTCCCTATTATCAAGCTGTCGCTAACACCAGTTAGTGACACCTAAAAGGAGATAGCGACCATCTTGGGCCCGGCTTTGCATGTCAGTGATACTTATCACTAATGACATGCAAAGTGGCGTGCCAAGATGTTAGCGACTGGAAACAGTCCCTAACATCGCTACCTTCTATTACCAACTTTTGGAGATATTCGCACTAAGCGCGAATATCTCCAAAAGCTAACACCTGCCCTGAGCAGGTCTTAGCCATGTTATCCAATGGGAGGTGGATAACATGGCTAAGAGCATTAGGTCGATAATACATGAATATCGCTGACTTTTCTGCGATAATAGCAAGGTTTATCTGCGATAAAAATCGCCGATGTGCGGCGATAATTTTTGTCTCTAAACAAGTTATAGACAAAAATTATCGCTAGTTGTTAGTAATATGCCCCCGGGTTTTTGCTGGCAGAAATCGGGAGGCGGGAGACTAGCACTGAAATCAGTACTTACACGCCTGAATCAGGAGAATTGGCATGTCTGAATTCTCTACAGCTGGGGCCATAAACTACATCCGCAGGGGTAGGTGATAGCCTGGGACCAGCCTGGCATCTAAAATGGCTGCCGTGCACGACAAAATTGTGGCATTCGAAAAAAGGCAAGATGGCGCAGCCGCTGGAAGAGATATATCAACATATATCAGCCTCCTCAGCCACCCTCAGGAAACATAGGGGATTAGGATATGTCTCCCGCACCCCCTTATACCTAGTACTTTAATTAACGAAGCACAAAATGGCGAATTCCCGTTTCGCTACCAGTTTGCGGCCCAGTTCGCGGCCCGTGAAGCGCTTCTACCGTGAAAAATCATTTTTTTTTTATTTTCCCCACGGGACCCTTTAATAACCCCAACAACATTCCTAGGGGGTCAAGAGGGGGATACCTTGCCCCCTTTCATTAAATTCCCCCTTAGTTTTTCACCTTTTCTTCTCTCTCGATCCTACCGAGAGACAAGATGGCGGCCGCTCCGGACTGTCACGCAGCAAAAAAAAAAAAAAAGCTCACGCACAGCCGCTGGAAGAGATGTATCAACATATATCAGCCTCCTCACCCACCCTCAGGAAACATAGGGGATTAGGATACGTCTCCCGTACCCACTTATAACTAGTAATTTAATTTACGAAGCACAAAATGGCGAATTCCCGTTTCGCTACCAGTTCGCGGCCGCGCTTCTACCGTGAAAAATCATTTTTTTTTTATTTTCCCCACGGGACCCTTTAATAACCCCAACAACATTCCTAGGAGGTCAAGAGGGGGATACCTTGCCCCCTTTCATTAAATTCCCCCTTCGTTTTCCACCTCTTCTTCTCTCTCGATCCTACCGAGAGACAAGATGGCGTCCGCTCCGGACTGTTTAGAATGTTGACAGACACCGGAGAGCCAATCAGCTTTCTGCGCGCAAAGTTCCGATAAGCGAAAAGTAAGCGGACCGGATCGCTGCCCAGAGCGCTGTTACAGATATATATCTTGGTTTGAACGTTAATTTCTCAAAAACTACTGGAGCACATATATTGAGACCTAGCAAAGGCACATCGGGCTAACAGTCCCTACAATTTTGCCAAGTTTCGTGCAAATCCATTCAGCCGTTCGAGCTAAAAGTGAGTCCAACCGCCCTATGGAAAACTCAATGCAAAAAACGCGTTTTGGGACCCCCCTTTTTTCTCAGCCCCCCCTTGACGAAACCCCCCCAAATTTTCAGGAGCTGCTCAGAAACAAAATGTGCCATTTTCCTGAAAATTTCAGCCGATTCCATCCACAAACGCCAAAGTTATTAGACATAGAATTTTCAAAAGTCCCATAGGGAATTTATCCTAACTATATATACCTACTGGCGAACGCCAGTAGGTAATATATATATATATATATATATATATATATATATTTTGTATCACAAAAGAGGCGGCACAACCGGATACTTTACTGAAGCCTTTTAATTAGCGCTTCACCCCACCGACGCGTTTCAGCCAAACAAGGCTTTGGTCACGGTCAGTAAGTCCTTCTACCATTTCCATTGTGGCAAAATATTGAAGCATAGAGAAGCACCCGATTCACTGCGATAGGAGGAGACTACTTCCTGAAACACTAATCACTCTCGGATTGTCGGGCAGAAGAGCCGCGAAGCGCTGCTGCAGAAAGACCCGCGACGAGGTGAGTGAAAACGAACAAATTGTGTATTTAATTAGCAGGAATCGAAGTGGCTGTGTTTACACTTGTGGGAAGTACGCCGCCTACGTTAACAAAATGGGCGGTTTGCAATTGTAACTCGGACTGGAGAAAGTGGCCTTAAAGTAACAGCGCCAACAAACTCACGCTTGGAGTAAATGGTGTGAGAGAATTTATAATAACAAAAGAATGGAAGCACGAGCAGCAAAACAGGCTTCCAAGGTGTCAACCATGTTTAAAACATGGGCCGTGATGGCTTATACAAGCCATAAAACCAAAATACCAGAAACGGAAAATGTTACGCTCAATCAGCAAATCAATCCACTTGAGCGATTGTACAAAAAATAAATAAATAAAAGCTGGGAAGTAATAGCACTCAAAAATTATGTGGAGGTAAAACGCATCCCACGAGGTTTAAGGATTTTTACCATGCCTACACATCCAGATACGAAGGAGGAGCTATTGAATGAATGGATGGAAAAAAACACAGCATGTTCATTAAATATGATGGGCATCTTGATCAAACATGCCAGGATTGACATTGATGAGTTAACCAAAAAAATCAAAGAATCAGAAGATACATTACTAAAGGAAACAAAACAAGAGGAAATCACCAAACTTAGACAAGAAGTGGAAGCTAGATTGGACCACTATGAAAAGGACATTGAAGAACGAAAAGAACGCATATTTAAGCGCGACGAGCAAGACTATTTACATGGCAGAATTTTAACGTTCGCAAGACACTATGACAACTTAAAGAAAAATTATCCAATGTACAAACCGGCATCAAGTGCGAGCGAATCAGATGTGAGTGAGAATGAGGCGACACGCGATGCACATCAGACAAAAAACTTGTCTGTTTTAGAGGAAGTAAAATTGATGAATCTGGAGAAGATTATCACAAGAGGCGGAGGAAGGGGAAGGAGACCATACCAAAGAGGAGGGAGGGGAAAAGTAACACAAAACCAACAAACTCCATCATCAGCACCCGAAAAACCTGCAGGTCCAAACAACGTAAGAAGACAATATCCCCTCCGCAACAGGAAATAACCAACCTGATCGTCAATCTCTCTAATTACCAGCTAACTGAAAAAGAAAAAATTGTACTGAACAAAGGCCTGTCATTCTGCCCGGACTCACATTTTGATTAGACTCAAGTAAAAATACACTTGTCTAAATTCGTCAGGAAACTGAAATTGGCAAAAATACATGCCAACAAGACAACTAATCATAGTGGTATGTGCACAAATGATACTAGTGAAGAGGGTGAGACGTTTATGACTATTGACCAACTACCTGATCTAAGACGAACTTTTGAAGCACTATTTGATCAAGATGGCACAACCATGTCAGACACACAAATACTAGAACAAGTGGACATCAGAACAAATTAAAAACCTGACACAGGACAAAAAAGAAAGTCCCGGTACTATCCAATCCTGTCCCCTGGCAATAAGATCGATCTCTTCTCAGATGCAATGAGTGAAGAGTTGGATAAATTGACAAAAGTAAGAAATAATACAAGGAAAAACTTGACATCAGAAGAACGCAAAGCAGTCAAAACTCTCATGGATATTGAAAAAATTACAATAAAACCCGCGGATAAAGGGGGAAATATTGTAATAATGGAAACAACTGATTACATCAATTAAGCTATGAGACAGTTGAACATGGAACAGAACTATTCTAAACTCAAAAACAATCCGAGTACTAGAATGTTAAATGAATTGAAAGAAAATCTGAATGATTGGCATGCGAAAGGATTGCTAAATGACGATGAGACAAAATTCCTAAATACTGATTTTCCAACTCCACCTTGTATATATTTCCTACCCAAAATACATAAGACTCTAATCAACCCGCTAGGTAGACCTATTGTCTCCTCATGCAGCTCCCTGTATGAAAATGTCTCAAAATATGTAGATACATTTCTTGCTCCGATTGCTCAAAGTATGCCCTCCTACATTAAGGACACAGGAGATTTTCTGAGGACCCTCGTGGATGTAACTTGGAACCCGGAATATCTATTAGTCACGATAGATGTAGTATCGCTATACACATCTATAAGACACGACATAGGAATAGAAGCCTGCCAATATTTCTTAAAACAACGCAGCATTACGACATTAGAACATACAAATATGCTTCTAAAAATGATCAACATATGTTTGACAAACAACGTCTTTCGCTTCAATAAAGAACTCTATAAACAGGAATGCAGAACTGCCATGGGGATTTCATTTTCCCCAAACTATGCAAATATCACCATGGGCTGGTGGGAAAAGACAATTGCATGGAACATCAACAACCAATCAGACCTGGATCGAATAATTCTATGGGTACGCTACATAGACGATTTATTTATAATCTGGAATGGGTCGGATCTGCAAATCCAAGAATATTTCTCCAGATTAAACAACAATGACATTGGACTGCAATTCACATGCTCTACAAGCAAAAAACAAATTGACTTTTTGGACACTAAGATCTACATTTCAAAAGGGAAAATTGAATCCACTCTCTTTCGGAAAAAGACAGCCACCAATAGTTTGCTTCATGGCACCAGTTTCAACCCCAAAGCCCTGCTAAAAAGCATACCGTATGGAGAAGACTAAAGAGAAACTGTTCAAAAACAGATGATGCTGAAATCAAAATTGGAGAAAGTAAGGCTAGATTTGCATCACGAGAATATGAAGACCATGTTCTAAAGAATTGTAAAAAGAAGGCGGACAAAAAGACAAGAGCAGAAATTTTAATAGAAAAACCTAAAACAACTAAGGAGAATGACCCTCCAAGATTTGTAATTGCCTACAGTAACGAGAGTAGAAACATCTCGAATAAAATGAAAAAATACTGGCATTTGATATCAGGAGACCCTGATATAGGAGAACTTGTAGGCAAAAAACCCTCAATAACATATAGAAAGAACATCTCTCTCCAAGACCTCCTTGTGAAAAGTCACTTTCAAAACAAACCACAAACTAATTGGCTGACAGACCAATGAAAAGGATTCCAACCATGCACAACTTGTAAAGCATGTAAGATCGGAATAAGTATGAAGAGCATTGAAGAACGGGATGGTAAAATAATGCAAATTGAACAACAAATTACCTGCACCTCGAAGAATGTGGTATATGTAATTGAATGCACATGTGGTGTCAAATACATAGGCAGCACAACGTGCATGTTGAAAAAGAGAATCCTTGAGCATATCCGTGCAGTGAAAAACAAGAACATGCTGTATGTAACTGCCAAACACATAAGTGCCTGCCAGAATGGAGACTGGAGAGCAATGACATTTTATGGTTTGAAAATGCTGTCAAAAACGGAAAGAGGAGGTGACACTGTCCGCAAACTACGGCAAATAGAGTCCCGCCTTATCATCCGACTTCGAACCAAAATCCCGAGAGGCATGAACTTTGGAGAAGACCTCCATATACATCTAGAGTGACTGTAACAAAAACCAGCAAAAACTTAAACAAAAGGGGTACTAAACCCGACATTAAAACCAAATGTAATATGGCACTAATCCTGTACCAATTAATGAACTAAAAGCTCTGCCTATGTGGATTAACATGTGACATAATGTACTAGACAGTGTAAATGTAAAATTCACACCAGTCTTTCTTTTCATGTAATTTTAAATAAATTTTTGTTCCAAACTACGTATCCCATAATGTCACCTAGGGCTAACATGGGCTAGTATTTAAATGGAAATGGTAGAAGGACTTACTGACCGTGACCAAAGCCTTGTGTGGCTGAAACGCGTCGGTGGGGTGAAGCACTAATTAAAAGGCTTCAGTAAAGTATCCGGTTGTGCCGCCTCTTTTGTGATACAAAATTAATTTTGGGCCAGGATCCGACCCCTGGGCTGAGCACACACTGTTGAGCGCACTCGTGGACTGCAGGATCACATTGTGGCTGCTATATATATATATATATACCCAATGGCAGTCGCCAGTAGGTAGTTATAGTTAGGATTTTTTTCAATGTTAAATCTCAAAATTCTATTTGGAATAACTTTGGCGCCGGTTGACGAATCTGCCTGAAAATTTCCTCAAAATGGCCTCGTTGAGCTCCAGTCCTTCCCTGAAAGTTTGGGGGGGATGCGTCAAGCGGGGGCCGAGATAAAAGGGGGGCCCCAAAACACATTTTCCCCATGTTAATTTCCATAGGGCGGTCGACCTCACTTTTAGCCCGAACGGCTGAATGGATTTACACCAAACTTGGCAAAATTGTAGGGACTGGTAGCCCGATGTGCCTTTGCTATGTCTCAAGATATGTCCTCCAGTGGATTTTGAGTAATTTAGGTTAAAAAAAATATATATATCTATAGCAGCGCTCCGGTACGCGCACCGGGGCGCGTACCGGGCGCGACACGCGACTTGCGCGCGGAAAGCTGATTGGCTCTCGGGTGTCTGTAAACATTCTAAACAGTCCGGAGTGGCCGCCATCTTGTCTCTCGGTAAAATCGAGACACAAGTGGTGGCAAAAATAAAGGGGGGAATTGACCATAAGGGGGCAGGGTAGACCCCCCCTGACCCCCTAGGTTTGATGTGGGGGCCATAAAAGGGCCTCCCGGGGCAATACATTTTTTTTTTTCGATTTGCGCAGGAGGAGCGCTCGGTAAGCGCACCGGGGAGCGGACCGGGGAGCGTACCATGGGAAAAAAAGAATGACAGAGTTTTCAAAAAATGTAGCATTTTTGTATAAATTGGAGGTAGTTCTAAAAAGAACTGTTTTTTGCTTCTTTTTTAGTTTTTACATTTATTTTTACTTTTTCCGAACGTTTTTAAATTTTTTTGGTATTTTTTTCACAACAAAAACAAAACTAGGGAATGCAAAACTGCTCAACAGGAGCAAAAAAAAAAGGAAAAATTAGGGCTGTGGGGCGCAGCGGTGTTCCTCCCTCTTTCGAACAATCAGGTCAACGCTCTGCTCTCCATAACATAGCAGTTGGTCACACTGCTTACAACGAAATGTAATATCAGCAAAAACAGGCTGAATATTTTGGGTCATCACTGCTGGTCTTCCTCTCACAGATGATGTTGATGTTCCGGTGGAAGTGGAGGGGCAATCGGGTGGTGAATTGCGAGCCAGGGCCCTGGTGCTCTCCCGTGCAAAATTAATCGGGTGCTTCCTCTCAACATGCCTGAGTAATGTTGCATTGCCAAAACTATATTTCCGGGTGGGATTTCCACGTGAGAGAACAGTGTCACAAATTTTACACGTGACTTTTGCTGCATTGCATTTTTTCTCTCCCTCCGGAAAAGAGAAAAACTTCCAAATTAAGTGGTCCTTCACTTTTCTCTGTGGGGGACCTCAGGCAGGAATCCATCTGAAGAGTCTGAAGACTGGTCCTGGGAAGGGTTCTGGGAACCAGACATGGTTAAATTTGTTTTTTTGGAAGGAACAGACAAGAGGTGTTGTCTCAGCAAAAGCAAATAGGTTGTGAGGGAAATGGGTGGGGTGTTTCCCTACTTGTGAAAAAAAACTGTTCTTAACCAATGAAAAGTGTTATTTTCAGGTCACATGACCCGACGCGCTACGCTACGCGCCCCGGGGCGCGCCCAGGGGTGCGTCGCGTAAGCGCGTTGCGTGATCGTATTCGCTCGAGTGCTTCCGGGTGCGCTTACGCCGTGCGTATCACACGGACGCGGCTACGCGATACGTCACGATCATGAGTTTGGCGCTTACGGGACGCTCTCCGGTGCGCGCCCCGGGGTGCTTCATAGAACTACGCTTTCCGGGGTGCGCACCCGGAGCGCTCCAAGGCAACAAAAAAAATTGAAAAAAAAACAAATTCTGCCTTTGCTATGTCTCAAGATATATGCACAAGTGGTTTTTACAAATGTAGCCCAATGTAGGCCAATGTAGCCCAATGTAGCCCAATGTAGCCCAAAGATGGCCTCCAGAGACAAAAAAAACAAATGTAGCCCAAATATCAGCCAGATGTAGCCCAAATATAGCCCAAAGACAGAATGTCCCAGAGTGTTCTAAAGAACAACTAGAGTGCTAACAGTTTTACATATAAACTGAGACTTATAGTTAGGAATTAGCATTTAAAAAACCTTTGAAATTCGATGAAAAAACCATAGGTTTCACACCAGTTATAGTTAGGAATTAGCATTTAAAAAACCTATTAAATTCACAGAAAAAAACATAGGTTTCACACAAGTTATAGTTAGCTGGAAATTTTACTGACATAAAACCATTGAAATTCCAACGTTATAGTTAGTTGGACTCACTATAACTTGCGCGTGTAATGCACTGCTGATGACATCACATGTTACATCACTCATGACATGGTCAGTGACATCACTCATGACATCACTGAGTTTGGTTTGCTCGACGTGCCTTTGCTATGTCTCAATATATGTGCTCCAGTGGATTTTGAGAAATTAACATTTGAAAAAACAGATATATCTGTGACAGTGTCCCGGTTAGCGCCCCGGTTTTCGTACATGACGCGTAACGGAACTTCGCGAGGAGAAGCGGATTGGCTCCCCGGTGACTGTCAACATTCTAAACAGTCCGGAGCGGCCGCCATCTTGTGTCTCACAAAAAAAGTTGCACAGTATATTTTAAGTCTCAGTTTATATTTTATTTTGATGTCATCAGTGATGTCATTGAGATGTCATCAGTGATGTCATCAGCGATGTCACTGACCATGTCATGAATGATGTAATATGTGACATCATCAGCAGTGGATTGCGGGTGCGCGATATATAGTTAGTGCAACTATCTATATATGCGAATTTCAATGGTTTTGTGCGAGTAAAATAGGGTTTTGTAAATGCTTATCCCTAACTATATATGGTCTATAACCTATGGTTTTTTCAGTGAATTTTCAAGGTTTTGTAAATGCTAATTCCTAACTATATATGGTCTATAACCTATGGTTTTTTCAGTGAATATATATATATATATATATATTACCTACTAGCGGTCGACAAGTGGGTAGTTATAGTTAGGATTGTTTTCTATAGGAAGTCCGCAACATTCTATTGGGAATAACTTTGGCGCCGGTTGAGGAATCTGCCTGTAATTTTCCTTAAATTTGCCTCGCTGCGCTCCTTCCCTGAAAGTTTAGGGGGGATTCGTCAAGCGGGGGCCGAGATAAAAGGGGGTCCCAAAACGTGTTTTCCCCATGTTAATTTCCATAGGGCGGTTGGACTCACTTTTAGCCCAAACGTCTGAATGGATTTCCACAAAACTTGGCAAAATTGTAGGGACTGGTAGCCCGATGTGCCTTTGCTATGTCTCAAGATATGTGCTTCAGTGAATTGTGAGTAATTTAGGTTAAAAAATATATATATATATATATATCTGGGTGGAGCCTAACCACACATCTGATCTGATTGGCTGTCAGCACTTCATCCAAGAAGTGTTGGCAGCCATCTTGGGACCAATATACATGATAGCACCTCATTAAAAAGCATTGTAGTTAATAGAGGGTTTTAGGAAGTTATAAATTATTTGTTGATGGTACCATACTCATTTTAGGAATTGTGGTGTGTTCAACGGTGATTTTACCATGTGAAAAAGCCTTCTGCTGTGATATCATGAATCATGTTTGAAAGAAAACTAATATCTCATGATTTTCCCAAAGTGGTTTGGAAGGGGATCTATAAGCTAAACTGAAAGCATATTTTCTGTAAATTCACATTATCTTTCTCAGTCATGTGAGAATGAAGTCTGACATTCTCAGTAAAACATGTACATCCAACAAGGACAGAGACTGTCAGTTGATTCCTTTGTTTTCTACTGCAGCCTCCTAGAGTGTTCTAAAGAACAACTAGAGCGCTAACAGTCCTACTTTTTACAAAGGTATAGCATACCTGAAGCCATCGTGATGGGAATAAAGTGGTAACTCTTAAAACATTTAATTAAAAAGGAACAAAATGAGGGGGTATATTATGCCATAGAAAGTATTATTAGTGCTGCAGAAAGAAAAAAGAGGGCACATTTTGAGTGACTTCTCAAATCCTCTTCTATTTCATTAAACAATTCTGACATGCAGTCTCCCAAGATGGCCACCAGAGACAAAAGAGCCCAAATGTAGCCCAAATATCACCCAGATGTAGCCCAAGTATAGCCCAATGACAGAATGTCCCAGAGTGTTCTAAAGAACAACTAGAGTGCTAACAGTCCTACTTATTACAAAGGTATGGCACACCTGAAGCCATCTTGATTGGAATAAAGTGGTAACTCTTAAAACATTTAATTTAAAAAGGAACAAAATGAAGGGGTATATTTTGCCATAGAAAGTATGCTTAGTGCTGCAGAAAGAAAAATTAGGGCACATTTTGAGTGACTTCTCAAATCCTCTTCAATTTCATTAAAAAATTCTGACATGCAGACTGAAACATGCACTTTGAATACCAGCAGCAGACTTCCCTGGTGAGCAGTAGCTTTACTACAGTGATCTAATGAGCAACTAGAGTGCTAACATTCAGAATTTATGGCAAATGTGTGACACATCTGAATGCCTTCTTGATGGAACCAAAGTAAACAAGCATTGAAAATGCAATAAATCTCGCCCTCGTTTAAGTTAAAGCCATTCTGTTTGTAATGAGGTGGCTTTTTAGCTTTGCTTTTATTAGTGTTTTTTAAACTTTCATGTAAATGACATGCGTTTGTATGCATATATGTATATGTATGCATGCATTTATATTTGTATTTATATAGATATACAGATTATATATGTTTATATATGTATGTATATATATATATACATACATATGCATATATATGCATATATATATATATATGTGTATATGTGTGCGTGTAGAGAGAGGTAGAAAGGTAGAGGTGTAGAGATTGAGAGGTAGAGGTAGAGAGGTAGCGGCAGAGAGGTAGAGACTAGTAGAGAGACAAGTAGAGAGAGGTAGAGAGGTAGAGAGTAGAGAGTGAGTAATAGAGAGTAGAGAGTGAGTAGTAGAGAGTAGTAGAGAGCAGTAGAGAGAGTAGCAGAGAGTGAGTAGTAGAGATTAGTAGAGAGTGAGTAGTAGAGAGTAGTAGAGAGTAAATAGTAGAGTGAGTAGTAGAGAGCAGTAGAGAGTGAGTAGTAGAGAGTAGTAAAGAGTGAGTAGTAGAGTAGTAGTAGAGAGTGAGTAGTAGAGAGTGAGTAGTAAAGAGTAGTAGAGAGTGAGTAGCAGAGAGAGAGAATAGTAGAGAGTAGTAGAGAGTGAGTAGTAGAGTGAGTAGTAGATACTAGTAGAGAGAGAGTAGTAGAGAGTGAGTAGTAGAGAGTAGTGGAGAGTGAGTAGTAGAGTGAGTAGTAGAGAGTGAATAGTAGAGAGAGAGTAGTAGAGAGTGAGTAGTAGAGAGTGAGTAGTAGAGAGTAGTAGAGAGTGAGTAGTAAAGAGTGAGTAGTAGAGAGAGAGTAGTAGAGAGTGAGTAGTAGAGAGTAGTAGATAGTGAGTAGTAGGGAGTGAGTAGTAGAGAGAGAGTAGTAGAGAGTAGTAGAGTAGTAGAGAATGAGTAGTAGAGAGTGAGTATTTGAGAGTAGTGAAGTAGTAGAGAGTAAGTAGTAGAGAGTAGTGGAGAATATTCCAAAGTTTGGCACAGCACCACTTGCACAATAAGTCCAATCAAATCATATCACTTAGAGTCCTTATTGAAGCGCTGAATCTTGGTGTATATTCAAATGCTTTTATTTTCCTTAAGTTTATGTACCACAGCCAGCCGAAACGTTTCGTTCTGTACAACAGAACTTCTTCAGGGCGTTCTTATTTCCTTCAAGTTATGTCGGTATCCTGTTGTCATATAACTAGATATTTCTTCCAAATGTTAGACAAGACGTAAGTACATTCTTATTCAAAGTGACTAGGTATCAATTTTACCCACACAATTCGGGCAGACTTGAGTAATTTATAGCATCCTCAAAGTCAGTCTTTCAAAAATTCCAAAGTATAGGACTTGATAATCCAAATCCGAATGTTTCTCAAGAAAAGTCATTTTCAATTGTTCGGAATATCGGTGTTTGGGCAGATATGACACAGGGACCCCCAGTATGCAAGGGGAATTAGTCCCCCCTCTGCAAACGCGCCAGTGGCCTGCATTGCAGAGAGGTGTAAAAAGGGGCAAAGCCTCATTACACCTTTGTGCAATGCAGCCCCCTGGCGCATACTGGAGGTTCCAGGTGGGCTAGTTGGCCCCCAGTGACCCCTAGTATGCAAGAAGAATTAGTTCCCCCTCTTCAAACATGCACAGGGGCTGCATTGCAGAGAGGTGTAAAAAAGGTGTGCCCTCATTAAACCTCTCTGCAATGCAGCCCCCTGGCGCATACCGGAGGCTCCTGATGGGCTAGTTGGCCCCCAGGGGCCCCCAGTATGCAAGGGGAATAAGTTCCCCCTCTTCAAACATGCACGGGGGCTGCGTTGCAGAGAGGTGTAAAAAGGGGCGTGGTTAATCAGTTTAATACTTTGCTCTCCATAGCAAATTGTCCTTCCACAAAATTTGCAAACAATTTCGAAATCTCCAAACTGGATTTGGATGTTTGGGACCATCTCACTTGTCTCTGGACCCGATGGAGTGGGTTGCTTACTTTGGGAGGTGCTGGGTGAAGATTGGGGAGGGTTTCTGGTCAGTTCTCTGACCTCTGCCGCAGCATAGTTGTTTGGGTGCCGGCGTTGCATGTGGCGAATCATGGTGTTGTTGCCGAAAGAATACTTTTTGGCAGGGTTCCCCCTGGAAAGTACAGTGCCAAAGATCAGACAAGTAACCTTTGGCGCATTAACTTTCTTGAGGCCCCTTGGGATTTTAAAAAACTCCCAGACAATGTGCTCCTTTGGCTTATAGGTGGTAGTATCTTCAGGCAGATACCGCCTCTCCTCCTCCTCTTCTTCTTCTCCACCACTGTGGTGTTGTGGTGGTCCTTGTGGTGGTGGTGGTGGTGGTGGTGGTTGAGATGCTCCTGCTGCTGCTGCTACTGTAGCCATTTCTCAGTACAAATAGGTACAAATAGGTCTGCAAACAGGTCTTCCTCAGTCAAAGTAAAAAGTCAAAATGAGGAAAAAAGGTGGGGGCTTTCATCTTTTTGAAAACAAAACTGTCCTGCACCAATGAAAAGTGTTATTTTCAGATCACATGACACTGGCTTTATCATTTGGAAACCAAAACTGTCCTGAACCAATGAAAAGTGTTATTTTCAGGTCACATGACCCGACGCGCTTACGCTACGTGCCCCGGGCCGCACCCGGGTCGCGCCCGGGGGCGCCTATTTAGCGCGATCGTATGCGCTCGAGTGCTTCCAGATGCGCTTACGCCATGCGTATCACGCTGACACGGCTACGCGATACGTCACGATGATGTTTTCGTTCACGGCAATAGCGCTAACGGGACGCGCACTGGTACGCGCACCGGGGCGCGCCGCATGACTGCGCTTACCGGTGCGCTCCAGGGCTAAAAAAAAACCATGAACAATATACATAAAAAAATAGTATTACATAAATATACAATATAGGATTCATTATAAAAAATATTACATTTCATAGCTATAGAAATTTGCTATTAAAAAACCTTTGAAATTCACTGAAAAAAACATAGGGTTGAGGCCCTATATATAGTTAGGAATTAGCATTTAAAAAACCTATGAAATTCACTGAAAAAACCATAGGTTTCACACGTTATAGTTAGGAATTAGCATTTAAAAAACCTTTGAAATTCACTGAAAGAACCATAGGTTTCACACATATTACATCACTCATGACATGGTCAGTGACATCACTCATGACATCACTGATGACACCATCCTTGTGACAGAGTGACAGACCTCCTTTCAGTGTAATATAACCCTTGAAACACATATTCTAAAATAGAAACTAACATTTTCAAAAAAATTGAGATACCCATACCAGTTACAACAACCAATTCAGTAATTCCACCATCTATATACACATCCACTCATTCACCAACAGTTCTATATAGTCACTCATACATATACTCACTCATCATATGCAGTGATACACCTATACATCCTGTTACAGACCAACAGTCATCCAAAAGTTACTCACACACATACTCACACATGCAAATAAACTATTGAACATCCATTTATTTGCATATACAACTATACACACACTACCACCTTACTTCTAAGGAAACTTACACATACTTACTCTCTTAAACAATCACTCATAGAAACACATACTTCTTTAAACAGGAACTCTTACAATCTCTCGCTCTCACATATACTCACTTTTATACATCAAAACTCACATATACTAGATTAAAACATATGTAGTTACTGATAAAGACACTAGTTAGACAGTCATTCACTCACTAACACACACATATGCACACTCATCCACCCATACAGTCCTGCACATATGCTGTTTTCAAAACACATACAAACAGTGAGTCAGTCATTGATGCATCTATGTGCTAAGTAATACCCCCACCAAACCATACAGACACTCATACTGATACTAAAAAAACATCTAATTACCAATATACACACACATGTAGCTACTCACCAACCCATGCAGCCACTTATACACAAAGTGAAACACTGATACATATATTTAAATATTTAAACATTATTGGCTAATATATGTATTCACCCTAGGAAGCGCAGCGGACGAGCGCAGCGGGCGCGCCTAAGGCAAGCCCGTCTGCGCCCGTCCGCGACGGGCCGGGACCAGGGGCCACAACCCCTACATCTCCTGTTACGCAAACCTGGCACTATACCTCCGATGAACTTCGAACCATCAATTCTCAGGTAAACTTGTCTTGTGCTCATAAACACGGCCCACTCGAGCTACCTTCCCAATGCAATGACTGCAAGACTCACCTCAAGCCTAAACCCCCCACATCAAACCAACAACTCTTTAGACTGTTCCTACTGAATTGCAGGTCTCTTCCTAGACACTGCACAGAGCTCTCCCTGTTAATTGAAGAGGAAAAACCGGACGTTCTCTTTCTAACGGAGACATGGCTTACCCCTCACTCTGACCCCGAATTGGTTCAAATCCTGGGGAAGGAATATCAAATTGTAAGACTGGACCGGGAACAGGATAGAGGGGGTGGACTAGCCATCATTTTTAAAGACTGTTTCACCTGTCGCTGCATCCCTAACCCCTTTCCGGAATGTGAAAGCATGTTCTTTACCTTGGAATTCTCCCCCAATTTAAGTTTCTCCGGAACACTTATATACCGCCCACCAGGCACTCCCAAACAGTTCTACGAAACTTTGCCACCGCTAGTCGCCGATTTGGCCCTATCTCCTTCCAACTTCACGCTATTGGGCGATCTCAATATACACTTTGACGACACCAATAACTCCATCGCTAACAAATTAAGCAGGGACCTATCTGCCCTGCAGTTGCTCCAGCTGGTCTCATCTCCTACACATACGAAAGGCCACTTGCTGGATCCAGTTTTCAGCAACTGTCCTCATTTGAAGGCCTGTCCTTCTATAGCACTTCCTTGGACAGACCATGCCTTAGTCCCGTTGCTCTGGACAACAGAGAAACCTACACTCCCAACACCCACTGTCCAAGAAACCCGAAATTGGTCTAAAATACCGCTGGCCCAGTGGACCCAGGAACTACAAAAATCTATTCCCTCAATCGGCCAGACCCCCTCACAGGCCAATGAAATATTCAATTAATGGATCCAGAGTTCCCTAAACGCCACGCTCCCCTTGAAGAAAACAGTTTTCAAAAGATCTAGAATTTCAGCTCCCTGGTATTCCATCGAACTAAGGGAGAAAAAGCGTTTCTGTAAGAGACTGGAACGCAAATGGCGACTAGGATACGCGGAAACAGATAAAACTATTTACAGATACGCCATCAGACTATACAAAAAAGACATAAAAAGTGCGCAATCATCATACTACTCTAACCAGATCGCAGAGGCCAGCTCCAGCTCGAAAGAGATATACAAAATAGTCAAAAGCCTCACCACCCTCCCTACCCCTCCGTCTATAACGGAGAATCCACAGCTCCGCTGTGAAGACCTGGCTAATTTCTTCTCTCAGAAAATCAACCTTATTTACTCTTCATTTCCATCTACAGAACAGATTGTTCTGACTAAAGCACTCCCTGGTCCCCCTCATAACCACTCACCCTATCACCCTCCGGTGTTGGAGGAATTCCCCCAGTTGCAGGCAGATCACCTCACCTCCCTCATGCACCAAGTGAAGTCGGGCTCCCCCAGAGACCCAGCACCCCCATATGTTCTAGTCTCGGCTATTCAAACCATCCTTCCCACACTGCTTGGAGTACTCAATACCTCGATCGCTACCAGCACAGTACCAACAGCGTGGAAGCAGGCTATGGTGAGGGCCCTGGTCAAAAAACCTAACCTTGACACCAAGAACTTCAACAATTTCCGCCCGATCTCCCTGCTGCCTTGGGCAGCCAAAATCCTGGAGAAACACATAAACAGTATAGTAACAACTTTTCTCGAACAATACCAACTGCTCGATCCATCCCAGACTGGCTTTCGCCCCAAGCATGGGACCGAGACGGCACTGCTGGCAGTCACGGAGGAGTCCAGGAGAATCGTAGATCGGGGAGGATCGGTGGCAATCATCCTCCTCGATCTAAGCGCCGCATTCGATACCGTTAACCACGGTATCCTCTTGCAGCGTCTCCTGGACATCGGAATATCTGACAGAGCTCTGGAGTGGCTCAAATCCTACCTGAGCGATAGATCCTTCCAGGTGTACGAGGGCAATGTCACCTCCTCCAGCAAGCCTCTGGGGTGCGGAGTCCCGCAGGGATCATCCCTAAGCCCGACGTTATTTAACGTCTACATGAGGCCGCTGGCTGAGATCGTCCGCCCGTTTGGTATTAAGATCGTTACCTACGCGGACGATACCCAGCTGGTGGTCTCCTTGGCACAGGCAGGCGGTCCCTCGGCGAATGTAGATCTCGCAGGTTGCCTGGAGACGGTCAAAAGCTGGATGACCAAGTCTTGTCTCAAACTTAATGGAGACAAGACAGAGCTCATGCTCCTGGGTCACACTTTACCATCTACCATAGACACTCTCTGGCCCCCCAGCTTAGGTCCGGCTCCAGCTCCCAAAGACGCTATTAAGAGCCTTGGTGTCTGGCTCGACAGGTCCCTGTCCTTTGACCAACAGGCAACAAAACTTTCTGCCACTTGCTTCTGCATCTTGAGAGTCATCAGGAAGATCCTGCCTCTACTCCCCTTTGAAGCAAGAAAAACCGTAGTCCTGGGCCTGATCCAATCGCGGCTGGACTATGGAAACGCATTGTATCTCGGAGCTCCTGACTTCACTTTACGCAAACTACAATTAATACAGAACTGCGCAGCCAGAACACTTTTACAAATACCCCGCAGATCCTCAGTAAAACCAGGACTAAGGATACTGCACTGGCTCCCCGTAAAGGAAAGAGTAGATTTCAAATCACTCTGCATCGCACACCAGACTTTCTGGTCTCGAGGCCCGGCTATCAATCTCCCTCTCATCACACCCTACCTACCCACTAGACAGCTGCGTTCCACCTCTGCTAATCTAGCCACTGTGCCGCAAATAAAGAAATCAAGGTCCGGAGGCCGTTCCTTCTCCTACAATGTCGCAAAAAAGTGGAACGCCTTGCCTCAGCATCTCAGATCAAACCCTGACATTCTCTCCTTCCGCAAACAGCTGAAAACGCTACTGTTTACTGCATAATCAATGAAGCTGAATCTGCCTTCCTTCCAACTTAAACCTCAGCAATATTCTTAGCGCTTGGACGCCTCAGGGCAGCTACCCGCGCTTTAGAAATCCGAATTCATTCATTCACTAAGATACACTTAATAAGCCAGATAACCAATCATTTTTTTTTTTTAAAACATCCTTTTAGACACTTATTTAAACATTTATTCTTCCATCGACCTTTACATATACATATATAAAACATATTTATTTTTCAGAAAAACACACATTCACTGGATGGTGTCATCAGTGATGTCATGAGTGATGTCACTGACCATGTCATGAGTGATGTAATATGTGACGTCATGAGCAGTGCTTTGCAGGCGCGCAAGTTACAGTGAGTCCAACTAACTATAACGTGGGAAGTTCAATGGTTTTATTTCAGTAAAATTTCCAGCTCACTATAACTGGTGTCAAACCTATGGTTTTTTCAGTGAATATATATATGATGTGATCAAGGGCAGTTCCTACCCGAAACGCGTCGTGCCTGAATATACCTGTACATGGATAATAAACTTTTCCTGTGACACTCGATAAGCTGCGTGGTGGTCCGTGATTCCTGTGGTCAAAAACCGTTTCAAGCAGAGACTTACGTCGTTTGATGAATCTTCATGAAATTTCCCAAACGAATTCTTTGTCATATCAGCTCCTATGTTGAAAATATGGAGGCGATTCTTCAAGGGGGGCTGAGATGTAAGGGGGGTCCCAAAACGTGTTTTCTCCATGTTAATTTCCATTAGAAATTTTAGACAAGGTTACAGGTCGAAAGGGTGAACGGAATTACCCCAAATTTGGCAGGGAGAAGGGCCTTTGTCTAGAAAGCACGCTTTTGTTTATTTGGTGTAAATCCGTTCAGTAGTTTTGGAGAAATATTGAAATTTACAGATATCGATATTTGGGAATTCTGCCATCTGATTGGCTGAGGCGTTACGAGCACGAGGTTGGTGCTTATTGGCTGTGAGCGGTGCAAGCGGTTGCAACTAGGATGTGTTGGCCACCATTTTGTGATTCAGTTGAAGCGAGGAAGGGGAAAAAAGGGTGAAAAGAGAAGGAAAGAGGAGGATAGGAGCACTGTAACCTCTGTGGGGTAGTGCGAAGCGAAGTAGTCACTCCTACCGGTCGGAAGGTGGGGTGTTGCTCAGAGTGACATGATGCTGAGATGAGATGCTGCTACACTCAGGTATGAAACCAAGTGCCTAAACCGTGAGCTCATTGCTGTAAAGTGATGTGGTCTGGTCTTTGTAGCATACGTGTGGAAGTAGTGTTAGTAGGCGTTTATACCATACAGGGAGTGGGAAGTGAACTACTGACCGCTACCGTGCGTTTATACTATACCGGAAGGGAAGTACTCACGCCTTCTGGTGTGAAGACTCTGGGATCAAACTGAGCTGATTGGTGTAAAGCGATGGGCTCTGGGCGCTGCAGCATACTGGCCGCTGTAGTATAACTGTGTAAATAGTGTTAATATGCGTTTATAGTATACAGGGAGTGGGAAGCGTACTAATCAACCCTACTGGTCTGAAGAATCAGGGTTTACACCGTGAGCCTAAATCATGAGTTCATCACTGTAAAGTGATGTGTTCTGGGCGGTTTAGCATACCTGTGAAAGTTGTGTTAGTTTGCGTTTATACAATGCAGGGTGTGGAAAGTGAACGACTCAACCCTCCCGGTCTCAAGACTCGTGAATGAAACCATAAGCTCATTGCTGTAAAGTCATGTGCTCTGTGTAGTATTGCAATGTAAGTCATAGTAGAATGTTAGTATGTAATGCTACTAGAATGTAAGTATGTAATGTTAGAATGTTGGGCTTTCATGAGGGGAATCTTGGAGAGTTTGTACATGGTGCTGGAGAAGATGGTTGCTTTGTTGTCTGGTCCTGTTAGTGGCTGTTTAAGCTGTCTTGTTTTCCTGCAATAAATCTACTTATTGGATCCACTGCTGTCTGCCTCTTCAGTACATAAATTTGCTGACAAGCGGGAGAATGTGAAAAGGAGGCAGCACTCACCAATATTTCTAGCTTGCTTGTGTTATGCTGAATACCTGTTTTCTTTGTGAAGCTGTTTTTACTCATCCTAGGGTCGTTGGCTCATTGAACTATGTCATCCGACCTCTGGTAGGATTTATATTTTTATATTTTGAACTTCCTCTGCCTCTTCAGTTCCCTCTGGTCGTCGATTACACGTGTGCAAGTAGTGTTAGTATTGGTTTATACTAATTCTGTAGTTATGCAGTAACCAATGCATCATGGCCCTAGGGAGCACCACATATAGGCGCAGCTCATACAATGTCTCAAGGTGTGCATCCGTGGGGCATTTATGTTTGCTATAACAGGGCGGCAGCATGGCTTCCACCCTGTGATAGCAAATCCTTGTTTGGCTAGTTGAAGCAAGACGAAGAAACTCTCATATTGCTTCAATAAAGCGGATTCGAATGGTAAAAATGGAGAAAAAAATGAAGCGGGATCTCACCCGTTCATTTAAATGAGCCCCCTGGTGGGTAATATTCTGGGGCCAATCCTATTATTATATTGCAGGGTCTGTGCAGGACTGGGAACCTCAATCTCACATGTAAATTAGGCGCATGAGGGCACAGAGAAGTTTCGAAGCCTAGGGGATCGCCACCTCCCCGGGTATTGTTTACTAATTGTTCGGGGGGCTTCGAGGCCAACTGAAGTCCGGGTATCGCTACCCTCCGGGGCTTTACTTAAATATGCTGGACGGGCCCCCAGTTTGTGAAGCCTCGGTGGTTGTAGGCAGTGCCTTTATGTTTGTAATCACACGGGCAGTACTCATGGTGTTGTAATAAAGTGATACACGCATAGAATCCTTGCAGTTGTAGAATTCCGAAGGCTTTATTTATGTAATAGTCTGTTGGTTTATATTTGGTAGGTGCAGCACAAAATTACAAATGATTTCCCTCGTAACCTCCCATAAACAGACAAATTTCACAATAAACCACAGACAAGTGTTGTCAGAAAAAGAAGACGGATACACTCACTTATTTATTGGTAAAACAAATAACCTTTGTTAAAACAACACAAATAAATGAAAACCCAACTTTATTTGAAGAAACAACAGTATAACATGAAATAAGTGTCTGGGACTCCCCTTGAAGCAGTGTAAAAAACCAACAAGACAAAAATGAAACATAAGTATGTGTGCTATGTCCAAGAGAAAAAGAAAGGTAGTCAGAATGAAAGGAAGATAGTGAGAATGGGAAAGAGAGGGAGTGGGTGGAAGAGAGAAGGGGAGGGAGAGTCAAAAGAACAGAGGGAAGGGGAGGGAGTGTCAAAAGAACAGAGGGAGGAGTAGACAGAGCATCTATCTACTACACTCAGCCCTCACTGTTTACCACCCGTCACCCGTGTCTCTAGGACGCTGGGGTCCGTGAGAAAGAGTGCGGTCCAGCAAGTACTTAAAACGAAACAGGTATGAATGAGGCCAGAGATTACTTTATTATCTACAGAAATATTGCTTGCCTGCACCTGTGCACCCAGGCTGCTGCACCCCAGCCCCTCCCCCCACACTGTGCTCAATTGTATTTCCTGCGCACCGAGGCTTCACTGCTCACCTGCCACCATCGGTGTGTCCAACAACGTGCCGGTGCAAGCTCCGACTCCAAGGTGCCTCTGTAGGGTGGCACAGCAGGTCTCCGGTTGGGGAGGGTGTCTTGATACCACAATGGGAGGGGTCAGAATGCCCAGGGCATCCTCACGGGGTGAGCACCTGCTCCATCCATTTCGGTGCAACAAATTTAGTGTCTGAAAAGGGAATACAAATATAATGGTGGAAACGTCTAAAGAAATATGAAGGTTTGTTTGAAGCTGAATAGAGGACACCAGTTGAGTGCATCCTTCCTTTTTGAAGTACGATCTACCAACTGTTAGTGGTAATCGTAGTTCAAAGAGGAGTTGGAGTGCTAGAGAATACACAAGGTTAAATTATAATATGTTATGCCAACGTTTACATACAAAGGAACAGAGCACATGCTAGAAGCATAATGTGTGTGTGTAATGCAGTGGCGCAAGCCTGTGTGCATGTGCACTTAGTAATCAGCTCACTACAGTGCCCTAAAAGGCAGTGCCACGTGTCTGTAGGGCAGCGCTGCCCGCTGGCTCAGGCCTACAGTACTGTCCAGCAGGTCCTTAAAATGAGAGAGAGATGTGACTGAATGAGGTCAGAGATCACATCATTACGCATGGCAACATCACTTGTTCGCAGCTGCGCACCTAGGCTGATGCACCACTCCTGCAGAACTGCGCTCCACACATGTATGTAGGGCAGTGCTGCCCGCAGGCTCGGGCCTACAGTACGGTCTAGCAGGTCCTTAAAATGAGACAGAGATGTGACTGAATGAGGTCAGAGATCACATCATTAGGGAGGGCTATATCGCTTGTTTGCTCCTGCGCACCCAGATGATGCAGCCCACCCTTCCCACAGCACTGCATTCAACACGTGTCTGTAGGGCAGTTCTGACCGCTGGCTCAGGCCTACGGTACAGTCCAGCAGGTCCTTAAAATGAGACAGAGATGTGACTGAATGAGGTCAGAGATCACATCATTACGCATGGCAACATTGCTTGTTCGCAACAGCACAATCAGGCTGATTCACCCCACACCTCCCGCAGCACTGCGCTCAACACATGTCTGTAGGGCAGCGCTCCCTGCTGGCTCAGGCCTACAGTATGGTCCAGCAGGTCCTTAAAATGAGATAGATATGTGACTGAATGAGGTCAGAGTTCATATCATTACGCATGGCATAATCGCGTGTTGCACCTGTGCACCCAGGCTGCTGCACCCTAGCTCCATCACCCGCACTGTGCTCAATTGTAGCTCCTGCGCACTGAGGCTTCAGTGCTCACCTGCCACCATCAGTGTGTCCAATGATGTCCCAGTGCAAGCTCCGACTCCAGAGTGCCTGTATAGGTTGGCACAGCAGGTGTCCGGTCGGGGATGGTGTCTTGACACCACGATGTAGGGTGTCAGAATGCCCAGGGCATCATCACGGGGTGAGCACCCGCTCCGCCCATTTCGGCACAACCAATTCATTGTCTATAAAGGGAGAAAAAATATTATGGTGGAAACGTCTGGAGGTAAATAAAGGTTTATTTGAAGCTTAATAGAGAACATGAGTTCAGTGCACCCTTCCTTCTTGAAGTACAATCTCCCAACTGTTAGTGGTAAGCGTGGTTCAAAGAGGAGTTGGAGTGCACGAGAATACACAAGGTTAAATAATAATATGTTAAACCAACGTTCACATACAAAGGAACAGAGAGCATGCTAGAAGCATAATGTGCGTGTGTAATGCAGTGTCGCAAGCCTGTGTGCATGAACACTTAGTAATCAGTAGGGGTGGGCGGCCAGCTACGCTCCGTCTGCGGAGTGTGCGTAGTGCCGCCCACTCCGCATTTTGCGGAGCTGGCGGAGCCAGGCGGCACTCCGCAGACGGAGCGTAGCTGGCCGCCACCCGCCTCCCTCCCGCCCTCCCTAAATACTTTGAAATAAAGAAATGAAATAATTTAAAAAGCACTTACCTTGCCGCCGCTGCCCGCCGCGTCCCCGGGGCTCACTTACTTCCGTCTTCCGTCTTCCGTACTAATGCGCATGCGCGGGCGGCCGCGCATGCGCATTTTCACGAGAAAATGCGCATGCGCGGCCGCCCGCGCATGCGCATTAGTACGGAAGACGGAAGATCGCGAGCCCCGGGGACGCGGCGGGCAGCGGCGGCAAGGTAAGTGCTTTTAAATTATTTTATTCTTTTATTTCAAAGTATTTAGGGAGGGCGGGAGGGAGGCGGGTGGCGGGGCTGGCGGCCAGTGGTGTTTGCGGAGTGGGGCTACGCGGAGTGCGGAGGTGGGCGTAGTTTCTCGCCCACTTCGCGTAGCTCCGCGAAGCCCCACTCCGCGAACTCCGCCCAGGGTTAGTAATCAGCTCATTAAAGTGCCCTAAAAGGCAATGCCACATGTCTATAGGGCGGTACAAAAGGGGGTGGTGATGGACGGAGCATCTGAATCAATCAAACAATCCCACCCAGTCAAAAGATCTGGGTTTAATCCATCACCGTTCTTTAGCCCACTCTGCCACCCCAGTTCAGACATGGCTATATGCAAATCAGTCTGACCCTGTGCCTCATGGGAACAGTCCAGCCCGAACTGACAAGCCATGTCTTCCCTGGTCCGGAAACAAGCTTCCGAGGACCGGTTTCTGGCATTCCAGCCGTCGTCAGCCCGGCTTGCTTGAATCCAGTGGAAAAGTGAGCAAGGGACTCACGTCTGAGCATACCCTGCCACACTTATGGCGGCCAAAAGCGGTACAAAAGGGGGTGGTCGCAAGCCTGTGTGCATGAACACTTAGTAATCAGCTCATTAAAGTGCCCTAAAAGGCAATGCCACATGTCTATAGGGCAGCACTGCCCGCTGGCTCAGGCCTACAGTACGGTCCAGCAGGTCCTTAAAATGAGGAAGAGATGTGACCGAATGAGGTTAGAGATCACATCATTACAGAGTGCAACATCCCTTGTTCGCAGCTGCGCATCCAGATTGATGCACCCCACCCATCCTGCAGCACTGCGCTTAACATATGTCTGTTGGGCAGCGCTGCCCGCTGGCTCAGGCCTACAGTACGGTCCAGCAGGTCCTTAAAATGTTTTCAGAGATATGACTGAATTAGGTCAGAGATCACATCATTATGCATGGCAACATCGCTTGTTCGCACCTGTGCAGCCAGGCTGATGCACCCCACCCCTCCCGCAGCACTACACACAACACGTGTCTGTAGGGAAGCGCTGCCCACTGGCTCAGGCCTACAGTACAGTGCAGCAGGTCATTAAAATGAGACAGAGATGTGACTGAATGAGGTCAGAGATCACATCATTACGGAGGGCAATATCGCTTGTTCACACCTGCGCACCCAGGCTGATGCATCCCACCCCTCCCGCAGCACTGCGCTCAATTGCAGCCCCTGTGCACCCAGGCCCCACTGCTCACCTGCTGTAATTGTTGTTTGTCCATACACGACGGGCAGCAGTGTTCACAATTCAGATGCAGTGTGGATTGCAGGATGGTGTTTACCTCATGGATACCTTTCGAAAGACGACGTTTAGTAGGGTTCACAATTCATGTCCAGTGTTGATTGCCAGGATGGCATATGCCTTATGGATCCCTTTTTTTCATTGCTCATTGTGATATGCGAGGTGGATGCAGCCATATCACCTTAGGCAGTGTGGAGGAACTGGGACATGTGTGTCGTCGTTATCCTATTTATACGTCCGCAAAGTGGGCTGGGCTTGCGTATGCCAGGCTAGCATAGGGGTGTAAATAATTGTTCCAGGGACCTGGGCGTTGTTCAGTTCCTGCCTGGCGAGGAAGTGTACTTATGTTTGTTTCTGTTGCAGTTTTGACATCTCAGAATGCGCAGTTTACATTAATGTAGCATGTACTGGGAGGGCGGCAAATATCGCTAATGAGATGTTGTTCGAAAACATTGAATAACCAACATCACATGTAGTGTCAGTCTTGTGGATATGTGCAGACACGCATGTCAATGTTGTGCGGTATTATTGAAAGTGTTGCTATTGAGAAGCGCACACATGTGAATGTGCTCGGATGGAGAGAGGATCAGCAGTGAGGCTACGTCATACATAGTGATAACGTTCATTACAGTCAAGCAATGCACGTCAAATGTGAATCTGAAAGTCTCACATATGACACACTACTATACTGGTAAAGCCTGACAACAGAGCATATAGCAATACACATCTACACATTACTGTTTTCTGTTTGTCACATGTGATCCAGGATGTGCACTCTGCGCGTGGCTGATGATACCCCTTCGAGCTAACAATACCCAGGCCGAAAGGCAGCACAATAATGTGTACACACACATACCAGGGGCATCGTGTAACACACATTTGTTTTTTGATGTAACGTTTGAGATGCATGGCCATCACACGTGGAAGGCTAATGTACAGACCATGAATATTGATCAAGATGATGGTTGCATGTTGTGTGTTGTATAACATATGTGTCCACAGCAAAAACACTTTTCCAAAAGCTCTCTAAGCAGAAGGGGTGTGTCTCATCAAACGCTGTAGAGAGAATGACTAAAATTGGTGGGGTGCTCCAACTCTTACAATGGGAAATGTTATGAACTAATCAAATGCTTTTTTCAAGATCACGTGGCAATCGCCTATCGAGGGCGCAAGAAGGCCTCAACTGACGCGATTTTGAGAAATTATATTTATCATAATATAAGTTTATTACAGTTAGAAATATATAAATGTTTAAAATATTTTAGATTATCGCTAATTCTCATATACAGTTTAAAGTTATTTGAATTTAGTTTTGAGACATTAAAAGAAAAACGAAGGAATGACGTATCCAGCGTGACACCATACTTCTATGACATAACACAGGGCCTAGCAGCGTGCACTCGTCGCATACGCAATGCACAGCGGGAGCGACCCCATACATACATGACGTAACTCGCAGCTTGGTACTGTGTACCTGTCGGATACCAAAGTACCAGCTGGCGCGACCTGATGTTATGATGTTATGCGGGACACGGTACCACAAACCCGTCGGATACGAAATGCGCACCATTTACGAGTTTAGCAATATGGCAGATAGGATTCGCGTGGTGATGGAGCTTGGTACACTACTGGTATGGGAGTGCAGTTAAAAAATATATATATATACATATTTTTGGGGGAAGATATGAAACATTACATAATTTTTGAAGTTCAAAAAAAGAAGTATAATAGAGTTCCAAAGTATTACAAAAACAAAAAAAGAAGAAATATAAGTTTTGTAAACCTTAAAATATGAAATTAGCACCTAAAAAAACTTTTGAAAGACACTGAAAAAACCATAGGCTTTACAGACGTTATACTTATGAATTAGCATTTAAAAAACCTTTGAAATTCACCAAAAACATAGATTTCATGGACTTTATAGTTAGTTGGACAATTGACTCATATCAAACCAGAGAAATTCGCCCATTATAGTTAGTTGAGCTAACTATAACTTGCGAGCCCACAATGAACTGCTGATGATGTCACATATTACATCAATCATGACATGGTCAGTGACATCTCTGATGAAATCACTGATGACATCTCAAATGACATCACTGATGACATCATCCCCGTGATAATCTGATGCACATACTGATGCCCTAATATAAACTCTATACCGCTCACTATTTCCTAGGTCTACGCACACATCTCGTCACTTATACATGTAGCTACTCATCAATGCAGGACTATAATATGCACTCATACATCTCTACATGCAGTCACACTCTGCCACTCATCCATAGAGTCACTCACACACCTAGTCAGTCATGCAAAGAATCAATCACATACCCATTTACTCATGTATTTAGTTATACACACCAACTCCATTATTTATACACACACCACATCACTTTTTTATTCAGATACTAACACATATTTACAGTCTTATACAGTCACTGATAGAAGCAGACACCTAATTATACACCCACTCTTGAAATAACTTACTCTCACGTATAGTCATTTATATACTCCAACACTCACATATAGTGCCTTAAAACATATGTAGTTAGTCACAGAAATACCACTGAGACATTCATTCACTCATCAACACACCCATACACACACTAACTCACCCATACTGCCCTCCCCAGATGCACTTTTGAATCCATTTAACCAGTGAATCACCCACTCAGACGTCTATGAACAGACTCATACAAACAGACAGTCAGGGACCCATACGGATACTCAGACAACAAATCAATAGCCCATATAGACACTCATGTAGCTATTCACCAACCCATGCAGTTGCTTACACAGCAACTGAGAGACTAATAGTGACTTTCACTCAGTTTAGTCACTAACTAATGCATTCAGTAAGACACGTTCAATCACTCACTTATACCGTCAGTCACGCACCTACTAAATAATCCCTTCAGGCACTTGTAAATACATTCACTCTTCAATACACCTTGGCATAGATAAATATGAAAAATGTTTAAACTTTACAGAAACACACAATCACTGGATGATGTCATCAGTGATGTCATTTGAGATGTCATCAGTGATGTCATCAGTGATGTCACTGACCATGTCATGAGTGATGTAATATGTGACATCATCAGCAGTGCATTGCCGGTGCGCAAGTTATAGTTAGCTCAACTGACTATAACACGCGAGCTTCTCTGAAACCTTTTTAGTGAATTTCAAAGGTTTTTTAAATGCTAATTCCTAACTATAATGTCTGTAAAACCTATGTTTTTTTCAGTGAATAAATATGTGTGTGTGTGTTTACATATATATGTATATAAATATATATATATATATCCACAGCACTTCCTTTACAGGAAGAAGTGGGTCGCACTTCAGCAATTGTGTTGCAAAATTCCAAAACAATTTATTCCATCGGATTTACGAAGAACATTCAAACACACCAGCACATTTCGTGCATGTGTCCTCCCAAAGTGACAAAATTGAAGAAATAAAAATATGTATATATATATAATCATAATCACATAATCATTCTGGCAAAGTTTGCATTACAATAAGGATGGCATAATAAGGATGGCATGAAAGCGAAATGCTACTTATCCTTTTTGTTTATTTTACATTTATTTTCACATTCACATTTATATTTATCTTTATTTTTATAAACATTGCAATCACTACTTTAACCATAAAGCCCCGCATCCAGAGCTACAGGAAATGACATCATCAAATAATGTTTGTTAAAAAAGTAGAAGGAACAACGGGGGCGTTACCGTGAACAAGTTCTCAGGAGAGAACGAAACACGTTGGTGTGTTTGAGTGTTCACCGCTTCCTTCTGTAGATACCAGGCTCGAGAAGCAGGCCTGGACAGACCCGCAGATACGGTGGGCCTCTCCCCGTCAGGCGTGCAAGGCCCCAAAATATTTACACGATCAGGAAGCACAATGAGGAATGCCTCAGGAAGCTTAAAGTGCAAAGTTCATTTATTTTGCTCTCGAACACTTGCCAACAGCCCCAAACACGAAACCATAGGCAGGTTACAATTCAGGACTGGAGCCTGCACAATGTTCGCTCTTGAATACTGAAAAGCAGAACAGCCGCAACACCTAACTCTAAGCATCGACCCACTGGGGTTTTCATTTTGTACTTAATTACGGCAGGTAACATTGCACCCATCAGGGCTATAAACTACAGATACCATGAGACATTGGGAAACGCCACGCCCGAATGGGCAGGTATTTATAATTGAAAGCGATGTTGTCACTTCCAACTATGCCACTGATGAAAGGACTTAATGTCTTGAAACGCGTCTGGCAGAGCAATCTTTCTGGAGCCTATGGTTTCGTGTTTGGGGCTGTTGGCAAGTGTTCGAGAGCAAAATAAATGAACTTTGCACTTTAAGCTTCCTGAGGCATTCCTCATTGTGCTTGCTGTGTTGAAAGTGTAACATTATTAACAATATGCAGTATGTATTCCACACACACCCCATTGCACATCTACAGACTCATTTAAACACTGTTTAAAAAAAAGAGTTTTCCATGATGTATAGAAGTGTATTTTCCAATATGTTTTAGTTGGTCCACATTTCCATGCAAAACACCATTTTAATTTAGATGGAAGTAATTTCTGTCACTCACTCACTCTTCTTTTTTCCCGCTGCAGAAGTTATTATGTCCTATGTAAGAATAATTTATAAAACCTCTTGATTTTGGAGATGAACCAGAAAAATGTCCTATTCTTCCAGGGATGCTGTCGATTTTTCTATTGATTCATATTGTCCATTTAGACTTAGACTTAGAATATTTTCTGACTTTTACATACCTTGTATAACTCTGCATCACTTTACTTTTTATTTTTGAAATACAACCCCTTAGCTTTCTATTCTTCTAGAACTCAGTAATTAAATGGCCCAAAATAATCTTAAATGTAATTTATTTAATAAGTTGTATTTTTCCTGATTTTGATGTTTTGGAAGGTACCTCATGAAACTGAGGTTTAACTCTGTCTCCGATCCAGATAAATGTGGGAACACTGTTTGAGGTAAATTGTGGAGTGTCATGATTTTGGGGTATACTGTTTTCCTCCCACAGAAATATGTTTATACTGCATATAAGAATGTTTGACAGAAATTGATGAGGAGATCTTTGATAACTCTTAGAAACTGCAAACTCATTTTGGCTTTCTAGAACACCACCCATAATTTGTCTGACAAAAATAACCTTTCAATCTTTTCATCGGACTATGGCATCCTCTATATGAAATGCTTTCAGTTTTACAGCTTTTATTCCTCCACAATGGCATGCAGGTGCATCATACTTTTTACGATTTCTCAAATTAATATGGTACCACCAACAAATGAATTATATTGTTACTAAAATCTGTTATCAACCTTTATATGGGCTCCTTATTAGGACTCCTAACACCTATTATTCACTACAATGCATTTACATGGGGACCATGTCTCTAAGTACTTTAATGGCTTCCACATCATGTTATCCATGTTAAGGCCAGCCAATCAAGGGTTAGAGTCACTATTAACCCCCCTGTGCACTTGGGGTAAGGGTGTACCGATCTTGCTCCCTTTGATCTTTTTTTAATTCAAGTTGAAGACACAGGGATCATGTCCCTGATTCCGGCCATGCCTTTCACAACATATTGTTCAAGTTGTGGCCCGCCAATGAGGACTCTCTCTCTTTCTATAAATAAATAAATAAATAAATAAATATATATATATATATAGTCACTGAAAAAACCATAGGTTATAGACCATATATAGTTAGGAATTAGTATTTACAAAACCTTATTTTACTCACACAAAACCATTGAAATTCGCATATATAGTTAGTTGCACTAACTATATATCGCGCACCCGCAATCCACTGCTGATCATGTCACATATTACATCATTCATGACATGGTCAGTGACATCACTGATGACATCACTGATGACATCTCAAATGACATCACTGATGACATCTCAAATGACATCACTGATGATATCACTGATGACATCTCATTTGACATTACTGATCACATCACTGATGACATCATTCATGTGATAATACGATGAACCTCTTCAGACTCTAATATAACCTTAGATACACTCAGTGTAAACAGACACTTACAGACTGTCACTCATCTATGGAGTTACTCACACACCTAGTCAGTCATGCAAAGAATCAATCACACCTCCATTTCCTCAACTATACAGTTATACACACCTTACTTATTCAAACATATACTAACACATATTTAATCTCTTATACAATCCCTTATACAATCCCTGATACAAGTTCACAATAATCCATACAGCCACTCACACATTCACTGGCTCTTATGCACAGTTATTTATATATGTCAACTCTCACATGTACTGTGTTTTACATATGTACTTACTTTGACATGTAGCACTGAGATATCCATTCACTCACCAATACACTCATGCACACAGTCAACCGCCCATACAGCTGTTTCCACATGCACTTTTGAACCCATACATCTAGTGAATAAACTGCTCACACATCTATGCACAGAGTCATACACCTCCCAGCCACCCACACACACACTCAGTCTCCCATACAAATACTTGGGCAACCAATCAATAACCCATATAGTTACTCATATAGCTACTGATCAACACATGCAGCAGTTTACAGAACAACAGACATAATGATGCACAAATTAAGACAGTTTAGTCACTAACCCATGCACTCAGTGAGACACATTTAATCACTCACTCATACAGTCAGTCATGCACCTACTAAATCCTTCATCCAGACACTTATACATCCACTCATTCTTCAATATGTAAGACATATTTTAACTTTACAGAAACATACAGTCACTGGATGTTGTCATCAGTGATGTCATCAGTGATGTCATTTGAGATGTCATCAGTGATGTCATCAGTGATGTCACTGACCATGTCATGAATGATGTAATATGTGACATGATCAGCAGTGGATTGCAGGTGCGCGATATATAGTTAGTGCAACTAACTATATATGCGAATTTCAATGGTTTTGTGTGAGTAAAATAAGGTTTTGTAAATGCTAATTCCTAACTATTTATGGTCTATAACCTATGGTTTTTTCAGTGAATTTTCAAGGTTTTGTAAATGCTAATTCCTAACTATATATGGTCTATAACCTATGTTTTTTTCAGTGAATTTCAATGGTTTTTTAATAGCAAATATCAAAAGCTGTAAAAGGTATTCTTCTTTTAAAGGAAAAATATATTTTATATGTATTTAATATAATTTTTTTATGTATATAAATTTTTTGAGGGAGCGAATTTATCAACTATCATGCTGAAGAAGAGTGTGGGGGAAAAAAAACAAAGAGGAGGACTAAGGAAAGAACAATCAGTTCAAAAATACAATTGCTTTAAAGCATGAAGTGCTTTTCCACACATTTACATTTAAATAACTCATATTAGAACATACAAAATATCTACAGAGGAGATGGTGTACATTGAATTTTAGACTCTTCATTGGTACCTACATGTTGGTACTTACATCACCCACACAACACAACAGCTCTATTCAGAGCTACCCTACCTCAAAGCACTCTAAAATATTATTTTACTATTTCCCTTGATTTTCCCCTTGTTACGCTTTCCGGAACGCTACCCGGTGCGCTACCCGGTGCGCGGACAGGGCGCTAACCGTGCAAATATATATATTTTTTTACATATATGGGCCTCCTCAGCCACCCTCAGAAAACCTAGGGGGTCAGGATATGTCTCCCGTGCCCCCTTATACCCATTCCCAATATTTTTTATCCTCCATCTTGTGACTAAATTTGTCCGAAACACAAGATGGCGGACTCCCGTTACGCTACCGGTGAGCTACCCGGTTCGCGTTCCGGGTAGCGCTTCCACCGTGAAAAATCGGAAAAAAAATTATTTTATTTTTTTGCCCCGCGGGGCCCTTTAATAGCCCCCACATCAATCCTAGGGGGTCAGGAGGGGTCTACCTTGCCCCTTTCATTCATTTCCCCCTTCGTTTATTTCCACCTCTTGTCTCTCGATACATTCTGTCACTGGGCTATAGTTGGGCTACATCTGGCTGATATTTGGGCTACATTTGTTTTTTTGTCTCTGGTGGCCATCTTTGGGCTACATTGGGCTACATAGGGCTACATTGGGCTACATTTGGGCTCTAACATATATATAGCCCAATGTAGCCCAATATAGATTTTTCAAAGTTAATTTTCGTAAAAACCACTGGAGCATATATCTTGAGACATAGCAAAGGCACATCGGGCTACCAGTCCCTACAATTTTGCCAAGTTTTGTGGAAATCCATTCAGCCGTTCGAGCTAAAAGTGAGTCCAACCGCCCTATGGAAAACTCAATGTTAAAAACACGTTTTGGGACCCCCCTTTTTTCTCGGCCCCCGCTTGACGAAACCCCCCCAAACTTTCAGGGGACGCTCAGAAACAAAATGTGCCATTTGCCTGACAATTTCATCCAATTCCGTCCATCAACGCCAAAGTTATTCAACATAGAATTTTCAGAAATCCCTATTCAAAAAAATCCTAACTATATATACCTACTGGCGACCGCCAGTAGTTAATATATATATTACCTACTGGCGGTCGCCAGTAGGTATATATAGTTAGGATTTTTTCTCTATGGAACTTTTGAATATTCTATGTCTAATAACTTTGGCGTTTGTGGACAGAATCGGCTGAAATTTTCAGGAAAATGGCACATTTTGTTTCTGATCAGCCCCAGAAAATTTGAGGGGGGTTCGTCAAGGGGGGGCCGAGAAAAAAGGGGGGTCCCAAAACGCGTTTTTCCCATTCATTTTTCCATAGGGCGTTTGGCCTCACTTTTAGCTCGAACGGCTGAATGGATTTACACGAAACTTGGCAAAATTGTAAGGACTGTTAGCCCGATGTGCCTTTGCTGGGTCTCTATATATGTGCTCCAGTGGATTTTGAGAAATTAACGTTTTAAAAAACAGATATATCTGTGACAGCGTCCCGGATAGAGCTCCAGTTCGCGTACTTTTCGCGTAACGGAGCTTTGCGAAGCAAAGCTGATTGGCTCTCCGGCGTCTGTCAACATTCTAAACAGTCCGGTGCGGCCGCCATCTTGTCTCTCGGTAGGATCGAGAGACAAGAAGAGGAGAAAAACGAAGGGCCAATTTAATGAAAGGGGGCAAGGTAGACCCTTCTTGACCCCCTAGGAATGATGTTGGGGTTATTAAAGGGTCCCGTGGGGCAAATAAACCAAATTTGATTTTTTGCGGAAGAAGCGCTTTCCGGTTCGCGAATCGGGACGCCAAACGGGAATTCGCCATTTTGTGTTTCATTTTAATTAAATTACAAGATTGAGGAAAAACAATGTGAGAAATGGGTATAAGGGGGTACGGGAGACGTATCCTGACCCCCTATGTTTTCTGAGGGTGGCTGAGGTTGCTCATATATGTTGATACTTGTCTTCCAGCGGCTGCGCGTGAGCGTTTTTTTTTTTTTTTGCTGCGTGACGTCTGTTAACGTTCGATTTGTAGGAAATCAGGAAGTGTTGACCGCCATTTTGACACTGCGAGTAAATATATTGTTAAAAATAATTGTTATAAATTAATCCGTATTGATAAACATTGTCTGCGCCATCTTGCTTTTTTTCCAATGCCACACTTTTGTCGTGCACGGCAGCCATTTTAGATGCCTTGACCAGACCCACTCTCTGAACGCTGCTGATCCTCAGCCTGGCTCCCCACCCTCGCAAGCATCTCCCCCACGCACTGGTCACCCCCGCTCTCTGTCTTATGCATGGGCCATAAACCTCCCCCCATCTGCGCTGCTCTTCCCTGAGAATCACACCCTGTGCCCGCCCGACACCACCCTTTCACCGTATTCACTACCGCACCCTCTGACACTCCTCTTCCTCTGTGTCCGATTGTCCAGGCCGGTCCCAGGCTATCACCTAGCCCTGCGGATGTAGTTTATGGCCTCAACTGTAAAGAATCACCCCTCTTCAAAGGAGTTACAGTAGATCAAGGCCCCCACCCCATGAGATCCGTCACACCACACGCGTTCCTACTATCTGATAACGATCCTGTATTGTGAATGGGGAGGGGATTCTCACTGTAAGGGTGTGTGGGACCGAGCCTGAAGCGGAAGATTCCAGGGATGCCATTTTGTACATCAAAGTCTTCACAATTATGTGTCACATTAAAAATATATAGCACTCCAACAAAGTAGTAGGATTATAACACTTTAATAACTTATAAATATATACATTGCAACAAAAACAGTAAACACCTTACATTTTTTTTATTAAAACAGAAGCAACAATGGTCAGTAGCGGTCTGTTGTGCGAATAGTTCCAAGGCAGCACAAAGTGCTGAGTTGTGGACGACACCCAGGTGAAGAACCATCCCTTCTTTAAACCCCATGGTGACCAACTATAGTTTATTCTCTATTTCGTTCCCTTGCCATAACAAAATAAAAGTCTTGGGTTATTTATGGAAGGTAAGACTTTTTGTTTCTTCCAATTTTTTAAAAAAAAACAAAGGTTTAAGGAAAGGCAACCCTTAATGTGCATGTTTTCCACAGAAAAGTGACAACTTCCTCATCCTTATTTTGCCTTTCTTTGTTCCTTAAGATGTCATCTGTGTCAACCTCTTCCGAGAATGCTGATGCGTTAGGGATTTCCTTGTGTTTCTTAATAGCATTGGTGTCTGCACACTTCTTTGTCAATTCTGTGAACATGACAGCTGCTTCATAGACAGACGATATCTTTGTTAAGTCATTAGTGTTAAGTGTGTCTGAAACTACAGTGCCCTTCTGTTTTACTTTCCTCAGACACTACAGAGTTTTGTGTGTTGTTCTTCTGAGCGACAATTATTCCAGAGGTTTCAGGTTCACTTGTTTTGTCCTGCAGTGAGTTAACAGCTTCAGAGACTTCATGTTTATTTGCTATGTCCTGCTGTGCGTCAACTGCTTCAGAGACGTCAGCCTCATTTGTTATGTTTGACTATATCCTGGACCTGCCCGGCCGCTCCCAAAATGGCGCCGGTATAAATGGGACTCGCAACTCCTTGTTGTGTACTGGTTGCCCAACCTTGATATCACGAGATACGTATGCACCGTATGCGCCCCTGGGTGCCGCGCTGGTTTTGGTATCCTACAATGCTGCTCCGAAAAACGGCGTGGGGCGCCCCGGGGGATGTTGGGGGGGATGGCGGCGTGAACGGGCCTCCCCAGGTGGAGGCTCGTCTGTTGTAGTGGGGCGCCCCTTTAGCGTTTCACTTGCCATTCAGCGGTTTTCCGCCCGCTTTTGCTGCACTGTGCCTCGTCAGTAGCGGTCTGTTGTGCGAATAGTTCCAAGGCAGCAGAACGCGCTGAGATCTGGACGGCACCCAGGTGATGTCCAGTAAGTTGCCGCACTGGTTTTGGTATCCTACAATGCTGCTCCGAAAAACGGCGTGGGTCGCCCCAGGGGCGGGGGAGGCGGCGTGAATGGGCCTCCCCAGGTGGAGGCTCGTCTGCTGTAGTGGGGCGCCCCTTTACCTTTTCAGTTGCCATTCCGCCCGCTTTTGCTACACTGTGCCTCTTCCGCCATTCAGCTGTTTACCGCCCGCTCTTGCGGCTACAGCGTCTCGCTCACCATGTAGTTGAGTTGCTCCCACTCTTGCGGTGCAGCGATAGGCGGCTGCCACAGGACTCTTAAAATGGCGGCCGGCTCTTCGGATTTGGGCCTGGTCCACTAAAATGGCCCTGGGACACCTTGGAACTCGGACGCTTGTCTGCTAGGGCTTGGGCTCCATTCTGGAAAGCGTCCCCTCAGCCTTGAAGATTCTACAAAAGTCTTGGGGGCCCCCGACTCCCGCAGGCTTCCGGTGGGGAGTGGCTGCCATGATTGCTTGCGGAATGGCCACGACGGAGCTACGAGATGGTGGTGCTCTCATGCTGACGCCAGCTTTAGTCTGAAACATCCAGAAACACTGTAGACTATCAATTCGATGAGTTCCGGTGGAGCCCCATCGTGACCCGGTAGGGAAGAACTTGCCCTCCCCTTTTTTGAGTGATGGTTCTTGTTGCCTGTCCCCTCTGTTGTCATCTAACGGAACCTTTTTTGATTGCCGAGTGAGAAAAAAAAAGGTGGGTCTTTCATCGTTTGGGAAAAAAAAATGTTTTAATCCAATGAAAAGTGTTATTTTTAGGTCATATGATCAAGCCTTCCATCATTAGGAAACCAAAAGTAAAATGAACCAATGAAAAGTTTTATAAACAAGTCACATGATCTGTTATGCGGCTTTGGGTTATAAAAAGCATACAAAACCCGTTGGCCCATGAGGCGGCGTCAGTAGCGAACTTTTATGCCCAAATTACGCAAAGATTTAGCTAATCTGCTAAAGGGGGGAGTCGCCATTTCTTTTGATACTTTATTCACCCATCCGTAGCCTCTCTAATCTCCATTACAATGTGTTTGTTGCTGTCGCTAGCTGATGAACAAAATAAAGTGACAACTTCCTCATCCTTAATTTGTCTTTCTTTGTTCCTTAAGATGTCATCTGTGTCAATCTCTTCCGAGAATGCTGATGCGTTAGGGATTTCCTTGTGTTTCTTAATAGCATTGGTGTCTGCACACTTCTTTGTCAATTCTGTGAACATGACAGCTGCTTCATAGACAGACGATATCTTTGTTAAGTCATTAGTGTTAAGTGTGTCTGAAACTACAGTGCCCTTCTGTTTTACTTTCCTCAGACACTACAGAGTTTTGTGTGTTGTTCTTCTGAGCGACAATTATTCCAGAGGTTTCAGGTTCACTTGTTTTGTCCTGCAGTGAGTTAACAGCTTCAGAGACTTCATGTATATTTGCTATGTCCTGCTGTGCGTCAACTGCTTCAGAGACGTCAGCCTCATTTGTTATGTTTGACTATATCCTGGACCTGCCCGGCCGCGCCCAAAATGGTGCCGGTATAAATGGGACTCGTAACTCCTTGTTGTGTACTGGTTGCCCAACCTTGATATCATGAGATACGTATGCAGTTTTGAAGCACATGGCGAGCAGGGACGAGAATTGATTGAACATTTTTACATCCCTATTGATATTAAGTTCTGATGTGTTATTGATTACTGTACTATTGAAAGTTCGAATTAACGTCACCCATGGTACTTGCCCGCAAATGTATATCTAGATAATTTTATTGTAACTGGCCCTGTCGTACTTTAATTATAAAATGTACGTCCACCGATTCCGTAAATGTTAGACGCCTTAGTTCTTGCAACCTAATGGCCCGCCCGTTACGTTCTTCTACAGTGTAAATGTGCCCTCATCATATACGATTCCAGTTTGCTCCGTGGCCGGCCTACGTGGTTATAAGCCCGTATTTGTATACTGACATTTTCACAATAAAGGTTTTTAAAAAAAAACATGGTAGTAGTACCTACATTGGTAAAGATTTGAATAATGGCCACTGTTTTCGAATCAGTAAAAGGCAAGTGAAATAAAGCAGTCCAATTACATGACTGTTAAAAGGTATAATACGCAGGAACGCAGTAAAGAAAAATGGTCAAGGGCTGTTGTGTTTTCTACTCCTGCAACATAAAGTGATCGATAAGAATCTGATATTCATGCCTATCAGTGACTAAGACAGCAGGCCGAGCCTCTTTTGCTCAACGGCTCCCTCATGGGACGAAGAAACGCCCTTTTTCTCGAAAAAGGAATATTTTACTTGCAGGACAGTTGTAAATTTCCCGGGAAAATACATTAGCCTGGAACATTGTAAGTGATAAACTGTAAATGCATCTGGGTCCTTTGCTTTACAAGTCAGAGTGAGAAAAAAAAGGTGGGGCTTTCATCATTTGGGAAAAAAAAAATGTTCGAAAGCAATGAAAAGCGTTATTTTTAGGTCATATAACCAAGCCTTTCATCATTAGAATAACAAAAGTAAAATGAACCAATGAAAAGTTTTATTAACAAGTCACATGACCTATTATGCTTACGTTACGCGCTGCGCGCAGCGCTCTGGATCGTTTCCGGGAAGCTGCGCCTTGCGCACCGGAGCACTTCCGGGTGTGCTAATGCGGCGCGTCATATGACGCATTACGCGACAACGTAAAATGTTTTTATCTACCACGTACTTGACATTTTACAGCTTTTGATATTTGCTATTAAAAAACCATTGAAATTCACTGAAAAAACCATAGGTTATCGACCATATATAGTTAGGAATTAGCATTTACAAAACCTTATTTGACTCGCACAAAACCATAGAAATTTGCATATATAGTTAGTTGCAATAACTATATATCGCGCACCCGCAATCCACTGCTGATGATGTCACATATTACATCATTCATGACATGGTCAGTGACATCACCGATGACATCACTGATGACATCATCCAGTGTTTGTATGTTTCTGTAAAGTAAAGTAAAGTTAAAATATGTCTTACATATTGAAGAATGAGTGGATGTATAAGTGTATGGATGAAGGATTTAATAGGTGCATGACTGACTGTATGAGAGAGTGATTAAATGTGTTTCACTGAGTGCATGGGTTAGTGACTAAACTGTCTTAATTTGTGCATCATTATGTCTGTTGTCCTGTAAACTGCTGCATGTGTTAATCAGTAGCTATATGAGTAACTATATGAGTTATTGATTGGTTGCCCAAGTATTTGTATGGGAGACTGAGTATGTGTGTGGGTGGCTGGGAGGTGTATGACTCTGTGCATAGATGTGTGAGCAGTTGATTCACTAGATGTATGGGTTCAAACGTGCATGTGGAAACAGCTGTATGGGCAGTTGACTGTGTGCATGAGTGTATTAGTGAGTGAATGGATATCTCAGTGCTACATGTCAAAGTAAGTACATATGTAAAACACAGTACATGTGAGAGTTGACATATATAAATAACTGAGCATAAGAGCCAGTGAATGTGAGAGTGGCTTTATGAATCATTGTGAACTTGTATCAGAGATTGTATAAGAGAGTAAATATGTGTTAGAATATGTTTGAACTAGTAAGGTGTGTATGACTGTATAGTTGAGGAAATGGAGGAGTGATTGATTCTTTTCATGACTGACTAGATGTGTGAGTAACTCCATGGATGAGTGACAATCTGTGAGTGTCTGTTTACACTGATTGTATCTAAGGTTATATTAGAGTCTGAAGAGGTTCATCATATTATCACATGAATGATATTATCAGTGATGTGATCAGTAATGTCAAATGAGATGTCATCAGTGATGTCATCAGTGATGTCACTGACCATGTCATGAATGATGTAATATGTGACATCATCAGCAGTGGATTTCGGGTGCGCGATATATAGTTATTGCAACTAACTATATATGCGAATTTCTATGGTTTTGTGTGAGTAAAATAAGGTTTTGTAAATGCTAATTCCTAACTATATATGGTCTATAACCTATGGTTTTTTCAGTGAATATATATATATATATATATATATATATATATATATATATATATATATATACTTACCTTGACTGCAGCGTCACCAGGCTGCCGTCCTCCTCTTCCTCGCATCTCAGGGTGATCTGCCATGCATGCACCCCTTTGCATTTCTTTGAGAGAAAATGCTCATGCGTGGGCGCGTGCGCATGCGCAGATCACCCTGAAACGCGAGGAAGAGGAGGACAGCAGCCCAGGGACACCGCAGTCAAGGTAAGTCTTTTTTCTTTTACCTTTACATGTATTTTGAATTAATTCTTAATATGGGGTGGAGGCGGGGCTGGTCAACTATGCAGAGATTTGCCTACTCCGCGTTCTCTGCAGAACGCAGATTAGGCAAATCTCTGCACACTCAGTGGGCGGAGCCAAGGTCTCCCCCCGTGCCTAGATATGATTGACTGCCAACAGTGCCAATGAGGAAGTGTTGGCAGCCATCATGTGACCAAGTCACAAGAAAAAAGGTTCAAATATATATTTAAAATAAAGCAAGGGGGAAGGGTAGAAACACCTTGACCCCCCCAGGTCCTGCTGTTGGACCACATAGCCCCAAAAAAGCATTTTATAAAAAAATCTGTGGGATTCATGTTGGATCCATGAATCCTGCCGCTCGATTTGTAAAAAACAAAGCGTGGGCTCCCAAGTTTTGTTTATTTGAAGCCTTCAGGAGGGCCAGGTCCCGGGGCAATTACAAATAATGAGACCCCACAGCCCCTGGGACCACACCTACCTGCGGGGATGTTCATTAAATGTGGGGGGACAGGTGGACCCCCCCAGCCCAGGTACTGCCACCTCCCCTGGTCTCTATTTGTAAAAAAAAAGAATGCTCCTGCCTCCCCATGCAGCCCCGGGGACCGCCCCTCCCAAGGATATGATCATGAAATGCAGGGGGCCTTGCAGGCCACCCGCTGCCCCAGGGAAAGGATACCGCCCAGGGTCTTTTTTTTTTAAATGCATGGGGGTTCCAGCCCTCCCACACCATCCCGGGGACCACCACCTCCCCGGGGCACACATTATTTAAATGTGATGGTCTGTTGCGGACCCCTGGTCCTGGGGACCATCACCTCCCCGGTGCTAGAAAAAAAAGTTGGGAGGGGGACTGCGCTGCCCTCGATGGCCTTGGGGACCGCCACAACCCTAGGCCAGCTTCAGCAATGTCCCAGGGTGCCCATCTCCGGGACATTGACGTTTGCTATGGCATGGAGAGAGCATGCCATAGCAAACACTGCTTTGATTCATGGAAGTGAGAGCATGGAAAATACTCTTGCTTCCACGAAGCAGAGCAGGATTACATTTAGGCAGAGGGAGCTGCATGTTAGAAGCTCCCTCTGCCCAAAAGCAAGTAGGCAGAGATCCGGCAGGGACTGTGGGGGCCTGGGGGAGTCCCGCACGGTCCCCAGTGAGAGGACAAGCCCCTCTCACTAGCACTCGGCCCCTCCCTTTTTTAAAATATAATGGTTAGGCCCCAGGGTATGGGGTCCTCAGGCCAAATTCAGCCTAGGGATAGGGGCCGCACTGCCCACTCTTTTAAAGTAATAAAAAGAAATGGCCAAGCCCATGGGGAAAGGGGTCCCTAGGGCTGAAAATGGCCTTGGGAGGGAGACCGCACAGCACCAATCCTATTTTTAAAAAAAGTATGGAAAGGCCCAGCCATGGGGGATGGGGTCCCCGGGGCACATACAGACCTTGGGAGGGGGGCCACGCGGCCACTCTTCCTTTTTAATATTTTTTTTTAAAAAAAGTTCAGGTCCCAGGGGATGGGGTCCCCGGGGCAGAAAAGTGCCATGGGAAGAGGGACCACACAGCCCCCTTTCCTAAATTAAAACAATATAGGAATTTGCAACTCGCCCGAGGCCCCACCTCCATTCTCTTCTACGCTGCAAACACACCTCCTGGCACACTTTTGGTTGAGGGATGAAATCCCCATTGCTGCTGAGGGTCCTTAGGGGCCAACGAGCACACCAGGCCCACTGGTTGGGGGATGTACTCCACTTTACTCCAGAGGGACCGTGGGGGCCAAGAGCTCTCCTGGTACCTCCACTCTGCAAAAGCGATTGCTGGTTGAAAAACCATAGAAAATCGCTGAATGTTCAGTATTTGTAAATGTATTTGTATATGTATTTGTAAAGCACAAACATTTACCCGAAGGTGTCAAGGCGCTTGGGGCCGTCGGGAAGATTAAGCGAGCTATTGCCCAGAGTCCCATGGTGCTGGACACACCCCTGCCGCCGGATCCGGGGATCGAACCGTGATCCCCAGCGTCCAGCGTCAGTCGCCCTGGCCGCTGCGCCACATCTCTTCCACTGAATAAAACCACAGGTTTCTGGGATGTTATAGTTAGAAATTAGCTTTTAAAAAACCTTTGATATTCATGGAAAAAAACAAAGGTTAGAGGGACATTATAGTTAGTCTGACATTTTGCTTGTACAAAACCAGAGAAATTCAGCTGTTATAGATAGCTGAGCTAAATATAACTCGCATACCCGCAATGCACTGCTGATGATGTCACATATTACATGACTCATGAAATGGTCAGTAACATCAATCATGACATCACTCATTGCATTTAAAATGACATCACTGATGACATCATCCACTTAATATCTGGCGCACCTCTTCACACCCTGATATAACTTTTCATACACCTACCCTAAAATACAAACTACCATTCTCAAAACCATAGACACACCAATTCCAATTAGTACATACCCACTCATTGACTCATGACATGGTCAGTGACATCACCGATGATATCTCAAATGATATCACTGATGATTGATGACATCATCCAGTGACTGAGTGTTTCTAAAAAGTTTAATAATGTTATATATATAGGTATTTTACCATTTCAAAGCTGTAATACTGTGCCTGGACTGATAAATGGCTTTTGTCATTTTACAGCTTGGTAAGGACAGCACTGTGTTAGACCTATGCTTGAAGGCTTTGCTGTAGAAATGGCAAAATACTTTGTCCTTTTCTATCTCGGCGTGGATTGCACTGTGCTAATCCTATGCTTTGATAGAAAAGCAGACATTTGAGGTGAGCAGATCTAGAGTGTCGCTGGTGTTGAGAGTGCTCTAACCGGAGCTGCTTTACAGGCGTTATAGTTAAGAATGATCATTTATAAACCCCTTAGAAATTCACTGAAAAAACCATAGGTTTCAGGGGCGTTATAGTTAGTTGGACATTTAACTCATATAAAACCAGAGAAATTCGCCAGTTATAGTTAGTTGAGCTAACTATAACTTGCGCACCCGCAATGCACTGCTGATGACGTCACATATTACATCACTCATGACATGGTCAGTGACATCACTCACGACATCACTGATGACATGTCAAATGACATCACTGATTACATCATCCACTGAACGTGTGTTTCTGTAAAGTTTAAGTATTTTTCATATATATCTATGCCAAGGTGTATTAAAGAATGAGTGGATTTACAAGTGCCTTAATCGATTATTTAGTAGGTGCGTGACTGACTGTATAACTGAGTGATTGGACTTGTCTTACTGAATACATGGTTTAGTGACTAAACTGTGTGAAACTCTGTATTAGTCTGTCAGTTGGTGTGTAAGTGGCTGCATGGGTTGGGGAGTAGCTACATGACTGTCTATATGGGCTATTGATTTGTTGTCTGAGTATCTGTTTGGGTGCCTGAGTGTATGTGTGGGTCGGTGAGGTGTGACTCTGTGCACAGATGTCTGAGCGGGTGATTCACTGGTTGTATGAATTCAAAAGTGCATCTGGGAAGGGCTGTATGGGGGAGTTAGTGTGTGTATGGGTGTATGGGTGTGTTGGTGAGTGAATGAATGACTCATTGGTATATGTGTGAGTAACTACATATGTTTTAAGGCAGTATATGTGAGTGTTGGAGAATATAAATGACTATACGTGAGAGTAAGTTATTTAAAGAGCGGGTGTATAAATGAGTCTCTGCTTGTATCGGTGATTGTATAAGACAGTAAGTATGTGTTAGTATTTGCATAACTAAGTGATGTGGTGTGTGTGTATAAATAACTCAGTTGGTGTGTATAACTGTATACATGAGTAAATGAGTATGTCATTCATTCTTTGCATGACTGACTAGGTGTGTGAGTAACTCTATGGATGAGTGGTAGAGTGTGACTGTATGTATGTGTGTATAGGTGTATGAGTACATATTATATTACTACATTGATGAGTAACTGTATGTACAAGTCACTGCACCTAAGAAATAGTCGGTGGTATGTAGTACCTGGCATTGTTGTGTGTATGGTTTCAAAAATAGTAGTCTGTATTTTAGAGCGGGTGTATCAAAGTTTATATTAGAACATCAGTATGTGCATCAAGTCAAGTCAAAGTCAAGTCAAATAATGCTTTACTCGAGATTTCACTCATAAAAGCATGAACAATCAAGAAAAGAAAATCAGATTAACAATCATTTATATTACAAGATAAAACTTTCAGTTAAAGAATATGACTTGATTACTATAAAACAGATTAAAACGTGGATGCTGATGCAGAGTAAAATATTATAATAACATTTTTATTAAAAACAAAAATAACAAGTATAAAATGCAGACAGACTAAAAATAAAAGACAATCATGTGACTAACAATCTCTGTCTAATAGACCACGCCCATCCAAGGTATTTAGCTGTGGCTATTGCTAGGGGCACTAAAGTGCTGGTGCATATAATACGTAGAGCTATGGTGCTACTAGTGGTACCCAGGTTCTTGCACGTTGGAGTTAGCCAAATGAGTCTTGGGTCAGCATAGGCTGTGCAAGAGAATAGGAAATGTCCAATTGTTTCTTTAGCGGTAGATCCGCTTCCCCACCTTCCTGTCAGAGATCTAATTGAAAAAGGAGCTTTCTGTCGCCCGGTCTAGTTATAGCATCCCAATAGGGTTCAAGGCAGGGATACAACTTGGCTTCTAAGAATCCTCCAGCAATGGACACTGCAATAGAACTACTCCAATTCCGAGCAGCCACCTTCTCCCAATAGATTTCTTTTATGATTTTTTTAGTAGGAAAGATGGTTCCTGCTGGATCTTCCCAAAGTGACCGGAGACCAAGTTCTAAGTGTTTTAAGCCATCCGATTTTATGAAACACATCCGCTTTGATGATATCTAAAAACCCCTCGGCATAATGGGAAAGCTCAGGCGTAGTCCAAAGCCTTCGCCAGTATAGAATCGGGCGAAGCTTGACCAAATCTGCAACCGCTTTTCTGCCCAAGTCGTACCTAAGAGGCAGAAGTGGGGTGCTCTTAGGGACACCGGTAATAGCCCGAAAGAACTTGTTTTCCGAAGTTTGGAGTGCCACTACCTTCTCGAATCCCCACAGCTCAGCGCCATGAAGCGCAGAGCCGAGAGCCTTCGCTTCGTATACCTGCAGTGCTGGCTTTATTGGTTTCGTCAAAGATTTTCTGTGTTCCGAACCAAGAGCTCCAGTCAATTGCCTATGCTTTAATGTAGCAATATCTATGTGCTGGGACCATTTGAGATCATTAGATACATGGATTCCCAGATATGTAAAGGCATTCACTACTTCTAAAGAACGACCATTCATAGTCAACTTAGATTTGAAGCTATGGTGGGGGTTAAAGACCATAAGTTTTGCTTTAGCCACGTTCACTTCAAGGCCATGCTCCCCGCAAAATTGTTTGAAAATAGACAGAGCACACTGTAGTTCACTCGGGGTCTTAGATAAAATCAACGTGTCGTCTGCGAACATTAAAATAGGTATTTTAGTGCCAGTTAAGGAGGGAGCATTCACATTCGAAGACAACATACAAGCCACAACCCCGTTGATATATAATGTAAAAAGTGTGGGCGCCATCGAGCAACCTTGTCGGACACCCCGCTCCACCGGGAAGTCTGCAGTCACCACTCCCTGGCCCCCACTGGATTTTAGCGAAGTTAGCTTTGCGGAGTCTCATGATCATTGTCAGCAACTCTCCTGGTAGACCCTGGTTCCTCAGCACCTGCCACAGCTTGGACCTAGGTACTAGGTCAAAGGCAGCCCGCAAGTCGACAAAAGCAGCATACAGGCTGCCCCCGCCCAGCAACACGGTCCTCCACTGCAGCAAGGTGAAACGGAACACCTGATCCACCGTACAAGTAGACCTACGAAATACGGCTTGGAATGGGGACAGAGCGTTGTTCTCCTCAGCCCAGTCAAGGAGCCTGTTTACAACCAATCAACCAAACCAACTACCTTTTGAATGGTGTCAATCAGGCTTATGGGACTATAGTTGCCCGGGTGGGATCGGTCACCTTTCTTGTTTACAGGGATTATTACTGCACCCTGCCAGGATGTCGGAATGGATGCACCCTGAGCTATTGCATTGGTAAGGAGATATATATACTTACACCAACGCTCTTTATCATTTATGAAGACATCTGCTGGCACGCCATCTAAACCTGGGGCTCTACCACTGGGCACTGTACTGAGGGCCATCATCACCTCGCTGGTACTAAAAGAATTGTCTTTATAGTAAACTGGACTTAACTCGACCGCCACGGTGGCTGGCTGTGTCTCGGCATACTGGGGTTTAAAATATTTGACCCAATCCTCCTCGGGTACGTTATTATTAGGAGGGTCGAGTACTCCCTCTCTGCCCCACTTTACGATGTTCCAAAAGAACCTGGAGTCTTTCCTATCGCTAGCTGCTTTTAGCTCTAACCAATGGAGCTCGTCCCACAGTTTCTTTGCCTTTATTATACTATCTTTAAATACTTTCCTGGCAGAACAAATAGCCACAGGTTGTCTACCTTTAATGGCAATTCCTAGGGCTAAACGTGCCTCCCTACATCGGGCGTTGTACCATTTTGCCTGCTTGCGGGTTACCCCTCTATTATTTTTCGCAGGTTTCAAAAAACAATTCCTGATGACACCAAACAGGGTGTCATGGATTACAGTGACACAGCTCGTTTCTGGATTGGACAGGTTAATTTCTTCGATGGCCAGTATTGCTTTGTCAGCTTCAGTATTAATAGTAGCAATGGCCTGTTGATTGGTTTCAACGTGTGCCCATCTTTACCTGTGCATGTCGTTTGTAGGGATGATCAAAAGTGGGGCAACCCCCTCAGTGTTTGTGATCACATTAACAGGTGTCCACCATTTGTGCTCTACGCACAATGGGTTGTGATCACTTTCGATCCTCCATTTAACCTCCATATCACAGACCAGGGTCCATATTTTTAAACTACATAAAACATAATCAATTCTACTACTGTGCCGTCCATTGTCGAATGTACTGGTCCCAGTCTTATAACTCAGAGTCCTCCCGTTTAATGCCCTTAATCCCCTTTCATAGCATATGGCATTCAGACAAATGACATCCTCAGACCAGCGAGAAACTGGTTTCAGATCTAGTTTGGGGACGCCCCATTGTCTGTCCTCTCCGCCCCCAAGGAAATCGTTGTCAATTGCCAGGGGTTCAAAGGTTCGATTTAGATCACCAGCAATCACAATATTATTATCTTGGGAGTGGGTTTCAAGGAGGAGACCCAGAGCCACTAAAACTTCTACCTCCCACCCCTACTACCCCTTGCGTAGATATTGCAGACATCGATCTGACCCTAAATACCTGAGTCTAATCTAATAAGTTGGATGTCTCTGGTGTCTATCACCTTAATGGTTAACGGAAGGCTCTGGCGGACCCAAATTGTTAGACCACCCATAGGTCTTCCCTTTGTACCCTTGGATGCTGGCACAGAGTAGTTTAAGTATCCTGGACAAAATATGGTTCACATAGCCATGACTCCTAAAAAATGCACATATCAAAACTGTTAACAAAATTTTGCCAATCCTGGGAATCTTTTTTTTAACGCAACCCAGCAACATTCAAATGAAACTAACTTCCCCACACCATCCTTGATACCATCAGATGGTTTTGACATAGTAAATACAGGGGTATCTATAGTTTGCCCTTGTTCTAATTCACATGGCATCCCTTTGTACTGGTTGATTTTGAAACCAGCCCTGCATCTAGTATTAACCTCTAGATTGGGGCTCAATGGAAGGGCAGCATCCCATGGTACAGTCCCCGCTACCTCTATTGTTTCTAGTACTTCCAAGCATACCCCACCATTCGGGTTCACCAAATTTCCACTACCTGCTGTCGGAGAGACAGATGTTTGTCAATCGTTGTTGTCTAACCCAGAGCAGCTTCTCGCACTTACTCTTCCTGTGGTGTTAGAAGTGGGCACCAAAATATGGGGACATGTCTTCCTTAATTGGATCTGTGATTGGAATGGAGCACTGGATCTAAACTCCAGTGTAAAGAGATTGTCAGCAAGGAATGCAGATTTCAAAGTTAACTCTATAGAGTCACATGTTAAATTTGGGGAACTCAGCCTTTTTGCAACTAAGATATCTTCCCTAATCACCGAGCGGCATCCTCTAACATGGCGCAGCCAATGAATGGCTTTGTTAGTTAGAGAATCTGGGTGCTCGTTATTACCAGATTTCACATTCCTTAATTTAGGAACATTAGTCATATATATTTTGTTCCTTTGGGGCAGAGTTTTATTGGAAACGTTATTCCCCGTCAAACCCATGGCCACCCCAGTTACTTTTATCTGTTGTCCTGCTAGACCAGTGGTTTTTTGTCTTTGCATTTGCCCACTTCCCTCTCCTCTAGGTTGTTCGGTAAGCAGCCCTTCCTTCCTGGCTTTCAAAGGTGGGAGGCCAGGACTAAGAACAGCAGCTTTCACCATTAAATGATCACTATGCTTGTTCGAGGCTTTGGCTAGATGTACTTTGCTTACTTCATGAGTTTTTGTGGGGAAGAAATTACGTGCTGCATATGTCACATTAGACGTGGACCTTGTTAAGCCCTCGCATTTATCGTTGACCGTAGAAGTTAGATTAATAGTCAATGCCCTCAGTGACTCTATTTCGTCCCGTAATAGAATAACAAGATTAGTCAAAGCACCAACTTCCCCGGTCATTGCCTTGTCCATGCTATTGTTGGTAATTAAGGGGGCAGGGAGTTCATTATGGATTTCAGCCAGGACCGCGAACCTGTTACCAAGAAGTACATGGGGGCAAGTGGCAATAACAGGTTCACACTCTCAGGATCAGGGTGGATAATCAGACCGTCATTGTTTAGAGACTCGTTAGATATAGTTAGGCAGTCCCCAATGGAATTAACCGTACCATCCTTACGTTTCCTTTTTGCTTTAAACATATATGGGATAGTTGGAGGTTCGAAAGGATCTTTTGCTGGCTTTAAGGGAGCCCCACCCTTATCACTCGTGGCACCCTCGCTGGTATAACCTTGATCAGTCACAAGGATCTCCCTGCACTCATCCACAAGTGTATCAATACGATCCATTACACTGTTACCAGCTGACTGGGTTATTCTTTTTGATGCTTTCTTCCTTTAACGGAGCTTCGAGGGGTTACCAGTTCTGTTCCCCCCTCCATTGATTTGCGTTTCACCATGGAGCCTGGATAAAACAGTTATTGCTGATGCAAACAATGTGGCAGCTAAACCCCAACCACTAACAGTCACAAAGTAAATAACAAGATCCTCTTACAGTTTTTAGCGTTAGAAGTCATTTTAGGCAGATGTTAAGGACAGTACCTCTTAAGTTCGAAAACCAAATGAAATGGGGGTGGCCCAGCCTGGCCTCCTCCAGCCCCTGGTGGCCACAGACAGCCCGCCCTTTGCCTGGGCTTAGCCCCGGGCGCTCCCGCGCGTGTCCCGCAGGACGAGATTCCGGTGTGCCCTTTATGCGCCTCCTGGCACCACGCGATGACAGATGAGGTGTCCTTGCCGGCGGGACAGCTGGGAAATGTAGTCCAGAGAGGGGTCTCAGCGGAGCCAAGCCCGGCAAGAGAGAGAGCGGAGCCAAGCCCAGGCCCACAGGCGCTGCAAACAGAGAGGGAGCTCGGCGGAGCCAAGCCCGGCCGCAAGGTATGAGCGGAGCTAAGCCCGGCCCGCAGGGAACAAGTCTGTCCAGTTGATAGCAATCACCTTTATAAGTCTTTTGTTGTTTTTTATTTATGTTTTGTTTTGTGGTGTTTTTTTACGGTGCTTTTATGGGGGTCTTTTATGAGTCTCATGAAGCACCCCGAGCTCCAGTCTCCCTGAGGGCCAAAGAGCAAGAGGGATTAGTCTCCCCCAGCGCTGCACAGCCCGCACCTCTCACCGTGTGCCGTCCGCCGTCATACCGCTGTTCCTCTTTCGCTTTTCTTTGCTTAGTTGTTGCGCTTCGGCGGGGTACTGTGCATCAGATTATCATGTGGATGATGCCATCAGTGATGTTATTTGAGATGCCATCAGTGATGTCATCAGTGATGTCACTGACCATGTCATGAGTGATGTAATATGTGACGTCATCAGCAGTGCATTGCGGGCACGCAAGTTATAGTTACCTCATCTAACTATAACTGGCAAATTTCTCTGGTTTTATATGAGTTAAATGTCCAACTAACTATAACGTCCTGAACCTCAGTTTTTTTCAGCGAATTTCTAAGGTTTTTTAAATGCTAATTCCTAACTATAAAGTCTGCAAAACCTATGGTTTTTTCAGTGAATTTTAAAGATTTTTTTAAGTCTTAATTTCATATTTTAATATTTATAAAACCTATATTTTTCTAATTTTATTTTAATAGTTTGCAGCTCTATTATCCTTTTTTAACTTTAAAAATTCTGTAATGTTGTATATCTTCCCCCAAAAATATGTATATCAATTATTTTTTTTTACGAAAACTACAGTCCGGTATCAGTAGTCTACCAAGCTCGATCAGCATGCAAATGCTATCCACCACATTTAAATGATGCAATTTCGTATCCAATAGGTTTGTGGCACGCGTCCTGCGTAACAACATACACATATGAAGTCGCGCCAGCTGCTACTTTGGTATGCGATGGGTACTCAGTACCAAGCCATGCGTTATGTCATAAACGTATGGGGTCATGCCCTCAGCGCGTTGCCTATGCGATGAGTACACGCTGCAATGCCCTGTGTTACGTCATAGACGTACGGTGTCGTACCGCGTACGCTATTCCCTAATTTTCTTTTGTCGCAAAACTATATCTAAATAACTTTAAAGTGTATATGAGTATATGAGAGCAAGCGATAATTAAAAGTATTTTAAACATTTATATATTTCTAACTGTAATAAACTTATATTATAGTAAATATATTTTTTCAAAATCACATCGGGTGCGTTCTCCTTGCGCGCTGGGTGCGCAACTGCCATGTGACCATAAAAAAAAGCATTTCATTAGTTCATAACATTTCCCATTGTAACATCTGGAAAACGCCACACATTTTAGTCAATCTCTGTACTGCAATTGATGAGACACACCTCTTCTGCTTAGGAGCTTTTTTCTAAACTTTTTTGCAATGTACACATATCGTACACTACATATATCATGCAACCATCATCTTCATCAATATTCATACTTTGTAAAGTAACCTTCCACCTGTGATAGCCATACACCTAAAAGTTACATAAACAAAGTTTTCTCCACTACCAGAGGTAACATGGTTGCATATGCTGTCCACAGCACTGTGTCCACAGCACAATGTAATGTAGTATGGCCCAGAGGCAGTATTATGCATAGATAACGAACACGCAGACACAGATAGATAGTTGAAGTGGGTACAGGCACGTACGCTCGACTCCTTTTTATTACCAGCTTCAAATATCCAGTGACGTCTGTGCTGGATGCATGTGGAGTGAGTGTAATGCACCCCTCAGGGAATGGTTGCTGCTAGCATCAACTACAACAGTAGTCATTGGATCACACACAGAGACTCAATATTAAAAGAATCAATAATTTGTGCCGCAGTAAGGTAGGGTCAGTAGATGTGAAGTAATACAGAAAAAAAATTCTATTGTAAAAGATCCACAACTTGTGTTATACTGAGACACAATCAATAGGTCTGAAATAATACACAAAAAGATTATATCATAAAGGCTCCATCAGTTCTAGTGCACTCACATAGTCACATCAAAAGTATTCAGCAGTTCCAAAGCCAGTGATGATGCATGCTGCCAGCGGGCCGTACTAGGAGCATTATCTGTTCCCATTAACACTGCATCATCTGCAATAGCGACTCGATCTGAATTGTGAACACTGCTGTCTGCAGTGTAGGCCAGACAGAGCGGTCAGCAAAGGCCCACAGCCAAGTGCGGCACTCGTAGATTGGTGGCAGCACATACGAGGTCCCGCTTGAGCCTTTGGGGGCAGACTGCGAGCCGAACTGGAGGTGTGTAGCTCTTCTGCCTCCTGCCACACTGTGAATCTTTTTTAACCTTGTTTTAACAATTTTTAATAACTTTGCTATTCTGGCTAAATTTTAAAGTAGCTGTGGTGACTGACCACCCGTACCTTTGCCGAGGTGTGCTGTCCTGCCCCGTTCCACCGCGGCTGTCGTGCCAATTGAGTGGAGAGTGGGCCCCATCTTGAGTGAGGACCCGGATCCCGGTGGGGCCGTTCGCTGCGGTCTAGCTGGGGGTGGGGCTAAGCTACTTATTGGCCAACAGTGTGAAGCACTCTGCGGCACTCGTAGGTTTGTGCAGCACTTACGAGGTCCCGCTTGAGCATTTGGGGGCAGACTGCGAGCCTTACTGGAGGTGTTTAGCTCTTCTGCCTCCTTCCACACTGTGAATCTTTTTTAACCTCGTTTTAACAATTTTTAATAACTTTACTTTTCTGGCTAAATTTTAAAGAAGGTGTCGTGACTGACAACCCGTACCTGTGCCGAGGTGTGCTGTCCTGCCCCATTCCACCGCGGCTGTCGTGCCGATTGAATGGAGGGCGGGCGCCATCTTGAGTGAGGACCCGCATCCCTGTGGGGCCGTTCGCTGCGGTCTAGCTGGGGTTTGGGGCTAAGCTACTTATTTCAAATGGCTGGACGGTCGCGCAGCGGATGCGCTCAGCGGGCGCGCCACCTGCGCGCCGAAGGCGTGCCTAAGGCAAGCCCGTCTGCGCCCGTCCGCACCCCGGTAGCGCCCAATGCCAGTCATGCTGCCCTATTGTTGCCAGATAGGACCAAGAGAAAGCTTACCTACTCACGAGAGGCCTCACTGGCTGTAGGTAAGCCTGGTGATACGGCGAGTGGGCATGGGGTGGGTTTTGATAATCTAGCCGCGAAATGTCCCATTTGTGACTTCTGTCTGGCAGCTCCACTGCCAGACTCCCTCAACCAAAACCAAGAGCGTCTTAAGATCTCAGGCAGCTCTTATTAACGCTCGGTCCATGGCCAAACATTCAGCTGATATTTTTGAGCTTCTAGCAGATGATACTCTGGATGTTCTGTTCATCACAGAGACTTGACTCAGTGAATCGAACGCCCCAGTAGTGGAACTTTCCATACCCAGAGGTTTTAAAATCACAAAGGCGGACAGGGGGGATGGCAGAGGTGGTGGGATTGCAGTGGTGCTCAGGGAATTGTGGCGCTTCACTAGTGAAGCCATTAAAGAGGGGACGGGAGGAGAGGCCCTCGATTTTGTGTTAAGCATCTCTTCCCACTGTACATTAGGGGGAACTCTGGTGTATCGCCCCCCAGGTCCTCCAGGAGCTTTCTTAAAAACCCTGGAGGACATTATTGTACCACGTTCCCTCCGCTACCCCAAATACCTTTTATTAAGCAATTTTAACATTCACCTTGACACGCCGTCTACCCCGGAGGCCAGGTCCCTTGCGGAGGCCCTGCTCCTCGCCCAGCTTACCCAACATGTGTCACTCCCGGCCCATTCGGGAGGCCATCTCATCGATCTGGTTTGTTCCAATTTCCCTATTTCGATCTTAGACCCTGAGCCCACACCCTGGGCGGACCACTTCCTGATCAGGTTCTCCTGGGAGGATACTTGATCTGATAGAGATGCTACACTGCCTTCTGGCCTATTGGCCAAGAAGGTTAATCTTCCTGCTTTCTCTGAGTTCCTGGGTCAGTCCTCGCCTCCCCTACTACAGATCTAGAGGCGGCAGTGGCTAGCTTTGACCACTGGATTAGCCAGGGAGTTAAGTCCTGTGTCAATGGTAAACGGAGCGGCACTCAGCGCTCCCTTCCCTCGCAGCCATGGCACTCCTCCACTCTTAGGGATCTGAAACTGGGCTGCAAAAGGTTAGAGCGCTGCTGGCGACAGAACTATGGTGCTTCTGCTAAGATGGCCCTACGTTCAGCACAGACTGAATACTACACAGCCATTTGAAAGGCCAAGAGCGAGTACCTCACCGGGAGGATTATGATGGCCCGGAACAATAGCAAGGAAATCTTTGCAATCGTGCGGAGCTTTCTCTCCCCCTGTGCGGAACAAAGCACACTACCATTATCAAATGAGTGGTGTGAAGAGCTCTCATCCTTTTTTATCGACAAAATTGCTAAGATTCAAGAGTGTCGGTTCGGTGGCGAGGCCCAAAGTGATCTCCCCCCTGAATCCCCTGTCAACTCCCGAGTCGGTTCGGAGGTGTTTTCATCTTTTTTACCTACCACTGAGGCAGATATACTGGCCCTATTACAGGCCCTTAAGTCGTGCTCCCCAGCGGACCCTGGCCCGGCGCGGGTCCTAGCGGGTGTAGCTGATGTAGTCTGCCCAATAGTAGTGAATCTGGTAAATTCCTCACTTCAGCTAGGTCACGTTCCCTCTAAATGGAAACGTGCTAAACTTCTGCCCCACCTGAAGAAACCTACCCTTGACCCCCTGCAGCCGGTTAACTATCGACCAATATCACTGCTGCCAGCACTTGCTAAGGTATGTGAAAAGGTGGTCTTCCGGCAGCTTGAGGCTTTTGTTGAGACTTGGGGAGCTCTCCACCCAGCGCAGTCAGGCTTTAGAGCCTCCTATAGTACGGAGACCGCCCTGGTGGAGATATCGGAGGCTATTAGAGATTGCGTGGACCGGGGCGGCAGAGCGGCCTTGATTTTACTGGACCTCTCTGCCGCCTTCGATACGGTACCCCACCAGAGGCTGCTAGAAAGACTCTCCGCTATAGGAGTTTTGGGTCTGGTCTGGCCATGGATTAAATCCATTTTGGACTCCCACTCTCAACAGATTAGATTATGCTAATGCTCTGTTTCTGGGGCTGCCAGCCTATCTGCTGCACAGGCTTCAAATTATTCAAAATGCTGCAGCTAGGCTCCTGTTCAATGCCCCTGGGCACTCTAGTGCGCACTCATATCTGCGGGATCTACATTGGCTTCCAGTAGTTCAGAGGGTGCAATTTAAAGCGATTATACTGGCCCACAGAGCACTGCATGGTGTACGCCCTGTCTACCTTAGAAAGCGCTTTGCCTTCCATGTCCCCAAAAGCCTCTTGTGTTCAGCGCCGGATTGTGATTCCTCGCTTCCGCAGAGTCCGACTGGGTGGCAGCTCTCTCTCGGTCAAAGTGGCAGTTGCCTGGAACTCACTTCCCGCTGCTCTCCAACACATCACGGAGTTCCGGATCTTCAAGAAGCAGCTAAAAACACACATCTTCAGCATGTCTTTCTAAAACTCTCTGCTGCCCTCCTCTGACTCATTCCGCGCCAGGACACTCATGAGTAACAGTGCGCGCTACAAATACCGCTATAACATAACATAACACGTGGCATTGACTTGAGCTCCACAGTTTGCAATACGCGAAGCAAAAAAAAGCATGTGCGGAGCCTGCAATGATGCGTATGAGTGGTGCAGACAGAGCGCACTAGAGCGATGTCTTTTCCTACAGGACTGCATCATCTACAATACCGACTCAATCTCAAATGTGAACACTGCTGTCTGCAGTGTAGGCCAGAGAGAGCAGTCAGCAAGGGTCCACAGCCACGTGGCATTCACTTGAGCTGCCCAGTTTGTCATATGCGAAGCAAAAAAAAAGTGTGTGCGGAGCCTATAATGATACGTATGCATGGTGCAGACAGAGTGCACTAGAGCAATGTCTTACCCTACAGGACTGTGTCATCTACAATAGTGGCTCGATCTGGATTGTGATCATGTGCAACAGGAAGCTACGCAAGCACAGACTCTGATGCACCTCAACGGAGGGAGTGCTATGAAAAGCAAGCAACGAGTAATATCGGACATCTTCCAATGTGGGATAAAGACACCGTTCCACTATTGGGACCTAGAATTGGTTGCACCTGGTTAGAGGTGGTACACAGAAATAATCACAGACTTTACCTTCTGAAATCCTAAATCATAGAATCAAGACCCTGTTTCAGTGTTCAGACCTGCTGTACCGCGGTTTAGTCCACTGACTACAGTCAACCAAGACCAATAACCCTGTACAGCAGTCAGCTATGTAAGCACAGACTGTGATGCACCTCAACAGAGAGAGTTCTGTGAAAAGCAAGCAGCAGGTAAAATCGGACATCGTCCATTGTGGGATCCAGACACCGTTCCACTGTTGGGACCTAGAGTAGGTTGCACCTAGTTGAAGGGAGTACAATTATCTCCACTCACAGATGCAGTTCTAACATTGTGGGATCAAGACACCATTCCACTGTTGGAACCTACAGTTGGTTGCACCTGGTCACAGGGGGAACGCAGAAATTTTCACAGACTTTAACGTCTGACAGCCTCAATCATAGAATCAAGACCCTGTTTCACTGTTTGGACCTGCTGTACCATGGTGTACTCCACTGACTGGTGTCAACTAAGCACAATAATCATGTGCAACAGTTAGCTACGCAAGCACAGTGTCTGATACACCTCAACGAGGCAGTTCTATGAAAACCAAGCAACAGGTAATATCGGACATCGTCCATTGTGGGATCAAGACACCATTCCACTGATGGGACTTACAGTTGGTTGCATCTGGTCAGAGGGGGTACGCAGAAATTTTCACAGACTTTAACTTTTGAATCCTTACCCATAGAATCAAGTCCCCGTTTCACTGTTCGGACCTTGTGTACCGTGCTGTAGTCCAGCAACTACAGTCAATCAAGCACAATAATCATGTGCTGCAGTTAGCTACGGAAGCACATAGTCTGACGCACCTCAATAGAGGGAGTTCTATGAAAAGCAAGCAGCAGGTAATTTCGGAAATCGTCCATTGTGGGATCAAGACACCATTCCACTGTTGGAACCTGGAGTTGATTGCACCTGGTCAGAGGGGGTACACAGAAATTATCACAGACTTTAACTTCTGACATCCTCAATCATAGAATCAAGACCCTGTTTTACTGTTCGTACCTGCTGTAACGCATTGTAATTTCAACTTCATACATAGCAATCGCGGCTTCATTTTCCAGGATGGGTTGTCCAAGAGGATCATCAGTACATGGACCACTACTTGAGAACTTTCATCAGCTATTTCAGCTGTAATAGTCTTTTCCTGTTCAACCTCATCATTCAACATTTTTAAATATATAGGAAAAATTGTACATTCAATGCTATCTTTACAAGCATTAAAACAATCTTCGTAGCAGTCAAAGTCTTCAAGTAATTCACTTGCGCTATGCCATGGTTTAATCAGTTGCAGAAGTGCTAAATAGTAAAATTCTCGCTTATCTGAAGTTGCACAACTAAGTTTCTTATGGTTTATGACATTACCCTTTGCATGTTTTACCAAACAACCATGACATCGAACTACTGCATATTCTCCTTCTTTTGAATTCTGTTTAACATTCATTTTGAAGCTGTAATGTTGACGTACTTCATACAGACAGTGCTGTTCCAGATCTCAACTCCTTTTCGGATAGTATGTGTCCAACATATTAGTTTTAAGAATGTCTGTACTGTCTGGTTCATTTTCTGCTAATTCTTCAATTTCTTCAAATGATTTCAACACTCTATGTTGTTTGCAGGCAAGACCTAAACTTACCCAAATGATTCCTCATAACTTTGAATATAAACTTGAAGAGAACAAGCGGTCTGAACATTCATACAATCCAATATCTCGGTGGGAAAGCATTTTTAAAGTAAAGCTGAACCTTTTTTTTTTACTAAGGCTTTTCTCTTGTGCAATTTCTTCCCACATTTGATGCATCTCTGTTTTTTCTGATTTTGTTATGTACGATGTAACATAACGTGCAACAGCAATTGAGTTATCTGAACATACTGAATGTCCACGTTCACATTCCACATTTTTAAAATGACTGAATTGTAATCATTGATATACTTTGATACTTCTGTTCTTTTTAAGTTGTAGATATTCTTTGGGGATTTTTGAGTTATTGTGTACCTTGAAGAAGAAAAAAAAGAATTTATTCTTCCTTTAAAAATGAATGGACGGGGGAAACCAAATCGACATTTGGTGTAAAATTTTCCTTTAGACTTGCAGCTTCTTTTGCAATACTTCCCACAATGGTGACATTGGAAACGTAAAACTTGCTGCCTCAAGCTTTTATCTCCTTCTTCTCTTGGAATCTCACATGTCACATGCTGTTCGATGAACGACCATACTGTTTCATCAGAATCATTTACATTTAAGTGCATCCTTGATCAATAGTAGCATATGTGTATGAGGTGCACCTCTTGCTTGATACTCCTTTCTCCAAAAGAAATCTGTAACTTCTCCAAGAGGTGGATTCTTTTTATTGCAGATAAAATACATCATAGCTTGAAACCTATGATTAAAATATCTGCACATATTTACAGGATCCAATAAACACAGTTCACCAGGAGTCTTTATTTGAACTTTTTTTATATTGGAATTTGCTTCTTTTAGAAAATCAAGCAAATCTTCCCATGCATACTCTGCACAGCTAAGTGTGACAAACCATGTTGGTGTACCAGAGTTTCGTAACATACACTTGAATTCTCAGTGACGACGATACCAATACTCATTTGTTTCACGTTGACATGCCATTAAATTGATTAACTGTGCTTCTAAATTTTCATCTGTTTCTTGAACTTTCTCCATAAATTATTTTGCAGAAACAAGAGATTCATGAACTCAGGTTTAAGTATGTGGTTCACTGCATATGACAGATAAAACATATCACTTTCAAACTAAAGGTGAAATATGTATGGAATGCACTGTTGAAATCTTGGATCTTCAGAATATAATCTTGTTGACCAATATTCTGAAGCTGCAATCTGTACAGGTCGATCATCATACCGTCCACCTTCTCCAGTAGGAAACAGCTGTGGAAAACAACGACCTTCCAAGCTTTTCTCCCATACACTCTTTGGAGTTCCCTGTGCTTTTATCGTTCCAAATAAGTCAATGTTGCTTCCTATTATTTCTTTTGAATGCAAAGCACATATTGTGTAATGTTTATAAATCTTTTCAGTCCTTGACTTGTCCACTTTCTCTAATTGACCACTTGAAATTTCATATTCATCTTCTAAACATATTACCGGCTCATCCACATTTACAGTTTGGAAATAAATATTGTTCTCTATAACATATAATGTAGCCTTTTCAACTTTATTAACATCCACAAATTCTTGCCATATTTTCCGACTCTTTGTTGGTACACCATTTACTAGAATGACTACTGCCTCATTTTCCTTTGTCTCTCCAGCAATAGTTTTAATAGTTTTCTTAAAATCCAAAGGTAAGTTCACCACTCTTCCTTTTAGCCCTCTTTGCAAGTCTGTTGGTGGCACTTTACCTGTTTTATGCTTCATCCGAATTATAGTTTGAAAAGGATGAACAGATTGAATTAGAACATGCATTAAATTCTGCCAGTTACTCCTGAATAGCTGCTAATTCTAACTTATTATGTACTGCTCTAGCAGGCATTTTGTTCTCTTCTACTGTGTTGTAATAATATTTACATATACATTGATCCCTACCTAACTCAAAACGTCCCTCCACCACCAAGTAAGTTGCAAATTCTACCCTCTTACCATTGTTCTCCTTTTCACTTTTCAAACACAAATCAACATTCCTAGTTTGACTTTTATAATGAGTACCTCCGCATTTCTGAATGGTGTACTGCTAACATCTTCAAGTGATGAAATACACTTTTACAAACTTTTCTTGAAAGTCAAGCCAGAGAATGCCCATACTTCTCAGTATTTTTCTTACAATACATAGATCTAGTCCTTGTAAAAACGTAATCTTCTGTTTAATACTTTTCTGTGTATATTCTCATAGCAAATTTGGCATTATATCAATAGATTCTTGTCGAATACTACAAATACTACTACAACCCCACTTATACACAGAAGCTTGTGGACATTTCCCTTGCACTTTGTCAGCTATGAAATCTTCTGCACTTTTACCAAACCATTTCCTCCTTTGGAAGAGTACAACCATCCTGAACTTCGTAGCAACAGCCTCCAGTGTCAACTGCAAATGGTAAACAATTATCCTGGAAGCAACTTTCCTCATTAAAAAAAGGCTCACTAGTAGAAGTATGTTTCCAATGTCCACTGAAGATTTTGCAAAAGTTGTTTCTATTCACAAGTCTCTTTTTTCTACTTTTGTCTTTCAACACCTTGACTATATTATCCAATAGTTTCATTCTCTTCAAAATCAGAATGAATAACTTCTGTTTTAAATTTAAAGCAATATCCACTATACTTTCAATACACTGCTTCTCTTTGAATTACAACACTTTCCTTTTGTATTTGCAGCCTGTTTTCATTCAATTCTGAATCACTTTAGATCGAAAAAGTATCTGGCGAATTTCTTGAAATTGCTTTTGTCTCCGAGTAACACATACTGTTTCTTTATAATGTTTCCTTTTCCTGGTATTTGAAATTGAAGTCTGCTTCACCTTACTTAAAAAAATGTTCTTTTTGCTTTGTGTGATGTTTTTTTGATTAAATGTTCTTAATATTTTTTTCATAAATTTTCTAGTACTTTTACTAGAACAAACTGTTTCTGTACTACTCGCATTTTTCTCTAATTGATGATCTTTCCTTTTGATCAAATATATATTTTTCTTCTCTTTTCTTTTTTTTTATTTCTTCTAGGCATTTCCAAATTTTAATCCAAACAAACCAATTTTTTCTGAAAAACAAAAGAATAGATTCAATTATTTTTTACATCTGTTCACTATGTTAAAATAATAACATACAATTACCAAACTTCTACTAACGACTTCCAGACCCGGTGCTGCGATGTGATAGAGCACGATAGGGGAGCAATAGGATGACAAGTGGTGCCATAGAACATACAGCAAGTATGTATTTAATTATTTACATACACCTTTACAATTTATATGTAACTGTACTACCTCATACTTTTCACCTCTCTGCCACACCCCACAGCACCCTCTCTGCAACCCACCACAGACAACTTTATAGATAGTATTTTTATAAATTGCAATCTATGTACTTAGGATGATATTATCAACCAAACGGCACACACAAAAATTACCATTATTAGCCTAACAATTTTATCTACAACTTCACAAACATAACACACCCAGGGCTTTAGTTGGGGGGGCTGTCTGTGGGGGGCTGAGCATCAGCACTTTATTTTTGGGGGCCTCTAAACGGGTCTTTATGGGGTCTATTTCCGGGCCTCGCAAAGGTAGTCCATTTTTTTTTTCTTTTATTGCACTGCAGTGAGACTGTGAGAGCATGCACAATGCTCACCACTGAGAAGTACAGACATCATGCCAGGTGAGTCGCATTATAGGAGAAAGGAAATCATTTTAAGAAAGGCAATTTCTCTCAGGATTTCCCTTCTCTTTTTACAAGGCAGGAGCAACATCATCGTAGGGTGATTAGCAGACAGACCACCAGGCGCGCTACGCCCATGGCCCATTGAGACAGCTTCCCGGGCGCACACACAGAGCCACACCAAGTACTTCACAGGTCTTCAAAAGACTATTTTTTGTAAATGAGACTCTGTTCTTTTTCACCCTCTTTTACAGCCCCTACATCCCCACTCTGCCTATTGCTGAAAGAATTAGGCTCCCCCAAAACTTCGCTCTGGTTGCCCCTCTGCAAACTACCACAAGCAGGGAACTCCAGCACGGCCCTACTCTAACCTTACACACTGTCTTGTTTTAGTGCTACCAAAACACACGCTTTGCCTGATTCACTTAGTTCTCACACCCCCTCTTCAATATGAAGATAAAAGCTTTGCAATTCCTTTTATATTCCTATACTGTGCTTCACATCGAAATATAGAACTGCAGGTTCTCACCACCCCAAATTAGCTCTCAGGTATACTCTCTCAAATGTAAGAAGTACAGTATCTGTGAGTCAGGGCCACTTTAAAACAGCGTTCCTATATACAACTGGACAAAATGTTGTGTTTCTAAATTAACGTTGTACACTAAAAAGCACCTTTACATTTCTTTCTCTAGATGAACCTTTGTTGAAAACACCACCATAGAAGGGTGGTGAACTATGCTCCACAAAGAGCAACTCAAACTTTGTTGTTCTTTATAAGAAACATCTGCCTCTTAATGCTTATCACCAGCCTTTTCGACCCCTTAAGAGGCTGGGTAGATGAGTATAACATGCCGTATTTAGAATTGGGGCGTAGGGTCCATGGAAATAAGAACGTATAGTTGAAAAAAGGGCAAGTGGATGCATGGCCAGATGGATGAATGGATAGGTAAATAGATGGATGTATCAATGTATGGATGGAAGGATAAATAAATGCATGGACCAGTACTTAGAATAGACGAGCGGGCTGATAGATGCTTAGGATTGGTTCTGGGACAGATGTATCTACGGATATATAGGCGTATGGCTGCATGGATGGCACAGTGCTTACCATAGGCGAGTGGGCTCATAGATGCTTAGGATGAGTGCAGGAACAGATGTATGTATGTATATAAGTAGGAATATATGCCACAATTAAAATATGGTTAGATAGTGCAGTGCTTAGAATGGATGGATGCTAGGCTTTAATTAGGCTGGGTCTTAGGACCAGCACTTATTTTCAAGGAGCCTCCAAATGGGGCTCTATTTTCAGCCCTCGCATAGATAGTCAATTTTTTGTTGTTGTTTTATTACATCGATGTACGCATGCCCATATTGCTCACTATTGAGAACTAGAAACATCATGCTAAGTAAGCCACATTGTAGAAGGAAGGGAAATCCTTTAAAGAATTTTTTTTCTGAACGTAGGATAATTGGAGGGGACTTTCTAAAGCACACAATGCTACTTATCTTGATTTAGACCATGTGAGAAGTTAGCCTGGCATATGATGTCCACTAGTTCTAGTGGGCACCTTGCAACAGTCTAATTTACCGTTATTGATGGTGGTTGTAAAGTCAACCTTATAGAAAGCTATCCTAGTGGTAGCATGGACCAGCAGTCATCAGGCTAAGACTTCAGAGAGCGTATTAAGCAAGTTGTTTTACCAATTATAATCCCTTGAGTACCAAATGAAAGGACACCACACAAGGTATATATCAAATATATATGTATTTATTCTAAATGCAACCCCTGCACTCTTTATGAAGTCAGAGGTAAAAATACAATGCAAGTCACTGAGTTAATATACGATAAGTTGCACAGTATACGTTATGCCCTAGGGGCCTCACAAACCATATACTAAAATAGTGGTATAAGAACCACAAGAGAAATAGAAAGCAGGCCTAAGCCTTTGGAATCACTTGGGCTACTCTAAACAACCAAAGGTTAGCAAGTAGGAGGCCCACGGGAGACTCGTACAGTGTCTAAACACAGCCGCGGGTTACAATTGACTTTCTATGGGAAACGTAGAAGTTACAAATATACAATTTAAGGACCCTTCCGGATGGACTACAATGGAACCCTTTTAAACTAGGACACTTCGAGAGTCAAGACCCATGGGAGCACCAGAGTACCTGTGTTACCTCACCCAGGGAAGCCGGGTACATAGGTGTCTTTTTGGGTCGGGTTTTGACGTTGTTTTCAATGGAGAGCTGCAAAGAAGTGCTGCAGGTGACCAGAGGAAAAGTGTCCGGGTGGATCCAAGGGTAGATCGAAGATCTGTAGAACCTGAAAGCAGAAGGGACAGAGTCTGGGTCACTTGCCAGTGACCAGGGCGGCGATAGGAAGATGCCACCAGATGTCGGGTGATTTCATGTGAAGATGTGAAGTTTGTCTCTTCAGCCACGAGGACCAGGAGGCATCGACGACAACCAGGAGCTGGATTTGAGCTGTCCCACAAAGGATGTAGTTGACTGCTGTGGTGGTAGTCGGAATGGACCCAACAAGCCTTGGCAAACACAACCCACGCAGGATGTCGAGATTGGCTTTGGTGCAGGCCAGCAAGGTCTGAGGAACTTTTCCTTAGTAGGGAAGTTAAAGCAAGCCAGAAGCAACCAGGAAAGCAAGTTAGATGTACAAGGAAGTCTTCAAGGGTCTCACTAGCCAATGGACTAGGAACTGGGAAGACGCGTCAAGCTGAAATGCAAGAGTGGGCCCCACGGGACACTCTTGGAGTGTGGGGGCCCAATCTTTGGTGCAAATATTGCCCAGGGCTGGGTATTCTTGTACCCCAATGCACAACTGCGAGATACCTCGGGAGTCGATGCAGTTAGCAAAATGCAGGATGTCCAGGAGTTCCAGTTCCACCTCTCTCGTGTCCTCCACGGGTCTCAGCTTTGCTGGGATCGAAGGTCAGGTTCAGAGATGTCTGGAAGTCTATGTCTTGTGTCACAGATTCTTCAGGATCCAGCAGGAGCCTTGAAATGCAGACTGGCAAAGTTGCTGTTGGTGCCTGTCTGAACAGGGTGGTCACTCTTTGACCACAAGGGAAATTTCTTCTATCTTCCAGTCGAAATGGAATGCCGAAGGTCCAGGATTTATGTTTCAAAGTTTCGTCCAGGGTAATCTGAAGTCCTAGGGACACAGCTCCTATACTTATGCTGAGTTTAGGGGTTGGACCTGGGAAGGGGGTGGTTACACCCCTTTCCCTTTGTCCAGTTTTGCGCCAGAGCTGGGGCAGAGTGCCCCAGCAACCGGTTTGAACTGGAAAATGCATGGAGCACCTAGTGTGCCCCAGGCAGTGTCCGGAAAGCATTCACTGAATGCAGCCCTCCCTGTCCCAATACACAAAAGCCTGTCTTGGGAGGTGCTGGCACCTCCCTGGACAGGAAACCTATTGTCCAGGCCTCCCCTGCTGGAGTTTCATCCAGCAACAGGAGGTCACACTCGTGTCTGTGGCAGCAGCATCCATTTTGTGATGCTGAGGCTTTGTTTAACTTTAACCGGGTAATTCAGTAGCTACATGTCTTCTCCCTCTAGAAGGGTGGAATGCTACCCCCACCATCTGGACTGCCAGGATGGTAGTTTTCCAAAGTGTTTGACACCTTACACAACATGTTTTGATAAAGCCAAACCAAAGTTAGCATTAACCGTGAGGATTATAATGCACTTAAGAGTATATGGTATGGCTATATCATAGAACAGCTTTAAGGAGATGATCCCGAAAGCTGCAGAGGGGCTCAGCTCATGCTAGGGCACCCTCTCACATAAAACCAAGCACTCAGCCTCCAGGATTTTTAAGGCCTGCTATAGGAGTGACTTATAGGTGTATATGTGTCAATATGTATACATAGATATAGGTATACTATATCTAAGTAAGGGGTGATTACCCCACCTTATCCAAGCTGTGTGAACAGACCTGTGGTGTCAGTTTGTAAGGCAAACCAGGGGTGGCACAATACATGCTGCATTCTCTGGTAGGCCTAAGGTGCACCTATGCCCTGGGTACCTATGGTACACTATAGAGGGGCTCACATGGGTGACCCAGTAACCAATCAGGTATGTACCTAAAGTACATGGTATCAATTTAGAGAGAGAAAAGCTGGGCTGTGGCCTGATTAGCAGGTCCACAGCCACACTAAAGTCGAAAAACCAGAGAATCACAGCAAAAAGTGGGGGTAACCATAGGAAGCAGACCCTACTCTCCTACAGACCATGCCCCTGCTTGCATACCCCACAGCCCTTTAAGAGGTTTGCCCCCCCTTTTAGAGCACCCTCACTTTTTTCCACTTAAAACCCTGACTACACCAAAGTAACAAAGAAATAGTCTAAGATTCCATTGAAACCTACAATGGCATCAGGATTCATAATTTGCCATCAACGCTGGCAGCCTTCTACTACAGTGCAAGAGTGTCTGTCAACACGACGATTTGTTATCCACAGAAATGCTGTGTAATTTGTGTAGCTGTCTGCTGGAACACTCATCACCAAAAGGTATAAAAACATGGGAATTTGCAAGAAAAACATATGCCATACCATGAAGCGACTGATAAATGGGCACACTTCCACTTCACCACCCTCTTCTTCATCCTTCCTTAACCTTACAAAATCAAAGAAAGAGCCCTAGCAAACCTAGTAGAGCCACTATAGCAATACAGGAACTTAATTTCAACAACTATCTGCCGGAACGCTCATCAGCAAACCGTATTAAAACATGCAAATTTACGGGTAAAACATATACCATGCCATAGGGCGCTTTATATATGCTCCCAGTGGTACTACGTCACCTTTAGTAGCTCGACATCTGCACGTTACTAAATTCTGTTTTAATGACCAACATACCGACCTCCCCCAACCGTACAAAATCAAAGAGAACCCCCACCATTCCTAGTAGTGCCACTATACCCATACACAGGGTTAGTTTTAACAGGTGTGTGCCGGAACACTTATCAAAAAAAAGTATTCAAACATGAAAATTGGCGGGTAAAACATAAATCACCCATAGCACGGGTTATAAACGGGCCCTGTGGCACTAGATTACCATTACTACCTACACATGTCCATGCTACAAATATCCGTGTTATAATCAGCAACATATCCACCTCCCCCACCCTTGCCCTTGCTTAACCTTACGAAATCAAGCAAAGAGCCCCAGAACTCCCATTAGCGCCACTATAGCCATATATAGACGTAATGTAAACAGGTGTCTACCGGAACGTTCATCAGCAAAAGCTATTAAAACCTGCAATTATGCAACTAAATCATATACCATACCATAACATGCTTTATAAATAATCGCAGTACCACTACATCACCTCCACACACGCCCTTGCTTACGCAATTAAAGAAAAAGCCCAAGCAACGCATAAGCGCTACTATAGCCATACAGAGGCTTAATTTCAACAGATGTTTCCCGAAATGTCATCAGCACAATGTATTAAAACATGCAAATTTGCGGGTAAAACATATACCATATCATAGGGCGCTTTATAAGTGCTCCCAGTGGTACTACATCACCTTTAGTAGCTCGACATCTGCACGTTACGAAATTATGTGTTTTAATCAGCAACATACCCACTTCCACCACACCTACCCTGCCCTTGCTTAACCGTACGAAATCAAACATAAACCCCCACCATTCCTAGTAGCGCCATTATCCGGATACACAAGGTTAGTTTTAACAGGTGTCTGCCGGAACACTAATCAGCAAAAAGTATTCAAACATGCAAATTGGCGGGTAAAACATAAATCATCCCAAGGCACAGTTTATAAATGGGCCCAGTGGAACTACATTACCTTTACGAGCTACACATGTCCACGTTACAAATGTCTGTGTTATAATCAGCAACATATCCACCTCCCCCACCCCACCCATGCCTTTGCTTAACCTTACGAAAACAAACAACAAGTCCCAGAACTCGTGTTACCGCCACTATAGCCATGTATAGACTTAATGTAAACAGGTGTCTGCTAGAACGCTCATTAGCAAAAGCTATTAAAACCTGCAATTTTGCAACTAAAACATACCCATACCATAAGACAGTTTATAAATAGTCGCAGTACCACTACACCACCTCCACACCCGCCCTTCCTAAACTTTAGGCAATAAAAGAAAGAGCCAGAGCAAACGGAGAAGTGCCACTATAGCCATACAGTGGCCTAATTTCAACAAATGTCTCCCAAAATGCTCATCAGCAAAACGTATTAAAACATGCAAATTTGCGGGTAAAACATATACCATGCCATAGGACACTTTATAAGTCCTCCCAGTGGTACTACATCACCTTTAGTAGCTCAACATCTGCATGTTACTAAATTCTGTGTTTTAATGACCAACATACCCAACTCTCCCACACCCACCTCGCCCGTGCTTAACCGTACGAAATCAAACAGAAACCCCCACCATTCCTAGTAGCGGCACTATACCCATACACAGGATTAATTTTAACAGGTGTGTGCCAGAACACTTATTAACAAAAAGTATTCAAACATGCAAATTGGCAGGTAAAACATAACCCATCCCTTAGCACTTTCTCTAAACAGGCCCAGTGGCACTAGATTACCTTTACTACTTACACATGTCCATGTTAAAAAATATCCGTCTTATAATCAGCAACATACCCACCTCCCCCACCCCCACCCCTGCCCTTGCTTAACCTTACGAAATCAAACAACGAGCCCCAGCACTCCTGTTACCGCCGCTATAGCCATACATAGACTTAATGCAAACAGATGTTTGCCGGAACCCTCATCAGCAAAAGCTATTAAAACATGCAATTTTGCAACTAAAACATACCCATACCATAACATGGCTTATAAATAGTCGCAGTACCACTGCACCACCTGCACACCGGCCCTTGCTTAACTTTACGCAATAAAAGAAAGAGCCCCAGCAAATGTAGAAGTGCACTCTAGCCATACAGAAGCTTAATTTCAACAAATGTCTCCCGAAACGCTCATCAGCAAAACGTATTAAAACATGCAAATTTGTGGGTAAAACATATACCATACCATAGGGCACTTTATAAGTGCTCCCAGTGGTACCACATCACCTTTAGTAGCTCAACATCAGCACGTTACTAAATTCTGTGTTTTAATCACCAACATACCCACCTGTCCCACACCCAACCCCGCCCTTGCTTAACCGTACAAAATCAAACAGAAACCCCCATCATTCCTAGTAGCTCCACTATACCCATACACATGCTTAATTTTAACAGGTGTCTGCTGGAACACTTATCAGCAAAAAGTATTCAAACATGCAAATTGGTGGGTAAAACATAAACCATCCCTTAGTATGGTTTATAAATGGGCCCAGTGGAACTACAGTACCTCTACTAGCTAGACATCTATACGTTACTAAAGTCGTTTAAACACTCTGTAGAGTGTATAGCAGGGGATGGGGAGAGTAAACAACTTCTAATTCCTAAACTTTTAATATACCATCCCTTTACTGTATCTATATTAAAGACATTACATGGAATGAAAAAATTGATGAGTGTCTCAAAAGGGATACTGAAGCTGAGCACCGGTAAAACCCGGACCACTTCATTACCTACGTATATCCACCACAGGGACACAGCCTAACAAATAGTACCACTTATATGTAGTTCTCAAATGTCAACAAAGTAATACAGAAAATATAGCGCAGATTTTTTTTGTCTCATACATTTATAAAACATCTCTTCTAAAGAAGCACTCCTCAACCACTTCTATTTCATAATCAATTATTAGTACGTTTACTACCATTTTTTTTAGTATATCTACCTTTTTATTATTCACTAGTCAGAAACTATGAAAACTATTAACTATACCCAAATACAATTCAGAAACTGTGTTAATATTATATCTCAACCTATTATCAAATGATTCAAACTATGCGCACATATAAAAGGAACGTATCACTTCCAATATCTCCATCTCCTCTCCATATAATCTCCAAACACTCTAGACGGCCTCATAAAGAAACGTCATTTCAAAAAAGAATAGCGGCTAATTATAACAATATGCCACATAAAACCAACCACCTACATTTGCCACCAGAGGCCGCTCCTATTGTGCGCGTCCTCTCAGGAGTACCAGAACTCCCAAAGGGGAAACACGAAAGACATCAGGACCTAAGAAACAAGGTAGTGTTCTGGCTAACCAAAAATAGACCTCTGCCCCCCAATATAGATGGCACTATACTAAGCGTTAGAAGGGTGGGCTGGCTAGGACCTCTCCCAAAAGATATTGTAGGCGATTTGGTACTTGTAAAATTTAGGAATAAATATGTCGTCCCATACCTCCAATCTTGGCAGCCACAAATAGGTGATGGGCCTACATCTATCTGGAGTCTAAGTGAATTCTACCCTAGAACATTATATGTCCCGTCGCAACGCCAAAAAGCACAGAGCAACTACCGGTTGGGCAGAAGTGGTCTTGTACCGAGTGGTCAATTCACCTCCATGTTCAATTAATTTGATCTACTTTCTTGCTGCTCAATGATTAGCTGATTTATTCTATTGATTTAATCTTTTCTTAACAGATGTTACTTTTTATGAAATGAAATGTATTGATGTATTGGTGTATATTTATGTACTGTTGTTGCTTTTATGATTTTTTATACTGAAATCGAATAAAGCTAATCAAATCATGTATATATATATATATATATATATATATATATATATATACAATCTACTGGCGGTTCTATATATATATATATATATATACTTTCTACTGGCGGTCGCCAGTAGATAGTTATAGTTAGGACCTATTTTCCATAGGAAATCCGCAACATTCTATAATGAATAACTTTGGTGCTGGTTGACGAATCTTCGCGAAATTTTAAAAACTGGTGAAGCGCTCCGGTCTGCTCCTATTCTGAAAGTCTCAGGGTGATTCGTCAAGCAAAGGCAGAGAAAAAGGAGGGTCCCAAAATGTGCTTTCCCAAATGCCATTTTCCATTGGAACCTTTCAACGCGGCTACAGCTTGAACTGCTGAACGGAATTACACCAAATTTGGCAAAGAAGTAGTCCTTGGTTCAGACTTATGCCTTTTGCTTAAATGGTGTAAATCCGTTCAGTAGTTCCTGAGAAAATTACATTTAAAAGTTCATATATATCTGTGGCCGCGCAGGATCCGCACACCCTAAGCACACCCTGTCATGCACAAGCTGTATTCTAATTAGCTGTCAACACTCCAAATCAGGAAGTGTTGGCAGCCCTCTAATGCCTCAGTAGAACCGAGTCACAATAAACCTATAAAACAAACACGAAAAACGCAAAAAGGGGGCAGGGTAGAAACACCCTGACCCCCTGGCATGTTCAGGGGTCCCACAAGGACCCCCAAGGCCCAATTTTATTTTATTTTTAAATCTGCACTGCACGGATCCTGCCGATCAAAAAAGAAAAATGAAACGCGGGCTCCCACGCTTCAAGGCTATTTAGCCCCCGGGGGGGGGGGGGGGGAAATCCCAGGGGCATGTAGAAAAAAGTGTGGGGGGGCAATCACTCCCACACTGCCCAGGGGACCGCCAACCCCTGGGGCATTATCATGATTTAGGCGGGGGGCTCATGGCCCCCCGCAGCCACGGGCACTGCCACCCCCATGGTGAATCTTTAAATTGGGTGGGGGCTCTCAGGCACTCCCAGCCCTGGGGACCGCCACCCCAGGGCTTCTAGTACTTTGTTGGGGGGACTCTCAGGCCCCCCCAGCTCCAGGGACTACCACCCCCGGAGCTTTAAAAAATGAATGGCAGGGGCTTACTGCCCCCCACAGCATTGGGCACTGCCACCCCGGGGCTTTATTTATTTTAAATATACTCTGTGTGGGGGGGCTCATGCCCCCCACATGCTTTGGGGACTGCCACCTCCCCGGGGCACTAAATATTCAAATTGGGGGGTCCATGACAGACCCCAGCCTTGGGGACCACTACCCCCCGGGGCTTTCTAAAATGTGGGAAGGGGGGCCATGTGACCCCCCTCCTGGCGCCTGATCAAAGCCCTGGGGATCGCCACCCCAGCTCCTGCAGTGTCCCGGGGTGACCACCCCGGGGACACTGCCATTTGCAATGACAGGTCGGGAGCCTCGCGACTCCTATCCTGTCATTGCAAACTGCTTTGCTATTTTGAAGAGAGAGCAGGCAATCCTGCTCTCTCTTCCAAATAGCAAAGCAGATTGCTTTTCCAGAGGGGGAGCAGCATGTTAGCTGCTCCCCTTGTGGAAAAGCAATGTCGGCTCCCGCAGGTCGCGGGGAGACGGCTGGGGCCGTGGGGGGATTGTTAGGGAATTAATTCCTCTTCATTCCTGAGGTGCCCTGGAGGCCAACTAGCCCACCAGGTACCTCCAGTAAGCACCACAGAGCTGCGTTGCAGAGAGGTTTAAAAAGGGGCTTGTCCTCTGAACACCTCTCTGCAACACAGCTCTCTGGTGCATACTGGAGGTATATGGTAGGCTAGTTGGTCCCCAGGGAACCTCGGGATTGAAGAGGAATTAATTCCTCAACTTAAAACGTGCCACAGGGCGTGTTTGCACACATGTTACCTCAGGCCCCACCCCCTTCCTTTACTATTATGCAAACGTGCCCCCCTGTGATGCGTTTTAAGTTGAGGAATTAATTCCTCTTCAATCTTGAGGGTCCCTGGGGGCCAACTAGCCCACCAGGTACCTACAGTATGTGCCAAGGAGCTGCGTTGCAGGAAGGTGTCCAGAGGGCACGCCCCTTTTTACACCTCTCTGCAATGCAGCTCTGTGCAACTTACTGGTGGTACCTGGTGGGCTAGTTGGACCCTAGGGACCCTCAGGATTCAAGGGGACTTAATCTACCAAATTAAAATGGACACAGGGCGCGTTTACACAGGGGCGAAAGGAGGGTACGGAGCCTGAAGTGACATGTGCAAACAGGTCCTGTGGCGTGTTTTAAGTTGGAGAAATAATTCCCCTTCAATCCTGGGGGCTAACTAGCCCACCAGATGCTTTCAGTAAGTGCCACTGCGCTGCGTTGCAGAGAGGAGGCCCAGGCCCTGCCCTTTTTTACACCTCTCTGCCGCAATGGTTTCAAATATGGTACTCTTTATTTTATAATGAGTGTTGAAAGGTTATATTAGTGTATGATAAGATGTATCAGATTGTCACGAGGATGATGTCATCAGTGATGCCATCAGTGATGCCATTTGAGATGTCATCAGTGATGTCACTGACCATGTCAATAATCATGTAATATGTGACATCATCAGCAGTGGATTGCGGGCGCTAGTTATACTTAGTACAACTAACTATAAAGGTGGAATTTCAATGGTTTTGTACGAGTGAAATATCCAGCTAACTATAACACCTCTAAAACCTATGTTTTTCTCATTGAATATATATATATATATATATATATATATATATATATATATATATATATATATATATATATATATATATATATATATCCACTGCACACAGTTCGCTTCAACTCAAGCCACTTATGAACAAGGAAACGTGGTTTCCGAAATGCATAGAGGGTTTGCCATCTAAATAAACTTTTCCTGAAAGCAGTTGTGGTGCTGTGGACCGTTGCTTTGTGCATGGAAACAGAAATATGACGGAGTTTGTGTATATATATATATATGTATATATATATATATATATATATACATATATACACGTCAAGGTATATTGAAGAATGAGTGGGTGCATGAGTATCTGTATGGATGATTTACTGGGTGTGTGACTGACTGTTTAAGTGAGTGATTAAATGTGTCTTAGTAAATGTATGGGTGAGTGACAAACCTGTGTGAATGTGTGTATCAGTCTGTCAGTTGGTGTGTAAGTGGCTGCATGGGTTGGTGAATAGGTACATGAGTGTCTCATGGGTTATTGATTAGTTGTCTGAGTACCAGTATGGGTTCCTGAGTGTCTGTGTGGGTGGGTGAGGAGGTGTTTGACTCCCTGCATGGATGTATGAGTGATGTGTGAAACCCCAGGTGTATGGGTTTATGAGTGCATCTGTGAGGGACTGTATGGGTGAGTGAGTGTGCATTTGACTGTGTTGGTGAGTGAATGGATGTCTCAGTGGTATATGGGTGAGTAACTGCATATGTGAAAGGCATTATATGTGAGTGTTGTTGTATATAAGTGACTGTATGTGTGAGTGAGTGAGTGATTGAGAGTGGCTGTATGGGTGAGTGTGTGCTTGTGTCAGCGACTGTATAATAGAGTAAGTATTTGTTAGTATCTGTATGAGCAGTGAGTGTGTGTGTGTGTGTTGCTGTATGGGTGAGTAAGTGGCTGTGTGATTGAGTGTTTGGGTGAGTGAGTAGGTGTGTGAGTAGCTCTATGGGTGACTGACGGTGTATGAGTGGCTGTGTGGGTGTATGAGTGGATATATCTGTGGCTATATTGTTGAGTGACTGGCTGCATGAGGGCCTGTATGGATGAGTGAGTGGTTGTGAATGTAGACCTATGAATCAGTGAGTGGGTATGTACGTACTGGTATTGGTGTGTCAATGGTTTCAAGAATGGTAGTCTGAAATTTGGAGTGGGTGTATGAAAGTTTATATTGGGATGTGAGAAGGTGCATCACGGATTATGTGGATGATGTCATCGGTGATGTCATCAGTGGTGCCATTTGAGATGTCATCAGTGATGTCATCAGTGATCTCACCGACCATGTCATGAGTGATGCAATATGTGACGTCATCAGCAGTGCATTGTGGGGACTCAGCTAACTATAACAGCTGAATTTCTCTGGTTTTGTACGAGGGAAAAGCCAGGCTAACTATAACGTCTTTGTTTTTTCCCCATGAATATATATATATATATAAATATATATATATTTCAAAGAGCATCTTCCTCAGTTGAGTAGACAGAAGGGGACACGGCGTGGCTGCAATTATAGTAGTTAGGAGCCTGGCAAGATGCGTTTCGGCGAGAGCCTTCTTCAGTTGCCTCTGGCGCTGTCGTTCAAAGTTGATTTCAAAGTATTAGGCCATCCTCCTAAAGTAGGCTGTGTTCCTCCTACTCACACTCTAAGTCACGCCCAAAAAGTGTTGTAAGGAATGCTTTACCCATCATGCAGTTTGTTTGTTGCGTTTTTGGGGGATGTTACTATCAGCCTGCTTTTTGGATGGCTCAAGTTTGAGGGGCTGATATCGAGCGTCGTTGGACTTGAACCGGCACTTGTACTGGAAAAAATTGTCATTACAGCCCACACTTCCCACCGCTCGTCTACCCGTACACAGTGCGCTTGGAGACGTCAGTTGCAGTAAAGGCGTCTCGCCATTGGTATGGGCTGTCAACGGACAGCAGTCCCACTGCTTCCAGGGAAGGGCGGCGATCCAGGTGAGTGCCAATGATCCTGTGATACTTTAAGGAAGGGTCCCCAGTGCGTGACATTGACAACATGCTAATATTTCAAAGAGCATCTTCCTCAGTTGAGTAGATAGAAGGGGACACGGCGTGGCTGCAATTATAGTAGTTCAGAGCCTGGCAAGACGCGTTTCGGCGAGAGCCTTCTTCAGTTGCCTCTGGTGCTGTGGTTCTAAGTTGATTTCAAAGTGTTAGGCCATCCTCCTAAAGTAGGCTGTGTTCCTCCTACTCACGCTCTAAGTCACGCCCAAAAAGTGTTGTAAGGACTGCACTACCCATCATGCAGTTTGTTTGTCGCGTTTTTGGGGGATGTTACTATCAGCCTGTTTTTTGGATGTCTCAAGTTTGAGGGGCTGATATCGAGCGTGGTTGGACTTGAACCGGCACTTGTACTGGGCAAAAACTGTCATTACAGCCCACACTTCCTACCGCTCGTCTCCCCGTATACACACACACACACATATGGTGAAAAGGGGGCCACCATGGGATTCCACGAGGCTGCCTGATCCCAAGATGGCGCCCGGTTGTGCAGCAAAACATAAGGCCCCGTCAGCCCGAAGCTGCTGAGTCCAAGGGAAAGTGCGTGATCGGCCTGGAGGAGGTGGGGATCCCTCAGAGCAAGCAGCACAATGTCTGCCTTGATCCCCGTGGGAATAATCATGAGAGTGAGCAGCCCCAATGCCAGCAGTGGCTGCCTGACCCTAAGAGGGTTCATGGGGACTGATGGTAGTGAGACCTGCTATCTCAAGGAAAGGTCAGGCCCGGGCTTGCCTGACTCTAAAATTGGCGCCCAGAACAATATCTGCAATGTCACTTTGAGGGCCTACAGAGGACTAAAACCTGATGAGGATCGGGCTTCTATGCACAACTCCTCTTCAGTTTCTCTCTCGCCAAGAGGATTGAAGGCAAGAACAATGGGCTGTACCACAATTTTGCAGACTTTGTAACTATCTCATGCACCTTCTCATCTCCGCACTCTTGACCTTGGGGAGAGTTGGATGACAAGGTGGACGGAGTTTCCCAGTAATACCGGGACCGGTGCTTTCGGTTTATCTATGACGAGCCCCCTGGGCCATTACCTTAACCATTTCGTAATTACTCCGGAGTCCAAGCCTATGTCTATATTTGGCTCCTATAATTGATGTAAATCTCTGATCCTCATGTAATGCGCTCTGATACCTTCGGGTCCAGCCAGCGCTATATAAAGCTTTGCAAATAAAAAACTACGAAATCACTTTTATAAAACCAGAGAAGATGAAGAAAACAATCCCAGATAATGTGCTCTGTTTGCACCACAAGGACACGACTCCAGAGGTATGTGCTTATTCAATTGATGTATATACATATATACACATATATATTTATATGCTCTACAGTTGAAATGCAGTTATGTTTACGAATTAATATCGGAAACCAATAAAATTAGGAAAAGCAAAGAATCAGGACTGGAAACTAACAAAGGGAAAAAAATTGAGGTGGAATAAATATTTTCCATATCAAAAGAGCATTACTGTGTAATGCAACACCTCAATGTTTGACAGAAAACAAGATTTAAAATAGAGGAAGCCTGCTCGGCTTGTGCTCTATTTCAAAATAAAGGGTCATCTCCATCTGCCAAGGAATAAAATGGCTCATTCTTTCTGCTCCAACTGATGATGTATCACACCTTACATGAAAATAGAAAGCAGGTTTTGATTTGCCTACTATTATTTGTTAGTCATTCTGAATGGCAAATGGTGCGTCTGGAAGAATAGTGTGTGCTGAAGTTAGATGACCGCTTCCTCCCTTCTAATGTTATACCTATCCATGCTCTGAAAGGACTCCAAGCTATATTATATTATTTTGTTTTAAAATATTGTCCCTGCAAAGTCGGAAAACTAATGTTAATTCAACTCTTAATAAGAAGCAACATAAATGGAAGGAACAGGAAGAAAGCTCAACAGAGGGAAAGGGAGAAAGGATAAAAAAAGAAAAAAGGAAAGAAAGAAGGAAGGAAAGAAAGAAAAAGAAAGAAAGAAAGAAAGGAAGAAAGAAAGAAAGAAAGAAAGAAAGAAGGAAAGATAGATAGAAAGAAAGAAAAGAAAGAAAGAAAGAAGGAAAGATAGATAGAAAGAAAGAAAAGAAAGAAAGAAAGAAAGAAAGAAAGAAAGAAAGAAAGAAAGATTGGAAGGGCATTGGAGCAATGGGCATTTGAGCTTAGCCTACTGGGAACTATTTTGCCCTTTGGATAATGGGACTGAACTGGGCCATGTTCTATTGCTTGGCAGGGCCTCAAACCATGACATGTAGGCATTTGGGTCAAGGTCCCAAGCTGCAGAGCATCACTTAAAGTCATGCCTGTGTCCACCCTGTACTGCAGGCAAGGTACAATATATCATAACATTACAAATGACATTCACTGAAATACCATTAATGGGAATATATTATTGTCTACTAAGATCACAAACTAATGTATGGTCTTAAAAGTCATAGATTTCCCGTTAAAAAATGTAAATGAAGGCAGATGCATTATAATTATATTCCAAAACGTAAATGTTATAGACAATACCCTAGTTATTATTTGCTATACTACCAAACCTCTTTCAATGCATTGAAAAAAATTATACCATCGATGACATTGACGTTGACATCAATAATGACATTAAAGATAACATCATGAATACATCACTGATGTAGCGGTATGCATTAAAAAATGTAAAAGTATTGGTAAAGTCTGATTTTAATGCCCTAATGTACATAAATACAGTCATTCACAGATACCATTTATCTGCGTTTTATTAAACATGTTTTTATTACATTAACCTCATGAGTCACGGTGGACATGTGCTGATGAAGGCCGGGAGCCATCATGACCACACACGCGATTGGAATGTTCAGCACTGCGACGGAATTCGCGCCGCAGTGATGAGGTTACAGCCTGCCCTACCGGCTTTTCCAGTGCAGTGAAAAAAGTCTAAAAATGAAGGTTCTTATTTACGAAAAGTGTCACATCACTGGGGAGAAACAGCGATGCAACACTTTTCAGTGCACCATCCTTACGACGCCATGGATGCACTGTATTTACAGTATGGCACTCCTTGTGGAAAGTATTTGCAGAAACATCAGGAATCTTAACGTAGCAAAAACGGCTCATTGCTGGAGTGTGTCAGGAAACAGACACAACTCCAGCAATGCGTCATTTATCCTGAGGCAAGCCCCATGTGAAAAGGCCTGCATCACCCCATACGCCTGCTTCAAGCAGGCACAAGGATTTGACGCAGTGACGCCGTGAAAGTGGCTCAGTGGAATCTCATAAATTTCACAGCTTCACTTCTATGAGGCTTTTCTGCGTTGGAGCAGCCACCCTGCATGCATTATACCTGTTGCAGGTATAATGTAGCTCTGGGGTTTACAAAGTGACGCATCTTCCTAGATACGTCTCTTTGTAAATGTCGCGCTGTGTGGCACATTTTTTACACTGCCGAAGCGTCTGAAAAATTGACAACAGCGCTGTAAGGGCCTCATAAATGAGGTCCTGAATGCTTTTGCATGGAATGCATGTAAGTGGCAGAGAATTAGATGGGTCAAACATGTGCTGGTTGAGTATACTTTTCTGAGATAAAATAGTCCTTTATGCATTCCAATGGAAGAATTTCCTGAAAGGTAGAAAGATACACTAAGTAGACAGTAGCTTAAAGTTAGAGAGTCAGATTCCTCTGTGTGGAGCCAACACTCTTTCTATTTATATTTTAATTAATTAATAACCATTTGTCTTTCAGGTAACTGCACTGTTAAAGCAGATCTGAAATTGAAGGACTGCATTAAACCCAGGCAGCACCACATCTTTAACACAAACAACGGTTGAAGTCAGTGCCGGACTGGCCTGTAGGGCAATCAAACTGTGTCCAATTGTCTGGTCTGACAGAACAGTATTTGGGCTGTTTTTTTGTGTTTGTGGGCCTGTTTAATGGTCTGCCTGATCGTCTTTTACTGTTAATTTCTCGGAAATAAAAAAAATTGCCTGCTGCTAACACAAATCCATACAGTCTTCTATCCCTTGTAAAAAACGTATAAGATTACCATGGACATCTTAACGAGGACAAAAATATCGAAAGGTATCTCCATATGGAAGAAGTATAGAATTACTCTTCCTAATCGCACGCCTATATACCTAGAAGATGTATATCCTCAAGGTACATATATGCGGAGTTAGGCATAGAAAATCTATAATAACCTTTTGATATTTTGGATTCGATTTTTTTTCTCGACATTTGCCTCCCTGGATATTCTGGCTCTGATATCCAGGGAGCACACCCCCCAGACTGACAGCAGGAAAGACTTGCTTGAGTGAAAGAAATGCCCTGACAGATAGATGTGCCCTCCGGCTGCAATCGCCTCTTTGACCTTTCTTGCTAAACCTGGGATTCCATTTAAACTTATTTATTTCCTCCTTTCTGCATTTTTTTCCCGCCAGTGCCTACAAATATTGTTGGCCTCAGGGGAAGACATGAGCTCAGGCGATGACAAATCTATGCTGCATCTGTGCTGGGCTGGTGGCGCGAGGGCTGTAATGTATTCTCGCGCTGCAACGATATTGTTCTGCTGAGTCGAATGAGACCACCAAAAGCAGGCAGCTGTGCCAAGGGAATAAAAGACACATCCAAGCTGCTGTTATGTCGCTGGTTTTACACGCCAGCCCAAGCATTCACTCTGCACCTGTTTGAGACGAGGAAAGGAGAGCACACCCCTTTGGATCTGGTTTTGAGAGCGCGCCGTGGTCACAAGATCCTATTGTTTAATGTCCAGGGAATCAGAGCCATGATTAGAAAGATCATTCAGCTCTCGGCGGCTTGCTGGGGTGTACAAGCCCTTTTGTTTGGCGTTTGTTTATTTTACTGCAGGGAGCAGGAACGTTGCTACTTTGTTATTGGCCATGATGAACAGTGCAAGGTTACACGAAAGGTCAACGTTATATGATGTCTTTATCTTGGAGCATGACAGTTTAATGTTCTCACATTGAAAGTGCAGAGCGCGAGACACTTTGCAGAGTCCTTTCTTGGACAAGTTAGCCAATAAGTGCAACGGCAGCTGCATTGCCAGCTCCAGACATGGAAGACTTAACATGCAGGACAAGGCATACTTATGCATCTAGCATCTTATGCTGCATAATTTGCAGATTCCAACTAAGAATTATTTTGTTTCTAGTTCAAGAAGATCAAAATGTAACTCTGAGCAGTTTGAGCTGTACTTGTGCACCATAGATGCAGACTCTTCACAAAGGATCAGTGGTTGGTCCATCAGAAAGGCGGAGGAGCGTCGCCCACTGCTATTCAGCAGTGTGAGAAAAAATGTAAATGATAATAATGTTATGTTATGTTATGTTAAATTTAATTTCTATAGCGCACGGCTACTCCAACGGAGTGTCCCGGCGCTTTATATTGGCAGCTCATAGAAAGAAAACATAACAGATGAAGACATTCAAAAACAGCAAGATAACATAACTAGAGGGTAAAAAGCCAAGTTTTTAGGCCTTTCCTAAAAGACAGCAGATCAGAGGTACTGCGTAAGGCCAGTGGCAGAGTGTTCCAAAGCTGGGGCGCCCTCAAACTAAAGGAGCGCCCCCCAATACGGGCCTTCCTAACTCGGGGGACCACCGCAAGAGACAAAGATTCAGAACGCAAAGCTCTGGTAGGGCGAGAAAAAACAAGCCTGCATTGAAGATATTTTGCTCCCGAACCGAAGAGCGCTTTATGGGCCAGGGTCAGCGCCTTAAAAACTATCCGCTTCCGGATAGGCAGCCAATGGAGCGACTGTAGAAGGCCGGACACTCTGGCTCGCCTGCGGAGGCCAAAAATGGCACGCGCCGCAGAATTCTGCACGACCTGTAATCGCTGCACAAGATAATCCGGGAGACCCAGATAGAGGACGTTGGCATAGTCCAATCTGGAGCCAATCAGGGCTTGCACCGTGATCTTCCTATGCTCTTCTGTGAGCAGAGGGAGAAACTTCCGGAGCATCTAAAGAATGCCGAAACATGTGCCCATGAGACCCAGGATCTGAGATCTCAGCGTCAGACCATTATCGATCTTGACTCCCAGGTTTTTTGCCACCTGGGAAGCCTGAGCTGGAGGAAACATATCAGTCGGCCACCATGCCTGCCAGTCAGGATCCGTGGTACAGCCAAATAACAGCACCTCCGACTTGTCGGAGTTACATTTAAGACTATTCTGCTGAAACCAGTTGAAAACCGCCCGAGACAGTCCCGAATGCTCTCTCCATTGAAGTCCTCACCTTTCCTACACGTGAAGAGAAGCTGGGTGTCATCGGCGTAGGAAACGATCTGGGCCCCAAAAGACTCCACCAATGCCGCCAAAGGGGTCATAAAGATGTTAAAAAGAGTCGATCTCAACACAGAACCTGCGGAACTCCGACTCCCAGTGGCGGCATCTCAGCGGAGCTAGGGGGACCCAGACCGTTTGTCGACGGCCAGCTAAAAAAGATGTAAACCAGCTGAACACCGTCCCCCTCAGACCGATGTTGTAGAGTCTGGCGAGGAGCTCCTCATGGGGGACGGTGTCGAAGGCCGCCGACAGATCAAGCATGACAAGCATGGCTTTACCTCCAGAGTCCAGAGCCTCCTTGATGGCCTCAGACACTTCTAAAAGCGCCGTCTCGGTACTTAAATTAGGACGGAAGCCGGATTGAGAGAAGTGAAGCAGATCGTTAGTCTCCAGAAAAACAGAGAGCACGCTGTGCACGTGCTTTTCCGTAATTTTTGCCAACGCTGGAAGGAGCGAGATAGGCCTATATTTGGCCAACACCTCGGGGTCTAAGCCCGGCTTTTTGAGGAGGGGGATCACCATTGCCCGCTTCCAAGCCTGCGGGACCATCCCTTCCCTCAAAGAGCGGTTCAAGAGTGGATTAACCAGTGGGTTTACCACATCCGCCATCCTCGCCAAAAATTTGGCCGGACAGGGGTCTAGCGGCGACCCTGATTTAAGGTTGGCCAGGAGTGCCAGTGATGAGGAAGGAGAGATAGGCGGAAAGACAGACAAGGCAGAGTCCGGGGTGGGCGATGGATCTAACCCCACCCCACTGCTGGGATGAACTTCAGCCGACCTCCCGGGGAAGGAGTCCTGGATCAGTTTAATCTTGTCCGTAAAAAACTTTGCAAGATCACAGGCCCATGACTCAGAGGGAGCGGTTTGAGAGAGATTAGATCTAGGGGTTATAAACTCTCTCACAACAGCAAAGATCTCCTTGCATGAATTGGAGGCTGCCTCAATCCTCCTTGCCAAGTAGTCCTTTTTCCGCGAAGGATATCACGGTGATAGGCTTTAATTGGAGTCCTATAAACAAGTCTAGCCATCGGGTCGTACTGAGAGCGCCAGGCCCTCTCAGCCACCTTGCACTGGCGGCGGGAGGCGAACAATGCTTCCGTAAACCACGGAGCAGAAACCCGCTTAGATGTAGCCCGAGACGCCAACACAGGGGCTAAATCGTTCAGCCTATCGGTCAGCCACAGCTGCAGAGAGTCCACATCCTGCTCAAGGTCACCTGAGAGGGGGCACGGATGATCAAGAGAAGCCTGGGCTAGCATCTCAGGAGTCACACAATGGAATGCCCTAGAAACAGATCCGTGTGGTCTGGGCGCAGCACTAGACAGTTTCTCCCTGCCCAGTATGCAGAACCTGGCCAGCTTGTGGTCGGACCAAAGAACCGGGACAAGCTCTGTATCCTCTAATGGGACAGTGGAGAAGACCTGATCCAGAGTGTGACCCTTGTCGTGTGTGGGGCCAGAAAGAAAAGGCACCAGACCGAGGGGAGCCGTGATCTCGAATAGCTTGTTCACATGTTATGTTATGTTATGTTATAGTGATTTGTATAGTGCGCGGCTGCCCCAGCCAAGGGGCGTCCCGGCACTGCGAGAAGACTAAATGCATCCGGATCCTCACCCTCATCCATATGGAAGTTGAAATCTCCCGCCAACACACAATACTCCGCCCTCATGCTAGCCCTGCCACAGCTACCTGAAGATCATCAAAAAAGGAACCCGTTGGTCCAGGGGGTCTAAGACCAACAACCCTTTAAGGTCTCAATGTTATCATCATTTTATTTTTTCTTGCTGAGCTGCAGCAGCTTTGGGAAGCAGGGCGGAGCAGGGCTGCTCTGCTGAAGGAACAGGGGAGGGGAGGAGTGCTTTTCACTCCCTATGTGCACATAAATGCTTGGCCAGTAGCGGCCCGTGGTGGGAGTGCTGCTGGGCGCTGACGTGGGGAGGTGGTGGGGCAGGGTGGCTGGTAGTAAACTACGGATTACAGCCGATTAGAATTTCGTTGCGTGGTCTGCAGCGCATTTGGCGATGCTGCGTGCGCAACAAAATTTGTTTCATTTATTTATTTGTTTACTTACCTGTAATCGGCCATAACCCGTAGTTTACTACACCCCGCCCCCGCCCGCCTCACGTCAGCACCTGGCAGCACTCCCACAACGGGCTGCTACTGTGTTTGGCTGGCCGTCTTGAGCCAGCCAAACATTAATGCGCACATAGCATGCTCTCCACTCAGGCTGTATTACAACCTAGGTGGAGAACATGCCCAGGCCCCCATTCCCTGTCTAAGCACCAAACCACGGAGGTCAAGCCAATCACAATGCTGCATTGCAGTGTTGTAATTGGCTCAGAGGAACCTGGGTGTTTCCTGTGTCCTTCCTGTTCCTGTTCAGGCTGTGCTGGAGTGGAGAGAAGCGACGAGGACGACGGGGGACGCGGACAGGAGGTAATTATTAATTTTTTTATTTACCCCCGCCTCCCCGCTCACCATCTCTGTTCAATGCCGGCCGCCACTGCAAAGGCTAGCTGGTCATGTTTCAGTTATCGATTAATATATTCAGGTATTACAGTGGTCCTAACCAGGTAACACCTTAGTCCAGACTCTACTTATGTGCCTAGATGAGGGTCTGGACAACGACCTTTGTCTGTAGCATGAAATAAATCCTGACACAGTTTCATTTAAGCAGGGAGACTGCAATGTTATTAAAATAGCTGTCAATTTAAGAGAGGACTTTAAGTCTAGAATTAGCTCCAATACTGTATTTCTCTTTTTAAAGTCTGATGTTTGGAGCTTTTCAGTGCTTTCTAGCAAAACATTAGCATTATAAATATTTGATGTACCATACAATTTCCACAGTTTATTCCCTAATGAAAAAAAATATTTCTAGTTGCCCACAGTGTGGACACAACGTGAAACCAAACCTGCCTACCAATTCCATTACATATCTGGGATACCGTAACAAATGAGACACACCTTTTATTACTCTTAATATGCACCCACTGGCTTGTTTTGTATATATTCCATGCTTATATCTTTCCCACAATCTATTTAGTTTTAATTAAATAGTGTTCCCATAGTTCCATATAAGAATGAATGAATCATCACTTATTGGTGAATAGGACCTTCCTATATCTAGTGAAGGCATATTCAGTTCTTTCAGAAGATACCATTGTATTTAGCATCCTTTTGGGATTTTATTTGTATTAGTATGGGTTGAAATTTCAAGTAGCTACATTGTCCTTGTTTACGAGTTTAGTGGTAAAAACCGCCAAACTTGCACATTGGGTAAATACCAATTCCGTGGGGTTCAGTAAATAACACATTTGTTCAGTCAATTAATCTATCATTCAATCAACTAATCAATCAATCAATTAATATATTCTTTATTTCGGAATTAATCAAACTCCATAAAACGTCTATTTAGGTAACACAATCCGAATAAATACAAAAATCAACATTACATCAAAATTTCACAGTAAAAAAAAAAGACAAATTAATTCCAGTCCCCCCTAAATAAGCCACTCCTCGAGTGGTAAACGGCTCCTTGACTAAATTGGAGTTTCGCTGCCCAGAGAGATTCAAGACAAGTGCCTACAGGTGATGACTCAGGTAGAGAATGCCTTATTTTAACTGCATCTGCAAGAAAACTTGCGACGGAGAAATATATAACGTCACCTTCCACTAACTGTATGGTAAATAACTCTGATTAAGATTTTTTATCATGTTCTACGTAATCTATACTTACCACATATTTCAAATGCCGAACACGTGCTTTTTACTGCATGTGGTAAATACTTCACACGGTAAATTGTGCATGCAGAAACATCAGTAAGTGCTCATTATTAGATATTGGAAGTTCCCGGAGTGTGAACATTGTTCTCTAGAGAGTGAAACAGCCACCACAGAAGGAACTCATGACATTCTCACAGTGAACCAGCAACTCCTTTCTTTGTGGGAATGTGCAGGAATACATGTTGTGTGGAAAATAGTACCATGAAGAAAGATAAATGGATTCAATTACCATCTTCAGATATCATTTAGTCACCACAAGCAGAAACCTGACATTCTCTTCCTTCTTGGACTCTAGCAGGTAAAGGAAGTACAAGTTTATTGATCCTGAGCTGGAGGTCCAGGGCAAGGAGGGGGTAAGTCATCATGACCATCTAATGTGCAATGCCTTGCTGAAGATTCCACCAAAAACAAAGAAGAATATGCTTCTGGAAAGAGATGACTTAAAAAAAACATTATTGCATCAACATATCCACATGATGTTGAGAACATTAAAAACTGTTTCCAAGCTTTGACATGCTAGGTGCTTAAGCAAGTTGCTAAGCTCAAGCACTAAATCACGGCAACTGGTTATATTTCGCCATCTCAGCTCTACCTCATCAGTTGGAAGAACAACATTTTGGCCTTCCTTAACATGTCTGTACTAGAAGACATAAAATATGTTATTGAGAACAAATTAATTTTAAGGTAAGAGACACAAGATATGTAATGGAAGTATGTGTGCTTGGTACACATTTGGCATGACTGAAAATCATAATCATTATGAAGAGTGAATTGATTTAAGTATGTGCTGCCCCTAGCAACTCACTATTGGTACACTGACATGTATTGAGATAGAACTACAACAACCACAATTGTAATCTTGATGATGAAGGTTTGATTTGTCTCCCAAGTAGATTGAGAGTGAAGTGTCACCACTGTATGACGAATATTGCTTTTCTGCAGGCTCATGGCCTGATATGATCCAAAACACCTAACACATCATTTCACTATGCATAGATCCATATCTTACAGCATGTTGACATTACTAGTCTGCTTCATTTTATGATTGCAGCAGAGTTGTTTCTGTCTTAGTGAGGGCACCAGGTGTACACACGAGTGTAGTCAATTGACTGTCGAATGTCACTACATCGTGCTGTAGCATAGATGTTTGCTTTTCTAGCATTAGCTATGTTGGTGTCAAATAGGAACCATGTGTATGCTGCCCATTCACTCTCTGCAAAGCATCCATCACTCAGCAGAGAATCATTTTTCTGAAGGTTGACTGAGAAATGCAATGCACCAATCCAAATGTCTGCTTTTTGATGCAGGTGTCAAATAACTCTAGTGCTGCTAGCTTTTGACAAGAAGGAGGGATGTCAGTGGATCCCTATGTCAGGCACCAGGCTAATCCTAATAATCAAATATATTTTGTACATTGCTCATATTCATCTGGATCTTCAATATTTATGGGTTACAGCCTCACTTTGTCAATCCTGCCTCTCATCCTGCATTGCTGCACCATTTAAGTTCATTGATTAGTGTCCTGGTTTCCATCCTCATGCAGCATGGTTTATTGTAGCAGAGCATGGATCTGGTATAGCTTGATATAATGGACTAGCAGTGCTGCATCCATGGTGGTGTACCAAGGAATGAAAGTATGAGCTGCTGCAATTTATCTGGGAAAGCTTCCCCTAACCATGACTGTTTATGTATAGCTGGGACTTTGTGCAGGCGTGTGTGTGACTTTATTTTTTCAGTTAAAACAGTGTCTTTATTGTGTTTCTGTTTGCATTATTGTGTTTGTCTATTTTTTTGGTATTTTAAGGTTGTATTTTCCTCTGGATTTCAAAAAACTCCCCTGCTTGTGGTTGGGTATTTACCACTTGCTTTGTTTTTCATGTGACATATATATGGTAAATAGCACATACGATAAACAGCACATGTGTAAATATCACATATGGTTTTTAATTCATTGTAAAAATGTAGGTTACTGGTTGGGGGGTGCGGAACCCTACTCAAGCAGCAAACACAGTCCTTGGCACAAGCAAACCTAGAATAGACATATGCTCAACCCCCATATAGCTTCGCACATAGCAGTCAGGCTTAACTTAGAGGGATTGTCGGTTCTGAGTAAGGGGGGGCGTAGTTCGCGAAGTAGCGCTATGCAAAGCTACGCGAAGTGCACTTCGCACTACGCAAACTTCACGTAGCACTAGTAGAGCTGCGTAGTAGCATGTTTGCACTGTGCAAGATGTGTTTTCAATGATTGCACAGTGCGGACAAGCATCCGGCACTGTGCAATCATTGAAAACGCCATATTGCACAGTGCGAGCTGTAGTTTTCTGCTGCTCAAGTAGATTATTACTCGAGCTGCAGCTTTCTCAACGCGAACTGGTAGTTTCTCATTGAGAGCGGTTGCGAGCATGCGCAACCACTCACAATGAGAAACCATACCTCCCCGCGTTGAGAATCTCGCCGGGATGTCATTTTGCTTGCTCGCGGTCGTGAACATGACGTTCAGGACCGCGAACAAGCAAAAAATGAGCGCTGCACTACGCTACGCTGCACTACGTGTGTTCGCACTGTGCTACGTGCAGCTCACGTAGTGCGAAGTTGCGCAAACTTCGCAAACTCCGCGAGCGTAGCGTAGTGCTTCGCCCAGGCCTAGTTCTGAGCTTATGTAAGATTTCATTGTATCATAAGCCACAGTTTTTTCTCCAACTTCTTTGCCTGTTATTCTGTTTCCCCCTACGTATTGTCTTTTCTTTTCCCCTTGACTTGGTACAGGCTTGTGCCCAGTTAACTGTGGCTTGCTCCACTTCCTAAATCCTGTATATATTCACTAAAACCTTTGAAATAAATACCTCTTTGTCCGGCTGGACACTGGAGTAAAAGATACACAGTCCTTATTTAAAGTCTGTGCTTATTATTTCACGTTACATCTACCAAAAGCTTAGGACCTTTGTTAGCTCTAAACTTACAAATTACCCGAAGTCCCTCGCTACCTTTACGGGTCCCCTTGTTTTATATACTAATGCAATGCGAGGTCCAGCATCATTTATGAGGATGCCGTTGATGAGGGGCTTGTGATGCAAAGTCTTGTGTCGAGATGCGTCATGCATAATTGTAGAGGATGCAGTTGATGAGGGACTTGCGACGCAAAGGCATGTGTTGAGAATGCGTCACACAGCGGCGGTTCCTAGGAGGCTGCGGGTGGTGATATAAAGTTCTTGTATTGAGAAAATCCATTCAGCAGAGTCTATGTGTCAGTCCTGCTCAGGGTTGTGCAGAAGAGATGTGTTGACTCTAATAAAACCGCAGATGTGCTGGCAGAGCACATTCAGGCCCACTTTCAAGGGTACAAATCTGGGGTGAGTCCACCTGGCAGGGTAGTACTCCCAGATGGCAGAGTCCAAGTGATGTGTTCAAGGTTGCTGAAACCTTCTGTCTCTGAGGCTCTAGTCAGGAGGTCAGTTATCTAGCCCTTGGAGTCATCTGGGGTCCTGGGTTCAACACATACAGGTCCAGGGAATCAGTCCTTCAGAGCAGCAGGCCAGCAGAGTAGCAGTTCTTACAGCATCACAGCAGTCTTTCTTCCTGGCACAGTCTACAGGTCACAAAGGGTCCTACATTTATACAAGGTGCCCACTTTGAAGTGGAGGAAGCTCCTAGAAGTTTCCAAACAGAGGTGTCAGGCATCGCCTTCCTCCCAATTTGAGCCATCACATTGAACTATTCCTGAAACAGGTGTCAGGGAGAGATAGGCTTCTAGATTGAGATGAAAGCGTGATCACCCTTTGGCAGAATAAAGCAGGAAACATCAGAATGTGGCTGTAGGGCTTTTATTGTGAATACTTTCTTTGTTTCATTTGACAAAAAGAGACTAACCATTTGATAGCTGTTGAAATGCTATTCGTTTTAGAGAGTTTTAAGGAGAACCATGATTGAGCCAAAGCAAAGGACACAGGGCCGGTTTTAGAGCTGTTGGTGCCGGGTGTGACAATATTTTTTCGCACCATCCTCCCCATGACCTCCTCCTTAGATTCCTTCACTACCACTCAACAAAAGTGCCCCTCGTCTCTCCATAGTCCCTCTCTCACATACATTCCATTTGTTTTAAAGCACTTGTAAAGGCCTGCTTTACTAATCCACTCAGCTATCCCCAAAAAATAAAGATCTGTTCTTTACAGCGGGCATATTAACCCTTTGTACTACGTTACAGTGAGTTAAAACTGCCACTAAACAAAACTAGATCTCTCTCTCTCTCTCTCTCTCTCAGGAACATTATTCAAAAGAGTTATCTTGACATTTTTATTGCAGGTGCTTTTAAATCATTAATCATTTCAAAACACGGCACCCCCTTGAGTTTAGTTCCCGCCTCCAGGCCACACCAGTCACACTGCCCTAGAGGTTTAAAGGATGGGTGCATTGACAATCTATAATTGGTATCTAATTGAAAGACTTGGAGAGCCGAACTTTCAATGGGTTGTGGAACAGTTTTACATAAAAGAAAGACTATGTTAAGTGCCATTAGATCATCTTAAGGTATGAAATAGCTGTTTACAATCTCACCAAGTGATTTCAACATAGCAAACACTGGTAAGAAGGGCAAATCACTTAAGGTAAATTAAAACAATAATTTGGTGTTTAAATCCTAAAAGTAATCCTGCATCTCTCTTAGTCATTCCAGATTTTCTTCCCTGCAGTACCCTTCCCTAGAATCTTTGCTCTCATCTTCCCATACTGATACTTTAGATGCAATTGCATCAGAGTCGATGCTATCAGAAAGTGGACTTAGGAAAGGCACTGTTCCGGTTGACAAGGACGAGGAGGCAAGATGGCCGCCGTGGCTCTGTAGAGAGAAGTCGCATTTTATACTCTCTCCTATCCTAGGATGATGGAGTATTGGTGATCCCAGGGATGTGGGGTTTGACTAACCGGATTTTCCTTGACACAGTGGATATATTCAGCCCAGACTGGTTGAGGGGCTTCCCTACAAAGAAAGTGAAAAAGAAGGTGATATACTGGCTGAACTGTTGGAGAAGTCTGTTCAACGACGTGAAAGTGCCTCCGAAGATGTCCCAAAGGCTTAAGGCGGATAAAGACAAAGTAACGGCAGCAGGATCGGCTAAGCCCTCAGGATCTGCTGTGAGAGAGGGGGCTATCCCAAAAACAGCCCCTGTGAGAAAAGCGCCGGAAATTTCGGGTCGAAGTTTGAAGAACACAGCAGCAAAGAAAGCGGAGAAGCAGGAGAAGAAACTGGAAGCAGGTCCGGAGACCCACTCAGCGATGTCTAAACCAACGAGGGATATTGCACCAGATGGGAAGCCCCAGCGAGCGCATGCAGCGCAAACAATCGGTAAGGATCAAAAGAGACAAGCGACCTTACCGGAGTCGTTTTCCACAAGGGCCCCTCTGTCTGTTCCTCGAATAGAGATCCAGGCAGACGCTCAGCAGTAAAAGGATCAGCGACCGACGGCTACCGGCGCTCAGGGGAACAGCGGAGAGACAAACGCGGAAGCAGACTCAACGGACCGCGAGGACGCAAGCAGCGGAGGCCCGGTTGCTAGGCAACTGGGAAGCAATGCAGGAGTCGGCGTGGTGAATGCAGAGCGGCGAGCAGAAGCTCCAGAAGCCGCGGGAGGAGAGGAGACGGAGGTGGTGGCTGGTAAGGCGTCTGGCTGTGATCCTGACAATGACAATGCTCCTAAGCAATTAGAAAATACAAATAACACGCAGATGTTAGACGCTCTCCTGTCAGTAGAGGCAGAGCTATTTAATAAACATTCGAAGGTTACTGAGGCAAGCTGGGGCAGCACGCAGAGTTTAACGGACCAGCATGGGCTACAACTGGATCAGGACTTGGGGAGAAATAATAAAAGTTTAGACAGAAGTGTGAGGGGAGGGTTAATGAGGGCACGGATTCATCAGAACCAAGCGAGGTGGAATCAGAGGAAGAGGAAAGCGGGACTGAATGTACTCCTGATTCAGACATTAGCAATGGTTCCAGTGAATTAGGCACAAAAAAGAAAAAAGGTACTGTGGGAGCAAAAATAAGAAGCGGAAGAGGCTCAAGAAGCAGTATGACTAAGAAATTATCATGGGACTATTCCGCTACTTCAGAGACCTACAAAGAAAGTGAGCAGGAAGGAGGGGAAAAGGAGGGGAGGCAGAATAACCAAAGTGTAACCCTCGAAATGTTGTTTGGGACCTTGAAACAGATGCAAAAGGAGGCAAGAACGGAGAGCAGAAGGGCGAAAAGAGATACAAAAAAACTGCAATTATCACTAAGGAAAGTAAGTAGAAAACAGGAAGAGGTTGAGGAAAGAGTTTTACAAGTGGAGGAAAGGACAAGTAGGGTGGAAGACGAAGTGACAGACTGGCAGACTTTTAAAACGGATCAAGAGAAGGTGGTTGAAGACCTTCAGTGGAAGCTAGAAAGCTTTGAAAATCGCCAAAGAAGGAACAATGTGAGACTTTTGGGTCTGGAGGAGGGAAAAGAGGGACAGGATCCCAGAGGGTATGTGGTTAGGATCTTGGAAGAGGCCTTTCCTGACTCAAAATGGCAATGGGATGTGGAAGTGCAAAGAGCACATAGGTACCCACTGTTCAAAAAGAAAAACCGGGGAGGGCAAGAGAAGGAACTCCCAAGAGCAATGTTGTTTTTTTTGGGTAATTTCCTAGCAAGACAGGAGATAATTGATAAAGCTAGACCTGACTCAAGAATTACAGTTGATGGAAATACTTTCTTCTCTAGGCCAGATTTCTGCCACGTTACCGTGGAAAGAAGGTGGAAACTAAGACAGATGATTGGGCCTTTCCAGAAGCAAGGGGCAGAAGCATATCTCCTGTTTCCGTCTAGGTTGAAAGTTATCAGGAAAGGTTATGTCAAAATGTTTACATCCGAGATAAAAGCAGCAGAATATCTAGCAGAAATTTCGGAAACCAATAAAGGGAAGGAGAGGGGAGCAAAAACCAGAACCCCATCACAGTCTCCCCGGAGAACTCCACCAAAAACTCCGTAAGACGGTTAGATGGTAATGCCAAATAGATCATTTGGCAATATCGGACAGAGGAGTAAAAAGGATGGGAGAGAGTAGCGACGCTGCAGAGTACGGTTGGCTACACATAGGCCAGGATTGGCCTATTTGCCTGTAGTGAGGGGGGGGGCTCCCAAGGGGCGGGGGGTAAGGGGGGGAGGGGGGAGGGGGGGGGAGACATACATGTTGGCTATGGGCACAGGTATGGTGTAGAAGAAAGAGGTAAAAAAGATTTAAAAAAAGTTGTAGGGATCGAGGTACACAAACAAACTAGAAGGGGGGAAAAATTGTGTTGGAAAGCCCAAAGCCTACAGGTAACTATTAATTCCTGCTGGTTAAATTGGGAAAACGGTAATGTTAAGAAATATAAATGTCTTGTAGAATAGTGTCAATTAATATTTGTGGACTTAATGAGATCAATAAGAGGTTAAAAGCGGCGTCACTGTTAAAATCTTTTAAACCAGATTTAGTGTGTCTTCAGGAAACACACATTGAGGGTACTAAGGCCTATCTACTTGATCAACTAGGTTTTAGTGTTCTGGCAAAAACCAATCAGAACACTAAGACAAGAGGAGTGGCGATACTGGGCAGGAAACAGGATACAATAGTTAAGAGAAAGTTGGAGGACAATTGGGGGAGATGGGTTATAGTTGAATTATTGTTTAGGGGGGAAACCTTCACGCTTGTTTCAGTCTATGGCTCTACTGGAGATGACCCAGATGTTCTACAATTCCTAGATGCAGAACTTGCTCGGTGGCCTGAGCCTATTATACTATGCGGCGACCTGAATATTCATGATCTAGATAGTAGCTTTTTAGACCCTAAAAGGAAGTATGTGGGGAGGAAAAAAAGAACCTATAGGGCCCTAGCAGACTTAGTAAAGAATAACTCTCTAGAGGATCCTTGGGTACATTGCCATCCGAATCTCGACGGGAGTACTTTCTTTTCAGCGCCCCATCAGATCTTAGTCAGGCTGGATTATTTTTTAATCACAAGAGGGCTGATAGATGGTGCAAGGATAGTAAGAGAACCAAGGATCATATCAGATCACAGTCCGCTAGTATTAGATGTAAATATTGGGCAAAGGAGAAATAAGGAGCCATCGCAATGGACATTCGACAGAGCACTCCTTCAGGATTGTGAATACAGGGAAAGAATGGCGGAATGGATTAAGGAATTCTGGGTAATCAATAGAGGTACTTCATCACCTGGGATTGTGTGGGACGCTTTTAAAGCTGGTATAAGAGGAGAGACCCTAAGCTATGTTATCAGATCGCAAAGAAGAGAAAGGGAGGAACTAGAAAGAAATAATGAATTAATTAGGGAGGCAGAGGAGGAACTCATGTTGGCTATACAAGCGCACACGCCAGTGGAACAGATATTGTTAAAACTAGTCGCTCTTAAAGCAGTGGTCATGGAAGGGATGGCAAAAAAGACGGTCGAGAAATATTTAGCCAATAAAGAAAAGGCATATGAACTCAGCGAAAGAGTGGGGCATATATTAGCGGTGCGAGCTAGACAGAGAGATGGGATGGCTGATATTAAGGAGATTAAAATGGTCATGGAATTAAAGTTAAGGGTACAGAACAGATTAGAGAGGTCTTTAGGCAGTTTTATATGGAACTGTATCAGGCAGATGGGCATGGAAGTGAGGAGGATATGAGGGCATATCTGAGGGATATTGAGCCATCATACCTGGAGGAGTCAGATAGAATAGAGCTGGAAGAGAAGTTTAAGGTGGAGGAACTTGTAGAAGCGTTGAGGGAACTCCCATCTGGGAAGGCCGCTGGCCCGGACCAGATTCCAGTTGAATTCTATAAGGTCTTCCAGACCTCTCTGTTAGCGGATATGTTTAAAATAATGGCGTCAGCACAATTGGGTGAAACTGTTCCATGTTCCTGGGGTGGTGCAGACATTATTGTTATCCCTAAAAAAGGTAAACCACCAGATGTCCCAGGCTCCTACCGCCCCATCACCTTGATGAACGCCGATGTCAAGGTGTTTTCAAAAATATTGGCAAAAAGATTATCTAAGACAATTGAATCCTTAGTTACACCCTCTCAGCATGGATTTATCCCAGGGAAAGGGACAACCCATCATACCAGGCAGGTAATTACGGCATTTGATGCAGCAGACATCCTGGAAGATCCAATGGCAGCGGTGTTTCTCGACGCTGAAAAGGCCTTTGATAGGGTCTCATGGGGTTATCTATGGGAAGCTCTAAGGTGGCACGGTATAGGACCAGGATTTATAAAGGCTTTGCAAATGCTATATATAGCCCCGACGGCCAAGATAAGAGTCAATAGAGGTTACTCAGCCGCAGTCAACATCCAGAGAGGTACAACGCAGGGTTGTCCCTCTTCTCCCTTACTGTTCGCTTTGTATCTTGACCCTTATATTCGCAAATTGGAAACGAATCAACAAATATTACCATTAGTACTAAATGGTTGCAGACTTAAATCACTAGCCTATGCGGACGATGTAGCCATCTTGACTCCAGATCCTGTAGCCGCCATTAGGGCAATTGAATCAGAAGCTGAGAGGTTTGGCCAGTTCTCTGGGTATAGCTTGAACACAACTAAGACGCAGATAGTTAAAAACCGGTGGGTAATGTGTAATGATGGAAGAGTGACAAATATGGCAACTTATCTAGGGGTGCAAATGACGGCAGAAATAAGTAAAATTGTGGAAAATAATATGGATCCCTTGATAACTCAAATGAAAAAAGATCTAGACAGAATGAATAATTTACACCAGTCGCTAGTTGGCTGTACAAATATTATCAAAATGATGATTTTACCCAAATTTTTGTATGTATTTAGGGCTGTACCATTGTTGATTGAGGCCAGCTGGTTTAATTGCATAGAGGCTATATGCAATAGGTTTATTTGGGCCCAAGGTAAAACCCGGAGAGCTTATAGGTACATGACACTCCCTAGAGAAAACGGGGGGTGGGGGGCACCGGATTTTCGTTTATATTATATGGCCTCTGTGCTGCAATATATTCAAGGTCTTATTGGTGGAAGCCCTGACGATGATAGAATGCAGAAAATGTCTACAGATGTGTATGCTGTCGCCCTAGGGGTAAATGCAGAGAACTGTTTTTTAAAGTGTATTGATTACAGCTATTTCAAGAGGACTAAGTTTAAAACCGTCAAAGCAGCTGTCACGACATGGAATGCATTTTTGAAGAGGGTAAAACTTGGGAGATATAACAGATATGTCTTATTAAACAACAATAGGTCACTCCCCAAGGAAATTTTTGGAGACTATACTATGGCAGAGTGGGCACTAAAGGGGGTTATACAAATTGGAGACTTTTATGCACAAGATGGCTTTATGCAATTTTCAGAGCTGAGAGGAAAATACGGTTTAGATAATAGGGGATTTTTCAAATATTTACAGGTTAGAAGTTTTCTCAATAATAAAGTTGGGGGTCCGGCAGGCTTTAACAAAATCGATATAATGGAGAAAATAAAATTGTCGGGAGATTGCACTATTAAGTCCCTTTATGCAGCATTGGTGAAAGACAAGCAGGATGATTTAGTTAAATTTAGTAAAAAATGGGAAGATAAACTGGGTATTGATCCTAGACTTTTTTATGATTCTTTGAAATTCGGATCTACGATATTATGCGCTGCCCCGCTGCAATCGCAGCATTATAAAACATTGTACTCTTTGTACTTTACTCCGGCAAAGATTGCAAAATGGGGTGGGAATCAAGGAATCAATTGTCCCAGATGTAATGAATTGGAAGCAGATAGTGTACACATTTTTGCTACATGCCCACAACTAAGAATTTTGATTAGGGAAATTGAGGGGTTTTTGGCGAACTCATTGGATATTGAGATAACTCTTACACCAGCTTTGATTATGTTAGGGGTGAGTGATGACGAGCAGACTCAATATGCTGAATTCCTTTTTGTAGTAATGGCTGTCTATAGACTAACAATAGCTAGGGCATGGCTAGATAAAAGCCCTCCGAAAATGCAATGCTGGCTGGCAAACACCCTATATGCATATAATATAGAGGAAAAATTTTTTGCCCGGAAGGGGAGGAGTGGAAGACGGTTGGGGAGAAGAATTTGGGAGCCATTATGTAAATGGAAAGAGAGCCAAAGAAGGAATAGCTAGGGGTAGGGGTAGGTAGTCGCCTCTACTTTTGATGTTGAGTTTTTTATTTGCTTTTTTCTCCGTTGATTTCGGACTCTGTTTTTCAACTTTAGCTGATTTATATAATTGTGTACTCTGTGTTTGGCCAAAAATTTATTGTATAATTTACTTGTCAGTATTTAAGGCTTGTGATATAGGTAATGCTCATAATCTATTGTTGTAATGAAGAAAAATATAAAAATCTTAATAAAAAAAAAAAATAAAAAAAAAAAAAGGAAAGGCACTGTTCCTTAAAATCTCAAATTGCGACATACAGAGACAAAATATTGAGATAATATTGTCTGAGAATGTGCTGCATAAGGAGGCCTAATTTTCCTTCACCTTCAGCCTAATTTGCAAAACCTGGAACTTAATTTTGTTATTTTCTGTTGTCCAAGATGCACCTATTGTTCATGGAGTTCATGTATGTGAGGGAGGGTTTTTATAATGTCGAGAAAAAAAATGCGATCATGTGCGGAATTAATGTGTAGCTTAATAAAAATAAATGTGTTTAGATGCGAACATTGTAGTAGGCAACCGTATTTAGTCTTTTTGTCTGAAAAGCTCAAGTAGCATTGCTTGACCAAAAGCTGACATGACTAAAAAATGCAGACATAACCTAAAATGTGTATTTTTCTGACCTTCCCATGGAGATGAATTTCATAATGAATACTATTTGCATACATGTTTTCACATACCTCTGCAAATGGTTCTACTTACAAAAGATCACTGGCAATAAATGAATAAAAGATTTGATGTTTAGTGAGGTAATGAAGAAGTGAACATATATAAATTCAGCATTTAAACTTGATCTTAATCTTTTTAACTAGTAGTAGTAAAATCAAAGTTTATTTAGACAATAGTCTATAAACCATACACAAGACCATGGATCCACTTAGCAATAGAAATTTTACATCATAGTTCATTTTAACACTCAGTACACATTTAAAACCATAAAAGCACTAAATTGATATTTTCCATTTTTTTTAAATCTTAATATCTTAAAATTTCCCAACTTCCTTGGTTGTCTCCTTTACAGCTTCTCTTATTGCTTTCAAAAATGTCCCCAACGCAATTGTGATATCTAAAAACGACATTTCAGTAAGGAGAACAACAGCCTCTGATCGTGTGTTTACCCTATACAAAATATTGGACATAAAAACATTTTACGCACTGTTAAAATCCATGTACAGTCCAGTAATATATGGAAAATATCATTCTTCACACCTAGGCCACATTTACAAAAACCATCAGGTTGGATCAGGGCTACTTTTAATTTACTATCGATCTTCCATGGATTTAAGCCTACCCGAACCTACATGATTTCGTACCTTAACCATTTACTGGGTAACACATCCAAATAAGGGAACCGGACCTCCTTTTCCCATTCATTCCTTACCCAGTTCACTGATTTTTTCAACTTCAGGTACTCCAGATCTTGTGATCTGGAATATTCTTGCCCTCGGTCCCTAAGCATTTTCTTAGTAAAAACTAGGTCCAATAAGGGTTGATCGAGGGTCAACTTTAATTGCGCAGTTACTAGCTGAAGGGTTTTCCTCACTTCCCGTGCCCAATGTAAACTGCTTGCTTGTATTTCCTTTCTGCACCAAATTGACACCTTCTGTTCACCACCGGGCATCTGGCGGTTCCAAAATCTTAGCAATGACATTTGTGCCTTTACCTCCCATGCCGTCAAGCCTACCTCCAATCTAATAGCTTGCAACATGGATCCGTTAGGTAGGGACAACAGCATTTTAATTATCTTTCCTTCCTCCCGGTCCCAACCCCTTTTACCACTCAGATAGAGCACTTCAGCGCCATAGAGAACTTGTGGGGGTATCATAGCTTCAAATGCCTTTAGCAAAGGTCTGTGAGACATGTCACTATAGTCCTTATTAAATTTTTTCAATCCACAGACCGATGAGGACGCCTTTGAAGTTTGTGCCGCCACGTCGGTATTCCACTTTAATGCACTGTCAAACCACAGGCCTAGATATTTGTATTCATTTACTACCTCTAATTTGTCTAAACCTAAAAACCATTTAAAAATTTGTACCCTCTTCCCGAAACATTGGAACTTTGTTTTCTCCATATTCACCGATAGAAACTTTTTGTCACAATATATTTGAAAAGCATTTAATTTCCTTTGGAGGCCCATTTCAGTTTGGTCCACGATCACTAGATCATCAGCATATAAAAGGCATGCAACTTTATTATTATTCATGAGCGGGCTCGCACTCTTTTCAACTTCCAAAACCATGGGAAGGTCTGATAGGAAGATTGAAAAGAGCAAGGGTGCCAAAACGCACCCTTGTCTCAAGCCATTCTTTACGGGGATTTTCTGCGTTAATGAGCCCTTTGAATCTCTTATGACCTGGGCCCAGTTGCCACTATGTAATTCTTTTAGAATATTTAATATGCCCTCCGGCAATGCATAATTTTCTAGCACTTCCCAAAGGCTGCTTCTATCTACTGAGTCAAAGTCAGCTCGGAAATCGACAAAACAGCAGCATAATTTGCCAATTTGTTCAATCGATTTCCTAGCTAAGGCCCACAGGGCAAAACAATGATCAATCGTAGAGTGGCCTTCTTTAAACCCACCCTGTTCCACTGGTATGATTGACTGAAGATCCGCCCACTCTTTTAACTTACCGAGTATCATCTTAGCAAAAATCTTTTCTCCTATATCTAATAGGTTAATTAGCCTGTAGTTTTTAGGGGCATGTACATCTCCTTTTTTATGCAGAGGCCTTATTATTGCACCCTTCCAGTTTGCAGGTATTAGCCCATGCTCTAGTATTAAAGTAAACATTTTTTAGAAGAATTCCGCCCACCAAGGCTGGTTTGAATTTAATATCAGGGCCGACATATCATTCGGGCCTGCCGCTCTAGTTAAATTTAAAGTCCTAATTATCCTAAGGATGTTTATTACTGAGCAATCATGTTTGAGATCCACTACTAGATCTCTCCACTGCTTTGGTACCAAATTATCCGACAACCACCCCGGGGCATACAATTTCTGAATATACTCAGCCCATACATCTTCCTCTACTACACAGGTCATTGGTGCAATCAAGGGTTCCCTGGCTGACTGTATTAGCTTCCAGAATTGCCGTAGGTTCCTATTTTCAATAGATTCCAATAATTTGCCCCAGCAAGATTCTTTATGAATCCTTTTTACATTGCGGATTAACATATTATATTCTCTCTTTAGTTTTCCGCCTTTGCTCGTGTACATTTTTTGCATAGGCTACGCTCTTCTCTCCTAATTTCTCTTTTTTTCATTTAACAATCCTGATTAAACTATGTTCCTTTCTTACTTTGAGTATTTCCTTTCTTATTCTGTTCTTTTGCAGTGGGCCGTAGTTCTATACTTATACTTTCTACTACTTGTTTTATTTTTTCCACAAACCAGAATAGGTCTTGGCCCTTCAAACAACCTAGCTGAATCTTATGTTGCTGGCTTGCTAACTTCTCTATAGATTTTTCAGATAACCTAGTGGTCATCCGCTTCGGGTACTCTGTCTCTTGCCAGATAACTCTGTCGCTAACCATATATTGTGCTATTCCCACTTCTAACTTTATTAAATTGTGATCACTACATTCCATGAGGTTAATGCTAAAATCTTTCACTAACTCGAAATTCCATGCGGCAAAAACACATAGTCTATTGGGCAATTATATGCCCCATATTTAAAAGTTTTCTTTGCCGGGCGGTCATGGACTATCCTTCCATTTAAACAAAAGAAACTTTTATTTGATAAATAGTTGCCCAATTCCACCCCATCTGTAAAGGTTTTTGTTTCCATAAACTCTGCATTTTTTATATCATATGCATCTAGAATTTCTGAGTACCATGATCCGACAATTTTGGATTTAGTTTATGGTTAAAATCTCCCGTTAACACAATCAGGTCATTTCCATACATATCACAAAGTGCATCCATATCATTCTTAAAATGTAACAATTCGACCCCATATTCCTTTGTTGAATTCCATTGCATATACACATTTAGGATCAGTATAAATTTATATTTCTTATCCGCAAGTGTGATTTGGATTCTGCAGTCTAGAAGCCACTTACACTTTACAGATATCAAAATGGTTTTAGTTGTTAGGGTTGTTGATATCATTGTCAACAAGCCACCTGCGGGGTGCCTGGAGTTTGATTTTACAGCTGCGCGGTGGACTTGTCGGAACCCTTCAACTATTTGGGGAACACCACAGAGCCAGGTCTCTTGTATACAAATAATTTCATTCTCTTTTGCAAGTTCTTTCACGGTTTCACGTTTTAGAAGTGTTCCCAATCCATTTATGTTCCAAGAGATCAATTGTATGATCTTTTTAACTAACTAGTACTTACCTTTCAATGAATGTTTGTTGTACAAATCTTTTCTTTCCCTTATACAGATGTTTCAACTTCTACATAGACCATTGTAAGCTAATGAATTCTTTTGCTATTTAGAAGGTTAGAAATGTAGTTTCAATTGTTGGCAGGTAGTCTTGAACGGTAGAATGATTCACAGAAATAATAAAACATACTTGCTGACTTTGAAATTGCTGTTTAAAGACTATTTTATTCTTGATGAGAAGACGAGGCGTGATCCTGTTCCCATGAGTGCTTTGAAAGCTGATTGGCTGACTGGAAACGGAAAAAGCAACATGTTGTAAAAGCTTCAGGCTGTGATGTCTTTAACAGTACGTGTTCCTAGACCAGACCCAGACTTCTGCTGCTTCCCCATTTTCATCCTAGTATATGCTGCTCTGAGACTCTACTGAGTTTCTTGAACCTCTCTCTATGAGGAGTTCTGCATTCATCGATTATTGATTATTTGAACTGACTTTAACGCTGAAGATTTAAGCTTTATGATTTCTCACCATATTGGAACTCTTTTTGTGTTCTGACTACGCCCTTTCTCTCCTCCATTGCCGAGAATATGAATTCTTACCTTTATGGAACACACTTTATAAATTTGTATTACAATTTATTGAGTGTTTACTTCTTATTAATTTCTAATGAGATGCTAACAATTAAGATTGATGAAATTAACTTGTGACTTCAATAAAGATGAATACTAAAATATGTATTTAATAAAAATCCTTTAACTCACACTAACTCTCATTATTGACTGAAAATGTAGATTAGAACGTTGTGTTAATATTTATGACGTACAGCACCTGGTTAATCTCTATCAACGTCAAAGATTCATTGGCCTATTGAGAAATAGAAAAGCGGGGATTTTTCCTTGGATGAAAGTGGTAAATATTCCTTCTTGTGGTAAACCTATTAATTTAACTGAGATCTGCATCCCACCATATGCCACGAGAAATCCTCCTCCCCCACCTTTCTCTTCACTCATTTACTCCACCTTCCTCCTGCCATTCACCACTCCCCCATTCCTTCGCACTAGCTAATCTCTCACGCTCACCCACTTCTCGATACCTCTCCCTTTTCCTGCTCTTAGCGTTCTTCACCCTTTCCGTAGCTCTGTCCTCCCTTCATCCCATGCTTCCTTTATCCCTTCGCTATCACTCTTCTTTATTCCTTGCTTCACTTACTGATTTCCCACCGCTTTCTCCTTTAACCCCCTCTCCACGTTTTCTCATTTCCTCACCCTCTTTCCCTTCCCTCTTCTTGCCTCTCACTCTACCATCTCCCTATTTTCTTCCGCCTCGCCCTGTCTGCCCTCTCTTTCTCCCTCCTCCTCTTTCTCTCTCTCTCTCTCTCTCTCGCTCCAGTCCTCTGAAGTGCCTCTGGGGGAAAAAAGAACAGCCCAATTTATAGCTGGACCTTTGAAGTGAGGTATAAGATGCCCACTTCACTTTGAACTGGAGGAGGGGGGTGTACATTTCAAGGGGATTTAATGCTGGCTACACTCATCTTCCTCCCAAGTGAGGAATGCGCTGCTCTCAGAGCTGTATGCCTTGACTTTATGTCTCCAGTAAAACACTCAAAGTATTGGCAATAACCCAGAAACAGAGCAGTTTATAGGGTGACAATATTGCATACCCTCCCGCAATTTACTTAAAAGTACTTACAAATTACACTTTCTTTTTTTTTTTATTTCCAAGAATTTTTATTAAAATATAGGTATGCATATCAGCAGATACAGACAGTACAGAGTATGCAAAAAAAAGACAACCAGCTATCTAAGAAAGCTCGGGTTGGAAAGGTTTAAAATGCGCATGTTAGGCTGGCCGATGCAAGCCAGTCGGTCAAACTGACGCGCCATTTAAACTCGAACAGCAACTACCAATGCTCCCTGCTACAAATCAGCAGCAATGATCCCATCCAGTGCTGCACCTCGGCTCGGCTGAACTGAAAAATAAAATGGTAATGAAATCTCTTAATTTCTATTTTAATTTTCATGCTTGCTGCACTGTCAGCAGGGGGGGGGGGGGGGGGGGGGCACTAATCCGCTCCACTGAAGAAACCACCGCTGCTCTGTCACCGAGTTTGCGTTCCCACTTGTAGACCTCACAATTCTACAAGAACAGTATATTGTTGCCGTGATTTTAGGTATATACAGGTACCTATATCTCGATGCCTTGCTGTTAATTGAAATCCATGAATGAACTGACATTAACACACCTCATCGGGCCTGCTGTCATTTTTCAGCCACCTCATCTGCAGCTTCAAAATTCTCCAGCTTGCCTTCCACATATTTTGATGGAACACTCTGTGACAGAGGAAAAGACAAATAAGTTAGTTGAGCATTTTCATAGAGAAAAATAGGTAAGTAGGTGGCATAGCCTAAGACCAAGAGTACTAAGGGCAGTCAGTGACGTACTGCAGGAAAACAGCAAGAAAAGTGAAAGACATTAAAGGGCAGATATTTAGCTGTGACAGTAACTGTTCATCAACGCTGACTGACACAGAATGAAGGAGAGTGCATGGTAAGTAGGTGAATCAACAACTTCGAAGCATAGAATTCTAGAGCAGTTAATAATGTTGTATTTCTTCATGAACTGCATTGCACATCTTTTTTTTCACACCAGAGGTCATATTTTCCCATCTGAGGTAGAGGGCAGGCATTTGTTGCTCTAAGACCTGATCTGTGAATACTTGGGGGCTTATTTACAAAGCCCTTGTGCCAATTTTGCGTCATTTTTAACATGGGAAAAGTGAAGCAAAAGTGGCGCAAGTTGCTTGTAAATCTGCCCCTCGGTATCTTAAATGCTAAAGTACTATTAACTCCGTGTAGTTCCAGTTGTCCTGAACGGCGTGCCTATATTATAAGTCTCCAGAGATATGAATAGTGGCACATATTTTTCATTTTAAAATGTCACAAAAATAAATTTTTGTCCTGACAAAAGAGAATTTAACTAACAAATGGTCCTGATACATAGACGCATTTGTTCTGAAGGGTCACTGATAAATGATCAAATCGATAATGAATTGTCTGTTCAAAATTAATGTTATGCAAGATGTTAGCTTGTACAGGTTTGTTACTCAGGACGTTCTTGTGCCCTCAGACAAAACATTTCTACGTGGCTGGCAGATATTTTATTATATGTTGATAAGTTCTGCATGTAGGACAATAATTATGCACACTTTTTATTTTGTTAATAATGTTTATCTTTGGGAAATTAATAATAAATTGTATTTTATTTAGGATTCCGCCAACCATGACTGAGATTTGTCTGCTAATAGTGTTGTGCACAGGGAGCAGGGGAGGACCATTCACTAATCTTTTGAGCAAGCCACTGAGGGAACACTTTTGAGGGAAGTGTTGGAATCAGATGGAGACAAGGGAGACAGAGTTAGGTGCACAGCTTCCAGTCAGTCTGCATAGGCTAGCTTTGTGCTTCTCAACTCTAAGGGGTAGATTTTCAAACACTTTGCGCTGGGTTAGCGTCACAAAGGTGATGCTAAGCTGCAAAAAATGTTTTTTTACCAATTAACTTTCCAGCACGTTGGAAAGTACCTTGCAAGTAACGGAAAGAAGAGCAAATAATTACTTTGCGTTACTTAGTGCCAAGTGAAGGTTACATGGGTGGTACATGGACGTTCCCATGCAACCACTCATTCCTTTTGACACAAAATTCTATGTATTAACAAATGTAGACAGGGTTTAGTGCCAAAAGTTAACATCATCTGAAAGGAGGCGTTAAGAGGAGAAATGTTTTCATGTCTCTTTTCCTTTCCTACTTTGCATGCTTACTGCACTGTGAAGCACACATACAAAGCAAGCAGGCAATGGGCTGGTTTGACAGCTTAGTGTGGGGGCTGTGTTTTTTGGCTGTTTGTGGGACTGTTTTATTGTCTTTTGAACCACTTTTTACTGTTGGTTTCCCAGATATTAAAACAACCATTAACTGCAGCGAGCTCAAGTCCAGGCAAGCTTCCATGCCTTGTAAAAAAACGTATACTGCGTGTCTAATTCACTAAGAGGACCACGTTTATTTTGGTGCCGGGTCTATGTTCTGTCCCAATCTGACAGAAAATATTTGAATGTTTTCTTCAGAAGGGAGATCTTTAAATAATATGGTGCTACAAATAATGAAATGCACCCATATTTACTTTTGTAAAAACTGTTTTTGCTTATCAATTTCACAGCAAACTGACTTCAACAAGGAGCTACAGACTGATGTCTACCAGATCGGAAGTTGCAGAGTCATGTCTTATATATCTGTGCCACCACGTTTTTAAAGTAATATGAGAGAAAAGTATCAAATGTCACTCAAAGAGACAAACTTAGAAAGAAAGAGAAAAGAGAGAGAGAATGAGAAGAATTTAAAGAGAAACAGAGAAAAAAATATTGAGAGAGAAAGAGAGACAGAGACAGCGAACATAGAGTGGCTATACATTCATCGTTATTAACCTGAGAAAGAATGAAACAATGTTCTTCAATACCACCATTGGCTAGAGATTAAGCCTACAGCTATTTGATGAGCATAATTCTGTAAATAATTTAGAGAAGTGCATTATAGATTTGACTTAGACAATCATGGGTTTCAGTGTGTGGAGGACTCAGAATCACTGTACCGGAGATACCAGAGGAGAGCTTCAACCACCCACTCCTCACCTGTCAGCCATCTTGCTTTGCCTGAGCAGTGCTGCATCCCTCAGAATTCTCATCAATGGTTTTAGGACAAATGAAGTAGCTCTATCCTGATGGATCAAGCCACTGCAGTCCTACATTATCATCCTCTGCGCAGTTCCAGATTACCAAATAGGCAAAATAGGAACTGGCCTTTAGGCTCCACTTCTTTTAGGGGCCCTGCGACAATGGATAAAAATAATATTCATTGGATCTTGAAAGAAAATTGCAATTAGGCTTTCTTAAATTTTGTCCCTTAAAAGCGCATCTTCTGGCTGGTGTCAGTTTGTAAAAAAAATTTGGTGTATTGGGTGTCAAGAGATAATTTGCTAGCGGTCCTCAAAATTTTGACTACTTAGGGGTCTCCACAGGGTTTAATCCGGCACTCCTCTGTGTAATTGCACTTCATACATAGTGCCTATTGTCATCTCATCTTTGTATTCTTCTATAATCTTTAAAATCATCTAGGGGGTGGGTAGAAGGTGCAGGAAGGGGGTATTGGAGGGAATCTTACTCTTATGTGTGTGTGGACTTGAAGATTAATGACTTCATGCTTAAATTGGATGCTATTGTTCTAGGGGCCAGATAATACCTTTGGAACTGTGTTGAATCATGCCTCACCAAACTCTAGAAGCCCAATTTATCAAAAAAGTGGTAGTTTTGAATCTGCAGAATTATGCCTATGAATGGGTCCAGATTTCCTATGCTGTTCACAAAGATTCCCAGTAGTATGCTTCGAAAGTTACACCAGGCCAAAGTTTTCAGGCTACCTTTGGGAAATTCATATCACATTTTCAAAGGTACCTAGATCCCCTGTGCTTGACGGCTGAGACCTTTACACAGATGTATGGAGCCTCCTGTGAAAATGCAATTTTTTTTCTTTGTGTGAAAACATAGGGGTATATGTACAAGAACTGCTGCTAACTAATGCTAGTTAACAGCAGTTGGTGTTGACGGGTGGTTCATCCAGCCCCTGGTCCCCCATCTTCTGGCCCCCTTCCCTTGGTACCCCACCTGTTCCCTCTACCTCAGTTAAAACTCTAGGCATCAGGCTCTACTCCCAACTCACCCTTCACTCCCAGGTTAGTTCTGTGGTTTCTTCCTCCTTTTTGGCACTGCGCACTATTTGCAAGGTGTCCCCTTTCTTTTCATTTGATGCCCTAAAACTTATCACTCTTGCCATGGTCGTATCCCGCCTGGATTATGGCAACGCCCTATATGCAGGTATTCCTGCATATAGTCTTCGGCGTTTGCAGCAGATCCAAAACCAGGCGGCGCGCCTGGTGTTCAAACTCCCAAAATCCTCCCATACCACTCCCCTCCTGAAATCTTTACATTGGCTTCCTGTCTGTGCCCGTGTCCAGTTTAAGCTTGCATCTATCACCTTCCAAGCACGACTGGGCACGGCGCCGGCTTTCATCTCCTTGGAGATCATTCCCTATGTTCCATCTAGGGAACTGAGGTCATCTTCCCAATCCCTTCTCACTGTCCCACGGTTTCGAAGAAAGAAATGGGGAGGCTCGAAGTTTGCGACCCTCGCCCCGACCTTTTGGAACTCTTTGCCTGCAGAGCTCAGAGCTTCAACCTCATACCTGTTATTCCGGAAACAACTTAAGGCATACCTTTTCGCCAAATCCTTTAATTAATACATTAGTTTCTCATTTTCCTCTTAGCCCCGGGTTTTCTGCTCTGACCTCTTTCAGTTTTAGCGCCAGGAAACCGCTGGTGTACGTGGGCTGTATAAATAATTTTAAATAGAAATAATTTTAAATAGAAATAGAACAGCAGTTAATGCGGCCTATCACAAAAAATGATTGCCCTGTTAGCGATTTATTTACAATATGTTGCTACATGGCTATATTTTCAGGTAGCCATGGGGAAAACGTCTGCTAACACTAGAGTGAGGACGATACCAATTCTATCGTTAGCGGGCGAAAACTGACAAAAGGCCCATTATCAGCAACAAAACTCATGTTAGTCAGCCCAGTGTTACTTTTTTGCCTCTATAGGCAAAAATAGCCCATAAGTGCACCTCCAATGAAAAATAGGAAACAAAACCAATGGAATGCAGAATGGAGCAGCCAGGTCCAAGTGCAGCAAAGATCAACAAACACCCAAAGCCCCCTAACAGCCAGGATGACCAGCCAGAGTCCCAGGGGGAGAGGAAATTCAGGGCTACGATAATGAAAAAAGGCGCATTGCTGGGCAAAACCTGTGATGAATCAGTTATCATTGTGCACTCCTTACAACACCATGGCATCCAAAACCTTGAAAGCATGGACAGTCCCTGGGGACCAGAGGCCTCCCTGGGCCAGTGTCTGGGACCCGGAGTGGGATGCAGAGGGGGTGTGGAGTTGCTGGGCCGTGGCGGTAGACATTGAGGCATTGGTGATTGCCCTTACCTAGTAATAATGTCTGCCAGGCAGCCTGATGCCCCTTGGAGCTGTGAATGGTAGAGTTGTACCTGCACACCAACGTAGGGAGGTGTGCATTGCATACCATTTGCCACCACTACATCGTGGTGCACAGAGGAGATTATCAATGGTGGACCACACCTCTCTACATCACAGGCCAGAGGATGTTGCACTGGCCAGAAGCTGTGGAGGGTGAGGCCCCTGAGCTGCCCCGAACTTGTGTGGTGGAGTGCTGCAACTTCATCCCTAAGGGGGACCTGTTGCATCACCTGCATCTGGATGTTCCCCAGCGGACTTGGTGGCAAAGGCTGTACACTGGCTTGGGAAATTCTGCCTGGCTGAGGCTCCTGCTGGCTGAGTCACAGATTTAGAGAGAGTGCAGCGGATTGTGCCACGGTGTCAATGTCCAGGTGAGGAGAAGGTGGGACACATAGCAGAGGAAGACCAGGGGTGGAGACGGGCCCAGGCTTAGCACCTGTGGGTGACTCACCCCCAGTGGCGGCTCATCCGCTAATGTGGATGAGCATCGCCCCACTGCTTTCAAGCAGTGCAAGAATAGGAAACATAACATGATGATAACTTTCTGATGTATACATGCTAGGTTTCCCTTGTGACAGGAGGGTGGGTGAGCTGCTCTACTCACAGAGCAAGGGAAGGGCAGAGTGGTATGCCCACTCGAGTGCACAATGACAATTTGGTCGGCCCTCTCAGGCCCAAAGAAGTCATGCACACTTCCCTGTTTGCAATGCAGGCTGGATTACAGCCGGCATCGAGTACATGCCCACCCCTCCAGCCCCTCGCACTCAGAACAATCACAACACCTCATTGCAGCATCGTGATTGGTTTAGGGGTAAGAGCATGGCTACTTGCTTCCTGTTCCTAGAAACAGACTCAGGAGAGCAGTAGCACAGAAGACACAGGACCCAGCCTTGAGGTAAGAATTATTTTTAAATATATTTACAACCTGCGCTCCCTCCCGGCATCCCTGCCCCTCCAGTTTTCCACCTCCCAGCTGTCCAATCCCCCCTGCAGCACTACTTAATGGCGGCCGCTGTGCCGCCATGTGCAGCGGGCGTACCACTGGTGTATGAAAGGCAAGCCCATCTGCGTCTGTCTGTCCCTGGACCGCATCCAGCACCAAGGACCCTTCCTCTCGGACACTCCACTGCTACGACACCAACACCATCCTCGCCATCTACCCTGGATGCAACACCGCCTACCATCTAGCAACACTGTAGAATTTTTTTGCACCCTGCACTTGTCAATACTGCAAATGCACTTTCTGCCACATTAGCCCACCAGTACCTCTTGCCGCCCAGCCAACCAACAGTGCAGCCGACTGGCTCAACTACATCCTCCTCAATGTGTGGTCCCTTCACAAACATGCAACATAAATCTGTGACCTCCTCGATGCCACCTCTTCAGAAATTGCCTTCTTTACAGAAACCTGGACCAATCTCTGCTCCGGACGGCACACAGCCTTCACCATCCACGACGACTACAAATTTACCAGCACGGACTACCCGGGCGCCCAGGAGGAGGCATTGCCATTGTCTACAAAACCACACTCCGACTGACAACGCACTCTTATAACCCGATGGTGACCATGGAACATCTCCACTTCCAGATCCGGACCAACCCCAACACCACCCTCCACGGCACCCTCATCTACAAGCCCCATGGGCCACGAACCCCCATTTACCAATGCCATTGTAGAACTCATCGCACCCCAGGCTCTCCCTCCCACTGACTACATCCTACTCTGACACCTCAATTTCCACCTGGATAGCCCCAGTGATCAGAGCCCCACCCCCCTCTTGGGGAACCTCACCAACATTGAACTCAAGCACCTAGTCACCATACTAACCTTACAAAGCCTGACACACGCTTGAGCCCATCATCTCCACCAGTGGGAACTTCAACTACAGCCACACCACATGACTCTCCTGTGCTGACCATCATTGTTTACATCATGCCTTCATCACATACACCATACACCATCACCTTCATTGCTCCCTGTCGCAGCTGGATCAAGGTCACCAAAGAACTTCCAGTCAACTCCCTCAGTACCACCACTCTTTACAGACTCCAACATCGCAGCACCCAACCTCCACCAATGGATCTCCAACTGCGCCGACACCCTGGCAAACCTCAAGAAAAGACCAGGCAAACAACACTCCAAGAAGGCCAACTGGTTAACTCCCACCCACAAACTAGTCCAGCCCCACCTGCGGACATCTTGGGCCACAACATCAATCAACTCCGCAACACAGTCACTCTTGCATCAAGGCCCAAGAACAACCACCGGTGGGAGATCCTACTCCCACCTCGCTGCCAAGACATGGAACACCCTCCCACTGAGCCTACGACAGACCCATGACCTGCTGACCTTCAGGAGGATACTCAAGACCTGGCTGTTCGATCAGTAGCAGCCCCCCCAGCGCCTTGAGACCCTCTCGGGTATGTGGTGCGCTTTACAAATGATTGATTGATTGATTGAGGCTGCCTGCGTTGGTACATGGCAGCCATTGTGCACCAACGTAGGGGAAAAAGACAGGGGGGCTTTTTCATGAGCCCCTTCTGACAGTTTCACCCTGCCGGTGTGTCATTTTCTTGACGTACTTGCAGCTTAATTCTTGCACTACGTTGGGCCGTATTTGCAAAGTGAGGCATTTAGGCATATGCGTGACCTTGTGAAGCCCTGTGCCACATTATACCTGCATCATGTATGATGTACTGAGGTTGGGCATTCCCACGCAACAAAGCCTCATAGGAGTGGCGCAGTGAAATCCATCAGATTTCACTGCCACAATTGTAGAACACCAGGGCGTCAGTACCTTATGCCTGCAGGGATAAATGTGATGCAGTGCCACAGGGATAGGCTGGCCCCATGCATCACTGGAGTTGCGTCATGCTTGTGACACAACTGCACAGACAGATACATCAGGGTTCCAGATGTATCTGTCATTAATTGTAATATGGAGCGCCATACAGTGAATACAGCACATCCATGGTGTCCCAAGAAGGGCATAGTGAAAAGTGTTGCAATGCTGTTTTGTCGCAGCGATGCACCACTTTTCATGAATGAGGCCCAGGAATGCACCCTATCTTATTGATAGTGCGCATTCCTGCCCTGTAGTTTTGTTGCAGGACAGCGCAACAACATTCCTTGCAGCACTGTCCAGCACCAAAACCTTCTGAAATGAGGCCCCAAGTGTTTCCACCATTTTTAAGACCAGCTATTTTCTCGTCTTAAAAAAACTGCCTCTAGTTAGAGGCAGGTTTTTTTTGGTTTTGCACCGTACAAGGAATTCCTTGTAAATACTGCGTAGTGGGTTTAGCAGCAGTTTTTGCACGGGAACGCCTACCTTGCATCTCATTTTTGTTAAGTCCTGCCAACAGAAGTGGCGATCCTAAAAATGTACGTTTACATAGGAAAACTGCTGCCAACTGTGGTTAGCGGCAACTAGTAAATACAGCAACAACAAAAAAGACACCGTAACGTCAAAAAATTGGCGTTAACTCCTTGCCCATATGCCCATAGTTCCTTATGGAAAAAGCCATTCCCCTACACCCATTAACTCCTTGCCCATATGCCCATAGTTCCTTATGGAAAAAGCCATTCCCCTACACCCTCACCAAATCTGCAGGTGATCTGTTCTCCTTGAAGTAGCGCTATTCAGGTCCGTGGCTGGAGTAAATCTCTAGTGTGGTAAGGGGTCAGAGAGGAGTTTGAGATTGACCCTAAATATACTTATTTGAGGGCATTCTGAACTTCCATAGTAAATAACTCATTGGAACGTCCACTTCCCACCCCGAGAGATTTAATATTGAGGATTTCCCGCTCAGGTGGAGAGAAATCTGCAGTAGCAAATGCATTTACGCCTACATTGAACCTCTGTGAATTCTTGGCATGAGCAACAAAGGTGAATTTGGTACTTAATTTATGTTTATATCTTAATTTACGTTTTTGTATAATGTCTCTGTTGTACCTTGAGGGCAGTGAGATAATTTGTAACAAGGATATACTACTGCTCTATTAAGAAGGAACGCTTTCAAACTTCACAATAACATTTGTTTCCGTAATCCGTTTATGTAAAATATGCTTTTCTTTTTAAGCCAATGTTGTTGAAATAAAGCAAAATAGGATTTAGAATATCACGAAGCAATGTTCTAAACATTTTGACATTTTATCCCTTCTCGTGCTTTGTAAATTAATTGCCAAATTAAATAAAAGGCTGCAGGAAGGCAAATAAAAAACTAGCCAGTTAGGGAAAGAGCAGAATTCATTTTGATTATTTGCTTCCTGCGAAGCCGTCTTGCCTCCTTTCTGTGTAATGTATAATTTATTAGAGAAGCGGAAATAAAATCCCCTCTATGCTGAATCGCTGAAATTACTTGAGCTCCGTTTTAATGGAGGCTGTTAGAAGCAGCCAGCTTTTTGTTCATGGATAAACTCCACTTAAACCACCATTTTAATCTCAAATCTAATTTGGCGTGACGGATATTGTTGGAATTAAAAGACAAGAGCGAGAACAGAGTCTGGAGATTTCAGAACTACTGCTGGATACTTGCAAATCAACTAGTTTATAGAAGAAGAAATAACGCCGTAGTACAGATCTCTAGGCTATGACAGCGCAAACAGCAATCTGTTACTCACCACCTCAATGTAGATCAGTGAAGATGGCTGCCATGGACCCTCAGGATGGCTCCTAGGGGGTAATCCTGTACTACATACCCAATATTGAAGGAAGATCACAGAATTGAACACAACTCTAATTCATTAGTTTCCAAACTTCTAGCCGGGGGTGTAGCTACTATTAATGCACCAGGTCCAGTTGCAGTGTGGCCAAGAGAAGTGAGAAGCCCACTGCACCTCACTTATGGCTTTTAACCCTCCTAGGGCAGAGACAGTAGTTTCCATTGTTCTTACTTGCAATAGGGTCCATTGCATCCATGCCACGCCTTTGCTGCTAGCTCTAAATTTCCCTTTGGCACTCGACCGCTGTACTTACTGCACTGGGGGCACCAAGTCAGCAGCTGCAACAGAAGCCGTTCGGACTTTATAGGTCTGGTTTCCTATCTGAAATGGACGCTTATTACCCTTCTCCTAGCTCCACGGGAGCCAAGACAGTTGACTGGCGGGTGTGGGACAAATGTCCACCTTATGGTTACATTAGTCTTCAGAGTATTAGTTATATACCTTGAGCAACACGTAGCATTTTATTGAACCGTTATCCAGGGTCATGCCACAACAATCCATGATAAAGGCCATCACTGGTGCTGGCTTCTTCTGGGCTCTCCGACTTTCTGCTCCCATCTACCTAAAGCTCTGTTCCTGTTTCCACATGAAACAGTCACATCATGTCACATATGGGTATATGTCACTCAAAGTATCCTGCTGGGTGTCAACAACTTAGCAGCAACCTTTCAAGGGGCTAAACAGCACATGTATCAAGCTGATTACCAGTCGCAATTGGTCCGATTCTGCATATTGGCCCATTTGCGACCAGTAATTAGCCATTTGGGATGCATCAAGCCCAAACCCAATCGCAAATTCGGTAATCACAAAATCACCTATTTTGCAAAATTCATTTAGGGAATCGCAATTTGCGATTTCTTAAATGCAATGCAAGAAGCAATCTGGAATTGCAACTTAGCATTAAGGAATCGCAAATTACCACCAACTTCAAGTTGGTGGTAATCTGCAATTCCTTAGAAAAATGCTATAAATTGCATTTTTCTAAGTGCCATGTGGCACACCACACCTCGCAGTTCTGGGGGTGAATCAGGGTGGCATTTTGGCCCCCTATTACCCTTGAAATTGCATGCTCAATTTGCGGTTACCTTTCTGGTTATCGCAAATTGCGAGTGGTTTCCTATTCATTCATATGGGCCTCCAGACCTCTGGGCCTCTATGCCTCTAGGCCCATAGGAAGGCATGAGAATGCATTCCCTATTAGCGAATCGCAGTTTGCGATTTGCTAATAGGGAATATGTAGGAATCGCAATTTATTTAGCGATTCCTACATGCATAGGGAATTACGAGTCCTTAATAGCTATTCCTTAAAATTGCTATTAAGGAATAACAATTCCTTACATTGATGCATTTGCCCCTAACTACCTAAAGGCCATTCAGTTGTCAGATGTATTGAAATTTACGCACATCACTCCCAACATAGGTAGGTCTTGATTCAGTGAATTGACTGCTGCATTTTGTGAAGCCTGTCTGCGTAGCATTTTGCGCATTACTTTTAGCCTACAGTGTCAGATGGAAAAGGCCTTCATCTCTAAATGCATCAACGTCGAAAGCATGCTTATTGGCGGAGATCCAACCCCATTTTTGCATTAGTGTGAAAATCAGGAATTGGCATGTGCTCAACTCTGCAAAATCTCTCATAAATGTGCTTCTTACATGCTCACACCTCCCCCATAGGTGCAAATGCGAACTGTGCAAGTATAATAAGAACAGTTATTTAGTTAAGAAATATGTTATTTTTGGAAGAAGTGTCAACTGTCCCTGCGGATGTGGGGTAAAAGTGAACAAAACACACTCCTGACCCAAGCAGTGGCAGTGCGATGGTGATTTAATGTTGAGTGACAGAGGTGCACTGTGGGTGTGTCTTAAAGCAGAGTGCAAAAAGCAGAATATGGGATTATTAAGAAATATTTAGTCTTTGATGTGCCTCCACTCAGGTTGCTGTATGCCTCACTCTGTCTGATCCAGCTGCTTAGGTTTGCTTTTACCACGTTCTGCTGTTGATATGCAGGTGCCTATGACAGGTAAGGTTATGCACATGAATTCCTTTATTTCAGTTCCATTTAATTATACAGTACAGTAAGAACAGAATGCTATGAAACTTAGTTTTCCTGGATTTTTAAAGGTTGATTTGATAATCTGCTGTTCTGTTTCCATTGCTAATGAAAATTAGTATTGGAAATGCCAGCTGGTCTGGAGTTCATACTAAAGTGCTTCCTCACTGATTTGCGAATTTGTGTTTCTGATTGTGTGAATGAGATGAAAGTGAGAGCTAGTTAATGGCTGGAGAGATATCTGAACGAGAGGAACAAAGAAAATAAAATCATCTCATTTCCTGCAATAGGAAAGATTTTCCAGATACAAAAATTCATCAGTTGCACAGATTGGCTGAGAGGACTCCATTTCAGACAGGCATTCACGACTACTGTGGGAAATCCTAGTAGGGTTTCCGAAGGGTCAGTAAGACCTAAAACCCCATCTTACAGACTTCGTCCTTTGAAAATCCTGATGGCTTTCTTTCAGGTCAATGGACCTTTCCCACTGTTTATCAATAGATCTGGAATGAGAATAGAAGTAATGCATAAATCATCAACTGTTACATACTTAATGTTCAGTCACTGACGAGAAATTGATAACGTTTTCAAAACCTTTATTTATCTTAAAGGATTAGTATGGTTTGTTATCTTTATTTAGATTAGTTCGGTTCACAGAAATATCAAATAAAATATTGATTAGTGACAAGCATAAATCAATACACAACCTTCCATTAACCCCTTCGATGCGGGTGATATTCCCCGCTGTGCTGGGGAGGAGGGGGTCGCGCACAGCGCTCACATGCTCATGACGACCTGAGCTCGTCATGAGGCACAGCGCTCCTGTGCTCATAACGAGCTCAGCTCGTCACGGCCACATCGTTCCCGTGGAACGCTCAGCACGGCAGGGGAATTATCCCCGCATGCGAGCGTTCCACGGCTCATGAGGAGCTGAGCTCGTCATGAGCACTGGAGCGCCGTGGCTCATGACGAGCTCAGCTCGTCATGAGCATTCAAGGGGTTAAGGAAAACTGTCACTAAACTAGCTAAGAGACTAATCTACCCTAAGATAGAACCCAGGAAGAGTTTGCTTTTGGAAAAGAGCAAAATAAACTTCCTATAAAAGGTTGTTCTGGAAACTCAACTAAGTTCCCTACAGTTGCAGTGGCAAACATAATGTCAGTAAAACATGGGATGAACGTTGCAGTAGCATTGATCAGAAAAGGTTTTGGATAATGTTAAGAATAAAGTCATCTTTGGCAATAGCTGTGGTAAGAAAGATAAAGTATCCTCTGAGCGAGTCTCAAAAGGCCAAGTCTCTCCACACTAGCTAGCAACACTCATTAATATAAAATCACACAATAATGTAATAAAACGTAGTAAATGTTAATAGTTCTGCTCCAATGAAAACCACTCATCCAATGGTGTCATCAACTTCCAATGCTTCTCCCCCTGATTCCCACGGTAAACATCCACGCTGGGATATATTAACTTGATGCATATTTTTGTTACCTGGAGGAAAGTTTTCAAAAGAACCTTCATACCTAAGCTAAAATATGTGATTTATGTCCATTGTGAAAACAAAATGAGTTGAATATGCTGAGATGAAACTAGCAATAACTTTCTGGTGAGGCATACATAAAATATATCAAAATCATTAATAACTCCAACAGTCACAGCAAAGTTCATTGTTTAGTTTAAATGAGGAAATGTGGCATGAAGAGGCTAAGGAAACATAACCACTATAACCCTTCCTTAGCACCTCCAAACCATTTTGGGAAGCAACCAGGTTGGCATGGTAACTAGTCTTGTTGGTAATAGAAATTCTGATTGTGGCAGGCTAGTAGAGCATAAATATTAAATATTGGGCCCAATGTACAACACTGTTTTGCGTTCACAATTCCTGTGCTTTATATAGATATGGTTCAAAACTACATTTTAAAGTACTTAACCACTTTTGCAAGTCGGAAAATTATTTTCCACTTGTAAAATGGGTTCTGTGACACATTCCAAATCACAATTAAGCAGGGTCAGCAAAGAGGCATCCTCTCCTAAATGGGAGTTACAATGACATTTATTAATGGTTTGTGACTGCAATTGTGGTCGCGCAACAATTTTTCAGGTACAGTCACCCAACTTTGGATGGTATCTGATTTGAAAAGGGGACACTGTACTGCTTGGAGAGCTTCACTCTGTGAACCATGTCTGCATCCTAAGAAGAAGCAGACTGAGAAAACCGCATGCCCCTCCAGATATCTTCCTGATCATTTGTTTAACCCCTTCCATGCTGGTGACGAACCCCAGCCGTCATGCACTACGGTGCTCGTGTGCTGATGACGGCTGGGGTTCGTCATGGCCCGCCCGTGTTCGGCCGGCGGCCGCACACGGGAAAAAAAGCGGCCGCATCGAAGGGGTTAAAGCAACACTGCGTTTGATTCTGGCTGTCTCTTTCTCTTCTGTCATTTTCCTTCTCTGTCTATGCCTGTCTTTCTCTGCCTCGTTGTCTTTTTCTGTATATCTGTGACCCCCTTTGTGATTGTTGGCCCTATCTTTCTCTGCACCTCAGTGCCACAGCCTTTCCTATTTTCAGACATGACAAAATAGGGTTATGTCATAATCGGTTCCAGCATACTTGGGTGGACAAAAGTGGATTTAATGTCATAACCTGTCAAAGCATCTGCAGGAAGAGAAGACTGCAGTCACAATTTGTCCCAGCTTCTGTGTGGACAGAAGTATGACACACAGTCCCACTGTCTGCAGGCACAGTAGCCTCAGTTTTTCTATAGTGTATGGAAGAACTACTTGGCGTCAAGTGTATGCACTATTTCCTGTTTGGTAAATTGTACAGATGAATTACAAACACAGAAATATATTTGTGGTATAAAATAAAATGTTGGGCACGTTATTCACTATAGCATAACCAGGATGCAAATATAGAAAAACTATATATATATGTTTGGATACATTTGTTTTTATGTCTGCAGAGGTATAAAGTTCCAATCTGGAGAATGGTGGTAACTGGAAACCATCTACAAATATAGCAGACATAGCAGTTCTGCTCCAAGGACTAAAAGTAATGATCTAGATTTGTGCCAACTAGAGGAACTGCTACATCAATTGAGCCATGGTTGTGCTGGAGCGAGGATTTTTGTGTCTCAAACTTTGGGTATAATCATCAAATAACTGTGCCATTAGTAGTATGGACCTTAGTTAGTCAACAGGAGAGGTGATAAGGAGCTATCATTTACATCAATTGTCATGAACAGTGAAGTCCAATTGGGTCTTCTCAAAAATCGACAGAGATTTAAAATATGTTTCAAGGGATTTGTTAACAAATTAATTCAAATTAATAATTAATTTAGTAAGTATTTAAATTTTAGTCATCATTATTACAGATTCAAATAATCTACAAGTTGTTGTTTCAATGTAAGATAAAATAGCACATTTGTAAGAATTACAAATAAAACACAGAATATGCAGCAAGTGTGTCCCATAAAGGAAAATCCTGAATCTAAATTAACCCCTTCCCTGCTGGCCCGTTTCCGCCGCTGTGCGGTAAACAAAAGAACAGGGGCGGGCCATGACGAACCCCAGCCGTCATCAGCACACGAGCACCGTAGTGCATGACGGCTGGGGTTCGTCATCAGCATGGAAGGGGTTAATGAGAATTGGGTGTAAATAGTATTTATTTTAAGCAGGCAAGGTTTTGTTCCAGTTTCAGAAAACCAAATGAAGGTTTCTGTTGGGAGAATAGAAATGCATAGACTTGAAGCCTTAGCACTCAAGCTGTAGAGTTTAGCAGAGAACGGAGGGGTCTTTTCAGCCTAAAGTCAGCAAGCATCTCTAAAAACTGCTTCCTAAGTCCTGCAGCACGGTCTCTTTCTTACTCTACGGAACTCACAATATAATTCAGCAAAACATTGGTTGCAACATTTTTCTCATTCCTACTCCCGCAAATCAACCAGTCTTTGGCAAACTCTGGGAGCAGGTACATCCCCCAGTTTCTCATGCCTTTCGAAGCATTTCACACATTCATGTCCTTGATTTGTTACTTTGAATAGCTTTTGTAGTTCAAACAGTTTTTCCAATGAGTTGTGTTTCGTGCCATCTTCTGTCCTTCCATTGAAAACCTCACTATCAGTTGTCTAATTCATAACAAATGTCTATTCACTAGCTAACAGAAGGCTTCCTAAAAAATTATGTAATCTACAATAGGAAGAAAGAGATAAACATCTTGTGCAAAACAACAGTTCAAACTTTTAAAAAGGCCTCTTAGTCCTAACATGTAAAGTCAACATTCAAAATGCAATTAGCAGTTAAGATAACTTAATTCATTACTATATGTTAATTCATGTGTTTTCTAATAATGGCTAATTGTGATTGCCTGCTACAAATTTTCTGTTTGCTGTTTACACCATATTTCGACTTTGACATTAGCACTTTACAGTTAAATGTGTTTAACTTGAAAAATTAAGAATTTTTCTCTATCAGTTACCATCAATAAGTCTAGGCAAATCCACCAAAAATTGACTGATAAACCATTATACATAGAATGGAAAATCCTGCCTTGATATTCACTGTATAGTCTTTGAATATCTTTATCATGAAAAGATTACAGGGCAGCAGGAAAAGGTCATTGGGTAAACACAGTTGTTCAGAGTCACCCACAGAATGGAATGGTGAACGAACCTTCTAAAGTCCCAGTGGAAATAATTCATAGGGTATTTAGAGTCAGTTGGAGCACACAATGTTAGTGGAAGCCATTGCTTCTTCTTGCCTGGTGGAGGATACCCAGTTTCATTATAAGATCCCCATCTCCTGGCAGGGTTCCCATTGTATTTTGTGCAACCTCCAGTGTGGTATTTGCACAAAAGGTAGAGTGGGTTGTCAAGTGAGTGAAATGTTCTTTTGGCTCCAATTGGAAGCTTTGTTTTTCAGACACAAACCCCAAACTGGTGGTTTCTGTCAGGAACAAAATGACCCAGATGGCATGTTGTAAGTTTTCTCCAAGCATGTGGGTGTTATTTTTATTGTGTCTTGTTTGGGACCACTAGGCTTTTTCTGGTGATCCTGGAAGGAAACATGCTCATCAGAAGAACATTTATATATATCGTTAGGTTACTGATGTACATTGACAATCACTTTGTAGGCTGAGCTATCAGTCAAAGGTCTTCGATGGTGGAGCAAGCTGAGGGTTCAATTCTGGAAACTTGGCATTTCACCCACTTCGTAATGAGACAGGCGATCAGCAAGATTTTACACTGGGGATCCTGCTCCACCAAACCTTAAACGATGCCCCTATCCCATCTATCCCATGAAGAAAATCAATTACTGAAAACCCTAACCTCAACTGTCATGCTTGATTTGAATTGTTTTGTACACTGCAATTTATATTTCTGGGGGAGGCAAATGTTTTCCACCAGCTTTTTTGGAGCATGAATTTGTATGGATTATTTATGATAGTTTTCAGTGTTGTTGGGTGATATTAACTCTGTCTAGTTCAAAACAGATTATTCATGCGTATGCTCTATTTGCATTCTTGGCATTGAACAGTAAACTTTAAACTAAGACGTATTAATTGTCTTTGATATTTGAGAGTCTGAAGCATTCTGCTGAATTTTAGAATTACCTCCCAATTGATTTAAAAAGATGAAACAAAAGTAACATATCTTTTTTCTATTTCAGTTGGAGGGTTTTAAAATAGACAGGAACAACATTACAATCTCATCTGCTATTTAATAATACATTTGAAGAAGTGACTTTGGACTCTTAAAGTAAAGGTGCAAAACTAGTGTCCATTAGTTAGTATGATTATTCATACAGCATATGTTAAACGTGTACCTGAAATTAAATTACCTCAACAGTCTCAATCAATATTGTTTTATTGGGCCCTATAGAGGAACCACAGGACATTAAAGCCATGGTGACACCATTTGTGGTCAAAATGAATAGCTGATTTAATTTTAATCATAAATAATCACTGCTTAATGGATAGTATTAAGTCCAAAGTGGATTTATGAAGAGCTTCTATGTCCGTTCATAAAATGCAATTGATGAATAGAAAACTACATTTAAAATAGAAGTGTGTGAGATCACTAAAATATTGTCAATTTTTTTTAACAGTCCAGGAGATTAAGCAAATATTCGCCAAATTCAATTGTTAGTATCGTATGTGAAAATTGAATGCAAGACATACCTCAAGTTCAAAGGTCACCAGTGGTCTGGTTCAAGAAGAAAATTTCCCCATCAAGTCATTTTCTGCATGAACCAGCCTCTTAGTATTAAATATTTTGTGAAATTTCATCATGAGAAATTTGGGAAATATATTAATTTCCCAGTTGTAAATAAAGCCGAGGTCTAGGATTTGGCCGCTTTTGCTAAAAGGTTGTGATATTTGTGCCTAGTTATTTCATAGGTGGCATCTCTGCATTGTGTGATATATCTAGAAATCAGTTTGGTGTAGTGAAGAGATATACAAGTAAAAGAATGGCCAAACAAGGTCCCACGAAGCGGCGATTCTTGCTGTTTTACCTGTTATCTGACTAAATGTCATTGAGCTACACAAACAAGTAACTCTCACTACGTCCTTTTGAACCAAGAGATTTAGGTCAAGGGATTCCATCGTAGTTCCAGGAGAGCCAGATCCATACCAGGTTTTCAGGGTAGCCACAGAATTTGAATTTACATGCAATGAATCTAAATAAAAATCTATTACATAGGGGTTATCCAGAAAATAGGGCATGAATCGAGCACTCCTTGATCTACACTGGAACCCTCTGATAGAGAACTTGCATTCCTGGAACCATCTGGGGTTGGCAGCAGACGATCAATGCATGATCATCTTGAATTCTGGAGTAAATGGAAAGTAAAGTATGACTGCAGGAATTTGGGCAATAGACCATTACCCTGCATCACATTCAAAAAAGTAATTCACTGAATTGCCAGTTATAACCTCAGGCCAAATTCACAAAGGGCCCAATTTAGAAGGATGTACTCCTGTAATACTCCTAAATTCCATTAGGCAGACAGGGTTGGTTTCATGGAATTTACTATAATTGCAACAAAATCTACTCCAGTAGCACTAATGCCCAAACAGATTCAAATCAACTCCAGCCAAACCTTTTTGAACATCATACACTACACATGGCCACTCATAGATACAGCAAAGGAATCACATGAAAATCGATATAGTAGGGATTAACTAGGCCAGAACAAAGCCCAACTCATAAAAATATAAAAATAAAGATAGGAACACAATTCTTATACTTCAGGTTCCAAAAAATCTTGTGAAGTTCTTTCAAAGAGCGAATCGATGCTGGACACAGGCGGCCAACCCAGAGAGTTAGTTGGAGCCATATGAACATTTGGCAGGAAATCAATGTTTGACAGTATGGAATTTCCCTCACTGAGGTATCTTACTTCCACTTTACTTAATATTCCTGTTTCCATTAATTTTAGAAATTTTTCATCACATTTCTCTTTGACATGATTTATTGGATTTTCCTTCATTTTAATATAACAACTTGCATCCATTATTTATCTGTTTGCAGCCTACATGTATTGATTCTTAGTATCCTCTAGGGCACAATCAGAATGAAACATTTTCCATACATCATTTCTGAATAATAGATAAACACTGTCTAAAATGATGGACCACTTAATGAACTAAGTAGCAGAGCTTGGCACATATTTACTTGAATTCATACCTAAAATTGAGATTAACTTATAATCAATCTGTGAGATAATAATTAGTTGGTTAACATTGCCCACTAAAGGGCATAAATCATGTCTAAGGTCCGATTGAAATAAATGTTCACAGAAGAGTATCACGTAATTATTTCACTGTGGTTCATTCATTCATTGTGGTAGGATTCTCAATCAAATATTGCTCTGAATTATTCCATGAATGACTAATATTTTTTAGACCACACAATGCAAGCTTTATAAAACAGTATGTTAATGACATAAGCTATATACCCCATAATTCTCTACATAGATAAACAGAAACAACTGGTACAAATTATCTGATGTTGTGAACATAATGCCAAACATCCTTAGATACTTCTGAGTTTGAATGATTATTGTGCTTCTGTGATCAAGTGATGATCATGACGTATGATCAAAGATATTTGTTTTTTAATTATGAACCGGGTTGGCATTGCATACCAACACATTACCTGCATGTCCCATAAGTCCATGCCATGGTAAAAAGACTGTATTTATAATATGCATTTATAACATGCATAATAAGGAAATAATGAGCAAGACCTTGGTTGGAACGCTTTGTGGCTTATGTGCTGCATTCTTTCGAATATAAAAGGTTTACAATATATATATATGAAGAGGCAGGGAGAATGCCCAGGGGCTTACGAGTACTTATAGCCCCTTCATTTGAAAATCCCAACCCACTGATGCTAAAGGAATGGGCGACTAACAACCTGGACTGCTCTATGAATATGGTTTGCATATTAGTTAAATATGCAGAAATTGACGGAAATGAGATTGTGGCTCAAATTGATATAACACTTGCCGAATTAGATGCTCTTGACCAAAAGGATCTGGTCAAAAAAGGCAGAGAGGAAATTCAAAAACAAACATGAGAATGTTATAATGAATAGAAAGATCACCAAGTTTGCGCGCGATAAGCGCGACTATGAAACTGAACGCATTTTTACATTTGCTAAACGTTTTGATTCAGTGAAGAAATTAGCGACCACCGCTAATATCTATTAATCAAGGTACTGATGCAGTGTGTGGTCCATTCCTATTGATTTTGCCAGTCACAATGATTCATGAGCCTCCCAGTTTCAGCCCCTCTGAAGAATTGGGGTTTATGATCGAAGACCGTCGGCAAACCCTCAGGCCGAGAATACCGCGAGGACAACCGCAATCTCAAAATGCCGCCGGAGGAACAAACAATGCAAAGAGAGGCAGAAAGCGCGGCGGATTCAACAAAAGAAACTAAAAAAAGAGGAGGAGAACACTGAAATAGTGAATACAGCAGATGTCAACACTGTGATCAATATGACTGAACTAGAATTAAACATGGCAGAATTTCAGTTATTGGCTTTGGGACTTTCTTATTGTCCAAAAAAAGATTTTAAATATGTTCAATCTAGAATTGACGTCTTTAACTTCATTAGAAAGCTCAAGTTAATGAAATTCCATAAATTGAAGAATGTTAATTCCAGAGCATTAGCTATTGATACCACAAGCCAACCTAGTGCAGTTTCCCAGATCTCTGAAGTTCCTTTGTTACGTTAAAAGGAAAAAGGAAAATAAATTTTATATGGCCAAGAATGTCCCCTATCGTGTACCCCAACGTTTAATGTATGTGCATGACATCCATGCATTTTCCCTCTATGGCCGAAATGATGACGCCTCTGTGTTTACATTTGCGTCCAACGTTAACATGTCAGTTACCAGGCCCTCCATGAAAGAAATGATTATTCTGCTTTTAGGCCTATGTTGCCAACGACTTTACATGGTGCACGTTTAAAATATCGAGAAGCACCCATTTTGAGGCTGTAGCTAGACTGACAGGATATGAACTGACGTTATTCCAGCCACACATAGAGATCAGACAATGCAACATTCTTAACCCTGCTACACTTTTGCCCTCAAGTACAGTAGATACTGCACCACATGACTGTGGGGAAGTAATAAATATAGTGATGAAACCAAGACAAGACCTGACAGATATGGCACTTCCAGATCCTGACCTGACACTTTATGTTGATGGTTCATGCATGAGAACAAGCACAGGAGAGTTAGTGGCCGCATATGCCGTGACCACTGTTACTGAAGTCATAGAGACACACAGAACAGACACACTGTCAGCACAAGCAGCAGAGCTCATCGCTCTGACACAAGCCTGCATAAGAGCCAAGAACTTGAAAGTGAACATTTATACAGACTCACAGTACGCTTTTGGCGTAGTCCATGACTTCGAAGTTCTCTGGAGGGAGAGAGGTTACTTGACCTCTCATGGGGCCAAAATTCAGCATGGCCCACTTATTCAAGCCCTGTTAGAAGCAATACATTTACCTACAGCCATAGCCATCATGAAATGCAAAGCATATACCAAAGTCACAGACACCATTTCCCAGGGTAATGACCTGGCAGACCGAATTCTAGACTTACAGTCCAGACACTAACAGACACGACAAAGACAGAGGTACCATTACTGACGAATAGCATGACAGTCAGGGATCCTTCACAAGATGTACTCGGCATACAGACACATGCCACTTCAGATGAAATAAAGAAATGGACTGAACAAGGAGGGGTCCAGACTGACCAAGGTTGGATGACTAAAGGCAAAGCTATATGGTTTCGTCCAGATTCCATGGTACAAGTAATCATAAACACAAACACATAGTCCAGCACACTTGGGAGAGAAGGCAATGCTAGACAGTTTACAGAATATCTGGTTTAACAAGCACCTGCGTGCAGCAGTGAAGCAGAAAGTACGTACCTGTATGATCTGTTGCCAGTTCAATCCAGGTAAAGGCATTCCGGTGGAACAAGGTGGATTTCATCCTCCTGACCACCCTTTTGAGTTCCTTCAGATGGATTATATCCAAATGGACAAATTAGTGTGTGCACTAACTAGATGGACAGAAGCGTACCCAGTCCCAGATTATACTGCAGCAGGCCTTGTAGAAAAGCCATAATCAGACACTTCAGACGAGATTAGGGGTACGCCTATGCCTAAAATAAAATAACTGATGTTGACAGTAATATGCTGAGAGATTACCTGGCTTTCTTGATGTCTGCCCTACTCTCTCTTCATTCACAGGTTGCCGCCGCCTTCCCTGACAACACCCAAGTCCAGGAGCCTGCCATAGTCCCTGGAGATGTTATCTATGAGCGGAACTTTTGACCGATCAACCCCCCTTGAGCCGCATTGGAGGACGCCGAAGCTTGTGCTACACACCACGAGGACTGCTATCAAGATCGTAGGACGTAAAGGAAATTCTATGGACAATTTGGAACTTTGACAATGACAATAAAAATGACAATGACCCCAGTGACTCAAAACACCCTTTTCTAGAAAAACTCCGCATCAGGAGTATTAATCCAAGTTACGGTCTAGTAAGTCAGACAGTTTAATTGTTTAAGTCCCTCTCGGGTGAATCGGTTAGACAGGTTCCTGACATGTATTAGACCATAGACCCAAATAGCAGTAGACAGAGAGATAAGAGAGAGACGTACTGCAAATCCCTTCGCAGTCGATTTATAATAACTCTGATTATTATGTTCCTTTGATTCCATGTTTTCTTTCCTCCTATTACCTCACATGTACACTTTTCTTTTAACGACACTGCAGAGCACACATTTAGTGATCTGCCACCCCATGAAGCACTGCGCAACAATTCTTTCATTCGTATGTTGCACCATTCTCATCAGACCAGCAATGCAACAGATTGCTGGGTATGTGGCCAACTCCTGCCTTATCAGAAAACAAAGGGAGTTCTGCCCTTCTTCCCTTTTCCGTTCTCCCACAATGGTTCGTGCGGAGCATGGTTTGCTTTAATGACATCACTAGACAGAACATCCGTAGTTTCCCAGAGTGACTGGATACATGGAAACCTGAATAAAGTAATGAATGAAGTATGTTTCCCAGACAAAGACGGGCTCCCTCAAAGGAAGGGGACCGACCTAGAAAATGAAGAGTACAAGCAAGGAAATGCTTCCCTCAATTTTATAATACTGAATGTTCAGCCCAAGCAAAATGCAGGACCACAATCTATTTCAGTCCTACCAGCAAAAGGTGATTTGTGTGTCAGAAAGAAGGGATCAATACATATGGGACACAGTGAATGTAATACTGTAGTAGAGTTTAATGACCAAGGAAAGTCCATTTTCAAAGCATCACGCCATACCTATTTCATTTGCGGTTAGACAGCCTATGTACATCTGCCCTCAGACTGGGGTGGAACATGTTATATAGCTTTCCTTCTGCCCCCTATCTTTCTAGCCCCATCCTATTATCATCGAGATTCACGACTAGTACATGTCAGACACAAGAGGGAGATAAATTCCCCAGTTGTTGATCAGACTGAGACAGCTTGGGAGCAATATACAGATTTCAACAAAGGATTATTTTTCTTCATAAGTCCCGTCCGAAACAGTAAACTCATACGCAGGTTAACAAGAACTCTGGAAGCAGTAGTAAATGAGACTGCATCTGCCCTGGCTAACTTGACCCAGGAGCAGTCTGCCATGAGACTGTCTCTGTCTGCAGTGTGACCCAGCGATTTGCAGCTTGTACGCCACTGCCTGTATTCCCCATCCACGTATCCAGAAGAGACAAGAAGAGCAAATGATGCAGTCTGACCATATACAAGGTCTTATGCAAATAGATGTGACTTGAAGGGAACGTAGGGGACAAGGAGGGAACGAGGAAAATAAATTTTATATGGCCAAGAATGTCCCCTATCGTGTACCCCAACGTTTATTGTATTTGCATGACATCCATGCATTTTCCCTCTATGGCCGAAATGATGACGCCTCTGTGTTTACATTTGCGTCCAACGTTAACATGTCAGTTACCAGGCCCTCCATGAAAGAAATGATTATTCTGCTTTTAGGCCTATGTTGCCAACGACTTTACATGGTGCACGTTTAAAATATCGAGAAGCACCCATTTTGAGGCTCCACAGGGCCAGGACACAAATCCAGGCCTCAAGCCTCCTGAAACACTCTGAAAGCTGCAGCCCCGCCTGCATCCCTGACCTTTCCCTTATTTCCTGCTCAGCCGAGAGGTGCCCGGCGCAGCCTGGCCTGGCCTGCGAAGACAGTGTTATGCCTACAGTTATCTGTTCTGCTCCACAGAAACACATTCCTGCCTAATGAAAAGGATAAACATATTCCGCCTGCAGAAGATAGGGCCTAGCCTTTCTGTCTCCATTTAAGTGATTTACAGAGCTCGCATCCATAGAAAGCCCATGGCCCCCATGTAATGAACAAAGAAATATATGCATACACCAGCCTTTAGTGATGAGCTGCCTTTGCCCTGATGGCCTTTAAATCAAGCAACATGTACTCCAAACATAAGATATCAGATATTACCAGACGTACAGGTCGCTCTGACATCCCAGACTCTCCTCCTAGTGCTAGAAGTCAGCCCCCGCAGCTTCCCCTAGTCACACGTCAATTACACGTCATGACCAAGTTGCACACAAGTAGGGCAAAGTTCCAGCTGGCCATGCAACCCCCTCCATGTATCCACCCACTTATGACACCTCCATGACATCTCAAGTGTACGCCCTCATGCACGCCCACATGCTCTTATCTCTTTCTCCTGCTCCGCCTGGAGTCCTCCTCTTTTCTCTATGTACGAGAATAATGTATAAATAAAGGACTCTGTGAATAAACGTTAGAAGACCCTTCCTGAACCATAGTGGTGATGGAACAGATTCTCCGCTAACCCGGGTTACTGTAAATAAAGCCCCTTTGAATCAGGACACCAAGGACTCTGCCTCTCATTTAATGCATGAGCTTTCCTTTAAGTATAGAAATTATGAAAGGGTAATATTTATTTACCACAGAACTGTGAATGATTTGGCTGAAACTAATGATATGAGATCTATTAGTACTCAGGAGGATCTTTTGGGTATGGGTATTACTACAGGCAAGGCTGCCCAAACGCACTTTCGTCCACCTTCTACTTCTATGCCTATCATGGTTAGAGATGCAATTGATGTATTTGGTGATTGTGTGGTTGATGATTTGAAGAACCTGCATAGAAACTGCCTGTCTAAAAACAAACATAGACAATACAGAGAACAACAATATTCACGCCTTATGGACAAAATTGGCAAGGATAAAAATATAATTGTTAATAAAGCCGATAAAGGCGGGAATATTGTTCTCTGGCCGCGGGCAGCATACATGGATGAGGCTAAAAAACAGCTGAGTGACACTAGTTGTTATAAGCAGGTAGCCTTTCCCATTTTGCTTAAAGTTAAAGAAATCATTCTAAAAGAACTTTCACAGTGGAAGAGGGGGGGTTTAATTAATAAGGATTAATTCAATTTTTTAAAAACTGAGTTCCTTATTACTCCCACATTGTACCTTTTGCCTAAGGTTCATAAACAAGTCACCCCAGTACCAGGGCATCCAATAATTTCTGCTCAGGGAAGTCTATTGGAGGCCATGTCAAAATATGTTGATTTCTTTCTTCATGATTATGTTACTAACCTTCCTTCATTTATCAGGGACACGTGTCATTTTTTGGAAAAATTAAAAGAGGTCAAATGGGAAGAAAATTATCACTTTTTAGTAATGGACATCTGTTCTTTATATACCAGTATTGATCATTTAGCTGGTTTAAATGCTATACGTCATTTTTTATGTGATAGAAATGTCTGCTATAATGAACACACCAAAATGTTGCTGCGTATGACAGAACTCTGTCTGAACAATAACTTCTTTATTTTTAATAAAGAGTTATACCAGCAACTAAGAGGTGTTGCGATGGGGGCGTTCTTCTCCCCCAGCTATGCGTGTTTACACGTAGGCTGGTGGGAGAAGCACGTCCTAGCTCAGACCTTCAAAAATGAGTTTGCTGACCACGTCATTCAATGGTGGAGATTCATCGATGAGGTTTGTGTCATCTGGAAGGGTTCCAAAGAATCTGCTTTGGATTTTGTGAGCAAAATCAATGAAAATTCACTCAATCTTGAATTTACGGCTCAAATTAGTAACACTAAAGTCACATTTTTGGAAGTTGAGATCTTTGTAGAAGAGAATGTCATCTGTACTAAACTACACAGAAAGATTACATCTGGTAATTCAATACTTAATGCCAATAGTGCCCATCCTAAGCACCTTATTAAAAGTATCCCTTATGGGGAGTTTTTAAGAATTCAAAGAATCTGTAGCAGAGAAGATGATTTGAACATCTGTCTTACTGAATCTAAAAATAAGTTTCTCGCCAGAGGATATGACCCGAAAATTTTAGAACTTGCATTGGCTAAATTGAGAAAAGGGATAGCATCTGTTGATGCTCCTCATTTAGATGAAACACCTTTAACTTCTGTTGTTCAAGCCAAACCTGTGGTGAGACTCATCACTGCGTTCAATAGTCAAGAAAGAGAAATAAGAAAAATTGTCAGTAAACATTGGCCTATCTTAAAAACGGATCTGGCATTAGCACCGGAACTTGCAACACAACCTTCAATTACTTTTAGGAGAGCACCCTCTATGAGGGATGCATTGGGAAGACCAAGCCCTGAGACAGTCAGTCTTGTCAACTGGCTAACTAACAAGAAAGGGTTTTTTAAATGCAGTTCATGCCGTGCATGCAAGTTTGGGACAAACAAACAGAACTTTGTAGATCCTTTTTCGAATATGCCTAATCAAATTACAGGCTATTTTACGTGTAAAACAGACTTCGCAGTCTATATTTTAGAATGCAGTTGTCAATTGTTATATGTCGGCAGCACTAAACTTCCTGTTTTTAATCATATTTTGCAGCACTTACGGGCAATCGTTAATTCAGATCCGTCTTACCCGGTTGCCCGACATTTTAAATTAGTGCATCAAAATAATCTTCAGGAATTAAAATGTTATGTTATTGACGCGGTTCCTAAATCTATTAGAGGAGGGAACCGGGAAAAGAAACTACGTCAACTAGAGAGTCAATACATTGTGCGCCTTAACACCAAAATGTCGAATGGGCTTAACAATGGAGAGGATTTGGTCAACTTCCTATAAACTGTAGAATAAAGTCTGTTGTTTTACAATCAATTTGGAAATTTTCTTACTTTCTATGATGAAATAAAACTACTCTTTGAGATTCTTCTACTTATTCAATGACATTTTCTGTAAAATCAAATTTGGAATTCTCTTAATATTTGATTGTGTATATATATCATTGTTGAGTTTTAGATAATATAATTAAATATTTATTGTATTTATTGGCTTTTATGAATTCCACCAATGATTGAAGGGTTTTTATTGGTTTAACTGGGTTCTTAGTTTTACTAATACATTTCTCTGGCAGGGGTGCAATGAATTTGCCAATTATGCAATAATTTAATGTGATTTGTATTCTCTACATATGATGGTTATTCTTCAGACATTAGAGACACTGCTTATGATCTGCATTCTTATTATTTCTTTCAAAACAACTATTTGATTATCTTACGACATCATGTTTTGCCATTTTTTGTTAAATTTTCGCTTCTGTTCACCTTATTTTAAATTGGATTTTTCTGACTAATACTTGGTTTATTTTTGTATTTAGTCATTGCACTTTGGGTGTACCTCATTATTGGCTCTTTTTTCTCCCTTGTAATACAATTTAAATGTGAAATAGATACTTACGGATTTATAGTTAATTTGGGCACTAGCCCCGGATTTCCTAACTGTAAATACTTTGTATGATATTATGTGTTATTTATTTTAGCACTACAAAGATATAGTCTGTTTTCTATTTCCATATACCCGTAGGAGTATCTATAATGTTGCCATGAGGTATTTAAGGGAGTGGGCTTTTCACACATGTCATGTGATCAAGGCCGGGGTAACCTGGTTGAAAAGCGTCATGTTGGTGGAAAATAAAACTGCACTTTAAATAACTACCTTTTGTTGCGGTCCGTTCCTAATTTGAGGCGCTGGGTGGAGGTTTTGCCCTGCTGTGCTGCTTCACAAGGATTTGGTTGTCATATATATATATTATATATGTGTGTCATCTGGGAAGGATCTATTGAATCTGCTAAGTTTTACAGCTGAAGCTAGTAAAGAACGAGTACAATTTCCTGGATGTTGAAATCTATATCAAACAGAATATTGTTCATATTAAACTGCATTGAAAAAGCACTGCAGGCAATGATGTGTTACATGCCAGTAGCTCCCACCCCAGGGATCTGATGAAAAGTATCCCCGATGAGGATTTTTTAAGGATAAAACGCACCTGCAATTCAGATGAAGACCTCAAACACTATCAGAATAAGGCATTCTGAGGTTTAAGATTTGCGGATATAAGGAGAATGATCTAAAATTGGCCATGAGCAAAGCAAACAACCTTACTAATGAAGGAGATGTACACAGGTCTACAAGTACAGACATCCCTGACAGAGACAACAGAGACCAACCTAAACAAGGCATTACAGTGAGACTTATTACATCTTACAGTCAGCAAGAGAAGCAATTCAGGAAGACAGATTTGACTATGTCACAATTGGTGCCAGAGTTACCTATGATTACCTATTAGACGTGCACCATCTATGAGGGATGCAATGGTAAAAACCAATCCTGAAGTTGCTGTTACATCCAACTGGCAATCAAACAGAGCAGGCTTTTTTAAATGCAGCTCATGTAGAGCATGTACGATTGGGAGAAATACTAATGAAGTGATAACAGCATTTGATCCTAAACCCATGAAAATCAAAAAAGCTCTTAACATGCCGTACTGATTTTGCTGTGTATGTATTAGAATGTTCATGCAAACTCCAGTATGTAGGGAGTACCGAACTGCAAGTTTTTAACCACATACTTCAGCATTTGAGGGTCATAGTGAACTCTGATCCTAGTTACCCGGTGGCTAGGCACTTCAAACATGTAGACAATAATGATCTTAAAGAATTGAGTCACTTTGTATTCGATTCAGTGCCTAGATCGCTCCGAGGAGGTAACAGGGAGAAGAAACTCAGACAGCTAGAGTCTCACTATATATTAATACTCGACACAAAAATGCCCAATGTTCTCAACACAGGAGAGGATCTGCATAATGTTTTGTAACTGAATTATGTATAATACACTAGATTCTTAGTGTACCTGTATTTAATCCATTTTATTGTTCCATATTTATTCCGTGGTTTGAGCCTAGTTTTAGATGAGGTTTTACTATTGGTTTTATCTGGATTCTCCAGCTTTTACCTTTGGTTTTAATAATCTTTTACATGGCTGAGGCCCGGGTCTTCTTATGGGCGATTTTATAGTGGGTCTTTGAATATCTTCTTTAGATATCTGGCCAAATCATTTCTCCTTTTATGTTACATTGTCAAATAGTGATTGCCTTATGTGAGGTTGTTTACATAATTTTTTGCACTAGCAATTTATGTCTGGCAATCGGTAACAGCATCAATCAACGTTTATGATTATCTATTGATATGCTCATATGTTGCACTAATTTGGATTGAAAAGAATGGCAATAATGCACTAGCACTTAATGACATTTGGTAGATTGAATAAGTAAATATAGCATCTTACGATCTTGTCTTAGAGGTTATTAACAGTTATGGTTTTTACTAACAGGTGATTATTTTATTATTTATTTACTAGCACTTTATTGTTCACTTTGTATTTTACACATAATATTGCCTGGTACAACATTCAATGTGATTTTCATACTGTATGAATTTGAATGGTTATAGTATTTTGTCTAGCTTTCAGCTATTAGAAAAGGCGGGCAAATTACACCAGGGTTTTTTTACAATTTGCACTCCTATTTATTGCTGATTGGCCCTTGGTACGTCAAGTGATCAAGACAGTGTTTCACTGTCGAAACGCATAATGCCGGGCCCTTGCTGTCACAGAAACTGCTGACATCTATGCAATAAACTGCACTGAAAGCTACAAGAAACACGTGGTAGTGCCTGTTTGTTGGGGGATCCATCTATCTATCTATCTATCTATCTATCTATCTATCTATCTATCTATCTATCTATCTATCTATCTATCTATCTATCTATCTATCTATCTATCTATCTATCTATCTCTCTCTCTCTCTCTGTATATATATATATATATATATATATATATATATATATATATATATATATATATATATATATATTACCTACTGGCTATCGCCAGTAGGTATATATAGTTAGGATTTTTTCTCTATGGGACTTCTGAAAATTCTATGTCTAATAACTTTGGCGTTTGTGGACGGAATCGGCTGAAATTTTCAGGAAAATGGCACATTTTGATTCTGAGCAGCCCCTGAAAATTTGGTGGAGTTTCGTCAAGGGGGGGCTGAGAAAAAAGGGGGGTCCCAAAACGCGTTTTTTCCATTCATTTTTCCATAGGGCGGTTGGACTCACTTTTAGCTCGAACGGCTGAATGGATTTGCACGAAACTTGGCAAAATTGTAGGGACTGTTAGCCCGATGTGCCTTTGCTAGGTCTCAATATATGTGCTTCAGTGGATTTTGAGAAATTAACGTTTAAATCAAGATATATATCTGTAACAGCGCTCTGGGCAGCGATCCGGTCCGCTTACTTTTCGCTTATCGGAACTTTGCGCGCAGAAAGCTGATTGGCTCTCCGGTGTCTGTCAACATTCTAAACAGTCCGGAGCGGCCGCCATCTTGTCTCTCGGTAGGATCGAGAGAGAAGAAGACGTGAAAAACGAAAGGGGAATTTAATGAAAGGGGGCAAGGTATCCCCCTCTTGACCCCCTAGGAATGTTGTTGGGGTTATTAAAGGGTCCCGTGGGGAAAATAAAAAAAAAAAGGTTTTCACGGTAGAAGCGCTTCACGGGCCGCGAACTGGGCCGCAAAGTGGTAGCGGCCGCCATCTTGTCTCTCGGTAGGATCGAGAGAGAAGAAAAGGTGAAAACCTAAGGGGGAATTTAATGAAAGGGGGCAAGGTATCCCCCTCTTGACCCCCTAGGAATGTTGTTGGGGTTATTAAAGGGTCACGTGGGGAAAATAAAAAAAAAAATGATTTTTCACGGTAGAAGCGCTTCACGGGCCGCGAACTGGGCCGCAAACTGGTAGCGAAACGGGAATTCGCCATTTTGTGCTTCGTTTTAATTGTTTAGAGACAAAAATTATCGCCGCACATCGGCCACAATGCATGAATATCGCTGAAAAGTCAGCGATATTCATGCATTATCCAGCAAATGCTCTTAGCCATGTTATCCACCTTCCATTGGATAACATGGCTAAAAACTGCTCTGTGCGTGAGCTTTTTTGTGTTTCAAAATTTAATAACATTTCTAACATTTAACTAGTTTATGAATTACATATAAAAATGATTAAAGACTCAAACAATTTTTTAATATTACATACAATTTTATTTTTCGGATTGTTTTTCAAAATTTAATACAACGTCTAGCATTTCACTGTCTGATATGTGTTCTTGTTCAGTGAACATAAGTTCCAACATTTGACCGTCATCATAATGATGTAAATGATCCACAGATTCTACACATTGAACTAATTCATGGTCCCGTGATTCATCCATGAAATCTGAGTCATCATTGTCCTCAATAACTTTTTCTGTGTTGTTCTCCAGAACAATTTCGAAGGAAACATTCTGCTCACCTTCCATTTTATTGCTGTAATTTGCATAAAAAATAAATATATCAGTAGAGATAGGGCACTGTTGGGTTTAAGTTCAGACAGGCACTTGTGAGTTTATAACAGAGAAGTAATCTATGGGCACTGTATGGTTTCAGGCGTGAAGTAGTACTATTAAAAAGTGCCTGTGAAGAAGCCTAAGTAAATTCATAATTATACCATAGAAACCTAAATCAGTCCATAATTATAATAAAGAAGCCTTTCTCAATGTCTAACTCTTACAGAGGGATAGTATATAACTATCTGAAAAAGTTTACCATATTTACTTATAGTGCACAATATACTTCAGTTTTAAAAATAACAACTTACCTTTAGAAACAAGTTGATGTTATTAGTGATATTCTAAATGATATATACAACAACAAGTAGTAGTCAAAATGGCTGTGTTTCCTTCTCTTCCTTTATATATATTCAGGTATATAACCAATCAAATGTCAGGTAATAAAAGTAGAAAATGAAAGTAACATTTTCATTGGTTGTCAATTCCAACACTTCAGATGTGTTTTGTGAAGTAATTTACCTCACGGTACTTGGAGAGGTCTACAGGCTAAATGGCTAAATGAAATTTCAATGAAATTTGTGAGAATGGAAGGGATTGTTATGTAGTATGAGCTAATCTATATTTGGTGAGAGTGTCTCTAGTCGTTTTTCTGTAAATTACTTTCCCACTTTTTTTTAGGACCGCTTTCTGGAAAGCGGCCCGGTTAGCGAACCTTAAGCGTCACGGGAGTCCACCATTTTGTGTTTCGGTCGCATTAAGATACAAGATGGAGGGCAAATAATGTTCAGAATGTGTAGAAGGGGGCACGGTAGACTTATCTTGACCCCCTAGGTTTTCTGAGGGTGGCTGAGGAGGCTTAAATGTGCGGAAAAAAAACATTTTTTAAAAAAATTCCGCGAGGTTAGCTTTCGGTTAGCGAACCGGGGAGCGTATTTTGTGGAAAATTAGTGAAAAAAGTTAGAAAAAAATTATAATTGTGAGTGATTAGATGAAGGGTAGCTCTGAGAAGAGCTTTTGGGTTTATGGTACATTTAGGTACTTATAAGTAGGTACCAATGCACATTCTTAAATTCAGAATGAAAATTCTGTTGCCCTCATCTGAGAAGTGAACTCCATCTCCTCTGTAGATATCTTGCATGTAGTAACGCAAGTTATTGTTGTACAGAGAGCCCATTCCATGGTCTCTCATGAAAGCTGAAACAGATTTGTTTACATGCTTCCTCGCTTTCTCAATTTGTGGACAAAATTGGTTGGACCACTTCCATTTCTGTCTTTGGCATATATTGGAATATACCAAGGCAGTTTGAGGAAAAAGTGCCATTAATTGCTCAAAGGTGTCCTTTAAAAGCATTTCCAGACCTACCCCTGTCAAAGTGCCCAAATCATTACCTCCACAGTGCACAATTAACAGGTCAGGTTTTGGCAAATGCATAAAGGTTTTCACAAATGGTATCAATTGGTGACATTTTAATCCTCTTTGGCCCAACCACTTAATTTCCACATCTTGTAAATTGAGGTTAGGTAAATTTCTGTTCTCAGCATACCTTTGAGCCCAGTGGATGTAACTATGTCCAACAATCCAGACCTTAAACATGGTGGGAGAAGGTTGTTCTGCAGTCAGATGAAGTGTGGTAATGAAAGGGCAGTTGAAACAGTAGGAGTTTCTAAAGAAAAAAAACTGTGGATTTACAATGCTAATGAATCATTAGCAGTGATTGGTGCATTTCCATTTCTGAAAACAGAAAGTTAGGGTGCATGGATGTGTTCTTTGAAACATGTAATTTGAATGGTCAAGGAAGAAACATTTAATGAAAGATTGCACTGGATACGCAGGTGCACTGAGAGTTCAGAGTTCAATTGAAACATTGTTGTGTGAACTTGCAAACATGAGAGGTCTTCCAGGAGGTGGTTGCTATGGAAACAAGGCAGACAGGGCAGAGGGGGGAAGGGTTTTGATTTGAAAAAAGTGAGGGAAGAGGTATGATTGGCTACTATGAGAGATATGTGAAAGGAATATCTGTATTTCTGTGCTTTCAATAGCTGCAGCCTTTGGAGTGCATCCTTTTTCTTCTGCTGAAGACAATTTGGTGTATTTCTTTGACTGTTTTCAAAACTCAAAATATTTGCTAAGGTGAGAAAAGATTTATTTAATTAAGATAGAGAATAGTATGATTTAAGGAGAAAATGATGAAGAAAGCTGTGTTTTTAAAATGTGGTTTTGTTTCTAGTGATATAGTAATAGAATTAGTTTCATAGGTTGTTTGGGGTCATATTTAGAAGGCATTTTAGTGTCTTTGATGTTATTTTTCCCTTTTTAAATGGAAAGCGTTCCTCATGGGGCCCTGAGCAGTTCTTAGCCATGTTATTTAATAGGAAGTGGATAACATGGCTAAGAGCATTTGTTGGAAAGTGCATGAATATCGCTGACTTTTCTGTGATGTTATGTTTACCTTTTTAAATGGAAAGTGTTCCTCTTGGGGCAAGTGTCTTGTAAATACGCTCCCACTTGCGCTTGGAAAATTTAGATTTTGATTATGGGAGTTACCTAGCCATGTTAATAGTGTCCCAAAAATGGTGCTAGGGCATTCCAGAAAACACTTTCATGTGTCTCAAGGACATTTTTAGTCATTTCTTTATGAATGCAGGTATACAATTGATTTATATGCTGTGTTTAAAAACGAATTTTGAAATCAAATAAATTTCAGGATATGCACTGTTAGAGCTTCATAGGTTGTTTGGGGTCATATTTAGAAGGCATTTTAGTGTTTTTGATGTTATTTTTCCCTTTGTAAATGGAAAGCGTTCCTCATGGGGCCCTGAGCAGTTCTTAGCCATGTTATTTAATAGGAAGTGGATAACATGGCTAAGAGCATTTGCTGGAAAATGCATGAATATCGCTGATTTTTCTGCGATATTCATGCATTGCGGCCGTTTATTTTCACATTTGCAAGCACTTCTTAGCCATGTTATCCAATGGGAGGTGGATAACATGGCTATGAGCATTTGCTTCAAAGGTTGTTTGGGGTTATACACCATTTTTGGGAAATTATTAACATGCCTATCTAACTCCCATAATCAAAATCTAAATTTGCCAACCGCAGGTGGGTGCGTATTTACAATAAATTTGCACCATGAAGAACGTAAAATAGCATACTAGACACTCAAATGCTATGTTAAATAATTAGTACGGCATTCAGTTTTAGATGACTGTTATTTATTTACTGTTTGGTAATAGTGGTTAATAACATTTTATATTATATTTTTCCACAGATTCAACTGCAGATTCTTTCATAGTTTGTAAAATGCCTTCGAAAAGTAGAGTAAGAAAGGCTAGAAAACGTCAAAGACAGCAGGATGATGTTTTATTGCAGCAGTCCTCTTCCCCAAATACTTGTCAAAACACCAAGAAAGGTCCGGGTAAGAGCACGAAATCATTCTTAAGAAATATTTGTAGTAAAAAAAGTTTTGCTCAAAAAAATGTTTCAGTTCACAAAAAGAAAAGTAATTTAAATGGAAAGGAGAGACCCATCACAAATGTTACTGGTAGAGGAAGAGATAACTCTGTGCATGATAGTAGAAGGAAACAACAGTTTAGGGACATTCGAAATCGAATGTTCCGTAATAGGATATTAGTTAATTTATTGAAAAATATTAAAAAGAAAGGCCAGCAGAAAGCGGCATTTTATAAGAAGAAGAAAAATGTAGAGAAAATTATTGATCATGCTTTTGAAATTAAGCGAAAGTTGTTTATTTTGGTAATCAATAGAATTAGGAAACTAAGCAAGGTAATTTCTGATTTCAAAACAAAAAGTAGATGGAAGAGAGTAGTAAATCGTACTAACTTTTGTGAAGTTTTTTCCGGAGAATGGATGCATAGTTCAAGTTCTGAGGCATTTTTTAATGAGGAGACTTATTTTCAGGATAATGATTTGGTGCATGCAGTTGACATCAGTGGTCGAGCTTATGAAGTGAAGGATGGTTGTCCAGTTGAAAAAGAACAACTTGTGACAACAGAGACAGAAGAGGCGCTAAGTGATGAGGTTTTAGGAAGACGTCCTAAGGGTCCTGTGTACATTTGGAAGTGTAGTTCTATTTGCAGTGTGCGACAGGTTTCCATCAATTTTCTTTGTGATTTTATACGGACATTTAATAAGAAAAGTTTGAAGCAGAAAATGAAGTTGTTGCAAGATTTAGATCCTTGCAGAGTGAGCCAAATGACAGGTTTGCGTCGTCATTCACTGGCTTGTCTTTCTAGGAGAGTATGCCAGAGTGTTTTTCATCATTTCAGGATGCTAGCAGTGCATCATAATAAAGTGAGAAAATTAGTGAGAATGTTGTATTATGCTAAGAGTCCAGCAATTATGCTTAAACAATTATGTGCTGCTCTTTTGCATGGTTCTGAAATAGATGTGAAGAATATTTGTGAAGAAATTGAGTTTTGTTACTTTGGTAGTAAAGATGAGAATGTTCAAATTGACCCAGAAGTAGAGGGTAATGTGGAAGATAATGTACAGGTTTCCAGTACTGATAATTTTCAGAAGGAAATTGCCACGTTTCAGATGAAATCAAGTGAGAGGCCTAATTTCACTTGTGTATGTTGTCGACGCACTTATTATAAGAATCAGACTAAGGTAGTGGATTTATATGCAAAAAGTGAAAGGGAAAATAATAGTGAATGGAAGGATTTTGCCACATACTTGATGGTAGAAAATTATTTTGATTTGGGATTGGATCAACGTGTGTGTACTTATTGTTGTAATAAATTAAACCAAAACCAGATGCCTGCTAGGGCAGTTCATAATAATCTGGAATTGGTTGAGATTCCTTCTGAATTGAAGGATTTAAATACTTATGAATCTATTTTGATTCAAAGTATCCATCCCTTTCAGGCTATTGTAAGAATGGAGCCAAAGACAGGGAAGTTGCCTCCAGCAGATTTACAGAGAGGATTAAAGGGAAGAGTTGTTTATTTGCCTCTAGATTTGAACAAAAACATTAACACAATTGGAATAGAAGAAGTGGAAGAGGAACCTCTGGTTATCTTGGTTAATGGGGTTCCGACAAAGAATAAGAAAATATGGCAAGATTTAGTGGATGTTAGGAAAGTCAAAAAGGCAACAGTGTATTTGAAGAAAAATAATAAGTACTATAAGAATGTATATGTTGCAGAAGAGGAAGTAAGTGATGAAGAGGATAGCGATTTGTGTGCTGGCCAAATTGAGAAAGTAGAGGCCTCTAAAAGTGAAGAAATATATGAACATTATAGTGTTCATCCTTTGCATTCCAAGGAAGTCATGGGGAATGCTATTGAGTTGTTTCAAATGAAACAAGCCAAAGGGAGTCCCATTAGTGTTTGGGAGGAAAGTTTGGAAGCTCGGTGTTTCCCACAGCTATTTCCCACAGGTCAAGGAGGAAGATATGATGAGCGACCTCATCAAATTCCTGCGTCTGAATACCGGACTTTACGATTGTATGCAGCAGATCCTAGGTTTCGGCAATGCATTCCCTATTTGTTTCATCTCCTGTTTGAAAGCGATCTGTCTGGACTGTCATATGCAGTGAACCACATCTTAAAAAGTGGTATACAGATGCGAAACATCTCGGCAAGTGACTTTATGGATAAAGTCAATGTCCAAGACAGTATTTTGGATTCTCACTTAATTAATCTCATGGCGTGTCAGCGTGGTACTAATGAGTACTGGTACCGTCGTCATGGTGATTTAAAATGTATGCTGAGGAACTTAGGAACTCCAACATGGTTCCTCACTCTGAGCTGTGCCGAGTATGGCTGGGAAGACTTACTTGAATTTCTACGAGAGGCAAATGGAAATATTGAAAACATTGAATTCAAGACACCTGGAGAACTGTGTTCTTTGGATCCAGTGAATGTATGCAGGTACTTCAATCATAGATTTGAAGCTATGATGTCTTTCATCACAAATAAAAAGAATCCACCTCTTGGAGAGGTGTTGGATTTCTTCTGGAGAAAGGAGTACCAAGCAAGAGGTGCCCCTCATATACATATGTTGTTGTGGATCAAGGATGCACCTAAATTTGGAACAGATCCGGATGACTTAGTGATGAATTTCATCGAACAGTATTCTACGTGTGCTGTTCCAAACGCAACGGAGAAGAAAAGTCTAAGAGAACAAGTTCTACGTTTCCAAAGCCATCATTGTGGAAAGTACTGTCGTCGTAAATTCAGAAACAAGGACAAGTTCTACACCAAATGTCGTTTCAACTTTCCACGACCGGTGATTTCTAAAGGAAGAGTGAACAGTTTGATGTCTTCGCTGCGACATAATGTGACGAGGAAATCACCCAAGAATACATACAATTTGAAAAGGAACGAAGAGTCCAAGTACATCAATGACTACAACCCAGTGATTTTGTCCATGTGGAATGCTAACATGGATATACAGTTTGTGGCTGACAACTGTATGGCTGTGGCTCGGTATGTGACATCTTACATCACCAAAAAAGAAAAGACCGAACTGAAGGATATGTGGGAGGATATTTCTCATGAAAAGAGCCTCAGCAAGAAGTTGTACAGTTTCAGTCTGAAGATGTTGTCGCATCGAGAAATCGGAGCTTACGAATGTTCTGACCGGTTGTCTTCAGCAAGTCTCTATGCCAAATCCAGGAGTCTAGTTTGGGCGAGTCTTGGTCTTGCTGCAACGCGAAATCGAGTTCTAAAACCTGTCCGGGAAATTGAGTATTTGGCAGAAAAGGAACCAAACAGTACCGACATTTTGAAGACCAACATGTTGGATACATATTATCCAAATCGAAGCAGTCACCTTGAGAATGTTTGTCTATATGAGGTTCTCCAAAATTATATATTCAAGAGGAACATCAAAGAAGATATTGAGAAAGGAGTGTATGCTGTAATTGGAAGTGAGGGATGCCTGGTCAAGCAAAGAAAATGCCAATTAGTAAACCATCGAAAATTGAGTGGTGAATCTCCAGAAAAAAAGGAGTTTTTTTATTTAGCACTTTTGCAACTTTTCAAGCCTTGGCGTGCAGAAGAGGAACTGCTTGGAGATTTCCTCTGTTACGAAGACTCTTTCAATGCAGCCAAGGAGTCCATAGAATGTCCTGCTTTTTCTAAATATCAAGAAATGCTAACTTTGGAAATTGAGCAGGAAGCAACGATTGCAGCCGAGATTGCCAGAGACAGTTCTCAGGACAGTCAGAGTTCTGTTTCATTGAGTCAAGATCCACTTGGAGGACCTTTTATCGAAAATGAAGCTGCCACTGCTATGAATGAAGTGGAAAGAGCCATGGCACATGCTCAGGAGGATTCAGTTAACTTAGAAGACTTGGAAAAACAACTCAACGTTGAGCAGAGGAAAATATATGATGAAGTTACCACGGAAATTGAGCACGGATTAAGTCATGAGAAGAACAAGTGCTCATGTACATCGTTGAAGCCTGTCCGACTGTACGTGAGTGGAGAAGCGGGAACTGGAAAAAGTTTCCTCATTAAAGCAATCTCTTGTTATTTGAAGGAAAGGACTGAGTCATCGCTGTCTTGTGTTGTCACCGCTCCTACTGGACTGGCAGCACATAACATTAAAGGTATTACTTTGCATCGTCTACTGATGCTGCCGGTGGAGCATGACAACAAATTACAATACAACAAGTTATCTGGAGATGCTTGCTGTGAAGTTTCAAGAGTCTTGAGGAAAATGAAACTACTTATCATTGACGAAGTAAGCATGGTTTCCAATGTCATGCTTGCCTTTGTGCATTTGAGAATGCAAGAAGTACTTAAAACTGAATATGATGTGTTATTTGGTGGGAAACACATCATTGTTTTCGGAGATCTTCTGCAGCTGACACCAGTAAAAGGTCAACCTGTGTTCAAAATACTCACGCATGAAGATACCAGGAAGTGCCTAGGGAGCATTGGCAACGTCAATATATGGTTAAACTTCAATTATGCAGAACTGCATCAAAATATGCGTCAGGCAAAGGATGAAGATTACAAGAATATTCTACAAGATATTAGAATTGGAAAAGTGACTGAGCATGGGAAAGAAGCTTTAAATGCACGATAACTGTCAAATTTATATCCCAAACAAGAGAAGAAATCCGGGATATGTCTCATGCCAACTCTTGCAGAATGTGCCATCTTCAACAACAAAATGTTGAATTTAGAAAAGCAAGAGATTGTGAAACTTGAAGCTATCGACAAATTAGAGCATATGGGATCAACAATTATTTTGTCAGACAATTTGAAATCAAAATTGGATTCATTAGAGAAGACTATATCTAAAACAGCGGGTTTTGAAAAGACTTTGAATGTGTGTTTAAATTGCCGAATTATTTTGAGAAGGAATTTACATGTAGAAAGAGGTCTGGTAAATGGATCAATGGGTAATGTTGTTGATTTTGAGAAATACAGAAATAGAGATGGAATAGAATTTTTAAGAATTAAATTTGATGGCATTGAGGAAGTACAGCAAATTGGTCGTTGTTCTGCTAGGTTTTTGCTTGTTAAAGATTTATATGTTTGCCGTAAACAGTTTCCTGTTTGCTTGGCATATGCGGTGACAATCCATAAATCGCAAGGTTTAAGTGTAGACTGTGCATTGGTGAATATTGGCAGTTCTGTGTTCAAGGAGGGTATGGCATATGTGGCATTGTCACGAGTTAGAACTTTATCGGGATTGTACTTGATTGACTGTGATGTCACAAACATTTGTGCGGATCTAGATTGTGTTAAGGAATACAATAGGTTAAGAAGAGAGTATGCGCCACATTTGCCTCAATATCCTTTGTTTGAGAAACGTGTGGTAGGCCGCAAACGTAGAAATAGCAGTAATAGTAGGGAGGTTGTTGCAAAAAGACTAAAAGTCAATGAACCGAAAATTGTTAGCAGAAAGAAAGTGGATTCTGTTGAAGATGTTGTCGGTTTTCAATTTGAAAACAGTTCTGGTGTCAACTGCTATGCAAATGTAGTGGTTAATGTTCTCTTTTCACTAGAGAGTTTAAAAGAACAGATTCTGTTGAATTCTGAACAAATTTTATGCTGTTTGTTGAATTCTGTTTTCGAGAAATGTAGCACTGATCGAACAAAAGTAGAAAGTGTGTCTGAAGTTCGTTATCTGTTAGATGAATGTTCAGGTCAAACAGACTTCTCTGAAAATAATCAGCAAGATTGTCAGGAGTTTTTAATGTATATGCTTGATATATTGCAAGTTGAGGGTGTAGATGTAGATCACCTGTTTGGGCTTTCTTATCAATGGCAGCATGACTGCGAGAATTGTATGGGATCAAGTACTACTAGTGTAGACTCAGAAAGATTTATATATTTAACTTTGCCAGACAGTAAATCAGTCTCCTTTAATAAGCTAGTAAATGCAGCGGATCACAACATGGAGTGTAGCCAATGTAAATCTGAAATGATGTCAACATTACTTATACGTAGTTTTGGACAGTATGTCATTTTAATGATCCAACGATGTAGGCCTGATGGATCAAAATTGTCAACTTTAATAAAAAATTTTGTGGCTTCTCAGCTTTCAATATCAGGAAGGACTTTTGTAACTGTAGCAATTATCTATCACGATGGTCCTTCAACAACATCAGGACATTATACAGCTTATTTAAAGTCTCGAAACGGCTGGTCATTCTGCAATGATTCCGTTGTAACTTTCAAAAAGAAATTGCCGTTTGACCTTAAAAATTCTTACCTGGTGTTTTTAAAACCAAAATTTTAAGTAGAGGGAATGTAAGTCTGCAATGCTGTCTAGATTAAAAATCCAACTATATAAACCTGATGAATCTCGGGATTTCCTATGAAGAATTGGAAAAGGTTCATCAAGTTGAGGGAATGTAAGTCTGCAATGCTGTCTAGATTATTGGTCCAAAACTTTTAATTATAATGTTATTTTGTAAAATCCGACTATATAAACCTGATGCAAGTAAGTCTGCTTCATAGTAAGCAGTATCAGTGTCATAGGAAAAGGAGAACATGAGTGACAAAGAAGAGTAAGATATTAGTAGTCCAGGATTGTGAAAATAATCTCAAATGTTTTCTTTTTGAAAGTTGCGAAAATAGAAAATGTCGGGATTTGATTGGAAGAATTACAAGACTTGCGAATCGCGGCAACATGATTTGGCCTAGTGGAAACATGTGATAGAATGAGAGAAGTCTTTTTTTCTATGTAACATATTTTTCGTATCGATGGAGGTTTTCTTTCAGAAAGTGGCGGGCTGAAAATATTAATAGCACAACAGAGTGGATGCTGTTCATAGGAGATCCTTTGACGTCATTGAAAGTAAGTTAATTTTAAGGAGTTTTGAAATCAGATTTCTTAGGTTGTATGGGTTTTTTAAACACAGTCATTTTGATTGTGTTTTTTTTTCCCCGCTGTTACATGATGAATATCTTCAAGTCACTGATTTAAGTGAAATTTGATACATTCTGAGAACAGCAAAAATAAACCATTTAACATGTATAATTAATGTTCTTCTGTTTGTACTTATGATATACATTTAGAAATGTGAGGTAGATATGGAAAAACTGATTCTTTTGTAAGTGTCAATTTTAATGCTTATAGTGCTGTATTTCCGGGTACTGTTTTTTTTAAAAGGAATAGGCCTCACCTCAAAGAAAGCTCTTCAAAGCAGACATCTTATTTGCATCCTAAAACTATCATTTAAAATATTAGAGACAATTTTATGATGGCTTTACATCTTCAACATCAAGATACAGTTTTTTGTAAAATATATATATTTAGGATTGTGTAGGGGACGTAGAGAAGCAGAGACTTCTGTAAATGTCAAAGTTGTTGATAAACTGTTTGTTCTTGAACCTTTTCCCTTGTCTTTTCTAATTTTTAAGTACATGTTTTAATATTTTTGGAAATGTTTGTTCTCTGTTTTACAGATTGAAATTATGAAAAAATATTTTAAAAAGGTAACAAGAATTATAAGGTAAATGTTTTCTACTCTTTTTACCCGCAATGCACTGCTGATGATGTCACTGACACTATCTCTCATTTACTCTCTATAGCTGTCTTTCTTTTTACATTATTCTCTGTTTACTTCCCTTATACTAACTCTTCTTTTTTAAAAAAAATATTTTTTTTAGTTCGCTTAAAGTTCGCGAACCGGTCAGCGAACTTGAAGCGAACCAAAAGAAATAGAGTTTGCCAGAGTGATAAACATTCTAGCAATTTTATTTGAAAGGGGAGGTAGTTCTGAAAAGAACTTTTTTTTTTGTTTTTGTTGTTTTATATATTTTTTTTTTTCTGAACATTTTTTGATTTTTTTGTATTTTTAGAACAGTTTTATGTTTTTTTTGTGTTTTTTATGGAGGGGAAACAACAAAAAAACAGGCATTGAAAACGGCTCAACAGGAGCAAAAAAAAAATTACTTCTTGGGTGCATTAGGGCACTTATGGTTTTCGAACACCATATTAATCAAATTGATGCTCATGTTCCCATACGACAACATTGCACCGCAATATATACAAGTCAACCTCATATGTTGGAAATTTGGTTGAATATTTGGCACAGTTTCCTGTGTCTGTCTTCCTGACAAAGACATTGATGAGGTAGATCTGGCCACAGGAGTTGTCGGGGGATTGTCTTGTAGGTCCCTTAACTCAGCCCGGCTGTAGTTCAAGGGATGCCACCTGGTCATATGTCGATGCATAGTATAGTTGCCCATACTATATTTCTTCTCTGTGCCTCTTGACAATCTGTAATCACAGATGAGGCAGGTGACATATTTCGCATTCACCTTCTTCTCCCCTGGAGGGATGGAAAAAAACTGCCAGATGAAACTAGTTTTTCTCTTTGAAACACGGGGCAACTCTGGGATAAATTGTTGTTGATGTGGATCCTCTTCTTCTTCTTCCTCCTCTTCCTGCTCTCTGTTGGAGGTAAATTGACTTGGTGGTCCTGTCTTCTTATGAGGAGGTGGAGGTGGTGGTGGGGGTGTACCAGCTGCAGCAAGAATGGAAGCCATTGTTGAACTTCACGTAAATGGTCTTTCTCTCACCAAGATGAAAGTCAGAGTGAGGAAAGAAGGAGGGGTTTACATGATTTGGGAAAAGCAAAAGTTCTGAACCAATGAAAAGTGTTATTTTTAGGTCACATGACCTAGTATTACATCATTAGGAAACCAAAAGTGAAATGAACTAATGAAAAGTGTTATTATCGAGTCACATGACCTGCTGTCTTTACGTTTCGCGCTTTGCGCCACTATCCAATCCGCTTCCGGGTCCGCTAACTTGGCGCGTCGGATAACGTATTACGCGACAACGCAAAACGTCATGATAACGTAACAGTTACGCTTAAGGAACGATTACCGGCTCGCGCACCAAGTCGCGGCTTTGAATTCAACGGGAAGCTGACCAGTTCGCGGACTAGGAGCGGAACAAATTTTTTTTTTTTAAAAATGTATAAAAAACATGTACAATATATTTTATGATTTAAAGAAGAATACATTTTACAGATACAAATATTAGCTTTCAAAAAACCATTGAAATTCAATGAAAAAACCATAGGTTATAGTCCATATATAGTTAGGAATTAGCATTTACAAAACCTTATTTTACTCGCATAAAACCATTGAAATTCCATATATAGTTAGATGCGCTAACTATATATCGCGCACCCGCAATCCACTGCTGATGATGTCACATATTACATCATTCATGACATGGTCAGTGACATCACTGATGACATCACTGATCACAACATCCAGTGACTGTATGTTTCTGTAAAGTTAAAATATGTCTTACATATTGAAGAATGAGTGGATGTATAAATGTCTGGATGAAGGATTTAGTAGGTGCATGACTGATTGTATGAGGGAGTGATTAAATGTGTTTCACTGAGTGCATGGGTTAGTGAATAAACTATATTAGTTTGTGCATCATTATATCTGTTGTTCTGTAAACTGCTGCATGTGTTGATCAGTAGCTATATGAATAACTTTATGGGTTATTGATTGGTTGCTCAAGTATTTGTATGGGAGACTGAGTATATGTGTGAGTGGCTGGGAGGTGTGTGACTCTGTGCATAGATGTGTGAGCAGTTGATTCACTAGATGTATGGTTTCAAAAGTGCATGTGGAAACAGCTGTATGGGCGGTTGACTGTGTGCATGAGTGTATTGGTGAGTGAATGGATATCTCAGTGCTACATGTCAAAGTAAGTACATATGTAAAACACTGTACATGTGAGAGTTAACATATATAAATAACTGTGCATTAGAGCCAGTGAATGTGTGAATGGCTGTATGGATCATTGTGAACTTTTATTAGGGATTATATAAGAGAGTAAATATGTGTTAGAATATGCTTCAATAAGTAAGGTGTGTATAACTGTATAGTTGAGGAATTGGAGGTGTGATTGATTCTTTGCATGACTGTCTAGGTGTATGAGTAACTCCATGGATGAGTGACAATTTGTGAGTGTCTGTTTTCACTGAGTGTATCTAAGGATATATCAGAGTCTGTAGAGGTTCATCTTATTAACACATGAATGATGTCATCTGTGATGTTGTCAGTGATGTCATTTGAGTTGTCATCAGTGATGTCATCAGTGATGTCATTTGAGATGTCATCGGTGATGTCATTTGAGTTATCATCAGTGATGTCATCAGTGATGTCATTTGAGATGTCATCAGTGATGTCATTTGAGTTGTCATCAGTGATGTCATCAGTGATGTCACTGACCATGTCATGAATGATGTAATATGTGACATCATCAGCAGTGGATTGCGGGTGCGCGATATATAGTTAGCGCATCTAACTATATATGGAATTTCAATGGTTTTATGCGAGTAAAATAAGGTTTTGTAAATGCTAATTCCTAACTATATATGGACTATAACCTATGGTTTTTTCATTGATATATATATATATATATATATATATATATATATATATATATATATATATATATATATATATATATATATATATATATATATATATATATATATTTCACCTCCTTTGCTTGCGTTACTACTGCCTCCACCAGAACAGAGGGCGGGTCCTAGTTACTGATCACCCAAGCAAGACACAGTAAAATCTCCAACCTCAACCCCATGAGCCATGAGGAAAGATGACGCCATGTGGTGATATAATTCAATATTTAATGTTGCTCTTCAATGCATTTCACCTGTCCAAGCAGGCTTGTTCACGAATAAAGTTTTCTATTTACAAAAGCACCTTTTTAAACCTTACACATGTTACCTTGGTCACGTGAGACTATACAGTGATAGAACTTAACAACGGACTTGTAGTTTTTACCAGCCAGCAAACATTCGTACAATTGCAAGTTACAAATAAATGTTTTTTACCCAGTCAATTAGATCGTAAAATATTTGCACAATTATTATGCCCAAGACCACTAATATATTGCGATCTTGGTAGCAAATTACCGAGCGCCTGGAATAAAAATTCATACATCCCAAAGTGCACTGCAGTTTCTGTCTAAAACAAAAAGAATTCAATATTTAATTTGTCCCTTCTGACAAAAATGCCTCGTCCATGAAACACTGTTATATAGCCCTAGTGGGCGAACAGTTAAAAGCGGGTTCACAGGATTCCTATATCAAATGCTTGCATGAAAAAAATATATATATATAAAGCCCAAGTGGGCAATAACATATTAGCTCATCACTTAGTGCAGCATACTCCAAACAAACAGTGAGGGTGCCTAAACTAAAATAGAAAGAAAGAGAGTATCTGCAGCAATATTATTTACAACTCTAAGTTTTATTACTGAACATCTGCAATTTAACCCCAGTACCTGTTTCCTCTATTTCGACAAATGAGTGTATAAGTCCTCTTCTATATTCAAACCAGCAGGGCTTTTTGAATTTAATTCAAAAATATACCAATATTCAAGTTTCCGTAGTTTTTTTGTTCTATCACCACCTATTACACTTGAGGGAATAGCATCAATCACAAAGTACACCAAGCTTCGAACATCCTTGTTGTGAAAGCTTTCAAAAGTGGTGTGCTACTGGGTAAGTCCTGTTCCCATTTTTAATTGCTCGCAGGTGTTGCAAGATGCGTTTGTGCACAGGTAGAATAGTGCTACCAACGCTTTGTAGATTACATGCACACCTTAAAACATAAATGGCAAATTCAGTTTTGCAATTATATTGTCCCTTAATTTTCTTTACTCTTTTTGATAACCCAGGACTGTAAGTCGAGACATTCTTACCATGTTTGCACGCTTTACACTTTACATCTTACAAAGCCATCCTTACGTGTTAACCATGAACAAGTAGCTGTGCTTTTCTTTTTGGTCAATGTGTTACTGACTAGCATCTGTTTAAAAGACTTCGCCCTGCGGAAAGTAATCAGAGGTCTTTTAGGAACTAACGCTCTTAATATTGGATCATTCCTAATCACATGCCAATGTTTTGTTATGATTTTTCTAACTAGACCGTGTAGTTTATTATAATCTGTGATTAATCTACACTCATTCTTAGTATTCTTTTTATCTTTCACCTTAAAAAGAACTTCTTCCCTTGTTTGCTTCTTCACTTTCTCTATTGATGTACTTGAGCATTTCTCAGTGTATTCTCTCTGCCTAAACTGATTCTTCAATTTCATCCTTACTTTATCCTTAATTTCTGGTTCACTACAATTGCGTAATACCCTTAAGCATTCTCCATACGGGATACAGTTTACCAAATTTGTCGGATGGAAACTACTTGCATTAAGCAATGTGTTGCCAGCCGTCCCCTTCCTAAAGAGCTTGGTGTGTACCTTACAGTCCTTAATTTAGATAGTTAAATCCAAAAAGTTAACGTACTCTGTGCTCACTGTACTGGTGAATCTAAGATTCAGAACGTTAACTTGCAATTTGGAGATAAAAGCATTAAGGGTTGTTGTTGTGCCTTTCCATACAATAAAAAGGTTGTCTATATAGCGACTTCAGTGAAAAATATTGTGATTCAATTCCTCTTGGTACTGCTTCCGGACCACCTGCTCCTCCCACCAGCCCATATGCAGATTCGCATAGCTGGGGGCGAAGAAGGTGCCCATTGCAGTACCACAGGTTTGATGAAATAGCTCATCATTGAAGATAAAAAAATTGTTTTTTAGGCAGGTGGAGACCATAGGCAGGTGCATTTGGGTATGTGACCAAAGGTTATTTGGTCTGCTACCCAGAAAGTGTCTTACAGCATTTAATCCGTCACTATGTTTAAATGCTTGTGTATAATGTGGTGACGTCAATAGTTGCTAGCAGTAAATCTTCCTCCCACGGTATAGCATGAATAACTTTCAGAAAGTCACCCGTATCCTGTATAAAGGAAGGGAGCAATCTAACTAAAGGATTAAGGGAGGAATCAACAAATTCGGAGGTATTCTCTAAACCACTCCCAATGGCCGAAATAATAGGCCTACCAGGGGGGTTGAGGATCTCCTTGTGCACTTTTGGTAATAGATAAATACAGGCGTTTACCAGGTTATTGATTTTCAAGAACTTGTACTCATCAATAGTGAGCATCTCTTGCCCATACCAATCACTTAAATCAGAATTGTATAAAAGGTGGCTCTGTGTCTTGGTATCCAATGTTATTCTCGAATAACACTGCTTGTTATTTAACTGTTTATATGCCTCTTAAAGATATTTTTTCTTGTCTCACAACCTCACATTTCCACCTTTCCCTGCATTACGCACTACACAATTCTCGTCTTTTTTCAATTTAGTAATTAGGCAGTCTGTTCTTTTTCTTGCTCAGTGAGTCTTTTATTAATCACACTTGTGCATTTCTCTAGGTTCTTAAGATCATTGATCACCAAATCATTATTTACATCAATGGCATCTCTTGCTGTTTTAGGAATATACTGAGAACTCGGTCTGAAAGTAGTTGTTTCACTCGCATCAATATCAATTCCTTCTTCCAATGTCAATGAATTGACCTGCTCATTAGTCATTCCATCTCCATCGTTCTCTGATAGTTCTGCTCCTGATGTCATTTGCCATATTTCAAGCATGAAATCCACATCATTGACTTGCAGCTTTCCAGGTAAAGCCTCACCTGCTCCTGTGGTTAAATTAATACTTTGTGCTCTTTGATTGATCGCCAAATGTTTCTTGACTTTCAATAGCCTAGTATATTTAAAAATGTCTATCCTTGTCTGGACATAATTAAATTCCGCTACTGGACAGAAGGATAAACCTAAATTCAAGATTTTCTCTTCTTCTGATGACAATTGTGTGTCCGTTAAATTGATGATGGATGTCTCATTAGTGTTCTCTGGTAACATGGACGGCAATTCCTTGCTACTATCCTTCAGTTTTCGTTGTATATATATATATATTTTTTTGTGCAATACATTTGATATAGGAATGCTGTGAACCCGCTTTTAACTGTTCACCCACTAGGGCTATACACTCGAGAAAGTAGTAATGATTCTCGGTGTTTCCCCTTCCTTAATACTTGGATGTTTTTTATCTTTGAGAAGGGTCTGTTGCGGAATTTTGTCCACCATACTTAAGGCTTTCTGTAATAATGTAGGGGCATATACCCTCATGACAAATCTATCTATAGACTCTTTGGCTGCCTCCTAAAAATCACTCTCATTAGTGCAATTCCTCTTAAGTCTAAGACGTTCCCCACAGGGGACACTATTCTTGAGGGATTTAGGGTGATTACTGTGTGAGCCTCCAAAATCGAGTAACCTGCGATGTTTTTCTAAAAAGTGCAGTGCAAATTGACCCATCTCGTATAAAAACTTTTAGATCAAGGAAATCAACTTCAGTTGCATTAATATATATACATATATATATATTACCTACTGGCGGTCGCCAGTAGGTATATATAGTTAGGATTTTTTCCCTATGGGATTTCTGAAAATTCTATGCCTAATAACTTTGGCGTTTGTGGACGGAATTGGCTGAAATTTTCAGGAAAATGGCACATTTTGTTTCTGTGCAGCACTTGAAAATTTGGGGGGGTTTTGTGGAGGGGGGGCCGAGAAAAAAGGGGGGTCCCAAAACACGTTTTTTCCATGTTAATTTCCATAGGGCGGTTGGACTCACTTTTAGCCCGAACGGCTGAATGGATTTGCACGAAACTTGGCAAAATTGTAGGGACTGTTAGCCCGATGTGCCTTTGCTAGGTCTCAATATATGTGCTTCAGTGGATTTTGAGAAATTAACGTTTAAATCAAGATATATATCTGTAACAGCGCTCCGGGCAGCGATCCGGTTAGCGAACCTTTCGCGTATCGGAACTTTGCGATGCGAAGCTGATTGGCTCTTCGGTGTCTGTCAACATTCTAAACAGTCCGGAGCGGCCGCCATCTTGTCTCTCGGTAGGATCGAGAGACAAGAGGAGGCCAAAACAAAGGGGGAAATTACCATAAGGGGGCATAGTAGATCCTCGTTGACCCCCTAGGTTTTATGTGGAGGTTTTAAAAGGGCCTAGGAGGGTCCCAAAAAAAAAATTTTTTTTTTGCGTGGTAAGCGCCAAGTTCGCGAACCGGAAAGCGTTCTGGGCAGCGAACTTTAAGGATAAAAGAATGATAGACTTTTGTAATACTGTATGTTAATTATTTGTTGTTTTTGTTCGTTTTTTTATTTATTTATTTATTTTGATTTAAAAAAAAATTATTTATTATTTTCATAGTTCATTAAAACTTCCAGCATTATATCATCTGGTATCTCGTCGAACATGGATGTTTCTGTCTCTTGTAAGGTTTGAATAAATTGTTCGTCAAAAGATTGATCCATAAAATCTTCATCCACATTTTCTTCATTTACAATGTCTTCGGATGTAATCTCGAAGGAAACATTACTTTTTTCTTGCTCCCCTTCCATTTTTTTGCTGTAAATTGCATAAAAAAAAAAATTAAATTAGAAGAGTTAGGGCACTGTTGGGTTTAAGTTCAGACAGGTAGTTCTGTTTTTTTAACAGTGAACTTAAAGTAAGTTAATTCATAATTATAGCAGAGAAGTGTAAGTCAATCAATAAATATAACAGAGGAGTCTATCTGTATCTATAACTATAGCAGGGGGACAGTAAATAATTATCAAAAACGTTTTTACAAATTAATTTAAAGTGCCACTTACAAATTATCAATTTAATTTTCAGGGAGGTGAAAAGGCTCTTGAAATGTAGTTCAGGAAGTAGTAGTCAAAATGGCTGTGTTTCCTTCTCTTCCTTTATATATATTCAGGTACATAACCAATCAAATGTCAGGAAAAAAAAATTGAAAATGAAAGTAACATTTTCATTGGTTGTCAATTCCAACACTTCAGATGTGTTTTGTGAAGTAATTTACCTCACGGTACTTAGAGAGGTCTACAGGCTTAATGGCTAAATGGAATTTCAATCAAATTTGTGAAAATGAAAGGGATTGTTATGTAGTATGAGCTAATCTATATTTGGTGAGAGTGTCTCTAGTCGTTTTTCTGTAAATTACTTTCCCACCTTTTTTTAGGACCGCTTTCCGGAAAGCGGCCCGGTTAGCGAACCTTAAGCGTCACGGGAGTCCACCATTTTGTGTTTCGGTTGCATTAAGATACAAGATGGAGGGCAAATAATGTTTAGAATGGGTAGAAGGGGTCATGGTAGACTTATCTTGACCCCCTAGGTTTTCTGAGCGTGGCTGAGGAGGCTTATATGTGCGGAAAAAAAACATTTTTTTTTAAAATCCGCGAGGTTAGCTTTCGGTTAGCGAACCGGGTAGCGCTCCGGGGAACGAATTTTGTGGAAAATTAGTGAAAAAAGTTAGAGAAAAATAATAATTGTGAGTGATCAGATGTAGGGTAGCTCTGAGAAGAGCTTTTGGGTTTATGGTACATTTAGGTACTTATAAGTAGGTACCAATGCACAGTCTTAAATTCAGAATGAAAATTCTGTTGCCCTCATCTGAGAAGTGAACTCCATCTCCTCTGTAGATATCTTGCATGTAGTAACGCAAGTTATTGTTGTACAGAGAGCCCATTCCATGGTCTCTCATGTAAGCTGAAACAGATTTGTTTACATGCTTCCTCGCTTTCTCAATTTGTGGACAAAATTGGTTTGACCACCTCCATTTCTGTCTTTGGCATATATTGGAATATACCAAGGCAGTTTGAGGAAAAAGTGCCATTAATTGCTCAAAGGTGTCCTTTAAAAGCATTTCCAGACCTACCCCTGTCAAAGTGCCCAAATCATTACCTCCACAGTGCACTATTAACAGGTCAGGTTTTGGCAAATGCATAAAGGTTTTCACCAATGGTATCAATTGGTGACATTTTAATCCTCTTTGGCCCAACCACTTAATTTCCACATCTTGTAAATTGAGGTTAGGTAAATTTCTGTTCTCAGCATACCTTTGAGCCCAGTGGATGTAACTATGTCCAACAATCCAGACCTTAAACATGGTGGGAGAAGGTTGTTCTGCAGTCAGATGAAGTGTGGTAATGAAAGGGCAGTTGAAACAGTAGGAGTTTGTAAAGAAAAAAAACTGTGGATTTCCAATGCTAATGAATCATTAGCAGTGATTGGTGCATTTCCATTTCTGAAAACAGAAAGTTAGGGTGCATGGATGTGTTCTTTGAAAGATGTAATTTGAATGGTCAAGGAAGAAACATTTAATGAAAGATTGCACTGGATACGCAGGTGCACTGAGAGTCAGAGTTCAATTGAAACATTGTTGTGTGAATTTGCAAACATGAGAGGTCTTCCAGGAGGTGGTTGCTATGGAAAAAAGGCAGAGAGGGCAGAGGGGGGAAGGGTTTTGATTTGAAAAAAGTGAGGGAAGAGTTATGATTGGCTAATATGAGAGATATGTGAAATGAATATCTGTATTTCTGTGCTTTCAATAGCTGCAGCCTCTGGAGTGCATCGTTTTTCTTCTGCTGAAGACAATTTGGTGTATTTCTGAGACTGTTTTCAAAACTCAAAAAGTATTTGCTAAGGTGAGAAAAGATTTATTTATTTTAGATAGAGAATAGTATGAATTAAGGAGAAAAGGATGAAGAAAGCAGTGTTTTTAAACTGTGGCTTTGTCTGTAGTGATATAGAAATAGATTTTGTTACTTTGAGAAATTGTAATTGCATATTCGGTGTAGCATTCTGGCATGCAGTAACACAAGTTATTGTGGTACATGGAGCCCATTCCATGGTCTGTTATGTAAGCTGAAACAGATATGTTGTTTTTAAAAACGAATTTTGAAATCAATTATATTTCTGGATATGTACTGCTAGAGCTTCATAGGTTGTTTTGGGCCATATTTATAAGGCATTTGAGTGTCTATTATGCTATTTTACGTTCTTCATGGTGCAAATTTATTGTAAATACGCTCCCACTTGTGCTTTGCAAATTTATATTTTGATTATGGGAGTTACATAGCCATGTTAATAATGTCCAAACAATGGTGGTAGGGCATTCAAGAAAACGCTTTCCTGTGTCTCTAGGACATTTTCAGTCCTTTCCTCTTGAAAACAGGTATACAATTGATTTATATGCTGTGTTTAAAAACGAATTTTGAAATCAATTACATTTCTGGATATGTACTGTTAGAGCTTCATAGGTTGTTTGGGGTCATATTTAGAATGCATTTTAGTGTCTTTGATGTTATGTTTACCTTTTTAAATGGAAAGCGTTCTTCATGGGGCAAGTGCCTTGTAAATACGCTCCCACTTGCGCTTGGCAAATTTAGATTTTGATTATGGGAGTTACCTAGCCATGTTAATAGTGTCCCAAAAATGGTGCTAGGGCATTCCAGAAAACACTTTCATGTGTCTCAAGGACATTTTCAGTCATTTCCTCATGAATGCAGGTATACAATTGATTTATATGCTGTGTTTAAAAACGAATTTTGAAATCAATTACATTTCTGGATATGTACTGTTAGAGCTTCATAGGTTGTTTTGTCTAAAGAACATGAAAAATATATTTCAAGATTTAAACAAGAATATATTTTACAGCTACAGATATTAGCTTTTAAAAAACCAATGAAATTCAATGAAAAAACCATAGGTTATAGTCTATATATAGTTAGGAATTTGCATTTACAAAACCTTGAAAATTCAATGAAAAAACCATTGGTTTTAGGCCATATATAGTTAGGGATTTGCATTTACAAAACCTTATTTTACTCGCATAAAACCATTGAAATTCCATATATAGTTAGAAGCGCTAACTATATATCGCGCACACGCAATCCACTGCTGATGATGTCACATATTACATCATTCATGACATGGTCAGTGACATCACTGATGACATCACTGATGACATCTCAAATGACATCACTGATGACATCACTGATGACATCTCAAATGACATCACTGATGACATCAATGATGACATCTCAAATGACATCACTGATGACATCACTGATGACATCTCATTTGACATTACTGATCACATCACTGATGACATCATTCGTGTGATTATACGATGAACCTCTTCAGACTCTGATATAACCTTAGATACACTCATTGTAAACAGACACTCACAGACTGTCACACATCCATGGAGTTACTCACACACCTAGTCAGTCATGCAAAGAATCAAACACACCTCCATTTCCTCAACATATTTACTCTCTTATACAATCCCTGATACAAGTTCACAATGATCCACACAGCCACTCACACATTCACTGGCTCTTATGCACAGTTATTTATATATGTCAACTCTCACATGTACTGTGTTTTACATATGTACTTACTTTGACATGTAGCACTGAGATATCCATTCACTCACCAATACACTCATGCACACAGTCAACCGCCCATACAGCTGTTTCCACATGCACTTTTGAACCCATACATCTAGTGAATCAACTGCTCACACATCTATGCACAGAGTTACACACCTCCCAGCCACCCACACACACACACACTCACTTTCCCATACAAATACTTGGACAACCAATGAATAACCCATACAGTTACTCATATAGCTACTGATCAACATATGCAGCAGTTTGTAGAACAACAGATATAATGATGCACAAATTAAAACCCAGTCACTAACCCATGCACTTAGTGAGACACATTTAATCACTCACTCATACAGTCAGTCATGCACCTACTAAATCCTTCATCCAGACACTTATACATCCACTCATTCTTCAAAATATAAGACATATTTTAACTTTACAGAAACATACAGTCACTGGATGATGTCATCAGTGATGTCATCAGTGATGTCACTGACCATGTCATGAATGATGTAATATGTGACATCATCAGCAGTGGATTGCGTGTGCGCGATATATAGTTAGCGCTTCTAACTATATATGGAATTTCAATGGTTTTATGCGAGTAAAATAAGGTTTTGTAAATGCAAATCCCTAACTATATATGGCCTAAAACCAATGGTTTTTTCATTGAATTTTCAAGGTTTTGTAAATGCAAATTCCTAACTATATATAGACTATAACCTATGGTTTTTTCATTGAATATATATATATATATATATATATATATATATATATATATATATATATATATATATATATATATAATACTATCTTGAGTTTGGGACCGAATAGGGAGTGAAGAAGCAGCAGCATGCTGCTTTAAGATGGCTCGAAATGGAGATGACAGCATTGCACCGTGCCGTGACTGCCAGAGGAGGAATGTAACACGCGGCCAGCAATCGGACACCACTGGGTGTATGATAAAGCTGATCACTGTATCTGCATTCACAGCATGGGACATGAAATCCCAAGATAGATCACTGCAGGAGAGGCAGAGTCAAAAGCTGTGAAAGGCGGGGCTATGAGTTTCCTGCTCCAATTTGGGAAGATTCACCTACCTTTCAAAACGAGCCCCCAGGCAGAACAGTATCTAAGTAAAGCGTCCCTTTCATGCATGAAAAAGGCATGCGGGGAAATCACGGTACAAATTCAAGGCATTTAAAAGACATCCAGCCTACGGATACCAGGAAACCTTGCGCATCAATCATTGCAACGCCCACCAGAGGGGAGTAAACTTAAAGGAACAAGACTTTACCTGTTACTGAAACGGCTAAACTGATGGATGTCTCCGGATCAATTACCCCTGAAGAAGGCCGAGTAAAGCGCCGAAATGCATTGGGACTAAGTAACGTTCATTGATTGCCCTGATTGATGTAGGTGTATATATATATATATATATATATATATATATATATATATATATATATATATATATATATATATATATATATATATATATATATATATATACTATCTTGAGTTTGGGACCGAATAGGGAGTGAAGAAGCAGCAGCATGCTGCTTTAAGATGGCTCGAAATGGAGATGACAGCATTGCACCGTGCCGTGACTGCCAGAGGAGGAGTGTAACACGCGGCCAGAAATCGGACACCACTGGGTGTATGATAAAGCTGATCACTGTATCTGCATTCACAGCATGGGACATGAAATCCCAAGATAGACCACAGCAGGAGAGGCGGAGTCAAAAGCTGTGAGAGGTGGGGCTATGAGTTTCCTGCTCCAATTTGGGAAGATTCACCTACCAGGCAGAACAGTATCTAAGTGAAGCGGGCACTGATGAAAGCCGCAAGGCTGAAACGCGTCTGCCCTCGTTTCACCATCAAAACAGGACTTTTAACTTGGAAATCTTGCAATAACTCCTTTTGAGCCACTGAGCATGTGTTGGACACGTTTCTATGGAAGAGGGATTGGACTGGATTTGCATCGGTAGCAAGCACTGTTTTGCCGACAAGCATTCACGTTCAGGAGTTACGCACCTAGCTTGTATCTGAGTGGTGTGATGTTTAGAAAACAGCGCATCGCCCTCCCCAGTAGGTTTCTGACACTCACTTGAGTTTGGGACCGCATGGGAAGTGAAGAAGCAGCAGCATGCTGCTTTAAGGTGGCACAAAATGGAGATGACAGCATTGCAAGGAGGAGTGTAACATGCGGCCAGCAATGGGACACCACTGGGTGTATGATAAAGCAGATCACTGTATCTGCATTCACAGCATGGGACATGAAAACCCGAGATGGATCACAGCAGGAGAGGCGAGGTCAAAAGCTGTGAGAGGTGGGGCTATGAGTTTCATGCTCCAATGAGGGAAGATTCACCTACCTGCAAAAACGAGCCCCGAGACAGAACAGTATCTAAGTGAAGCAGGCACTGAGGAAAGCCATAAGGCTGAAACACGTCTGCCCTTGTTTCACTATCACAACAGGACTTTTAACTGGGAAACCTTGCAATAAATCCTTTTGAGCCATTGAGCATGTATCAGACCCGTTTCTACGGAAGTGGGATTGGACTGGATATATATATATATATATATATATATATATATATATATATATATATCATCTCAAAAGTGCCCTTGCAGTAGAGACGCACTCCTCCAGCCAGTGATTTATAACAAAACCTTTTTATTTACCAGACACAGGCATTTATATTCCGATTATTTCATCTTCCAGCCTGACGCGTTTCAGAGCATTCATGCTCTTTCTTCAGAGGCTTTTGGTTGCACACAGTATCTTGGGCTCCCACAGTTCCCTGCGTTTTCATCTTTTATTGGCCTCCGGTGTGCCTGCTTAAATGCATTGCTTTCTGATGCACGCCGGAACTTGTGGTTTAGCTCACCTTTCTTTTCAAACCTCCAGTGGTTTTTTGTGCAGTCCCAAATAGTTCATGGTTCGAGAAAAGCCCTCCAGTGGGCCTCGGAATAGAAATCCTGCAATTTAGGAACCAGCTGCGCCGATCATTTTCCCCAAAAGGTTCAGGAAATTCGAGCCCTTTTAAATTCCGAAGGGTGGTGCGTTCTCCCACGGTTGGACTAACCGTGTATTAAATCATCTCAAAAGTGCCCTTGCAGTAGAGACGCACTCCTCCAGCCAGTGATTTATAACAAAACCTTTTTATTTACCAGACACAGGCATTTATATTCCGATTATTTCATCTTCCAGCCTGACGCGTTTCAGAGCATTCATGCTCTTTCTTCAGAGGCTTTTGGTTGCACACAGTATCTTGGGCTCCCACAGTTCCCTGCGTTTTCATCTTTTATTGGCCTCCGGTGTGCCTGCTTAAATGCATTGCTTTCTGATGCACGCCGGAACTTGTGGTTTAGCTCACCTTTCTTTTCAAACCTCCAGTGGTTTTTTGTGCAGTCCCAAATAGTTCATGGTTCGAGAAAAGCCCTCCAGTGGGCCTCGGAATAGAAATCCTGCAATTTAGGAACCAGCTGCGCCGATCATTTTCCCCAAAAGGTTCAGGAAATTCGAGCCCTTTTAAATTCCGAAGGGTGGTGCGTTCTCCCACGGTTGGACTAACCGTGTATTAAATCATCTCAAAAGTGCCCTTGCAGTAGAGACGCACTCCTCCAGCCAGTGATTTATAACAAAACCTTTTTATTTACCAGACACAGGCATTTATATTCCGATTATTTCATCTTCCAGCCTGACGCGTTTCAGAGCATTCATGCTCTTTCTTCAGAGGCTTTTGGTTGCACACAGTATCTTGGGCTCCCACAGTTCCCTGCGTTTTCATCTTTATATATATATATATATATATATATGTATATATATATATATATATATATATATATACACACACATATATATATTTATTTTTGTATATATCGCGAGTCCTTGTTAACTGCCAATCTCCACCTCAAGATAAGAACGAGTGTAGACCAGCTTGCGTGCAAATTAGTTAAATTTTATTTTATATCTCACAACGAGTCCATAGCACGTTTCAGCCGACATTCTGCCTTGATCACATGACATCACTAAGACTGTGCTTCACCTATTTAAAATGCAAGTGCTTGCAGTCAAAGTAATAGTTATAGACAACATACTTATACACAGTTCCAATTGTCTGCTTCAATTGTATTATGAAATAAAGCCATACATACAACGTAATAATAATAACATAATCATTTTTACCATGGTCAGTATGTTTTATAAAAATATATATATATATGTATGAACCTGGTATAGTACTATAATGGCTCAAATGCTAAGATTATCCAATGTGGTTCTCATATCCCTATGCCTTAGATTGGCTGCATCTTATTGTGCCCTCCCCTATCATTTAAGTTAACCTCTCATTTTGCACAACGCTTCCATATTTTTGCCCCTGAGTTAAATTGCTACTCTATTCAATTGGTTCTGCTCCCTGAAGGTTGTTCAGATTATAAATACTGTTGCTATCAAGAATCCTACCAGGGCATGTCCCTTGGAATGACTGTACTTTTTTGTGCAAATTTAGCAAACTCTAACAAAGTGACAAAGTGCTAAATGAATAATACCCTAAAAAGTGCAAAATACTCCTTAAAGTGCAATGTGCTTGATGCTACTTGTTACTGTCTGCATTATATATAGAACTAAATGTTACCAAATGCTCAGCCGGTAATAAGATATTCGAGTGTGAATAATAGTTACTAACAGATTCTACATGCTGGCGGCGGCACCCTTGGTGACATAATATACTAATGCCGCCCAATTAAGCATGATTTAAAGTGCAAAAAATGTGTGGGTCAAATTCCCGGATCAACCCATAGACATATCATAGATATTACATTTGCAGTTGATTCCCTTTCTATGTATATAAATATCCATATAAATACGGAATCTAAAACAACTGTCTAAAAGGAATAAATATGTGCATGAATAAAATCCAACATGAAATTTGCATATTAAGTACATACTAAAAAGACACACAGAGTTATAAATTCTAGATGTTTAAGAGGACGGTTCATATAGTTTAACAGTTTTTAAGCTTGCCTGAAACCTTTGATGAACTATTGATAAATTAGTGTGGTCCCTTGATTGATTAATGTATACATGAACTCTTTATGTCATAGGTAGGTGTGGAAATCCGCACTTGTATTGAGGCCCCCTGGTTGTTTTGAATCAAATTCTAGAATATAACTTTTCTCAAGGCACCTCATTTTTGCTTTCACGGTTACCACCTCTTTTCTGAGGTGGTATTGCATCTATAGCATAGTATGTAAGATGTTTAAGGTCACTATTGTGCCATTCCTTAAAGTGCCTTCCCACTGAGTAGCTTGTGTCATTGTTAATATTTGGCCTTATATGCTGGAGTATTCTCTTGTGCACGGGTAACTTCGTACTGCCAATGTATTGAAGATATATATATATATATATATCGGCGTTATTTGTTGTCTGCAAACCCGTCAGTGCAAGCAGGCACTGTTATGACGAGTTGGAGACGTATATTTATCGGGACGCGGTCGGTTCCCGATATTGCAGACCCCTCCACCGTGAAGTTGGCAGATCACAGGTCGGACCCACAAAGGATTTTTTGCTCCGGTTAGAAGCAACAAGGATCAGCCCCCTGCACGTCACGAAAAAGGCGGTTATCCACCAAACGAGTGCAGCCCACGAGGAAGTCGGAGGACTAAACCCAAAGGCGGCATGTACGGTGAGCTAAACTGTGCTAGTTAGACAAAGCAGGTTGGGGAGGTGTCGGTAAAGCCAGCAACAAGGGTGCGCCACAAGATTTGCATCCAAATAATTTATAATCGAATAACATCGTGGTGCAATGTCAGAAGAGCGAGAGAGAGAGGAAGCATTTGAGGAACTGTTCCAAAATTTGCCTAAAATCAAGCAAGGGGAATAACCGAAAAAAACTAACAATGTTAATAATGATACTGAAGTCAAAAAATTAATGAAAGAACTGGAATAAAGCAGTCGAGGTGAGCTCACTAAATGGTGGGAGATACGCTCCTTGGAGAAATACCAAGAAGTAGGGCGGGTACCTCGCGGCTTGCGAATCATGCTTGTTCCAAGTTTCGAAAACCCCAATCCTCTCCTACTCAAAGATTGGGCGGAAAGCAACTTGGAAGCTTCAATGCGTCTATTATGCCTATTGGTCAAGTACGCTAAGATCGACCGCCAAAAAAATCTGGATGAGATCACCAGAATTAACGATGAACTAAAAAAAGACGACTACAAGAAGGACAAAGCGTACATAGACCAAACCATCAAAGACATGAAAGAACGTCTTAAAAAACAAGAAAACACAATTAAAACGAGAAAGGCATATAAATTTGCACGCGACGAGCAGGATTACCAGCTGGGGCAAATTTATACATTTGCGCGCAAATACGACCACCTACGCAAACAAAAAGGTGCTACAGCAATTCAACCAAAGCATTCAATACAGCCAACTACAGTTGAAGCATGTGATTCTAATCCCTCTGGATCAGACACCAGCCTAGTCCCTAGTGGGGACGACTCCGATGACAGCACCCCGGGTTCAAAAAGAGGGGATCTGGGCCAACTAACACTGGCGGAGGTGATCAAATACGTAAGGCTCCAGAGGAAGCAAACCTTGCGCTCAGGGAATCAAAGCTCCTTGCCAAGCAGAGGAGAAACATCAAACGACGACAGCGCCGCAAATGTGCCCAAACCAAGAGGAAGTCAACAGAAAAATAAATTTTGGCGAAACAAGAAACAATGAATGAGAATACTATAATCAACCTGACAAACATTCAATTGGATAAAGCAGAGGAACAATTGCTTACATTGGGCTTATCTTACTGCCCAGAAAGTAACTTTAACTATTGTAACACCAGAATAGACATTTTCAAATTTATCCGAAAAATCAAATTGAAAAAGTATTATGCAATAAAGACTAGCACAGCAACTAAAAAAGACACTGAACAACCGGTCTCTTAAGAAAAACACTTTTCAGGCTAAAGATACAAGTTTGATGCGATCAATGCATCACTTACAAACTGAAAACAGCGATGTCATCAGCACACAAGCTATAGCTGATGCGGAAGATATAGAGATCAACTGTGCTTGTAACAGTCCTTTCAAACCACCATCAACCTTTAATCCCAGCATGCCAAGAGACGCTATTGATATCTATGCTGACAGAATAACAGAGGAACTCAAAAAACTCCAAATTAGAACAATGAAACAATACAAAGCGCCCAATCTTCAATTGAGACCATACAACAATCTGATGAAGAAATTGAAAAATTACCATAAAGTTATTATTAACCAATCAGATAAGGGAGGAAACATTGTTCTTTGGGGCAAACAAGAATACATAGAGGAAGCCCACCGTCACCTCAATGATGAACTCTGTTATGCCAAAATTGATTTCAAGATCTCTAAACAAATTCAAGAGGCATATGAGAAAGAACTATATCAATGGAAACAGGATGGTTTATTATCCAAGGACGAACTCAAAGTTTTGCATAAAGTACATCCCATCATGCCAAATATATATTTTATTCCAAAAGTGCATAAGCAACAACAACCAGTGCCAGGACGGCCTATAGTGTCAGCTATTAATAGCACTTTTGAGAATACATCCAAATATATAGATTTCTTTTTACAAGACTTTGTGACTTCCTTACCAGCATACATTAAAGACTCCACAGAATTTCTGTTTCTCTTGAATCAATGTACTTGGTCTGATGAACTCCTATTAATGACTATGGATATAACAACATTATATACGAGCATTGCACATGCCGACGGCATGAGGGCAGTTAAACATTATTCAGATCAACGCCCTATAGAAATGTACCAGCATAACAAAATACTACTAACCATGATAGACAGATGTTTGAATAATAACGTGTTTACATCTAACAACATTGTCTATAAACAACTCAGAGGGGTAGCTATGGGGGCATGCCTCTCCCCTACCTACGCGGGGCTCCACGTGGGGTGGTGGGAGGAACATGTCCTCAAGGTACAGCATGCCAGCATTTGGAAAGACCATGTCATTAAATATTGGAGATACATCGATGATGTTTTTATAATATGGCGAGGCACTATGCAACAAGCAAAGCAATTTATTGAAGACATTAATAACAATCAACTGAACCTAGCGTTCACAGCTAGTATAAGCGAATATGAGGCACCTTTTCTGGACGTGCAGATTAACATAATTGATAATCAAATAGTAACTAGCCTGTATAGAAAAGCCACAGCAGGCAATACTATTTTGCACGCTCATAGTTTTCACCCTCATCACACTATCACTGCTATCCCCTATGGGGAATTCTTAAGGATCCAGAGAGCTTGCAGTACCCCTGAGCTTAGAGATAAACATCAACATGATTGTAAAAACAGACTAATGGCCAGAGGGTACCAGGAGAAAAAACTAGATGCATGTATGGCCAAAGCCAACCGCATCGAACACACAGACCTTCTAGATCCTGAAAGAGAAACCCCACATCTAATAACTACAAACAGTGACAATAACACCATTCGTCTTATAACAGGGTTCAGCCGCCAAGCACGCCAAATAACCAAATTGGTAAAACAACAATGGCCCATCATCCTTTCCGACCAGGTTCTGAAAGAGATTATGCCTAAAACCCCCACAATCACTTACAAGCGTGCTTACGCGATGCGCAATGACTTGGTGGTGAACAGCCCAGAAACATTAAAAAATGAAAATTGGCTGTCCCCACGCAAAGAGTTTTTTCGTTGTAGCTCGTGTAGGGCATGTAAATTTGGGCTAAATACAACATCTTTTCCCAGCCCTTTTGAAAACATGCCCATCGCATTAAAGGCACACTACACTTTCCGCACAGAGTTGGCGGTATATGTTTTAAGATGTAGTTGTGACCTTATATACGTGGGAAGCACGAAATTACCAGTTCATATGCGCATCCTGCAACAGCTCAGGGCCATAGTTAATGCTGATCAAAGCTACCCGGTAGCTCTGCATTTCCAGAACGTTCATGACCAGAACCTTAACCATCTGAAGTATTTTGTCATCGATGCTCTCATCCCCAGTAAAAGAGGTGGAGACAATGAAAAACGTCTCAGGCAGCTAGAATCAAAGTACATTGTTCTGTTGAACAGTAAGGCCCCGGGAGGTTTAAATATGGGGGAGGATCTCCACAATTTCCTATAACAGGACAGGTTTACACTGTATAACCAACTTTTAACCCTTGTGGGATCTTGGCATTAAGAAGCATCACCATAATATTTCTATCGACTCTGTAGTTCAGTATCTTTTTGTATTTAGCATTTATTCTTATAATTGCATACCCATATTTCAAATTGGTAGATAGGAAATGGAACAGTATATATTTTTTAATTCACACAAACCATATTTATGGTTTGTCATCACTTCACTTCACTTTGCCTTAAGGACAACTCAAGAGTATAGTTGTATGTCCATATTCGCACTCAGCACTTATGAGCACAGCCACTTTAGTTATATACATATACACGCTAGCCTAGAATCATGCCATATATTATCAACATATCCGCACAGATTTTAATGTTATGAGATCAGTACAATACATACTTTTGAGTGGTCACATACCTCACACATATATTGAAGTAGTCCAATAATGTGTGCAAACTTTTCATTTCTATATAACATTGTATTTGTACAGTTTATGAAATTTGTTATTGACAGGCTTACTAATTGAACACCACTCAAAAAGCAACCAATGATTGAACGCTGCCCCCCCTCCCTCCTCTTTTCTTTTAGGAGTATTCTCTCTTTGCAGATAGTGAAGGGTAGGTAACACAGGCCTTTGCCCCCGTTGTAATCCGTCGTGCCTGCTTCCCTCTCTATTTGATTGATTGTTATCCTAGCATTTATTGTTTTGGAATTGGTTCTCTTTGGTTCATTCTCTATTTACAAACAAGCACAGAGTCGCAATACTCTGTTTAGTCTTTGCAGATAGTGAAAAATCGTTAAAAAACAAAAGGAATCAAGCAAAATCAGTAGGCCACTAATGGGATCTCTTTTTGACCTCGCTAAAATAGAAACATTATGAACAACCCCTCATGACAAATACGAAACTAGTGAGAGGAACTGAGCTCGACACCATGATGGCTGCAAGACAGCTCGGCTCCGCTGACCACCCCACCCATAATAACGACAAACAGTATGCAAATATTATAAATATATACAACACACCAGCAAAGTAACAGGGTAAAACATTTTATTAAATAACTATTTACATGGCAGCCTGCTGCAACATCGATCCAAACAAGCCTTTGTATTTTGGGCTAAAAAAAAACAATCAATAGTAAGATTTTTATAGGTGAATGTAGGTTCATGGTTTTCCATCCACAGACTAAAAGCCTGGAGTGGGAGTGAAAGAACAATAACTAGGTAAGAAGGAAGGCAGAGGTTGTGGGAAGGACTCTGGATATGGTATGTTGCTTGGTCCCTGAGATGCTTCGATGTCACTGCCTTGCACAAATGGCATAAGTCCTGGATGTTGGGTGCCATAGTTGAGGGTTCGGAGCAGCGCTTGTAACACTGTCTGAAGCTTATTTGCACCTGCTGCAGCTTCACTATTCTCAAAGTAAGTGGGGGCTGTTTGTGGACCTGACTGCATTGGAAAACAATGTGATGCGGTGCCTCCCTGAACCGCTTGACGGAGGTCCCCGAGATAATTGCGCCTGCTCCACACCTTGTCCCACAATCCGTTTGACCTGAAGACACGTCCTGCGGTGCCCTGGTCCGACCATCACATATACCTGCGCCAGAAGACGGCGTAGGGTGCAGTAGAAGGGAGAGGCGGCGCGAACGAGCCTCCCCCACCTCCCCAGGTGGAGGTTTCTCAGCTACACCCCAGCGCTTCACTCGACCAGCTGACTTGCGCCCGCTCTTGCGACACAGTGCCTCGCTCGGCCAGCTGAATTGCGCCTGCTCTTGCTATTACAATGTCTCACCCGCCATCCAACGGAATTGCACCCAATCTTGCGGTACAGCGACAGGCGGCTGCTACGGAGCTCACGAAATGGCGGTCGACTCCACAGACTTGGGCCTGGCCTGCAAAGATGGCTCTGGACAACCGTGGAACTCGGACGCTTGACTGCTAGGGCATGGGCCCCATTCCCAAAAGTGTCCCCTCAGCCTTGAAGATTCTACAACAGTCACCGGGAGTAGCCGCAATTCAGCTAGATGGTGGGTGAGTCACTGTACCGCAAAAGCGGGCGGAACTCAGCTGGAAGGCGAGTGAAACGCTAAGAGGCGCAGATGAGGTGCCTCCACCTGGGGAGGAGGGAGAGGCCCGTTTGCGCTGCCTCCCCCCCCCGGGTACCCCACGCCGTCTTTCGGCGCAGCATTGTAGGATGGCCACACCAGTGAAACTTGCTGGACACCACCTCGGTGCCATCCGGATCTCGGCGCATTCGAGTCGCTGTACCGCAAGAGCGGGAGAAACTCAGCTGGATGGCGGGTGAGACGCTGTACCGCAAGAGCGGGAGGAACTCAGCTGGATGGAGGGTGAGGCACTGTGCCGCAAGAGCGGGCAGAACTCAGCTGGAAGGCGAGTGAAACGCTAAGAGGCGCCCCACTGCAGATGAGGTGCCTTCACCTGGGGAGGCGGAAGAGGTCCGTTTACGCCGCCTCTCCCCCCCCCCCGGGCACCCCACGCCGTCTTTCGGCGCAGCATTGTAGGATGGCCACACCAGTGAAACTTGCTGGACACCACCTCGGTGCCATCCGGATCTCGGCGCGTTGTACTGCCTTTGGCCTATTCGCACATCGGTCCGCTACTGACGCCGCCTCACAGGCCAACGGATTTTGTAGGCTTTTTATAGCCCAAAGCCGCATAACAGGTCATGTGACTTCTTTATAAAACTTTTCATTGGTTCATTTTACTTTTGGTTTCCTAATGATGAAATGCTTGATCATATGACCTAAAAATAACACTTTTCATTGGATTAAAACATTTTTTTTTTCCCAAACGATGAAAGCCCCACCTTTTTTTTTCTCACTCGGCAATCCAAAAAGGTTCCGTTAGATGACAACAGAGGGGACAGGCAACAAGAACCATCAGTCAAAAGAGGGAAGGGCAAGTTCTTCCCTACCGGGTCACGTTGAGGCTCCACCGGAAGTCATCGAATTGATAGTCTACAGTTTTTCTGGATGTTTCATGGCGAAGCTGGCGTCAGCATGAGAGCACCACCATCTCGTAGCTCCGTCTTGACCATTCCGCAAGCAATCATGGCAGCCGCTCCCCACCAGAAGCCTGCGGGAGTCGGGGGCCCCCATGACTTTTGTAGAATGTTCAAGGCTGAGGGGACGCTTTCGAGAATGGGGCCCAAGCCCTAGCAGGCAAGCGTCCGAGTTCCAAGGTGTCCCAGGGCCATTTTAGTGGACCAGGCCCAAATCCGAAGAGCCGGCCACCATTTTAAGAGTCCTGTGGCAGCCACCTATCGCTGCACCGCAAGAGTGGGCGCAATTCAACTAGATGGTGGGCGAGACGCTGTAGCTGCAAGAGCGGGCAATAAACAACTGAATGGCGGATGAGGCACAGTGCAGCAAAAGCGGGCGGAAAACCGCTGAATGGCAGCTGAAACGCTAAAGGGGCGCCCCATTGCAGCAGAGGAGCCTCCCCGTTCACGCCGCCTCCCCCCCCCCCCCCCTGGGGCGCCCCACGCCGTTTTTCAGCGCAGCATTGTAGGATGCCAAGACCAGTGCGGCAAGTAAAGGACATCACCTGGGTGCCGTCCAGATCTACTGACAAGGCAAAGTGCAGCAAAAGCGGGCGGAAAACCGCTGAATGGCAAATGAAACGCTAAAGGGGCGCCCCATTGCAGCAGAGGAGCATCCACCTGGGGAGGCCCCTTCACGCCGCCTTCCCCCCCCCCCCCCCCCCCCCCCCGGGGCGCCCCACGTAAGTATGGGTGAATTTTGCGAATCTCACGTTCGCGAATTTTGCGGATTTGCGAACTCGCAATCCACAAAATCCGCGAATTCTTGCGAATTTGCGGATTTTTCTTTTTTGTGTTCGCAAGGATTTCTGCCAGTTCGCGAGGGTTTCGTACCAGTTCGCAATTGCGAACTTACATTTCGGCTCACAACGGTCGCGATTATGTTGTTTCTACGTCTGGTTCATCATCACAGGTTCCCAGCACCCTCTGTTTCACCACTGCCACCCTCTGTTACATCAATGCCACCCTCTGGTACATCATCACTGTAGATTATGGGGGGGAAAAGCAAGCACACCAGCCCTGCTTCAACTGACATGAATTATTTTGGGGTTAGTTTATTAATGTGTCACTGTTTTAAAATTCCAGTCTGGCACCTGCTTCCTTATCTGTAATTTGCTTTCTGTTGCAGTGCATTTTTTTTCCAGGACCTTTGTGGCCTACTTGCAGCTTTTCTATGAGCCTGCTGTGAGGGTCAGAGCAGGGTCATACAATTGTTGCAACTAGCAACTGAATTCTGGAGGGGCCCCAGTCAGGAAGCACTACAGGGAATTGTTACTAATGATGAGTTTGAACTCTTGCACCTGCCGAGTGCTTTCAGTTTTGCAAAACTCGTTTTACTGCAATTTCGCGGGATTTGCGGGGCGCGAACACTCGCGAGATCGGATTCGGAAGCCGCAAATTTGTGCGAATATGCAATTTGTTTTTTTGAGGCGTGTTAGTTCGCAAGGTTTTGTGTGTTTTTGCGAGCCGCTCGTAGCGCAAGGCGCGAAGTTACCCTTGCGGTCATTCAAGGGCGCGGCCATCTTGTTTGCCTGACGTATTTCCGTTTCCGGGCGCGAAGTGTAATCTCGCAAAGTGTGCGGCTCGCCAGTACAGTTTCGCGAGTGTTCGCAAGGAAAATCTTGCGCGAACTTACCTGCACGCTGTCGTGAACGGGCGCGGCCATCTTGTTTCTCATTCATTGCTATGGTTCTGGGCATGGTCTTTGTATCCTCTCTAAATCTCTGCCATCCTTTGCTTGTTTGAAGTTTTTTTTGATCTATTTTACTTATTATCTATCCCTCTATTTTTCTAGCTCTATATTTTTGTGTTTACTGCTACTTTTGGTTAATTTTAAACTACTTTTTTAAACTCTTTTCTTTTCTTCTCTTCCCTATTCTATTTTCTTTATTCCTTTCCGCCCAGAGAATGGTGAAGAAGGCCGGGAAGCATCCCGAGAAGGGGAAGGGTCCCGCACCCCGTGTCCGGCTCCCGTGTGGGCGTTTGAGGGGGGAGGAGGTCGTACCCAGGGAGATCTTTACCCCGGAGGAGGTGGGCCAACTCATTTTTTATGTTCAGCGCCGCCTCCCCAGGACCATCATGGGAGGCGGCAAGATCAGTGCCGGGTACGGGGTCCGGCAGCGCCGGAAGCGGTGGGAGAAGGTGTGCCAGGCCATTTACCACCACTCTCGGATCTGGCGCACCTACAACCAGGACACCCACCGCTGGACGGATGTCCTGACCCGTGAGCGAGATCTGCTCGACCTCCTTGGCCTTGAGATCCCCGGGCTTGGTGAGTAGTAGTAGCTATTTCTTTACTACTATGTTTTCTCCTGCTGTGTTATTATATTGCAAATTTTTGTTTTTTACCAAGAGCAATAATGCTGCTCATTACATTGTAGGTAAATTATATTTCAAAATCTTCTGTGCATTTCAGGTACACTGCTCTCCTTCTTCTCAGTAGTGTTGCTACTATGCATATTTGTTTTAGATTTTGTGTTCATTTCATTGGCCTGTGAAAGTATGTATGAGTGCAGTTTAAAGAACTGCGTAATGCTACACACTAAGGTTCAGATTTTTAATTACCGGCGCATCCCAGTAGCAGGGATGCGCCAGTAATTGTGCGTCACGCCACCATCACCCATGGTACGCCGTATTTACAATGCGGCGCACCATGGGCCCAAAACGTCACCAAAGCGTTACGCATCTATGCCGTAAAGGCGGGGCATTGCTGGAGTTGCATCGCAACGATGGTGCAGCTCCATCAATGCTCTGGGGTGCCCTATCTCCCCAATGCTGCATCAAGCCGTACATCTGCTTCAAGCAGGCGCAGGGTTTGAGTCACGCATCATTGTCCTCAAAGTGACTGATTGAAATCTTGTAGATTTCCCTCAGCCACTTTTAGGATGCGTTCCTGCGCAGGAACGCCCTCCCTTGCGCCGTAACGCCCCCTATTGGCGCAGGGCTTTACAACGTGATGCATCTCCCATATGCGTCACATTGTTAATATACGCCGCACCATTGCGCCTCTTTTGTGCTGCCGCTGCGTCACAAAAGTCACGCAACAATGGAGCAAAAGAGCCGCAAGGGGCTTCTAAATCAGCCCCTACAGACTCAAGTCCAGTCCTTCCTTTGTACACATGGCGATAAGAAGAAATAGTGGTGGTGGATTGATAGTTTGAGTATTTTAATGACTGGTTAATGTAGTAGGAAACTTTAGTGTTGTCGCTGATCTTCAATCACGATGGACTTTGGCTGTCACTTCGCGTGCTGCGGACTGCTGCCTGCCAATCCTAGGCAAACCTTTTTAGTACTTTGTTTAGTGAGTTACATAAGGTAATTTCCAATTCGACGGTCCGCAAATCAAGCAATACTAAAGTAATAACGTAGTCGACCACATGAGATTGGTCAATAATATATCCCGTGGAGTAGTTGTCTATTTGCTATTTCGCAAAAATATTTTGTTAGTTCTTTTGAAATGTTTGATTTGGTTGACAAATATCATCCATGTTTTCTGTTTTTCTTTCTTTCATGTTGTACATCAGCTTCCCCCAGGGGCAAGAGGAGGACACAGGAGGAGGAGGAGGGTGCTGTTGACGATGCAGGCCAGGACCGGGCAGGCGAGGGCTCCTTTGCTGGCCCCAGTAAGTTTTAATTTTAATATAGAGTACTTCTTTTTTCCTAGCGTTCCTCATTCGATTTTTTCTAAATCGTCTTTGATCTTCTTGTAGACAGGATCTAAATTCTTATCCTGCCTCGACTATGACTCTGTGTGGTATTACTAGATTATTCTTATTAGTCTGTCTGTGTAGCTAACTAAGATTGCACATTTGGCATTTCCATTGGACTCCCACTCTAGTCAGCAATAGCTCTATGCACTGAGTGCAGTCCTCTGGGATTGTCCATAATGTCTTTTCAAGTATTCTAAATGTTTATGCTTTGACAATTGCCAACAATAAAAAGGTGAATGACCACCAAGAAAGAATAAGATACTACTTTACTTTTGGTTTGGATAGGAGGACAATCCATTCTACTACTGTTGCAGGGACAAATCTGCACAAACAGAACTATGGACACTAAATAATGCATTGCTTAGCTTATCAATTATAATAGGTGCTGTTAGACTTTCCACATACCTCAGTGATAACAGACTTTGTAGTTGAACCCCCAATCTCCTTACTGACTAGATAGTGTGGCAGAGTCATTTAGCTCCCAAAGTCACCGATGGCAGAGGCACGGACTTATGCTTTCAAAAATTCCAAAACCTTTAGCTCATCCACTCTAGTCTGGAGGACCAAAAACCACAGAGTCTATTTAAGTTTAAAAGCTTTATTAAAAGTAAACACATTTATTGAAATAAAGTTTGTCATAAAAGTAAACGTTTAACTGGAAATGGAAAAGTGCTTAGTGCTGACGATTAATTGGACACATTTCTTGTGGTCGAGCCGAGCTCTCACCTGGTTTGAACTTGATCCTGCTCGTGTTCTTAGAAGTCAAGCTTCTGTCTGTTAGGAGAAAAAGTGGTGTGTGTTAAAAATAAAAAGCAAGCATTCATCAGTTGTGCCAAAAAGTGCAGCAAACAACAGCCTTCCCTGGAAAAAGAGACATTTTTACTTTACAGTAGACAGTCACAAATTATTAAATTGTATACTGTTTTTTTCACATTTCTTTCTTCCTCCTAGACCAAATATTATATAGTAGTGAGTGGTGTATTCTAACATTATTAAATGTACTTTGTAGGTGGAACATCTGGAGGCGGGCCCAGCGTCGAGGTGGTGGTGGCATTGGACGTGGACAACTCTGGGGAGGAGGCGGTGGAAGTGCCGGACAAATCTGTGGGGGATGACACGGTGGTGGCGGGCAGAGGTAAGCTATACATTCCTGACTCATTTGAGATTGAAGACTGCAGAGTGTGCTTTCTGCACGGGTGTATTATAAATAAACCAGGTAGTAGCCTCCTCTAAATGTACTTCGACTTAGCTGTGAAGTTTTTGGCGAGAAGAATCCCAATCAGATCTGAGGTGAACTTGATGGAAGGGATGAACGAAAAGCGAAAGAAGGGTGTAAGTAAGTGTGGAAGGACGAGAAATGTAATGATGACTGGCAAAGAAGAATGATATGTGTTTGCTTGGTCCCCGAGGTGGCTGGGAAGGAAAGAATATGGTATGGTGCATGGCTGGGTGAATGATGAAGCAAGGATGGGTGTAAGGAGAACAGCCTGGGTGGGTGAAACAGAAACTGTATGTGTGCATATACTTTGAATGGATGGATGCCTGGATCATTCATGGTACTATCTGACTCTTAGAAAGCATATGTGTATCTAGAGAGAGTAGACGGTCACTGGATGAACTAAGTGTTACTTTGAAGAGCATGTAACACCGCACCCGCACGTCCGTTCCAGTGTAGGAAAGGCAAGGAAAAGAAGTTGTAATTTTGTCCAAATACAACCATGAATAGTAGCAGTAGTTTGTATTGCAACTGCAAGCACAGCATATATCCGGTTATTACGGTGGACACTCCCTACCTCTCTTAATAACTTTAGTTTAGTAGTAGTACGTCATTCATGTGTGGGGGTATCACTGTTCACTCAATAATAAGCAAAGCACCTAAAGTCATCCCATATGTCATCAAATACATCCCATGTGAAGTGATAGATAATCAGATTATTTAGCTTCTGTATTTTCCTTTTCTAATACTCATTTGCACTGTAGGGTGAAAGCTAAATTAATTAAGCAGTAGCCCTTTTAACAGAGTATTCTCAGTGCCACCCGTAAGAGCTTCACCACCTGCATGTACTGGACCGGTACAGTAACGCAAGTCTGTCTCACTCACCATGGTGTGCGTCTGTTTTTCTCGGGTGCAAGTTCACTGCGCTGGCATTATGCCGGCTTGCATAAGATAACATACCAATTTTCCTAACCAAGAGAGAAGAAGAAGAATTCGACTGGTGTACTGTCATAGTCGACTGTAATGGAAGTCCATAGTGCTTGTAGAATTTGTTCCTTAAACTCCCACTAATGTTAGAGCAAGGATGAAGAAGTCGGAGGTTACATAGATACTGTCCTCAATAGTTATTTACTGTGCTTTCAATTTGCTACTTGTACTGTGACAACTTTCTGCTCAATCATTTTGTGTTAATCTTAAGGAGCATTGGTTACAGACTATGTCTTTCTTTCTTCATGTAGTTGCTCCTTCCAAATCCAAGACACCATCAAGGAGGAAGGAGCTGGCTCGAATGGCCCGGCAACGGAGGCTGGATGCCACTGTCTCTGAATATTGGCGGCTGGTGGCCCTGGAGGAGGAGGAGACGCAGTCTGGTACAACAACAACGTCCACGGGGACAGCTGCATCCTCCTCCGTGCGGGCTGCCAGCCAGCGCAGTGCTCCAGCGGTACGGAGCCGGGCTACCAAAGCCAAACGCCAACGCCGAGCAGCAAAGACAGCAGCTGCCCCCCACAGGATTTGCAAGGCACACCGGGGCCGCTTATCCCTCAGACTGTCCTACCTGGAGCAGGAGGTCCTGAACTATAAGAACTTGGTGGAGGGCCTCCGCTTCGAACTTGCCACCCTCCGCAAGGAGCATGATGCCCTGGCTGCTAAAGCCAACAGCACCCTGCCATAGTGTCCCTTGCCCCTTTTTTAGAGACTTTTGGGGGGTGGGAATTGGGAGTTGGGTTTTTTGGGGACTTTTGAAGGACAATCGTTGGGGTTAGGGAGGGTCTTGCGGGAGATTATTTTGTTAGGGCTATAAAAATATATTTTTTGAAACTTTATCTGACCAAACCTGTTTTCTACTGCTTTTGAGTCTGGTGGGTGGTGGTTTAACAGTAAGTTTGTTTTCCTGAATAGTCCTAGGACTTTAGTAGTACTACCGTCAATCTCTCGTCTCTCCTAATACTCCATTATACTACCTCCAACCAAACGCCTATCTTACCTCTAATTTCTGTTTGCAAGTAGGGCTAGGCCCAGGGCTGGCTCCACGGGAAACAGCGAATAAGGTTGGCAATCCTGGGGGGATAAAATTTCCTCATAGTGGTGGTACTAGTGGTGTGACACAGTGGCAGTTGCATGCCTATGAAAAAAAAGAAAATTAAATCTGGTTTGTCCTCCTGAGCAATACAACGGTACAATAGAGAATATAGCAGGTGACAGTACACTAGAACAGTGCCACATTGTAGCCTAACAAATAGTAAAGTATAACTACTAATTCGGTTGAAGTTCTTTGACATTAGCCATGGGTCTTTGTCAAGCAGAGTAAGAATATATCCTCGGATTTCTTTACCAGCCTGTTGGTATCACCTTATCCTCCCCAGCAAGTGTGTGGATTTATTGCTGTAATTTAGTCACACATCAATCAAAACCACACAGCCCGGGGGAAGAGGGTTTGTTGCGTGCTTATCTAGGTTCCTGATCGATACTGTGACCTTATGCCCTTATTCGGCTATAACTCCATTTATTCCCTATATTGGCATAACCGTTCAAGTGCGATTTTCTGAAAAGTCATCTCTGGCCTCACACGAACAGAGCCACATTCCAGCATGACTCTCTGCTACTTCCTTTGCGACCAATTAGTGCAATGACAGAGCAGCAGTCACTATCTGATATTCCTAGATAACACTCCGAGTTCTTCAACAAGATAAAAACTTAGCAAACCTGGAAATCCCCGCTTGCTATGTTTTGATTAGTAATGGAACTCTAATGAGCAACTGATAACTGTCACTTCCTAGTGACATCTTTAATTGACGTCTTATGTCCAGCAAACTTGCGTCAAACCCGGCACCTGTCAGGTATAAATATTACCAACGTTGCCTTAAGCAATGCGAACCTGTTGCTGATGCCAGCTGCCTGCATGACCCTGTGTTGGTAAAAACTAGCACTCTGTCGCTGCAGCCTGCTATCCTGTGGTGGTGAAGCTGCTGATTACCATTATCGCCGCTACAGCGCAAACTATGGTGCAGTACGCTTAAGGAGCTGAAACAGCCGTCCTCTGCGAAGACATCCAGCCCAGCTGCCCGCGGACGCTTTCACCCCTCCTTCCTCGACGCGCTGAAGAGAGAAGCCGCTGCCTTTCTCGTGCAGAGAAATCCAGTCCCGGCGCTTCCAGTTTACCCTCGCGGGTGACTGGGATATCGAGAGAGACCCCTGAAGGAGATACCAATCCTCCATCATTCTATTCAGAGGTATGGTGTTGACTAAACCCTTCGACGAGAATTCTTGAAACAAACCTTGGCAAAACCAACTTAACTTAAGCTACTTACTTACTCCCCCTTCTCACGTGTTAGGCTTAGGTCAGGCACACTGGGGTAGGCTTAGTTAGAAGCACCAGTTGAGTATGTTAGCCTAATGTATATATGACTGTATATATGTTTTATTACTTTTAAACCATTGTATGGCTAAGAAACCATATCAATGCTTTTACAGTTCTATTTCGCAATACTTATCTTACTGTACGTACTTTTTATAATAACAGTTATTGCAATTGTGGCAATACATTTCTCTTGTACGAGAAGAAAGACTGTTCAATAAATGTTAACCCTTTATTGATAAACGCCCGTCTCTCTATTCTCTACATACCGTGAAAGTAAACTGCACTAGACTGACTGAGTGAAATCTATGTCTATTGTTTCACACGACCCTAGAGATCGACTCTTGATCTGAGGAGCAAAGTTGTCATGTTGCACGGTTGTTGGAAAACTGAATCCCTTCTTGTCTGTGCCAAGGAAGCTGATCACTTCCTATGCAGAGAAGAAAGTTTCCAGTGACCTCTGAGCTAGTTGGTAACACAACCCAATTAAGTTTAGCATAGTCAGTGGAGGCCTGGAATATCCGCAGTTCCACGTCGATACTACTGTTTATGTTATTCCAATGCGCAGGGCCTAGTGGGAAACTAGGAACTACACTACAGGTTAGGGTTTGAAAAATGGATGGGTATGGGGGTTTTTGGGAAAGGTTTTGTGAGACAAGAAAAAATAGCACAGCATGGACAAACAATTGTGAACATAAACAAATCTTTGGGTACAAACCTATCCATCAATCTTTGAAAGTGCATGCACTACTGCATGCATGTCAGTGAAAAGTAAGTAGTACTTTCGACAACTGTGGAAGAAAGAATGCGACAGTATAGGGCATGTGTGGAAATATTGATAACTATATTCAAGATAAGGTCTCTGTTGCCAGATACCTGAGAGCCTTGCTGGTCACTATAAATCCATTCACAACACTCAATGGGGTTGGTCTGGAAGGTATAGTAGATAGGAAAGGAGAAATTGCTCTTTTTCTAGGTGTCCCCTCACTCACCAGGGTTGCCCCTTGGTGACATGCTTCATCATTTGGGCCATCCCAGTCCTCTACGGGCTGGGGCGTGCTGCGACTTGCGAATTACGTAGGAGCACTTACAAATGACTATGTGTGGTGCAGATGTGATAGTGGAGTGGACTAAGTGATGTGTTAAAGGATCAATTTAGAAGCAGAGAGAGATCCAAGAAATGCAGTCACAGTCATAGAAAAACACAATGGATACTGTATCTGTATGTTGTTGTAGTTGTCCTGTTGAATTTGGTAAATAAGTTGCATGCAGAAAAAAATTCCTCTTATTAGCGGCACTCCTCCATTCCATCTGACGCTTCGTCCATCAATGTTGGTGACCAGAAGACACCCTGTCCACTGCCTGCCTGGCGGATGCTGAATTGCGGCTCGCTAATGTGAAGCCTGACTCCATCCTTTTTTCCCCATTGCACAGACTGAAACCCGGCCTGTAATTATTCAACGAAAAACAGGAAGTGATATAATATTACAACACCGATAAATAAATATAAGGTATGTAGGCTGTGGAGTGCAAAAAGTCACACTTTGATTTTCCTAGTAGACAGTACAATATTTTTGACAGTGCGTACTCTGTCTGAGTCACCTTTGGAAGGATAAATAAGTATGGGCAAATTAATGTAGCGGATCTTTCCCCTCAAGCTAGGTGTTCTGTAAACTGTGTTTTAGAACAAAATTAGATCTTCCCAGCAGTGCTCCCACCCAGACCCTTACTAAAGCCAGTCGCAAAAATGTAGAAGACCCCCAATCAAATCGCAAAAAACGAGGCCTAGCAGAAAACTGGTGACAAAACGTACTTTGAAAGTAAAAGTAGGCCCAAATACCCCCTTACCCACCGTGGATTGCATTCAAACCACTTGCAAGCAACCAAGCAAAAGTATCCATAGCCAGCATCGCTCCAAGACTCGAAAACCCCCCCACCCAAACACATGCAATTGAAATACTGCTAACCCTAACGAACCCTAAGTTAAGAATAGTGGCAAAGGGTTTCTTTAACTATGCCAAATCCCCCCTTTCCCACCATGGATTTTCTTCAAATGACTTGCAACCAAAATTACACATTCTCACGAGTGCTCTAAGACCCCAGAACTCAATTGCAAAAATGTAGAACACCCCGAAAGACATGCAATCCTGCTGCTAGGGCTAACCCTAACGAACCCTAAGTTACAAAAAAAGCCAAAAGGTTTTTCGGCGTGGATTTTGTCCCAACCACTTCTACCCGGTATTAGACCTTCCCAGGAATGCCCCAAGACCCGCCAACCCACCCGCCAAAAAGCATAACACCCCCAAACAGGCCAAAAGCAACATCTCCTACTTACAATATTTCTCGGCCTTCGGTCCAAACGCGCTGCGTAGTTTGGCCATAAGTCCGGTTTGCCACCACGGATTTCCTGAAAAGCAAATGCAATCAAGATTAGAGTGTCCCAGCTGTGCTCACAGACCCCAAAACTCACCCACAAACAGACGGAACCCCCCTAAGAGCACCTCAAAGGCAAGCAAGTCAGCAAAAACACAAAAAAATTTCCGCCTCGGATTTGGTCCAACCCACTTTTATCCGGTATTAGAGCTTCCCAGCAATGGCCCCAGAGCCGTCAACTCACCTGCAAAGAGGTAGAACAACACCCCCACAAGTGCTGAGTCTTTCTTCATTGGGCGTAAACCAGCCCTCTGCTTTGATGGAAATAGGAGTCTGGAGGAGGAGGATAGAGGAGCATGTTCTTCTGAACTTGTGAACCTGAGGAATGCAGACTGCGGCACCTTCAAATCGATTAGCAAACAAGTGAAGACAGTTCTGCTGATGGGCTTGTTTTTGTGATTATCTGATTGAAGTTTGAATTATATTAACTGTGCACAACAAAGAAAGACAGACACACAGGAATAAAAGTGAATAAGGACGAAAAAGAAAGTTATTGATTCGTTGTCTCATTTTCAGGGCTCGGTATCACGGTCCGTGAATAAGAATAAGGCTTCGTCATCATACTCTGCGAATTCAGGCAGGGTGAGGTCAGTGTCACCTGACAGAGAAGAAATTCCCCCATCTATGTTGCTGTCCACCTTGTCTTCATCTGGCGCGCTTTCTCGTACTCTGAAATCTGGTGGTATGAGGTGCTGATTCATCTTGATCATTGTTAACCTCTCCACATTTTTGGGCGAGAGGCGGCTCCGTTTGGAAGTTACAATGCCACCAGCAGCACTGAAAACACGTTCAGAAGACACGCTTGCGAGTGGGCAAGACAAGTAGTTTAAAGCCAGGTTGGTGAGCTGTGGCCACAAATCTTTTTTCCCATGCCAATACGCCAATGGGTCAGCATTAACATAGACCTCTGTTGAGTCCTTCAGATAGTCCTTGACCATCGAATCAAGAATCTCCTCCAAGGTTCCTCCACTTTGCTTAGCTGTTGCTGTGACCTTTTGAGAACAAAACCCAAGCCGAGCTAGCCAATCCTCTTCAGCCTCCAATGTTACTGTTGTGTCTGGTGGTACAGATGATCCGGTTGCCGGTCTCTTTAACGGCTGAGAGGTCACTTGTGCCGCAGCCACAGGTGCAGAAGTGGATTGTTGTGACTGGGGATGGCCTGCTGATGCTGATGTACTGCCTTTTCCTTCAATTTGCTGCTGTTCTCTTTCAAACCTCTTGGCTGAGGAGGCTATCCACTGTTTGTACTTTGTAACATCTTCATCAGCAAAAGGAAAGAATGCTTGGCCTGCCAGCGCCTTTTTGTAGCGTGGATCCAGAATAGTAGCACAAATGTAATGCTGGTTTGAGTGGATCATTTTAAGACGTTCATCACCTTGTAGGTGCTCTAATAATTTCCCAGCCAGAACAAAAGGGTCTTGGTTTTTTTCATCTTTTTCAAACACAGAACACACCTCCTTCAGTTGGTGCTCCAGCATGTACAACAATGGGATAGCTTTTCCCAAATTACAGTCCTCCTTGCTGACTGCACGCGTGAAGAACTCAAAAGGACGAAGCATGCGTGTCAGGCTTTTAACTATGTTCCATTGCGCCGCACCCATCCTCAGGTCCTCCTTCTGAGCTGTACCCTGTGGTAAGAAATAGTGATCGAGTACCGTATACTGCTCATACAGACGCTCAAGCATGTAGAAGGTTGAGTTCCAACGTGTTACCACCTCCTGGATGAGTGCTTTCACTGGCATTTGATGTTCATATAGCAGGCTCCTCAGATGCTTCCGGACCTTAAAAGAATGGCTGAAATGGTTGCACATTTTTCGGCAGGTCTCCACTACTCTGTACGCTGCACTGTCTTTATCACCCAAGAATTTTTTGACAACCAGGTTTATACAGTGCGCCAAACACGGCACTCTGAAATAGTCACCCAGCTGCATGGCCTTAACTATATTGGAGTCATTGTCCGTGGAAACATAACCAACCTGGCGTTTTTTTGGGGACAGCCAGTCAAGGACCTTTGTGTTGAAGACATCCAAAATGTTTTGTGCTGTGTGACGTTTCTCCAAACCAAACATGGCTAGTGTTGCATGTTTCCGAGCAGCTTTAAAAACAATGTCCGGGTCAACACCTGCGTTTAGCTTTGATTTAGCCCCTGAAAAAGAGACCCAGTGTGCAGTGATGCACATGTAATCAGCGCCTGCGCCACTGGTCCACATGTCTGTTGTCAGATGTATAGTGTGAACAGCACTCTTCTGCAAAGCTGCCTCAATCACCTCCAGAACATCTTCATGTAGTGCTGGAACCGCAACTCGGGCAAAATAGAACCGGCTAGGAACCTTCCATTTAGGGCAGAGCGCTGCCACTAATTCTAGAAAACCAACCCCTTCTACAAAAGAAAAAGGGAGAAGGTCCAGAGCTAGCATTTTAGCCAGCTTAGTGTTATACAGACGCGTCAGTGGGTGGTTGCGTTCATATTGCGCTTCTGTAAACAACATCTTTTTAATGTTGCCCTGGACCAAGGATTTACGGGATGATGATGATGATATCTTCGACCCAGTTACGCTTGCTGATGAACTTTTTCGCATTGGTGTCTCACTCTCTCCCACACTCTTAGTGTGGCTCACATGGGGCGTGCTGCTGACAGGGGTACTGGGTGTAAGTGAAGTGTTTGAATCGTCTTCTTCCTCCTCGTCATCATCAGATGAAAAATCAACGTTTTCATTACGTGCAATTCGGGCTTCCTTGACCGCCTCTAGGTGCGCAAACCATTGGACAGTGTGCGTTCTCCTGAGATGACCTCTCTGGCCTCCGGTACCATAGTTGGTACCAAACTTACCACGACTAACTCGAAGCTTACAAATGCTACAAATGGCTACGTTTTCCTTTTTTGGGCAAACACTAAAGAAGTCCCAAACTGGAGACTTGAAATGTCTTTGGGGGCCTGTTGGACCCGGCCCTTTGGGCAGGTTCACCCCTAGACTTTTTGCTTTTTCCTAGCCTGTTTCTGGAACCTGGTGTTGGTGATTCTAGGCCTCTGCGCACTTTTTTCACTGTGGTACAGTGTAAAGTGCTTGAGCTCTCTGTATGAAGAGTGAGTGACCTGCCCTCCCATAGGAATGAATGGGGAATATGTATGCCCATGGTAGTTCCTGTTGTGTGGGGAGTGCAGGGGTCGAGTTTGATATGTGTGAACTCGTGAGAATGAATGCTGCAAAATGATGTATGCAGCATGACTGTGTCTAGTCTGGAAGTACTACTTTTGGAAGTTGCCATATTTGTGTAAGTTGGTGCTAGCGTGTGATTGGCTGGTGAGTCTGCCCAGGAGTGCCTGGACCTGCTGGTGGATGGACTGTCCGGTTTGAGTAGGACAGGGTCTGCAGGGTCTGCAAGGCCCCAGAGGAGGGGGTCGTAGTCAGCCGTGGATGAAAGGCCCCTCTGCTGTCAGGGATGGGAGGAAAGAGCGTCTGGTGGTGCCGGGCTGTGCCTGCCGCCCACCCTGCTGGCTCTCCATCCTGACGGCTCACTGTCACCTCTGGCCCTGAAGCTGTCAGGAAGACAAAAACCAGAAACATTCCAGCACTCAGGGTCCCTTGCACGAAGTACTTCAAAGGCATTTCTGGGTATAAGAAGGGGATGAGTCTCCTTCCAAGTTGTTCTTGTTCTTGCTCTTGTGGCTGACTTGGATCTACCAGGGGTGGGCGCTGCCCAGCCCCTGGGTGCCTGGATTCCTGGACTCCTGGGGGACCCTTCTGCCCTGCCTGGGCTGAAGGGGGGACTTGGCTTTGCCCCTGGGGAAGCTCTGGGACCTTGGCAGCATGGAGAAGCTGCCTTTTTCTAGGGAGAGCGCTGGAGGTGATTTCTAGCGCCTGGAGGCGCTGTGCTTCCCCCTGAGCGCCTGGGAGCGCTCTGCCTGCTGTCTAGCGCTTTGGAGCGCGTCAGTTTCCCCAAGCGCTTGAGAGCGCTTTCTCAGGACTTCCTAGCGCTTAGACGCGCTGAAGATTCCTGCCTGCAGTGATTTAATTATGCACGAGTGCCCACCTCGATCTACCGCGTTGAAAAGCAACCACGAAGGGGCCGCGACCCGATTGGCCGAGACCCAAGGAGAGCCGCGACGGGATTGGCCCGTGGATCGTCGTGTCATCGGCGAGGCTGCGCTGCCATTGGTTGGCAGCCTCGCGTCATGAGGGGCTCGTCGCAGGAGCCGCGACGTGATTGGCTGGGCCGCCCGGAGGCCGAGGAGGAGGAAGGACGCATGGCGGCCGGGAGAGAGCTGTTCCCGCTTCCCCCTGCCTGGGGGAAGCTCTGATGATCGTTGCCGGTCTCCCATGTGCAGAGGGAGACCGGAGATTCCCCCGCCGCGACAGTGAAGCCGGCGGCAGGAGCAGAGAGCCCTCGCGTGCAGCCTCCGCCTGGAGGAGCCCCGCCCCGAAGACAGCCCGGTGAGTTGGAAGGGCTAGGGGGGGGGCTCGATGCGGCTGTGGTTGGTGCCGGAGAGTGGCACCGGGAGCGAGAGCAATAGGGCGGCCCCAGCTGGCAGTGGGCCGCCCCAACGTCGCGTCTAGTGCCATCGCGAAGCCATGAAGGCTTCAAGGGCGGCCCCGGTGGGCAGTGGGTCACCCCAACGTGCACGAAGCCCGGAGAGGCTCCCCGCCGCATTTTTGTATTTGGAGCCCTGAGAGGCTCTGGGGGGGCATTTTGAGAAGTTAGAGTCCCCCGTAGGGGACTCCACCGTGAGGAGGGCTTCAAGGGCGGCCCCAGTTGACAGTGGGTCGCCCCAATGCTTGGAGAGTCCAGGGAGGCTCCAGGGGGCATGTTGCTTTAGAGCCAGAGTGGCTCCCACGTTTGACCAGTGTTGGCCAGAGCCTGTGTGGCTCCAACGTGCGCAGTGTTTGTTTGAGAGCCTGTGTGGCTCAGGTGGCGCAGATTTGTTCTAGGGGCTACTGAGAGCCCAGCCACAGCTATTTTTGTTCTCCAGGTGCCCAGCACTTAGTGGGCACCTGCCACGTTTAGGCTTTTTGAACTTTGAGACTGGCACCCTGACATTGAGACTCAGGGCGTCTGAGCCCCAACAAGGCCATTGGCCTAGGGACTGCCACAGGTGGTGGTTTATGTGAGTTTGCGCAATGGTATGGTTATTGCACCTCTGAATGTGATCTTTTGCATCATGTGTTATTCCTGCACCTCTGAAGGTTTTTAGGCCTCATGTGATTTTTGCGCTATTGCTTTACTCTTGACACCTCTGAATGTTTGATGCATTATGTGTCTTTCTTTTCATGCGCTGCACCTCTGAATGTTTTAGTCATCATGTGTCTTCTGGCGCTGCACCCCTGAATGTATTGTGATTACATCATGTGCTCTGTCCTTAACACAGCTGAATGTGTAGGTCTATACATCATGTGTTTTCTTGCTTTGCTACTCCTCTGAATGTATATTCATGCATCATGGGTAATGTGTTCTGATTTATACCCCTAAGTGGATTTTATCCTTAGGTGGTTGTCCTTTTTAATACAGGGGGTCCTAGTGAGGTCCTGGTTACTTGCGTGACATGCTCCTAAGGTGTTTAGGGTTGCGTAGGGTGTACTTACCTGTTCCCAGTAGTTACTGGATGTGATTCATAACTGTTACTTTGTGCTACAGTGATTTTATACTCTTTTAGTCTAAGTTCTGATAGTATTTCATTACTACTAAGTGCTGATTGTGACAGTGGTCCTTGTGGCCCTGTCTTGTGAATAATCCCATGTGAATATTGCCCGTGCCAATTGGCACCATGTATATGTGTGATTTTATCTGATGTGCTTTTACAATACAAAAGGTATTTTTATAATAACCTTGTGTGGAGTCTCTTTTGTGGTGTACCTAGTATGTTGTTGCTATTGTGCGCTGACGCAAATGCTTTACACATTGCCTCCGAGTTTAGCCTAGACTGCTCGTGCCAAGCTACCAAGGGGGTGAGCAGGGGTTATCTTGGCGTGTGACTTCCTTGTCCTGACTAGATTGGTGGTTTCTGCCTGGCTTTGGCGTCAGCCTTAGCCTACCAGAAATAGCCAGTTCTAACATTGGTGGCAGCGGTGGGATTTGGACATGTGTTTGCGCAGTGCCATAGCGACAACTGGCTACATTACACAACTCTGCAAGTGTTTTTTTCAGATAGTCACATGTTTGGGATTATTGTTTTTGACTTTTTTTCCTCAAGAGTGTCATTTTCAAATGTGTTTCTGCGCTTTATGTTTAGCGGCAGATGAGAGAAAGTGGCAGGGCAGGACGCCAGTAGAGGGGGAGGTTCCCATAGATTAGGAATCCCTTGCTGGGTCCAGTGTCCAATCCCAAATCCTATCCCCATGTGTGTGTGTGGGTGGATAGGAGAGAGAAGGAGTGTGAGGAGAAAAGACTAGCTCAGGGGGGTGGTTATTCCCTGAGTGTAGTGTGTGTGTCTGGATTCCCCAGTGTGGTAGGATCCAGTGGTGGCAGCTTTAATTTGTCCAGTGCGCGTGAAATCCCATTCCCCGCTCCCAGAGTTTGGTACCTGTGTCACGTGTGGTCAGGTTGAATGATCAGGGGTGGTAAAACTGCCTTACCGGTCCGAGGGGGGGGAGTGTGCGCATGAGTTATGTGCTGAACTGGAGGAGTTGGTGTGAGTTTTCTTTTTGTTAAAGAGCTTGCATGAGAGGTGTACCTCTGGTGGTGTGCAGGAGGTCCTGCAGAGGAACTGGACAAGAAGGTGGATGTCTGGCGGTGTGCTAGATGTCTTGCAGTGGCATTAGGGAGTGATTCTAAAAGCAGTGGCTTGTGTATCTGTTGATCCTGTGTAGGTGAAGAGGTTCATGTGTAGCCCAGCTAGATCCCAGTAGGATGGTAGGGGTGTAGGGGCTCACGCCCTGTCTCAGTGGAGGCGGAGTGAGTGTGGGACGGTGTGTCCCACGTTGGCCTGAAACCTTATCTCCGGGCCCGGAGGGTTCCCTAAGGGAGCGCCAGGTCAGGGGCCTAGGCTGTACATACAGGTCATTTGAGGAGGATCTTCCTGTGTCTAGAGGACGGGGAGTGTCTGTAACCAGACCTCCGGCGGTCCTAGTGTTGGGCAGTACCGCTCCTAGTGGAGGGTGCAGAAGTCCTGGCTCGCTGAGCATTTGACTGTCTAGAGTGCTTGACCATTTGTGGGGCCTCTGGAGGTCGTTCCCCGAGGAGGGGGGAAAAGCCGGGTTGGGGTTGTGGCCTGACCTGGGAGGAGTACTGGAGGAAAGTGTGTCACTGATACGCCACTGGCGTGTGCTCTGTCTAGCCTTGGACATGCTGAGAATCACCCTGTGATAGGGAGTACTGAAGGAAAGTGTGTCACTGATACGCCGCTGGCGTGTGCTCTGTCTAGCCTGGGACATACTGAGAATCACCCTGTGATAGGGAGTACTGGAGGAGAGTGTGTCGCTGATACGCCGCTGGCGTGTGCTCTGTCTAGCCTGAGACATACTGGGCCTGTAGTCATGGAACTGGAAGGGGGTGCAGAAGGACGGTGTCCTTACTTCTGACCCCGGTGCAACCTGAGGGTTTAGGTCTTAGGTTGGGAGATTAGGAAACTTCTAGGTCAAGAGGAATCTCTGCCCAAGTGGATCAGCTGAAGAGACTGAGGGGGGCTGCCCTAGCTGTGTGATCTGGGGCTCACCTGCAGTTGTTGTTTCCACTAAGGTAGAGGAAAGGGGGCTTTGCTGTGGACTGTGTCCCCCCACCTGCTTGAAGAGGGACTGTGCGGTGTGCTTGTACCTCAGAAGTGGAATAGTTTCCAGGTGGTAGACCAGTGATGGAGTGAGGTCATGAGCTGGTAGGAGAATTGTGTTCTGGTGAGTGCTTCTCTTTGAGGGTGCGGAAACCCAGAAGTAGAGGTAGGGTGGGGCATTCTTACCCGAGACCTCTGGTCAGCTTGGGGGTGTGGACCCTAGGTTGTTGGATCGGTGGTAGTTGTAGCTACACTGAGAGAGAGAGTGGAGAATGGCTATTGTGTGCCAGGGGTTATTGCCCCCCGCTCTGTGGATTGGTTAGGACCTGTGATTTGGATGGTCTTGGCTGTGGATGACTAGTGAGTACCAGTGGGGTATCCTAGTTGTGTCAGAGAGTTATTGTTTAGAGGTAACCAGGTAGGTTCAGAGTGGCGAAAAACCGGAGGGTGTCCCTGCCGTGCAGGTCCGTGTCCGTGGTTTTTGTCGCCCAAAGCAGTGAAGCCCATCAGTGGAGTGATTGGTCTACCCTGCGTTTTGGCTGGAAGGGGGCTGTGTTGGACCCGGCCCTTTGGGCAGGTTCACCCCTAGACTTTTTGCTTTTTCCTAGCCTGTTTCTGGAACCTGGTGTTGGTGATTCTAGGCCTCTGCGCACTTTTTTCACTGTGGTACAGTGTAAAGTGCTTGAGCTCTCTGTATGAAGAGTGAGTGACCTGCCCTCCCATAGGAATGAATGGGGAATATGTATGCCCATGGTAGTTCCTGTTGTGTGGGGAGTGCAGGGGTCGAGTTTGATATGTGTGAACTCGTGAGAATGAATGCTGCAAAATGATGTATGCAGCATGACTGTGTCTAGTCTGGAAGTACTACTTTTGGAAGTTGCCATATTTGTGTAAGTTGGTGCTAGCGTGTGATTGGCTGGTGAGTCTGCCCAGGAGTGCCTGGACCTGCTGGTGGATGGACTGTCCGGTTTGAGTAGGACAGGGTCTGCAGGGTCTGCAAGGCCCCAGAGGAGGGGGTCGTAGTCAGCCGTGGATGAAAGGCCGCTCTGCTGTCAGGGATGGGAGGAAAGAGCGTCTGGTGGTGCCGGGCTGTGCCTGCCGCCCACCCTGCTGGCTCTCCATCCTGACGGCTCACTGTCACCTCTGGCCCTGAAGCTGTCAGGAAGACGAAAACCAGAAACATTCCAGCACTCAGGGTCCCTTGCACGAAGTACTTCAAAGGCATTTCTGGGTATAAGAATGGGATGAGTCTCCTTCCAAGTTGTTCTTGTTCTTGCTCTTGTGGCTGACTTGGATCTACCAGGGGTGGGCGCTGCCCAGCCCCTGGGTGCCTAGATTCCTGGACTCCTGGGGGACCCTTCTGCCCTGCCTGGGCTGAAGGGGGGACTTGGCTTTGCCCCTGGGGAAGCTCTGGGACCTTGGCAGCATGGAGAAGCTGCCTTTTTCTAGGGAGAGCGCTGGAGGTGATTTCTAGCGCCTGGAGGCGCTGTGCTTCCCCCTGAGCGCCTGGGAGCGCTCTGCCTGCTGTCTAGCGCTTTGGAGCGCGTCAGTTTCCCCAAGCGCTTGAGAGCGCTTTCTCAGGACTTCCTAGCGCTTAGGAGCGCTTTCATGCTCGTGTATAGCGCTAGACGCGCTGAAGATTCCTGCCTGCAGTGATTTAATTATGCACGAGTGCCCACCTCGATCTACCGCGTTGAAAAGCAACCACGAAGGGGCCGCGACCCGATTGGCCGAGACCCAAGGAGAGCCGCGACGGGATTGGCCCGTGGATCGTCGTGTCATCGGCGAGGCCGCGCTGCCATTGGTTGGCAGCCTCGCGTCATGAGGGGCTTGTCGCAGGAGCCACGACGTGATTGGCTGGGCCGCCCGGAGGCCGAGGAGGAGGAAGGACGCATGGCGGCCGGGAGAGAGCTGTTCCCGCTTCCCCCTGCCTGGGGGAAGCTCTGATGATCGTTGCCGGTCTCCCATGTGCAGAGGGAGACCGGAGATTCCCCCGCCGCCACAGTGAAGCCGGCGGCAGGAGCAGAGAGCCCTCGCGTGCAGCCTCCGCCCGGAGGAGCCCCGCCCCGAAGACAGCCCGGTGAGTTGGAAGGTCTGGGGGGGGGGCTCGACGCGGCTGTGGTTGGTGCCGGAGAGTGGCACCGGGAGCGAGAGCAATAGGGCGGCCCCAGCTGGCAGTGGGCCGCCCCAACGTCGCGTCTAGTGCCATCGCGAAGCCATGAAGGCTTCAAGGGCGGCCCCGGTGGGCAGTGGGTCGCCCCAACGTGCACGAAGCCCGGAGAGGCTCCCCGCCGCATTTTTGTATTTGGAGCCCTGAGAGGCTCTGGGGGGGCATTTTGAGAAGTTAGAGTCCCCCGTAGGGGACTCCACCGTGAGGAGGGCTTCAAGGGCGGCCCCAGTTGACAGTGGGTCGCCCCAACGCTTGGAGAGTCCAGGGAGGCTCCAGGGGGCATGTTGCTTTAGAGCCAGAGTGGCTCCCACGTTTGACCAGTGTTGGCCAGAGCCTGTGTGGCTCCAACGTGCGCAGTGTTTGTTTGAGAGCCTGTGTGGCTCAGGTGGCGCAGATTTGTTCTAGGGGCTACTGAGAGCCCAGCCACAGCTATTTTTGTTCTCCAGGTGCCCAGCACTTAGTGGGCACCTGCCACGTTTAGGCTTTTTGAACTTTGAGACTGGCACCCTGACATTGAGACTCAGGGCGTCTGAGCCCCAACAAGGCCATTGGCCTAGGGACTGCCACAGGTGGTGGTTTATGTGAGTTTGCGCAATGGTATGGTTATTGCACCTCTGAATGTGATCTTTTGCATCATGTGTTATTCCTGCACCTCTGAAGGTTTTTAGGCCTCATGTGATTTTTGCGCTATTGCTTTACTCTTGACACCTCTGAATGTTTGATGCATTATGTGTCTTTCTTTTCATGCGCTGCACCTCTGAATGTTTTAGTCATCATGTGTCTTCTGGCGCTGCACCCCTGAATGTATTGTGATTACATCATGTGCTCTGTCCTTAACACCGCTGAATGTGTAGGTCTATACATCATGTGTTTTCTTGCTTTGCTACTCCTCTGAATGTATATTCATGCATCATGGGTAATGTGTTCTGATTTATACCCCTAAGTGAATTTTATCCTTAGGTGGTTGTCCTTTTTAATACAGGGGGTCCTAGTGAGGTCCTGGTTACTTGCGTGACATGCTCCTAAGGTGTTTAGGGTTGCGTAGGGTGTACTTACCTGTTCCCAGTAGTTACTGGATGTGATTCATAACTGTTACTTTGTGCTACAGTGATTTTATACTCTTTTAGTCTAAGTTCTGATAGTATTTCATTACTACTAAGTGCTGATTGTGACAGTGGCCCTTGTGGCCCTGTCTTGTGAATAATCCCATGTGAATATTGCCCGTGCCAATTGGCACCATGTATATGTGTGATTTTATCTGATGTGCTTTTACAATACAAAAGGTATTTTTATAATAACCTTGTGTGGAGTCTCTTTTGTGGTGTACCTAGTATGTTGTTGCTATTGTGCGCTGACGCAAATGCTTTACACATTGCCTCCAAGTTTAGCCTAGACTGGTCGTGCCAAGCTACCAAGGGGGTGAGCAGGGGTTATCTTGGCGTGTGACTTCCTTGTCCTGACTAGATTGGTGGTTTCTGCCTGGCTTTGGCGTCAGCCTTAGCCTACCAGAAATAGCCAGTTCTAACAGGGCCGGAGGAGGCGGCGATACTGGTGGTGGTGGTCCTGCTGCTAATGCCAGATGAAGTGGAGGATGTGGATTGCCGAACTTCAGTACGTTTTGCACTTTCACCACCACTAATTGAGGTCGAGGTGGATGGAGGTCCCTTCTTGCGAGAAAGAAATATGGAAGCGGTAGGTGTTGGTGTACTAGTTAACTCCAAATCTAATGATTGTTGTGTTTCCATTTCCATTGCCTCCTCGTTGACATCATCATCATGCTCAGCAGCTTCTCGGGATAGGGTCAAAATGTCTCTTTGCTGCATGCCCGCTGGGGCTGCAGTGACCTTTATGATGACTGGCTCGTCGTCATCGAGAGAGGCTTCATCATCAGCAGTATCCGTCACTTCTTGTTGAGCCTCATCACACTCCATAGCTATGAGTTTTTCGACAACCTTCCTTTTACGCTTAGGTACCTTTGTCAGATCATGGTGTGCCTCACTCTCAGACGGCAGTGGTGCTGGTTCCCAATTGGGATCCGTATCATCAGAAGGAGGTGGGCTTGAAGAAGATGTAGACACCAACCTTGATCTTTTCCTTGCTAGGGATGTGGAAGACAATGAATGATCATCAGGAGGAGTGGCTTCCAATGATACCTCGGCTTGATTGTCGATTTCCTGATGTGCCCCTACTTTGGGAGGAACAACTATTGTGGGCACTTGTGACCCTCCATGCACCTCTGCTTGCGCATCTCCTTGCGCTGCCTCTCCTTCCACATGTACTTGGGCTTGTACTTGCACATGGTGTTGTTGTTGCGGCTGTGGTTGTTCAACACTTGTCAGATGAGTTACAACAACCTGTGTTGATTCAGGGACATTGCTGCTACTTTCTTGCGATGAGCCAACATCACTGGTCGATGGTGATTGGAGAAGTACACTGACTGCCTCTGAAGCACTCAAGGGCTTTGACTTAAGTTGGCGTGGTGGTGGAGGCACTGAACTCAATGGAGCGGGGGTGCTGCTCCCAGCTTGGTCCCCAGCAGATCCTGCTGCTGCTGCAGGCGTACTTTTTTTTTTGCTCCTAAAACACGCGGCGGCCGGCACACCAGCCTCCTTGGTAACTTGCTTCTTCTGCTCCTTACTAGCAACTTTCTTGCTAGAGGAGCTACGGAGACCTTTTTTTGGGGCCATCTTCTTCAGAGCAGGTCAGACAGCAGGCCGCAGTTGCACGAAATGTAGAGTTGTCTGAGGCCAGACGTGACGTCGCGTGACGTTATGCTGCACACACACCCCGCTGCAGGACTTCTTCCTGGCACTGGTGGTTCTCTTGAGTCTTGTGCACCTAAAAGCAATGGAAGACAGAGGAACATCAGTTCAGCTTTACACCCCAAAAAAATCGGAAAAAACAGAAAAATCAGCACAATCCCATGCCCTCCATGATGCTTAAATTCAAGACACCCCACAGAAAGACTAGGCACATGCACCACTCACTAGTCACTATCCCTGGTGAAAAGGCCACAACAACAGGCCACAAAAACGAAAATCACAGAAAAATCAGCACAATCCCATGCCATGATCCAGCCCCTCCATGATGTTTAAATTCAAGACAACCCACAGAAAGACTAGGCACATGCACCACTCACTACCCCTGGGCATAATGGATGAAAGCTAGGCAAAATGGGTGCAGGCCTGAGAACACTGCCTGCATTCAAAATGGCCCCCTCCATCACAGCACATGGCCAGGGCCTGTAGCAGCACTCAAAATGGCCCCCAACCACATGGCCTGTCCATCCACAACAGGCCCAAAAAACGAAAATCACAGAAAAATCAGCACAATCCCATGCCATGATCCAGCTCCTCCATGATGTTTAAATTCAAGACAACCCACAGAAAGACTAGGCACATGCACCACTCACTACCCCTGGGCCCTGGGCATAATGGATGAAAGCTAGGCAAAATGGGTGCAGGCCTGAGAATACTGCCTGCATTCAAAATGGCCCCCTCCATCACAGCACATGGCCAGGGCCTGTAGCAGCACTCAAAATGGCCCCCAACCACATGGCCTGTCCATCCACAACAGGCCCAAAAAACGAAAATCACAGAAAAATCAGCACAATCCCATGCCATGATCCAGCCCCTCCATGATGTTTAATTTCAAGACAACCCACGGAAAGACTAGGCACATGCACCACTCACTATCCCTGGGCCCTGGGCATAATGGATGAAAGCTAGGCAAAATGGGTGCAGGCCTGAGAACACTGCCTGCATTCAAAATGGCCCCCTCCATCACAGCACATGGCCAGGGCCTGTAGCAGCACTCAAAATGGCCCCCAACCACATGGCCTGTCCATCCACAACAGGCCCAAAAAACGAAAATCACAGAAAAATCAGCACAATCCCATGCCATGATCCAGCCCCTCCATGATGTTTAATTTCAAGACAACCCACGGAAAGACTAGGCACATGCACCACTCACTATCCCTGGGCCCTGGGCATAATGGATGAAATCTAGGCAAAATGGGTGCAGGCCTGAGAACACTGCCTGCATTCAAAATGGCCCCCTCCATCACAGCACATGGCCAGGGCCTGTAGCAGCACTCAAAATGGCCCCCAACCACATGGCCTGTCCATCCACAACAGGCCCAAAAAACGAAAATCACAGAAAAATCAGCACAATCCCATGCCATGATCCAGCCCCTCCATGATGTTTAAATTCAAGACAACCCACAGAAAGACTAGGCACATGCACCACTCACTACCCCTGGGCCCTGGGCATAATGGATGAAAGCTAGGCAAAATGGGTGCAGGCCTGAGAACACTGCCTGCATTCAAAATGGCCCCCTCCATCACAGCACATGGCCAGGGCCTGTAGCAGCACTCAAAATGGCCCCCAACCACATGGCCTGTCCATCCACAACAGGTCCAAAAAACGAAACTCACAGAAAAATCAGCACAATCCCATGCCATGATCCAGCCCCTCCATGATGTTTAAATTCAAGACAACCCACAGAAAGACTAGGCACATGCACCACTCACTACCCCGGGTGAAAAGGCCACAACAGGCCAAAAAAACGAAAATCACAGAAAAATCAGCACAATCCCAAGCCATCCAGCCCCTCCATGATGTTTAAATTCAAAACACCCCACAGAAAGACTCAGTGCACCCACCACTGAGTACCCCTGGGCAAAAGGCCCCAAAACAGCTCAAAAATCGAAAATTCCAAAATTGTAGTTGCAGCAACTGTAATGCCCCAAACAAACTTACTTGTGAAATTTCTAATCCAAAAGTGATCCAAAGAAAGTCAAAAAGGCCTCAAATCCAAATATCCAGCAGCATCCACAAAAAGTAATCCTTCCAGCTCCAGATCCAAATGAAAAGTGACCAGGAGATGGACAAAGCACTGGGAGGAGCCTGCTGGACAGGAACAGGAAGACTGTGGGGCACTTCCTTCCTCCCACCCCCCCCCCCGCCTCCCCAAAATGGACTCCTCGCGAAAAAAGTGCAGGCAAATGTCAACCTAAGGAGTTATTCAGATAAAAATCATCATTTCCAGAAGGTTTATGCTGCTTGCTGGTGGATTTCTTGTGCAGAATTGCAAATTTTATATTTTCGCGTGTGCAAGATTGTTGCTGCTCGCCGCATCTCAAAGCTCGCAATTGCGAAGTACCGCGATACGTGATCACGGCGTACTTGCGTTGACAAACTCTCGCTGTAAAAGTTGGCAAGCCGCGATTACGTAATCGCGCTTTCCAAATTCCCGCGGGATCCCGCAGCAAGATCCAAAATGGCGCAGCACTCGCAAAATATCAAGAAAAATAACTCGGCAAACGATGAATGACGGGAAGTAAACGCCGCGCGCCGCAAAATTGTATCACCAAGAAAAAAAAAATCCGCTGCGTGCGAATTTGCAGATTTTGCGGGAAATCCGCGAATCTCGCGGATTGCGAATTTACCGAAAATCCGCAAAATCCGCGAGCGGAACGGACTTTCCGCCCATGCTTAGCCCCACGCAGTTTTTCAGCGCAGCATTGTAGGATGCCAAGACCAGTGCGGCAAGTAAAGGACATCATCTGGGTGCCGTCCAGATCTCAGCGCGTTGTGCTGCCTTCGGACTATTCGCACAACAGACCGCTACTGACGCCACCTCACAGAAGACCATTGTTGCTTTGTTTTAAATGTTTTTTTTTTAACGTGTTTACTTTGTTGGAGCGTTGTATATATTTATAAGTTATTAAAGTGTTATAATCCTACTACTTTGTTGGAGTGCTATATATTTTTAATGTGACACATAATTGTGAAGACTTTGATGTACAAAAAGGCATCCCTGGAATCTTCCGCTTCAGGCTCGGTCCCACACACCCTCACAGTGAGAATCCTCTCCCCAATCACAATACAGGATCGTTATCAGATGGTAGGAACGCGTGTGGTGAGACGGATCTCATGGGATGGGGGCCTTGATCTACTGTAACTCCTTTGAAGAGGGGTGATTCTTTACAGTTGGGGCCATAAACTACTTCCGCAGGGCTAGGTGATAGCCTGGGACCGGCCAGGACAATCGGACACAGAGGAAGAGGAGTGTCAGAGGGTGTGGTAGTGAATAAGGTGAAAGGGAGGTGTCGGGCGGGCACGGGGTGTGATTCTCAGGGAAAAGCAGCGCAGATGCGGGGAGGTTTATGACCCATGCATGAGAGAGAGAGCCGGGGTGACCAGTGCGTGGGGGAGATGCTTGCGAGGGTGGGGAGCCATGCTGAGGATCGGCGGCGTGCAGAGAGTGGGTCTGGCCAAGGCATCTAAAATGGCTGCCGTGCACAACAAAAGTGTGGCATTGGAAAAAAAGCAAGATGGCGCAGACAATGTTTATCAATACAGATTAATTTATAACAATTATTTTTAACAATATATTTACTCGCAGTGTCAAAATGGTGGTCGCTGTCACAGATATATCTGTTTTTTAAAACGTTAATTTCTCAAAATCCACTGGAGCACATATCTTGAGACCTAGCAAAGGCACATCGGGCTAACAGTCCCTACAATTTTGCCAAGTTTCGTGCAAATCCATTCAGCCGTTCGAGCTAAAAGTGAGGCCAAACGCCCTATGGAAAAATGAATGGGAAAAACGCGTTTTGGGAACCCCCCTTTTTTCTCGGCCCCCCCTTGACAAAACCCCCCCAAATTTTCAGGGGCTGCTCAGAAACAAAATGTGCTATTTTCCTGAAAATTTCAGCCGATTCCGTCCACAAACGCCAAAGTTATTAGACATAGAATTTTCAAAAGTCCCATAGAGAAAAAATCCTAACTATATATACCTACTGGCTATCGCCAGTAGGTATATATATATATATATATATATATATATATATATATATATATATATATATATATATATATATATATATATATATATATATATATATATATATAATACTGGCAATCGCCAGTCGGTAGTTATAGCTAGCTCCTAGTTTCCATTGGAAAAGCATTTTGGGACTTGACTCACCAAGCACGTTGGCGTTGTTTTACCAATCTTCATGACATTTTCAGAAAATAGTGTCAAAGTAGGTTCTGGTTGTGATGGACAGTTTGGGGTGATTCAAACAGTGTGGACTGAGAATTTGGGGCATGAACTAAGGGTGCATTTGTAATGTTAATTCCCTTAGGAACCTTTAGCCACATGTACAGCCCGACCTGCTTAACAGATTTACATCACATTAGGCAGGGTGGTAGATATTGGTTCAAGCAAGTGCCTTTTGCCTTTTGGTGTAAATCTGTTTTTTTAGTTTTTAGAGGCACCGCTGTGGGAACGCAAACAAAAGCCAGCCAGACATGTTACGTTCGCAATCCGGCAGGCGGCCTGACCACAGCTTTGTCTGTGCTGTGGTGGGATGGACCCGGAGCAGCACCGCCAAAGTCATAATCAGGCTCTAGGTGTATCCTGTAGCAGGAGGAGTTCGGTGCGCCAGAGAGATGAAGTACAGATGTTGCATTGAAGAGAGGAAAAAACAAAATTGATGCAACTCATGAATAGAGAAAAGTTACCACCGCAGCACTGGGTTCATTAAGTCAATACCAGGTGAATTGTAGAACAACAACAATAAGGACATAAACCTTTCAAAGATCCATGCTGCCATTTACAAGGCAGGCAAAATGAAAACAGCAGTCAACGTAATGCAGAAGGAATCTTTAGATATGCTCCATGTATTTGTGTACCGGCTGGGAATGGCTACTTTCGTTGAAGGAAGCTCCACGACATGAGGGAGCTCAAAATTGTGCCACCATGTTGTTCTTGCTATTGAGATTTTTGACCCCATAACTATGACTATAACTGCTGAATTTTTATGGCTTTATGTGTGTAAAATGTAAATTTTTAAGATTTTTTAATTTTGTTTCCTAATTAGAACGTGTTTGTAATTAGTTTTTTTCAGTGTTGTTGTCAATGATGTCAGTTCAATTGTCTTCAGTGATGCTATCAATAATATCACGGAACATGTTGTGAGTGTTGTACTATGTGAAGTAATAAGCATATTATCCACAGATTTCAGTGTACCCTTTTCTCAGACTGTCTCTATATCCATGCAGTTACAATTCTTAAAGAACCTGGCCATTCATGACCATATGGGAGCATATAGGGCCCCCTGGAAAAGAATAGCATATTGCAGCTTACAGCTTCTTATGAAGCATTTTACTATGTTCACTGCGGTTGTCTGAATTGTGTTATTTGGTGTTATTTCTGAATGCTTTCAAAGTTTTTTTGCACTCCAAAGCGTCTGGAAGATTGTCTTTAACAGTATGAAACATCCAACGAACCAGACAAATACGACACACAGGACAAACTCATGACAGACTCAGACACAAGTCAAACCAACCAAAGCAGTAAGCCAGCATCTGGAAGAAGAAAGTAGTAAACTGGTTGGCCAAATCAATACATAGATCAATGTCATGAAAAACCAGATACTGCTCAGCTGGGAATGCTTACTAAGTAAAAGAAGGGGACAAGCCAAAAAATTGCGTGCTGCATTCAGGTCTTACACTCTAAAAAAATAATATTGGAGGAGTATCCTCTGCAAACCAGGTCTGAAGAAGGGAATTGATGAGGCTGAACCTCTACAATTAGGGGCATGGTTGTGTCGGCAGGTGTTTGCTACATGTAACAACAGGACATTTCCAGGAAATTAAGAGGGCACATAAAATAAGCCAAACCTGATGCCTTTGATATCTACTATGGCCTCTTATAGGGGAGCGATTCAGTTTAGGACTGAAGAGGCTGGAATCAAAGATAAATTACAACAGCACAGTGCCTCTGGGACCATGGATCAATGGTTCTTCAATCAGTGAAGGTCTCCAAATGTTGTTTCCACTTATGTTCAATTAATGAACCTTAATTACTTGTAGGTTATTAATTAAAAAAGTGCTAGTGTTTTCCCTGTCTTACATTGATATATGTAACTCACGTAGTTGAAACATGATCATTACTCATATAATAGGTAGGTTGACTGTGTCAAATATTTATCTTTAATGAAACAACGATTTGAAACAATAACATACATAACTACATTTTGAAAAAAATCAATACATTGATCGAGACGGAACACAAATGAAAATCTTGCAGAAAAATGTGTTGATGCATTCTACATACTAAACGTTGCGTACATTACGACAAGAAGACATATTATACAATAGATATGCCCTATTGGACTGCTCTGCCACTTATTTTATGCAGTGAATCATGTGTGCCCTAATAAATTCTAAAGTCAGGTCCTATCAGCTTTTTGTCCTCGATCCTGCTCTACTGGGGTGTCCTAGAAGAGGTCAGAGTAAAGCTGCAGAGATTCTTAACTAAGCCATCTGAATTACGGTTCTTAATTGAACACAAGTGGAGACCACTTTTGGTGTCCTTCACTGATGAAATAACCTTTGCTGTTGTAATTGATATCTACTATGACTTCATCCTGTTAAGGGAAGAAATATATGCTAAAACATGATCTTCCAAACACATTGCCTCCAAATACTTTTTTTTCTTGATCTTGCTACCATTGTGGTGGATAGGTGATGACAATTATTTTATCACATGAAAGTGACAGGAGGACAAGTCTACCTTCATAATTCACTAAATAAAAGTTGTATGGGGTCATTGCTATTGGTGCTGCCATAAAGGATCCAAGTCAAAGACATTTTGGCATTACTCTATGGGTACAAGAAAACAATGGAGCATATTTACAATGCCCCTGTGGCACTTTTAGGTGGGCAGAACGTTACTTTTGTGAAGCTCGAGAGGCACATTGTGCTGGTCCATATATGCGTACTTTATGACCTTGTAAATATGGAGTAAGGCAATGCCTTACTCTGTGTGGAAGGGTCGTTCAATGGTTGTTGCTGTGGGTGCTCCCCTAATTTTTGACACTACCCCAGATTTACAAAATAGAGGAATTCTGGGGCAGCACCAAAACTAACGCCCTCACAAAGCACGCATAACAAGGAATTTTATTTACATTTCTCCTCGTTTTTCCTCTTTCCACGTGTGCTGTATTCTGCAGCTCACACAGAAAGAGGAAAACACCTCCTTAGATTGGTTTTGTGCTGGAAGGTGTCCCTTACTGCACAAAAACTATCATGCCAAAAACAGAGAAACCCTTGCATCACGATGCAAGGGTGCCTGCATTGTTGCACTGCTGCTGTGTGTGTGCTGGCAGAGAGGGCAGGAATCCGCTGTATCTTGTAGATAGGGCACATTCCTGCCCTTTTTCTTTGACATAGGGCAGCATTGCAAGAAGACTTGCAGAGCTGCCCTACATCAAAATATTGTAAATATGCACCAATGTTTATATGTTGTTTGTGGGTTTAACTAAAGGTTCAAGTATGTTTTTTATTAACGAAAACATATTTCCTTTAAGAGTAAATAACAGTTTCTGGTATTGATTAATTACATGCATGTAGATTGGTTAGGATGTTGCAGGAAACATCTACTGCATGTCAATGGCAGCTCACATTTGGTGGTTCTGTGAGGACAAAGAGGATGAGCTCCAAGGGCTGGGGAGATGAGAGATGTGATTGATGGAGTAGGCAGCTGAAGGCTCCGAGGAGAAGCAACTAAAAAGAAATACACCAAATAGAAGTGGTAATTATGCATTGAATACCTTTTTTATTTAAGGCTTTTTTTGTCTTCATGTCCTCTATGCGCTCATAACTTTATCTTGGAAAACCCGTAAACCAGCTCCTCTTCAGTATGAAAAGTCTTTAAGCAATGGCCAAATAAAGATAGTCAAAGCTTGCTGTCAAACATATTTAAGTTGTACAAGTCAAGAATAGGAATCAAGCTACCATTTGTTTCTTCACCAGTACAACAGGAGCTAGCCATTCAGATGTTCAATGCTTTTAGTGATAGCTTCCCTTGCAGATCTACCAAACTCCTATTCCAAAGGCTCCTAAGTTTCACAGCCAAATTCCTCACCTTATGAGCTTTAGACAGCACATTTGTTTTTCAAAACTATCTTGTGAATAACATTTCTGAATAATTTGATTCTCATTTTATAATGACCCTATTGTCAACTTCTGTCAGATCGCCTCCCAGAATTTGGGATGGGTGAATCAGGATAATTTTTATGAAGAAGTCCGACTGTTGAGGGCAACCCAACACGCAAGAATGATCTTTGTTAGCATACACTATTTAAATTACTTTTGCACATTTGAATTTTAGTGTGGCCTCAAACTATTTCAATAGGCTTAGTATCATATGCCACTAATTAAATATTCTGAGTTTGTAACCTTATCTCTCCAAAGATGGGTGGCAAATCCTCACCATTGATGGTATAGGAAGCAACCGAATCAGTCAGTAATTCTACATTCTTCCAGTCAACTTTAATGGTGCAACATTGATAATCCTTCTTTGCACACTCCACCTCATTGATCTGAAGAATATATGCCGCATGACTATCATTTACATTTTTACCTTCGATGACAAAATTTCCATTTTCTTTAGACGATCTCCTTGCAGGATCAAATTGTTTGTCTTGCACAAATGGGCACAATGACACCTTTTTTTGCATCTCCTTTCAGTTTGAGCAATGGTGTGATAATCCACTGCCAAATGTCCCGTTATACCTAAAGCAAATTCACACTTCACACGTAAAGCAAATACAATTAGGTCTATTCACCACACTTCTACTTTTGCAGCGTTCTTTATGTTAGTCATTTTCCTTGACATTGAGTTGCTTCTCATTATTACCATTTCCCACTTCTGCTGTTGTTTGCAAACATATCGCTTCTAACTCTTGAGATGTACTTGTTGCTCTGTGCAAACTCCATTTCTCTTTGCAGCATCTACTTTTCACTGTTCAACAATTATTTTTAAACTGTCTTGCTGTACATTGTTTGCACAAATTGGTCCCTTAAAATGTCATCTTAAAAGATCTCTTAATTGCATGTTTTAGTGAGCTTTCTTTGCGCAGACACGTAATATTGGACTGATTGACCAGGAGGTTGTGCTGTACCCATTGACAGTAATCTTTTCACTGCCCGGCTTCTTTTTGTCTATAGTTTTTAACCAAGGTATACATTATGGTCTTTTAGCTATTCATTATTTTATCTTTATCATTGTAGTACAGAAAAGGAGGAAGATGTTTCTATCGCCATTATTTTGCCAAACTGTGTTTAAGCTTAGCTACTTTTCTTGACAATGGGTGTATATCTCCCCCCCCCCCCCCAGCTTCGACAAATGCCTCCAAATCTTCACTTAATTCCTCCCAAACAAAAGGTGGTTCACCTGGACAGCCCAAGAACATAAGAGTAATTAACATCTCTTCCGTAATCAGCGTAAGTGCTGTTACATAGATGATACCTTTTCTCCATGACATAAAATACTGAAAAGCTATTTGAAACAATAAAGTGCACATTGTTACAAAACTGCTTAAGATTCATTCAACCTACTGTCAAACATGGAATTCAGAGTATATCAGAATGTAAGCAGTACATTTCTGAGAGGAACATTTAAAAGGTCATCATTAGATCTGCATGTTCTCTATACCAACCACAATGCATCAGCAACCCCCCCAACTCAATTATGGATGTTTTTAAGATTGACAATGAACTTAGAGGCATACTTACAAGCCCCTATCGGCACCACAGTCACTTTTAGTGATGTTGTGGTGGCTATAGGGGCCTCGCCTTATTTACATGACTAATAAGGCAGCCTTTCTCAGAGTACTTAGCGTGAAAGGGGCAGGCGATGTGTGTTGCGGTAGACATTCTACTGCAACACCCAATGATTTTGACGCTGCCCCATTTAAGAGGATGGACACAAAAAGGGGGTTAGGCCCAATTGACAGGACCCAGGAAGGGCCCTTTTACATTAATTAGGCAAAAAATACCTAGAGTCCCACTTATTTATTTTTAAAGAAACCACACTATATGCTTTTAGCGGTTTAGGTTATTTATTTTACCCTTCAATTAATATTTTAAGAAATTATTTTGTGGAAATTCTCTTTTTTCAGAGAAACACATATATTCAACAACACAATTTGACACTCAATGATTAGACATACTTAGACAATGGGCAAAATTAATACTTTCACGTAAACTCATAATAAACAACATGTAGAAATAAAGTAAAACAATGTAAGACAAATCAGACCCATATACATCACAGTCGTGTGTGCAGGCGAGTGGTTATTGGTGTTTGCTGACCTCCCTGAGGCGCTCCTACCCTGGTGGATTTTACGGACATTGGACCAGCTGATTGCCTGGGGCTAGCGGCTAGAGCGGGACTGCGAGTCCCAGTGGTGCTTGCGTCGCTCAACCGGCCGCACCTGGAGACTCTTCCTGCCCCGCCTCCCAGGTCCTTTTAATGACTCGCGGCCCCCGCTCCGCGGGAGCCGCTCGCAGTCGTGTGTGCAGGCGAGTGGTTATTGGTGTTTGCTGACCTCCCTGACGCGCTCCTACCTGGTGGATTTTACGGACATTGGACCAGCTGATTGCCTGGGGCTAGCGGCTAGAGAGGGACTGCGAGTCCCAGTGGTGCTTGCGTCGCTCAACCGGCTGCACCTGGAAACTCTTCCCTGCCGCCAACTCCTATTTAGCCCCTCCCACTTCCACGCACATGGGACACGTGAGGGTGGGCGCCGGGCGAAGCCCAGGCCAAGGGCGGGCCCGTTTCTGCCCGTTCCTGACCGGTCAGGACCAAACCGGACCCCCCTTCTTGATTCTGGAATTGCAAATTTACTACTAAATTTGAGAACTATGACTGGCCGCGAACTTAGGAGAAAATCATCGATTGTTAGGGGTATAATTGTGGGAGGTATGGAAAAAAATTTAATTAGAGCAAACTCCCTAATTGAAACTGAAATCTCTGTCTTTTAAAAACGTTTGTCAGGGGAACTGACAGTAAATAAAAGATCCTCCCTGGGAACAATTGCTAATGCTAAAACACCTGATAGGAAACTGGATACCGTCACCACAATGTCTTGCATAGCAGAGCAAGATGTTACTTCTGGAGTGGAGGAGCATGACTCTCAGGACTTGGATATTTTAGTTAATGAAATCTTGCCTGAAATCAATTTAATCCTTGATAATTCTGTAATTACACCCACCGACCCCAGGGTAGTCACTAATAGTACCCTGCCTCTAGGGACCAAAGAAGGGGCTATCCCTAAAAGGAAACGGGCCTATAACAAGAAAGATGGGAATAAAGCTAAAATAGCGAAGCGACAGAGTGATAGCAACCCATCAGCTAGGCCAATGGTAGGGCCAAAGGAATCTGCGAATGGGCCGGTCGATTTAACTATGCCCCCCTGGTATCCATTCGCGGACCCAGCCCGGTAATGATTTGTCCATTGTAAGCCTGGGAGTGTTATTTAAATCAATTTTATTCCCCTTAGAAGCTAAAATGGAACAAATTGAACTTAGATTGGCAAATATTGAGAAAGTTACATCTGCTCGATTAACAAACTCTAGTATGGCCAATAAGCCGGGCGTAGCCTTAATCCCTCTATGCCAGATCGGGGGGTCATTACCCTCTGTAGATGGCGGAAGACCCATTTCTAATTGTAGTTTGCCTGGCCCTTCAGGCCTTAATCTGTACCTCAGGCACCCCCTAACCAGACTCCTATCCCCTTGCCCATTGGTAGTGTTAACCAGGGGAACGCCGATGATTGTCATCCTGCACCGCCGGCATTAGTAAAAGATTGCGGAGTTAAAAGACCCCGACTACCTGACCTCCCACCAGAAGCCAATCGTTTTATGGTGGTTTTGGCAGGCGCTCCTGCTTTAGAAGAGGGGGAAGGAGAATCTTATAGTTCACTAAAAAACAAGGTTGTCAGATGGCTAAACTGGAACAGACCCTTGCCGGCTCACTTATCTAATGAAATTATTATGGTAAGAAGGTTGCCCTGGTTGGGTAAGACAGCTAAGACCATAAATGGGGACTGTATAACAGTCAATTTTAGGGACCCCCGAACTGTCTCCCATATTTGTGCTGGTTTTCATAGGTCATTTGACTCCATTATCCAGACACTGCCATTGTCTTTCTTTTTTCCCCTAACTATATGGCCAACGGAAGTGGCATGGATGATTGGACAAGGGTGAACCATAGGGGAAGAAATAGAAGATTTGATGGCAAATTAGCCCCTATGCCAACCTGCATCCCCTTTTGCGATTATAATCACTTTAGCTGCCTTGATGCAGTAGACTGACTACCCCCTGTTGTCGAGTTGTCACCCATGGGAGAAACCCCAGATTTAAATATAGAAGAAGTGGTTGGAAGTATTGGTGTTTCAGAGTCTGTCCCTGTAGAGCATCTTTCAATGGCCTTAGTTGAACCAGAGACAATCCAACAGTTGGTATCCATTACCCCCTTGTGTGATAACCCTGTGTAGCAACTGTCAACAACTATAGTTCAATCAAGGAACAGTTGCGATGGGCGAGCCTATAGTTTGGAGGCTCTATCAAAACAGGCACTCCCTTTTATGCTTACAGGGGAGTCCATAGGAACAGAGGATGGCCATCATGGTACTGGGTATAAATTAGTGAGCTGGATATCGCTGGTTGGCGAAAAAAGGAAGAGACTCTTGGTTGGAAGGAGTCTGTTATCAATTATGACATACTCTGTCTCCAAGATACGTGGTCTACGGTAGAGGTACACTTTGATGGATATGTGTCTTATAATTGTTTGGCGCAGGAATCAACCATGGGTTGGGCCAAAGGTGGGCTGGTGATTTTATTGTCTGTGAACTTTCCGGCCCGAGTTAAATCTCATACCATCATTGGATTCCATTCACAAGTGCTTTGTTTGCAGCAAAGTGGGGGTCGAAACATTTTGCTAATTAATCATTATAATAATGTGTTTGACTCCTCTAGCTCCATTGTGGTTAATAAACTTGAGACTGCAGTTGAAAAAATTTGTAGGGCCAACCCTGTCCCTTTTGATATCATTGGGGGGGGGGGGGATTTCAATATCTCTAAGTGTCCCTACTCCCTTACAAACGTCTGTGGTTTTGATGAGACTAGAGGGGAGGACCGGGCTCATTTTGTCCACACCCCATATGGAGAGTCTCTTAATTTACTTATGTTTAAATTAGATCTTTTAATTCATCAGCCGGCAAACGATAGCGAGGCCAATCCTGTCCCCACTTTTGTAGGGAGGAACTCAGCCTCTGTCATTGACTACCTGTTGGTCTCTGTAAATATCAGCCCACTCTGTGCTACTCCGGTAATTGTTGATTTGGCCCTGAGTGACCATAACGGCATCACTATGTTTACGTCCATTTGGGGGAGGAAGGCTCAAGCCGCCAGAAGGACTGTTGCCGAAATAATTCCATGTAGGCAGAACGGCATCAGGATTAAATGGTGCGGGGATAATTCAGAGAAGTTGCTGACCAAAATTGTGGTAGCTAGTCTTCAGGAGTTGCAGCACTGTCTAGATGTTAATACAGGCGCATTATGTATTCTTGCCGACTTTGAGAAACTAAATGAAATAATTAAAAGGACTCTAACTATCTCCAAGGCCAGTAGTACTAGGACGAATGCAGGCTGGTTTGACGGGGCCTGTACGAAGTCTTTACGAGAATTAAAGAAAGCCCTCTCAAGCTGTCCGGGGGATAGGGAAGCTGTTAAATCCCTTAGGGCAACCTATAAAAACCATCTGAAATACAGGAAACAAGAGTTAAGTGAGGAAGCTTGGGACAATCTTTCGAAAGCGGCAAAGCTCCAGGACAGTTGCTTTTCTGGAATATTGTAAATAGCCCCTTTCTCCAGAAAGAAGAATTCCCCGTATTATCCACCCAGGTCAGTGAGGAAAGCTGGTTTCTGTACTTCACTGGTATTTTTAACCCGGGGGGGGGGAGATTCCACATGTTCTAGGGCTATAGTACTTGGCCCAAATTTACCCATTGACATTACAACACTAGAGGTAGATAACGCTATTAGGAATAGTAAGGGAGGGAAGGCCCCCGGGCCTGACGGGGTGCCGGTTGACATGTACAAAGCGGATTTACTTTTATGGGGGCCTTTTTTGACTCAGGTTTTTAATGAGGCAGTTAAGGAAAGCACACCATCAACTTGGGGTGAGTCCATAATCATACCAATCTACAAGAAGGGAGACAGATGTGAGGCAAGAACTATGCCCTATCTCTCTTCTAGACTCATCCCTGAAAATAATGAGCAGGGTGCTTCTGTTACGACTGGAGGAGTGGGCAGAGGTTAATGGTATCCTTGCGGACTCCCAATTCGGGTTCCGCAAGGGCCTCGGTACCATCGAGCAGTGTATTAACTTAGACTTAATCATTGGTAAATACACTCGAGCCAAGCAGGGCTCGTTATTCCTCTGGTTTGAGGACCTCTCCAGCGCATTCGACCTGGTGGGCCATGCTTTATTGTGGACCACAGTACTAAATCTGGGAGCCCCTTCTGCAATTATTTTTTTTTGGCCAGATTGTATAGTAAGTTGTCGGCCCAGATCCGATTTGGCCAAGCTGGGGAATGTACTAATAACATCAAGGTCAAATCAGGTATCAGGCAAGGCTGCGTCCTTTCCCCACTCCTTTTCTCCCTTTTTATTAACGCCATGGATTCCGAGTTGAAATTGATAAATGCTGATGCACCGCTTGTTGAGGGCCAAGCAATCCCCATACTGCTTTACGCAGATGACACAGTCCTATTATCTAGAACACCGGTCGGTCTGCAGAGATTAATGGACAGTTTTTTTGATTTTATCAAGGGGAGGAAACTAAAAATTAATAACTCGAAAACTTTTATCATGGCCTGCGGGAAGAAGATAAGGAAGTTAAGAACATTCCAGTTTGAGGACCAAAAAATTGAAGTGGTGGAGAAATTCTGTTATCTAGGCATCACTTTTAGTAGCAGTGGCACGTGGGCACAGGAGATGCATAATATTAAGGCTAAGATGGGCAAGGGTGCTTTTGGTGTTTTTATATTTGCCTCTAAATTAGGAAGTCGCCGTATACAAGACATGTTGTATGTATATCGACATAGATGTGCTCCTGTGGCACTTTATGGTTCGGGTGTATGGGGACATTGCCGCCATGGGGACTTGCAAGTGGCGGAAAATGACTTTTTAAAGAGGCTTCTCTGTCTCCAAACCTCAGCCTCTAATGAGATGGTCCATCATGAAGTGGGGTAGGAATTTTTGACTGATCTCATAGGATTGAGACCATTGTTGACCTGAGATCTATCTGGGCCAAGGAAGAAACTGGTTTCACTAGGAGAATCATTAATGACTGCCTCCGCTTAGACAAATATAGTCTGATCCCATGGCTCAAATACGTTATATCATCATTTAGAGATGTGTTTGATATGGATGTTTTTGTGGACCCAGCCAGTGCCACTGACATTTCAAAACAGGAGCTTAAACATGTCTATCTGGGGGTTAAAGCAAAATTGGGTAGTGAAGCCAGCTGCCTGCTTGTAACACATCAATTTTACCATTCTAACAATGTGGCAAGCCATGGCTTTCCAAAGTACTTAAAAGTGGTCACTAAGCAATCTCACCAGTATGTCCTTACTAGACTTAGACTAGGCATTGTTCATAGACTGGTGGCTTTCCCTCTGACAAAAAAGCATACGTCAACCCCCTGTCCATGTGACGGGACTTCGAAGCAGAGCACTGTGCACTTTTTGCTCATTTGTCCTTTATACCTGCAACTCCGTATTGCCTACCTCAAACCGCTTTAAAAAAAATATTCTGTGTCAACTGTTGCAACTGCCATGAGGTTCTTATTTGCTCTTGATGTGCCGGATGTGCGCTTTTTTACAGCGACATTTATTTTTAAATCCGTGTCCGCCAGGAAAAGTATGGACTTTACAACGCAAATGTACCGCTTCTCGTAAAATCAATTGCTATTGTTTACTTGATACCCCTCCCTTCTAGTGATTGTAATGATTTTTTACTTCAAATTGTATAACTGTTATGTAATATTGATGCATTCTCGTGTGCTTTTATGATTGTTTTTAAATGATCGAATAAAGCTTTTGAATGAATGAATAGTGACATATCAATAAAAGCACATCAATTTATCTTAGTGCATACATATACCAATGAACAAATACTGAATCTCTAAATGTTCATTCAATCATGATTTTTAAGAAACAATTTATTTATTTTAATTCAAGGGCATAAATTGATTGTGTCTGCCATAATCAATTTATGCCCTTGAACTAAAATAAATAAATTGTTTCTTAAAAATCAGGATTGAATGAACATTTAGAGATTTGGTATTTGTTCATTGCTATATGTATGAACTAAGATAAATTGATGCGCTTTTTTGATACGTATATATATATGTGATGTATATGGGTCTGATTTGTCTTACATTGTTTTACTTTTTTTCTACATGTTGTTTATTATGAGTTTACGTGAAGGTATTAATTTTGCACATTGTCTAAGTATGTCTAAACATTGAGTGTCAAATCGTGTTGTTGAATATATGTGTTTCTCTGAAAAAAGAGAATTTCCACAAAATAATTTCGTAAAATATTAATTGAAGGGTTAAATAAATAACCCAAACCGCTAAAAGCATATAGTGTGGTTTCTTTAAAAATAAATAAGTGGGACTCCAGGAATTTTTTGCTTAATCCATTTACAAGGATGGCGTAAATAGGAGCAGCGCCAAAATTAAGACCAGGGACAACCTGGTCTTAAACATGCAAAACGAGGAGAAATGATTAATTTCTTCTCATTTTTGCTGTTTCCATGTGTGTTGCATTGTGCAGCACACATAGAAACAGCAAATTGCAATTGATTGTTTATGTGCAGGAAAGTGACCCTTTCTGCACATAAAAATCCCCCCAAAAAATTACGTTTTGCAACTGCTATGTGTGCATTAAGCAGCACACTTAAAAGTTATGAAAAGCCATTTAAAGTTTTTTTATGTGCAGAATTAGAGACCTTCCTTCACATAAACAATCTTCCCCTTAACGCAGACACCCTTGCACTATGGTGCGAGGGTGCTGGCATTGGTGCTAGGCTGCTAAGTTTAGCACCAGCACAGTGGGAAACACAGGGCTGCGCCATATTATATGGTGCAGCCCTGCATTTCTGAAGTGCCAGAGCGTTGCGTTAATGCAAGGAGGCTAACACCATGCTCCGCCACTTCGTTGTAAATATGCCCCTCAGTTTGCAAATTGAATAAATGTGACTACTCCTACATCAGACTTCTGCAAAAGACTGGCTGTATGTCAGGACATGGATAACAAATATGTCATCTGTTAAATATTGTAGATCAAATAGTGTTCACAAAAAAGTTGCCTAATTGTGTGTACATTTCAATTATTTATTCGAAAGAGCAATATTTTTGTGAATGATATTTATGACACAATATTTAATCACACGACATGTAGGCAAGGACATACTGGCACCATACCGAAGGAATATCTGTGTGCCTCGCTAAGGAGAGTAAAGGAATTTGGGTTTCTTTTTGGTCTGTTTGTTCCTGGGAAGTCTGCTAACATTGCTCCTCACTCCCTCCCTCTTCTTAATACCGTAGTTCCTCTGACATGAGTTCACGCTTGCTAAAATGAGGTCCATTAGATATGGTTTGCTACTCATCTGTTGCCCTGACAAAATTGTGAAGATTGTAGCTCAAGCAAGGACTTCTATAGTGTTATCATTTGTAGCTGTTGATCTTTTTAAGTATTTGTCTGGAATGCAAAATGGTTTCTGCCTCTTTTGCATGGTGTTTTGCCAAAATGTAAAAAGCAAAAATATAGCCTCTGCCAAGATAAAAACCTTTGTCGCTTAATTTTGAACAACTTACCCCACTAGTAGCTAAATAGATTAAGGATGAGTGATAGGAATGTATTTTCTCAGTAGCGAAAATACAGATTTATAGGCTAGGGGATACTTTTTTTATTGCTGGCCATGTCCTATGGTTAACTCCTGTCAATGTCTCTGCCTCTACATTGCTGAGCAGCTGTTGGTGCCTTGTACTAAAATGGTACTTGGACAAAATATCTAGTACAAAATATTGTGTGGAAAAAATATCATGTCAAGAATATAGAGGACAAGAATATTGCGAAGGTAAGTTTCTATGGAAAAGCAAAGTTTTACTGTACTTGACTCCACATATATGTGCCTTAATGATATATATCTTCAAGGAATGCAGATTTGGAGTTCATAACAGTAAATTTATACTTATATATTTGCACTCACCATCTCAATTTACTGACCCTCGATATTGTTGACTCAAAATTCTGTCTACATGATAGTTTTATCCTCAATATTCTGTCAGCGATCCGCTAAAATTCTCTATGCTATGCTCATTCCTACACTTAGGGTCTAATTGCGACTTTGGCTGTGCGGCGCTGTGTCTGCCCCGCCACCACACCGCCAAAGCCATGGTCAATCCACCTACCAGATTAGGAGTTTCCTCCTGTCTGGCGGGCTTCGTTTTTGATGTCCCCATGGCGGGCCCTGAAAACGGGGCACCGCACTGGGAGTGCCAAACACAGTGGAACTGCCATGAAAACCATGGTGGAGCGGAAACTTGCAATATGCATGGGGAGACAGCGGCAATCCCACTAAGCATACTACTGCCTCCTGACCACTGCAACACCACCAGGAAATAGCGGTTCCCTGGCAGCTTTTGCCAAATCATTATAGAGGGGTTCTCGAGACCGCCACCACTGTGCCCTCGTGAGTCTGGTGGTCCGTGGACTGCCATACTCGTAATCAAGGCCTAAGTAGCATGAAATTAACCCTCTAATTGTGAGAGGGTCAGAAGTCTGTTTTGTGTGCCATGCACTGCATCTGGCAATTGCCAATTGCAATAAAGTCCTCACTCTTCATTACATTGCAACAGGTTAAACCTGCCAAAACTTAAAAGGGTTTTACCATGACATGTGGATTTGAGTGTGCTAAGCACCAAAATCTGCATGTTGTTCACCAAAAACTCAAAGTAGGTGCAATTTATCGAACCTGTTCAATTCCAAATCCTCAGGAGTCAAATTTTATCAGGAGCAATACATTGAACCTTCCCTATGACCGACTCATAATCAGGTCCTAGCAGTTCGAACTTGTATACCCAGTCCATGGAAAAGGAAAACATTTTTATGTCATATAGATATCATTTAAACAAACTTTAGTTTTAGTGTACCGGCACCTCAAGGACAAATATTTAAAAAAATAAAAAATACATTTATGTAAAAATGTTGACAACTCAATGCTCAAGGGTCTCATAAAATTCTAAAAGTTTCAGCCTATAACCTAGATGTAGTTCATTCATGGATGTAATTTAGGGGTAATAAGTGACAATCTAAGTGATCGCAGATGTGACCCCATGGCTTTCCCCTTGTGACACCTGGCAGTGCCTGTGCGAAGGCTGGCCTTAGAGGTGCCAAAATAAGTGGCAAGAACACAGGGGCAGCTTCTTATTCCTTATTTTCTGTCCCATTTACATTATGCTAGTAGTAAATAATAATCTATTATTGACTGCTGGTGTAAAAAAAAAACGGAGCAAACTTATCTCGGTAGGGAGACGGTGGCAGTGTCTCCCAGACCCGCTGCTGTGCTTGAGAGCGTCCTTACTTTCATGAGAAGTGGTAATTATAGGGGGCTGCGAGAAGCGAGAAAACAAACGGACTGATTTTAGAGTCTGTTACATTTTTATCTGTATAATTGTGTTTTTATCTGGACAGACTCACGTGTTTATTTTAAAACAGCTCCTCTCCCTCTAGATCTCCTGGGCTCGATTTCCCGCCTGCACGCCTCGTTCCGACCCGGCAATAGTGCCGTTGTGCGGAGGGCGGACAGGCGGACAGGCAAGAGCCAGGCAGACTGCACTTCCGGTTTCCCCGGAGTTGAGGTTAGCGCTCTAGTGGCTACCTCACTCCGGGCTATTTAGGCCGCCCTGACCCTCGAGCCAGCGCAGTAGGGAGACGGTGGCAGTGTCTCCCAGACCCGCTGCTGTGCTTGAGAGCGTCCTTACTTTCATGAGAAGTGGCAATTATAGGGGGCTGCGAGAAGCGAAAAAACAAATGGACTGATTTTAGAGTCTGTTACATTTTTATCTGTATAATTGTGTTTTTATCTGGACAGACTCACGTGTTTATTTTAAAACAGCTCCTCTCCCTCTAGATCTCCTGGGCTCGATTTCCCGCCTGCACGCCTCGTTCCGACCCGGCAATAGTGCCGTTGTGCGGAGGGCGGACAGGCAAGAGCCAGGCAGACTGCACTTCCGGTTTCCCCGGAGTTGAGGTTAGCGCTCTAGTGGCTACCTCACTCCGGGCTATTTAGGCCGCCCTGACCCTCGAGCCAGCGCGGTAGGGAGACGGTGGCAGTGTCTCCCAGACCCGCTGCTGTGCTTGAGAGCGTCCTTACTTTCATGAGAAGTGGTAATTATAGGGGGCTGCGAGAAGCGAGAAAACAAACAGACTGATTTTAGAGTCTGTTACATTTTTATCTGTATAATTGTGTTTTTATCTGGACAGACTCACATGTTTATTTTAAAACAGCTCCTCTCCCTCTAGATCTCCTGGGCTCGATTTCCCGCCTGCACGCCTCGTTCCGACCCGGCAATAGTGCCGTTGTGCGGAGGGCGGACAGGCAAGAGCCAGGCAGACTGCACTTCCGGTTTCCCCGGAGTTGAGGTTAGCGCTCTAGTGGCTACCTCACTCCGGGCTATTTAGGCTCGCCCTTCCCATAAGCGCGCAGCGGTTGCGCGCAGGGGGCGCCTTCGAGCGCGCCTAAGAAGCGCCGAAGAAAAGCCCGTCTGCGCCCGTCCGCGACAGGAAGGGGCGAGGGGCGATGGTCTCTGACCCTACCCACCAAGATCTGACCGGTAAGGGCACACGGATAATTAGCTACTCGGCCCAAACGCTTCTGAGCTTTAGACCATCATGGTCATGTAGCACGAACATTCCTTGGCACCAGGTAGAGGGAGGTTTCTCCTGTCTGCAATGCCGGCGTTTATCTCGAAATAGTATTCCCCCCTCAGTTCCTAAATCCCCTCCTTCAGGTCTCAGGAGTTTTTTCCTTAATGTACGGTCATTACCTAAGCATCAACATCAAGTGTGGGATCTAATCTACTCTATGCAACCAGACATCTGCTTCCTGGTCGAAACATGGCTAAAGCCACATACAGTCACTGCCATTGCCATGGGGATCCCTGCTGGGTATAAAATTAAACATCTAGACCGAGAAATAAAAACCGGAGGCGGCCTTGCTATAATACATAAGGATTGTATAAAAGTTACTATAAGTGAGCAGCACATGCTCCCTCAGTTAGAAATAATGATTTTTAAATTCACTCTTACCAATCATATTACCTGGAAAGGTGCTTTGGTATATCGACCCCCAGGCACTAACACGAATTTTGCTCTTCTTCTTCAAGAAATCCTGGCCCCTCATATCAAATCTAAAGAAGACTTTCTTCTTCTGGGAGACTTCAATACACATGTTGATCTACCCACACACTCTGATGCCACTGCCCTGATTACAGACCTTGCCAACTTAGGTCTGGAATTACAGAATCACGGACCCACCCATAAAGGAGGTCACACGTTAGATCTACTCTTTTGTAACTGTGCTAAAGTTAATTGCTCCCCGGCAAAAGAAATAGCATGGACAGATCACTCCATGCTTGAATTCCTTTTGGTTACCCCTGTAAAAACTGTTAAGAGTGTTCCTCTTCCCCCTACTTGGCGACGAGAGTGGCATAAAGTCACGGCCAATAAAATCCAGGAATTCTGGATAAACCCAGAAATCTCAGCAACCGACACCGCTGATATGGCCTTAACTAAGCTTAATGTCTCAAGTAAGCAAGCTATTGACATTGTAGCCCCATTAAAAAAGCACAAACAATATCCAGTGTCTAAACAAGACAGCTGGTATACCCATGAATTGAGGGTAGCTAAGCAAAACTGCAGACGGGCTGAGAAAGCCTGGAGGAAAGGGAAGACCGAGAGCAGTAGACTAGCTTTCTTAGATACTCAATCCAAGTACTACAAAAATATCAAGCAAGCCAGGAAGCAACATTTAACACAGCAGATTGCACAGGCCGGCAACTGCTCTAAGGAGCTTTTTAATATTTTGCAGAATTTTATTAAGCCGACTGCTTGTGACAGCTCTGAGGACTTTTCACAAGACCTATGTGATGAAGTCTCGAGATATTTTGAGGATAAAATAAAGAATATCTACGAAAAAATAGTGGCAGCCAATGATGCTATAAATATCTCCAACATAGGCCATCCCCATCCCCAAATATCGGTATCTGGTAATAAACCCACCCTTTCACATTTTCCTCCGATTACCAAAACAGAGCTCCTTTCCTTCTGCAGCCACATTAAATCTGGGTCGCCTAATGACCTTATTCCAACTAAAATGATCGGCCCTATGATTCCCATTTTGGGCCCGCACATGCTGGATGTGATTAACATCTCCCTAACTAAAGGCCAGGTCCCTGCAGATTGGAAAAGGGCGGTGGTGAACCCGATCAGGAAAAAGGCATCCTCTCCTTGGACTGACCTCTCCAATCTACGACCTATCTCCCTCCTGCCTCACCTAGGTAAGGTTACAGAGAGACATGTGAACACCTATCTCTCTCAACATCTGGAAGCGACGGAAGGCCTGGACTACTCACAATCTGGTTTCAGGCCTAACCACAGCACAGAATCAGCCCTTCAAACAGTGACCAATAACATCAGAATGGCACTGGATGAGGGCAGCTCCCTGATTCTGGTGCTGTTGGACCTCTCCGCCGCTTTCGATACGGTGTCTCACATGGTGCTCCTCGACCGCCTAGGTGAGGTGGGCGTGGAGGGAGAGGCTCTGACTTGGTTGAAGGGCTTCCTGACTGGTCGTGTCCAAGAAGTTAGGCTGGGCTCCCACAAATCCACGCTAAGGGAGCTCAATAAGGGTGTGCCACAAGGCTCATGCCTTAGCCCTACACTTTTCAATGTGTATGTGGCACCCCTAGCCAACTTAGCTAGATCCTTCGGTTTCACCCCGGTGTCGTATGCTGACGACACCCAACTCCTTTTCCCTTTTAAAACTCTCACATCTGCAATAAAAAGATCTTTTGCAGATGGCATGAGAGCCATTGCAGACTGGATGTCAACTAACTGTCTGCAGTGCAATGTAGGGAAAACGGAGGTCATGTGTTTTGGACAAGCGGCAACATATTGGTCATCTGACTGGTGGCCCGTGGAGCTAGGCCCTGCCCCCACCCCCAAGAGTTCTGTTAGGAACCTGGGAGTGCTCTTTGATCAGCAACTTACTTTCAAGGGACATGTTAATCAGGTTGCTGGTACCTGCTTCCGGGCTATCGGGATGTTGAGACGAGTCTTCCCCTATATACCAGACCATCATAGAAAAACGCTTGTGCAGGCTCTGGTCATCAGCAGGGTGGATTACTGCAATGGGCTGCTCCTCGGAGCTAACGAGGAGCAGCTCAGTAAATTGTAAGTAATCCAAAACACAGCAGCAAGGATTGTCCTGAATGTTCCAGCTAGGACTCCTTCAAGTCCCCTGCTGAAGAGACTCCACTGGCTTCCAGTGAGGAAGCGAGTCCAATTTAAGACTCTATGCACGATTCACAAGAGCATGATAGGGGAGGGCCCAAAGTACATGATTAAGATCTTTCAGCCCTACATCCCGGGGCGTTTTCTACGCTCCAGTCATCAGCAGCTCCTGCAGATACCAAGAGTAAAAAAAACCAGACAAGGTGGCCGTGCATTAGCCTATGCCGGCCCAACACTCTGGAATTCCTTGCCCCCAGAACTCAGATCAATTTCCAGTCATCTGTGTTTTCGGAAGAATTTAAAGACGTACCTGTATCCCGATAAATAAATTACTTTTCAGTTTCTGCACCCTATATTAGTCATGCTCTCGTAACTAGCACAATCTCGTGGTACAGCAATAGCGCAGAGATACCCCTTCGGGAGTCTAGTCTGGCGCTTTATAAGAATACAAAATAAATAAATAAATAAATAAATAAATAATCTTGACCTGCCCCTTCCATTGCAGCCATGGTGAGTAAAAAGTTTTTAAAGTGTATTGTGTGTGTGTGCTTGCATAAAAAAGTGTGTTTAAGTGAGAGACAGTGTGTGTTTATTTGGGCAAGTGTATCTGTATGTGTAGGCATGTGTGTGTGATTGAAAATGAGTGAAAGTCAATGACTGGTAGTAAGTGAAATTGAGGCCCATATATACTATTCCTTGATCCAAGGTAACCCTGCACCAAAGTTGCTGCTTTGCCTTCTGTCAGATTGAGAAAGGAAAAAATCTATTCGGATGGTGTGATTTTTTTCCCTCCCCACGTGCTGGCACACTTTTGATAGCCATGCTCCAATGCACACATCCTTTTTCCATAGTGCAAGGTTGTGTGTGCTCTCTGAAGCATAGGTTTTGAGCTGGAAGTGGGCATTTCCAATTCAAAAACTATTCTTCAAGACTTTTCCAGCGTTGTATGTGTGTTATACAATGTAGCAATCATGCAATGTTGGAAAAACGAGGAAAATGAAAACAATTCTCCTTGTTATGCACGCCCGAGAAGGTGCAACGTTTTGGTACAAATTCCTGTCTACCAATATTTGTAAATAAGGATTTGCGTCAAAACCAATGGGTGGTTGCATTGGAACGCACATCCGCCACATCTAGAATGCACTTAACACAAAACAACACAAAGAAGGGGATAGCACTACTTTGGGTTACTTTGACATACTATTCAATGCAAATCCTGATTTGTGTTGGATACGAAATCCCGCCCTAACGCTCGCTTTGCACTGAATTTGCATCACAAAAGTAACGCTAACTACAAATCATTCTCAAACCTTGGTCTGAGTGTCAGTAGTGAGAATGAGTGAGAATTAGAGTCCATGGGAGTGAGTGGGGGTGTGAGTGTGAATGAGAATGCTTGAGTAAGAGAATGAGTGTGAGTGAGTGACTGTGAAGGTGTGTGTGAGCAAGAATGTGATGCAATGCTTGAGAGTTTGTGAATGGTCCTGGCATACTAAAGATATTTTTTGTTTTATAGAGATACACAGGGCAAAATACTGGTGCTGGCATACTGTAGCTTCCAATTCTTAGCATGAAAGACACCTGTGATACAATACAAATGCTGGCACACTGAGAGTACTTCTTGACATAAAGGGCAGCAATGGCAAAATACTGGTACTGGCTTACTAGAGATAAGTCATGTCATGTAGGGCACACATGGAAAATACTGGTATACTTGATGAAATCCTTGAGATGTAGACACCAGTGCCAGAAAGCTGGTACTGGCAAAATGGAGGTAATTCTTGGCATAAATATAAATAAGCTGCCACATTGGAGGATGACAATCATGATAAAATATTGGCACTCCATACTGAAGTATTTTTTGACATAGGGGACACCTAAAGTGCATAGTTATGGCATATGCTGAAAAATACTGCCACTGGTTTATGTTATGTCATTTTTGATACAAGGAGGCACCAATCACAAAATGCTGGCCCTGATATAATGAAGTTATTTCTTGACATACAGGACAAAACATGAGGTCAACTCATGTGGATCATCAGGTTTCCTTATCTTGACACACCATGAAAGGATTTCAATATTTAATCAGCCCTTTCTGCAACTATTGCATATTTAAAAATGTATGTGAACATTGTGGTTTCAGTGCACTTTTTCCCCCAGTTAATTTTCACATTTGTCTTGGAGGAGGGGAACCCCTTTGAAGAGGTCTGACTTACTCGCTCACTAAAAATCAGGACAACTATTATGTCTCAAATGTCCAGTATTTGTAAAGCGTAAACAATTACCAGAGGGTGTCAAGGCGCTGGGCGCCGTCGGGAAGATTAAGCGGGTTGTTGCCCAGAGTCACATGGTGCTGGGCAGATCTACCGCGGACGATCGAACCGTGAGCACCCGGGTTACGGAGTCAGTCGCCCTGGCCGCTGCGCCAATCCTCTTCCCAGACCTTTCAAAGAGCAAGTCAGCACTATAAGTGGTGTCTAGATCACCATGAAACAGATATTTGGCTGTGTTATGTTGTTAGACTAATCATGTAGTTATTATTGTACTTCAGCAATATCAATTGTTAGGGTCATATGACATGCCTCCCTTGAAAATCAGGATCACGGGTCATATGATGTCACTTTCTGTGATGTCATGTGATCACACTTCCGCTACCCATGGCATTTTAGTGGATTGTCATCCATGAGTTCATCTCAAATCCACATTAAAAAGGAGATGTTTTTGGGGAGAACGAGTGTACCTTCTCTCAAATAAATTGTTCACTTCTATGCCGTTCAACAGTAGACTAGTGCATAAGTTAGACCAGAGATTAGATGATGCCTCCAGAGCCAGGAGCACTTGTGTCTTCAAGAGATGGCAGTCTCTTGTTGCTACACATCAAACATGTCAAAACGTGTCAAACCGTGATGAAATGTGTCTTCTGCAGATGACCTTTGTGCTTTCATTTGTCCTAATAGTTGTGTGCTAATACAGTATCTCCTCCTGATTCTGACAGAGATCAAGGTTTGGTATTTTTCTTCCTTGTACCTTTTATTCCAATCTTTATGCTAAATTCTGCTTTTTCTCCAAGACAATTATGCCATTAAATAATTCCATAGACGCAATCACAGGCTTGTGCTGAAAGAACAGATAAAGGTAGCATATTGTAAACAATTTCAGGCATAGGAAAGATGTTGAAATGCTGGGATTAGGCAGCAGAGTGCTCGTGCTCTTGAACTCAGATTCCAGGCTGTTCACAAACACAGTGTCATCCAAGCCGTACATATGTGCCACTGTTCCTGGTGTGTGCTGTAGACCTACGCTATTTTCATACCATATTAAAAGGTTGTTCAGAAGCGCAAAGGGTAGACCATAAAGAGGGATCTGGAACATAAAACGGAGGAGAAAAACTTCCAAGGCGAAAAACTGTAATGGGATATTCTCAAGAACGTGTGATAACTATCATAAAATCAGCTTAATGCAACTTTCAACATTGCAGTGTACCGCGGGAAAATAACGTTGTGTTAACTAGGTATTCACAACATGGCGGTACCATACGATAGTCTTACAATAACGTGTCACATGACCGCGTTAAAATTGACTCGATGCCGCAAAAATGAGAAATACGAAGGCAAAAAAAGTTGCAATGAGGCCAATCGTGATACAAAAATCACCGAAAACCAGCGACAGGCCTGCAATTCACACACACGGTCCTTCATTTAATCAATTCACTGAAGATAAATAAGTACTATATTAGCGATGTCCAGCAGAAAACAGCTGATTTAATGAATAAAAGCAATTTGTAACAATCAAACGCACATTGATAGAGTGGGACACATTTCTGTATCCTACCAAAACGCAAAACAAAGTCAAGACTCGCATTGGACAACATCGCAGCAGGGTCCGCTGCAAGACACTAAATGCGCCTCTGGTCGATCATTTCAACCTTGCTGGCCATAAGGAGGATGATATCAGATGGACCGTTCTCAGCACTGTGGAACCACCAGCCAGAGGGGCTGATATGGCACAACTCTTAAACAAAGAGGATCTGAAACTAATTATCCACTTGGATAGCATTAGAAATGGATTAAATAGGAACAAAGACTGGACTACTTTGCTTTAATATTACTATTTGATGCTCGCACTGCTACTTGCCAACTGAAAGCCACCTAACTGACAATTGTGATATTAGTTGTTTTTTAGTCACACTATTACAATATGTAAAGCAACAAAATATGGTCTTGTATTTGTCTGTTTAAAACCTTAATCACCTCAACTGCATAACTAAGTCTGTGCTCTCTACATGCTGATTACAATATCTGTTTTAAAGTCACACTACTACCACATGTCCAGCACCAATTTAGGACCTTTTATTTACTTGGCTTTCCCTTTCACTGCATAACCTTAATCACCTTAACTACATAACCAAGTCTGTGCTCTCTACATGCTGATTACAATATCTTTTCTTATCCGAAATTAATTTCCACAATGTTCTCCTTCAGTGTCCTATTCCCCTACCAAGTCTTTCTATCGCTTCTAACCTTCCCTCACCCACTCTCCCTGCTGTTCACTTGGGCCCTGCCCGCTATTTAAATCTGGCTCTTTCATGCCCTTGTATCGCAGCCATTGAATGCCCGATGCATTTCGAGCCCGACAAGGCTCTTCCTCCGGGCCTGAAATCTAAACAGATGGAAACGTATGTTTTAGAAAACAGTTTGTTACATTTGGGACCAACACAGTTTCGTATGGTTTGTGTGAGTGCAATGCATACGACGCGACAAAAAATGAATGATAAATAAGTGAATGAGAAATATAAAAGTGATCCCGTGCTTCATGCAGTGAAATGTCTCAAAAATGAAACGAGCAGTTGATGACTTTGACGACCAACCAGAAATACATTCATTTACACATGGTGCTCATATTAATGAATCTTTCACAGAAAACATGAAAAATCTATTTTTTCATTTAACCCCTTGGGATCTTGTGTCCCTAATCTTTTGATCCAGTAAATTTCTCTCTGTAGGAGAGATCTAGTCAAGTCTGTACCTTCAAAATGTTCAACTTTTTCTAAGACTGAAAACTGCAGTTGGGCTATGCTGTGCTTGGCCTCCAACCAGTGGACTGCTAATGGACTCTTAGTGGATTGGTTTCTGATCGTGCTTTTGTGTTCAGAAATTCTGACTTTTAGTTTACGTTCTGTTTTACCAACATAAAGTTTCCCGCATGGGCACTTGATGTAGTAAATCAGAGTGTTAGAAGTGCAATCTGTGTTGTGATATAGAGGTATAGTTTTGCCTGTTTGCGGATGATGTATGGATGTTCCTATTATAACATTATTCAGTGTACGCAATTGCCACATCTTTTCATCCCTTTATAAGAGGAGATCTGTTTCTGTTTGAGTTTCAGTCCTAATAGTTCTTTCACATTTTTTGACCTGGTGTAGGCAAACATTGGCTTTTGATCATAGATTCCGTTGAACTCTCCTTCATTTTGCAGAAGTGCCCAATGTCGGTTCACAATATTCTTGATCTTTTGAGAACTTGTAGAGAATTTTGATATAAATACATGTCTTTCCATTTCTTGTTTCGATTTTTGTTGCAACAGATTTGCTCTATCATATGCTTTAACCCGTTCTCTTGTCTTGACCAAAATTTATTTCGGATATCCTCTTTCTTCGTATTTGCTCAGTTGTATATCTAGATGTTTCTCCAGTCTGAATTTTTAGAACAGATTCTTTTGATCCTCATGAATTGCGAGAGGGGTGAATTGTTTTTCAAATTTTGAGGGTGGAAGCTTTGAAACAGTAATGTGTTATTTACATCGGTGTCTATTCAAAAAACTTCTGTGTGTAGTTTTGAATTTTCTAAGCAGATTGCCACATCTAAAAACGAAATCCTCTGATCACTTATGTTAGAAGTAAACTGTATGTGTTCATTGTACTGATTCAGTAGAGCCAATTTATTCTCCAATAGGGTTTTCTCGGAGTTCTAAATAACAAAGATGTCATCTATGAATCTGCAGTAGATTACTGCATGATTGATCCAATCTTGATCTGTTGAGAATGATGTTTTCAATGTATTGAATTGAAAAGCTTTGTTTATAACTCAAACCGATTTTGAAAACAAAAATCGAAAAAGAATTGAAAAATAAACTAAAATAGTTTTGCAACAGTGCACAGTGGTCGGGTTTGATTTCACTCGAGGTAGGTTGGTTCAGTTTTCGGCTAGTGAGGACAAACGAGCCACCACTGTTGCACGCGTAGATCAGTCACAGATAAACTGTCAAACAAAAAACTTACAAAACGTTCAAATAATCAGGTGTGCTTCTCCCCAATATTCATTTGAGTGACACTCAGCCTACTTTTGAACTGAGGCGTACTGTCTCCCGTATCCAAGAACGCCGGCCTTCGAACCGAGGCTTATTCGTCCTCATCCAAGGACGCCCTTAAAAGCTGCGATCGACCTTTACCCTAGGTAAGCCCCCTATCACTTCACCTTTATTGCCCACCCTCACTGCAATGCAAGGTAATTTTACCCATTGCCTCTCTCTTTCAGGACCCCTTATCACAGTGTTTCCAGCTCCTTAGGGAGCTGCCTTCATTTGCTGCCAATTTCTCATAGATCACACTGAGCACCCACGCCTCTCGGCTAGAAGGTCAGTAGGATGATTCACTGCCGCTTGATTGCGTAAATTGTGAGTCATTCGCTACTACTCTCTTCCCCGTGACCTGAGCGCCGCCATAGTTACCGGTCATTACCTCACCATGCCTGCTTACAGCCATACGGGAATTGTCCCCTCTGTCTTGGCGTAATTCTAGTATCACTTACGATCTCTGGCTGCCTGCACCTCTACCTTAGCATTCCTGTAGTTATTATGAATATCACATCACCCTACCACACGGCCTGATCCATCACGGCTAAACCACCACAATGCAAGATCAGTCACCTGCCCTCAGCATTGATAACTCTGAATCCCCTTTACCAAGCGGCCTGATCTACCACAATTCACCGCTTCCCGTTCCTTGTCGGTTGTTTTGGCTGTCAAACGCAGGCACCTTCCGGGCCCAAACCCAGGTAATAATTCTCGCAGTCCCTGGACTCACCATTCACCGGTTGTTCATTCACTTAACACGGCACTCACTTAAGTGAGTCACACAGGAGCCATCACCAGGAGGTCATCGTTTCCCTATATATCTTTAATATTCCTTTGTTTCCTGCCTTTCTTCCCCTTTTCCACTTTTCTCCACAGGCAGTGTATTACTTCAGGCTTGCATTTTTTCTCGTCCTGATGATGATCCTAGCATTTAGTCATTGATCAAAACGTCGACGACTTGTTTAAACAGTGTGCACATTAAACCAATGTGTTAAAAGAAGTGCAATAACTCTTTATTTAAAAAGCTTGCCCATTTCATCTGTATTGGCCATAAGCTATTTTTTGTTTTGCCTGAAATGTGTTTGTCCAAACTGTAATTGTTTTGTGTTTTTGTAGGATACAGGACTGTGTCCCACTCTATTGCTGTTCGTTTGATAATTACAAATTGCTTTGACTAATTGAATCAGCTGTTTGGCTGGACATCGCTAATATAGTACTGATTCTACTCTATATTTATCTTCAATGAATTGTTTCATTGAAGGACCGTTTGTTCTCTGTAACTAATTGATACCCAGGGTCGTTCCTACCTTGCGGGTTCCCTTGTTTGAATTAAATATGCAATTCACGCACGTCAGTCGGGAAAAATCACCATAAAAGTAGGAAAAAGACAGACAAACAAATGCCAAACAACAGAGAAACACAATGGATGTTGCTGGAGCTATACGGAGGACAACCAGAAGCCCACAAGCACCCCTGAGGACCTGCCTGGGCCCTCAGGTTCAGGGAAGGCAGCGAAGAAGAAGAGTAGGTAGAAGCGGTGCAGTCCACAGGAAAACAGGATCCTGATAACGGAGGTGGTAGATCACCATCAACTACTGTTCGTCACCCCCACTGTGTAATTGAAAACTAAAAATGGACTATGGCAGTTCATCATGGACAAGGTGAATGCAGTCGGAGTGCTGAAGAGGACAATGGGCAAGAGGCGCTGGAATGATGTCAAGCGCAAAACCAAGCTGAAACTCGCCAGCAACAGGAAGGCAGCAATGCAGACTGGATGTGGGAGTCCTCTGCTGCAGGAGGAACTGGACGATATGGAGGAAATGGCGTCCATAGTCATCAGTGGGGAGAAGGTGTCAGGAGTTGGGGGACCGGACACTGCTGTACCCGACCGGACACAACAGCACCAGGGTGAGTAACGGACAGGGACTGGGGGGACGGGGGGAGATGGGCACAATGGCATACATGTACAATTGAGTAGAGCACACCTGTGAACAAACCATGCTTCAGCCCCCAATTCCTACCAAGTGAGCAATGTACCCAAGTATGCAACATCACAGCACTGCATGAGCACAGAAGTCAAAGGCACACCGCATGAAAGGGACAAGAGGCAGCAAAATCAGGGCTGCAGGGGCGACTTCCCTGAAATGCAGCACACACACATAACATGCAGAGCACATCATAATCAACAACAATGTGGTAAAAACCGCAACACATCCACAACAGAACACAGGACACAACTGGTGCTACTTGTGTGTAGAAACTGGCCAATCACATTTGGCATAGTAGGGAAATGTGGGTTGATAATGTACAAGTACAAATACACATCCGTTATGTTGTTGAAATGTCCACTGTCCCCCATAAATTAGGCAGCTCCTCCCAAACAGCCACCATGTACACAGTCTTGCAGTCTGTATGAAAACATGTACAATGCGACAACATACATGTGAACAGATTGTTAAACTGCATCTCCCCTTCACATTGCAGAGGGAGAATCAACACATCCTGCAGAGCAGCCCGAACCTTTCTTCTCTGATGATGAAGAGGACCACCACAGCTTCAACTCCGATGCCCTCCAAGAGTTTATTGACAGCCTCTGCTTCCCACCTCCAGGAGCAGGGCAGCCCAGCTGCTACGAGGAGACCCCACCCCTGCACAGACCACACAGCAGGCAATACCCACCACCATGGCTGCCTCCCAGGACCCCCACGAAGAGCACATGGCCTTCCAATGCCGTGTGTTGGGGTGCCAGGAGAAGCTGGCTTAACAAGTTTGGGTGGGCTTTGACCACATGGCAGCCAGCTCCATGCTCTCCAACGGACCATGGCTGACATCACAGGAGCCCTGACTCAGAGTCTAGAACAACTGTTCAGTCAGAGTGGCTCCAGCAATGTCACACAGGAGTTGGGACACATGCGGAGGTTAATCGAGACCATGGAGCAGACAAGAGTGGAAAGAGCGGCTGCCACGGCTGCACACCAGCAAGAGGTAGCTGGGCCCCTCAACAACCTCAAGACCATCCTCATGGCATTGCTGCCACAAGGCCTGGTGCTGATGTATGCTGCTGCTACCACTACATCCACATCTCCGCCCCCTGAAGTGTCAATGCCACACAGAGCAGCAGACATTCCACCTCTGGCCTCAGATGTATCACTGCCACAAAGTGCTGGGGAACGGCCACTACCACCCTCACGTGAGGCACATAAAAATAGCAGTGGACGAAGATGCGGATGAACCTGCTTCATGGTAAGAAGGACGCAGAAGCATTCATCTCTGCCATATGGCCGGTTTCTGTTGGGTTTTGCCCTCCGCGTCATTACCTTCCACTATCACCCGATGCACACTGCGACACTCACTTTGGACCTCGACGTGGACTGCCATAATGTAATGTTATGTTCTAGTCTTTCTGGAATTCTCTCTTTGTGTTCTAACTCTATGTTCTAAATAGAATGTGTTTTAAAGATGTAACAGGTTTTTCCTGATTGTGAAGCTGAGCTGCTGCGCAGAACCTGTTTGTGATTAAAGCTACTTCAAATCTTCATCCTGTGTACGACCAAATTACTACAGAAAAACGTGGCGAAGAGGATGGGATTATTCTGTTTGTTCGCCAATGACACAGCAATGAGACTGCGGACTGAACTCTTCATATTCTTTTGGACTTTTCATTACCTGAAGGACTCTGGCTGACCCTCTATGGGCCAACATTGTAATGTGGGGTTTGCATGGACCTGTACTGCTGCAGATGCAACACTCAACTGAATGTGCATTAAACATTCATAATCACAAAGATGTGTCATGTCTATGGTCTTTCCAGTGTGGAAGTATGGATGAATGTAGGCTCAGTGATTTCCCCTTATGTCCATGTAGCTCATGTTAATAAACTTGGGTCACAGGGTGACACATTGCCAAATGCAGTCCGGTGGATCTGGCACTGCAACAGGGACACACACATTTGTTACTTCCTTATCCAGCTCAGTACGGAGCCACGCCCAGAGCCCCAGGGTCATTGTTCAGACCCTTAGGCTGAACTGGCATACGCCAGGCCAGCCCACTCTGCTTACGCTCATAGGGGGGGCGACAACGGTACATGTGCCAGGTCTTTCCTGTAGTGATCTGCTGCTCACAGGTCTAGTTATCAACACGCCACAGCCACTCCCTCACAGCTGGTGTACACCCACACCCATCCAGCACTCGCATCACAGGACATGTGACTCTGCCAATAAGAAGGCTGGGCGCACGTGCTGGATGACCACCTCGACGGTGGTCAGGAAAAAGTAGCTGTCATAGGATGGTACAGAAATGTTTCCCCGCTATCCAAATTACAAGTTAGGTTTCAAATGAGCCAACCGTGGTAACATTTTCTTTTTCCCCATTGGCACATGTAATGTACTTGTAAGTATCTAGTAAAGTGTTATTACATGTGCTAGGGCCTGCAAGTTCAATTCTACTAGTGGGCCTGCAGCACAAATATGTGCCACGACTTAAGTTGCATTTTAAATATGTTTAAGGCCTGCCATTGCAGCCTGCTGGTGTTTTTTTAAACTGCTATTTCAGCCAGGCAAGATAAACCTCTTGACAGGCCCAAATCCTCCTTTTTATTATACAAACGTCACCCCTAGGGTAGGCCTTCACTTTGTGTGTAAAAAGTAGTACATGTGCATTTAAGTTTTTTATGTCCTGGAAGTAAAAAACTCCTACATTTATTTTTCAGTACTGTGATGCCTACTTCTCCCATAGGATAACACCGGATTCCCTTATTGCACTGAAAAAGTAGTAACTTTAAATTGGGAGCAGATAGGAATATCAAGTTTGATGTCTAAAGAACTGTAATTTAAAACCATCTTTCAGGGCAGAACAGATGTTAAGTCACAATTCTGAAAATTCCACATTTAGGAAGTTGTCATGGGTTGCATGACTGGGTGCATCTGGCAGCTGGTCTTTATGCATTTCTCCCAGATGGTAAGACATAGGGGTAATATGTGTTGGCAGGATGGGCCATCTCTGACGAAGTAGGGGCACAGCTGTCACCTACCACACTTTCACATCACAAAGCTTCTGTCTGAGTACACTCACAAAGCGTTTGACACTAGTCTTTTGCATCCCCAGACAAGTTGTCAGGTTTCTCTACCTCTGTAGAAATGTGGTAATTGTTCTGTGTGCGAAACAACCAAGGAAGGAACAGAGTTAGTACATAATATCATAAAATGGTCACAGAAAGAGTTTTCAAATTGTAAAACAAAGAATGTGGTATATGCCATTATATGCCCATGCCAAAAGCTTTATATCGGTAAAACAAATCAAGAGATCAAACAGTGTATTGTTCAACACCGCTCCAGAATCAAAACGAAAGTGGCATCTGCGCCTATCGTCAATCACTTCATTGAAAGGAACCATACTGTGAAAGAATTTAAATAGACAGGTGTATGCGCTTTAAAACCAAATCCAAGAGGAGGAGACACTGAATCTACACTGTTGAGGCAAGAGGCACATCTCATCTTAAAGTTCAAAAGCACCATTTGTGGGTTAAACCAACTGTCTGAAATAGGCAGAACGCAATAGATGCGAAAGATCCTCATTTGTTTGCCACCACTCAGAGTTGCAAGAGATTCAACTGTTTTCCATTACATGTACTGGAATTGCTTGTCATATTTACAAGGAATCCACTGCCCGTATATCCATACTATTGTTTTTCATCAATTTAGAAACCAAAAGAAAGAAGCTCGCTTCGATGTGGGCATACGTTAATACCCAGAAGTCAATATTCCCTGCAGTCAGGACCACACACCTAAATTGACTCAAAAACCGGATGCCCGGGTTTCTGCATAACTGCGGATTCACAAGGAGAATGCAGAGGGCCTGAAACTGACCCCATGAGCCAGTAAGTTGGCATACCATTGTGCTGCTGCCACATTCACTTGCTAAAGTTAACGCACCCGCCTCAAGTTGCTTAAATTGTCTCTTTCAGAAAATGACAGAACTTGTTGAGACGGACACTGCTTTTTTAAATTAAAACTCCTATCCTCAATAACCATTGACAAGTAAGTCATAAAGCTTACCGGAGCGTTGCTCTGCTTCTAATTCAAACTAACTGTTTTATGCATATGTATCTTTAATGCATTTCACTCCTTCATTGTAGAACAAAGACACTTTTTCAGCCGTGTTTACAGAGATATCCAACACAGGCTCCCCCAAATCTCTAATAACAGGTACTTTAAGTACGCTTTTCACAACTATAAAATTACTCAATAAATATAAGAGAAAGACAGCACCAACTTATTTTATTTCTTGTTTTAATCTCTTCGATCATACCCAGTCATGGCTCTGAAGAGAACCCCATAAATCGTGTTGGGGCTCGAAACGCATCAGCACTTTCCACCAGTGGGATACATCCAATAGAGTTGAATCTCTTCTTAAGGAATAGCCGCCAGTGCAAATAAGACTATCCCTAGATGTTTAAAGTGTGTTCCTGCTGGTAGCAACTAATAATCTTTGTCTCAATGTGGTTAATGGGTTACCATTGAGGTGGCTTTTTCTTTGTTGAAACCATGACTAGTTTTGAATATATGTATTGTAGTGTGCGCGTTGTAAACCTTGTGTTGCTTGTTTCTTTAACTGTCAAAATATTTATGTTTCCCTTGTTCTGAATACTTAAAAAAACAAATGACCTTGTTTTTGAAATATGGAAAAATGGAGTTAATAAATACTCCGGACCAAAGAACTGGTTCATGGTTTGCTGTTAAAATTAATATTAGTGATAAATGTGATGACTAGATTATCTTGTTTTTTTATACATTATCCCCTTTTCTAGTTGTCGCAATAGGGCCAACCGCTATAGGTACAAAAGTATTTAGGATATGGCATAATGCTCTGCCCACTTTCCACCCATCATATTAATTGTCTCCTGTCCCTGTCCTGTGGAAATTGAGTGGCATTTCATTCATCAATAGGCTTAGTTGTCCCTACTTAGTACCACCTTGTCTTAACTTGTAACATCCCATGTAGAAACCCCATGTTACATGTGTTGTTAATCCCTAGGTTTTAATTACAGACTCAGATCATTATTTTCTTAAAGGTTTGCAGGCAGGATGCATGCTTGGTTCTAAGCACAGCTGGCAGTGGTTACTTTACTCACTAGCACATCTCACATTTATATAAGACCTTCTATAAATTTCCCTTCCTCATCTCCACACAGAGTACAACCTAATCCGGTATTAATATAATAATTCCTTTGTCACATTTCAATGCTACTAATTGCATATATCAACATGGCTATTTGAATGTACTTGGGTACTGTGTTACATGAAATGCATTATGGGTAGGGTGGATTTACCATATGTTCTTCATGCTGCAGTACCATATGTTACCAAAAGAGGTCCCTTTTGGACACATTTTGTACTGCACCCTGCAAAATGGTCAGGTAAAAAACATTGGCATTTATAATGCCAATAACTCCAACTTTGCAGTGTGCAGTACTAAATGTACCTTGGGACCTCTTTTGACCACATATGCTATGCATCCTGCAACATGGCTAAGTAAACAACATTGTCATTTATAATGGCAATAACTCCAACTATAACAAAAGCAAGACCAGTGCATTTCCAATGCCATAGGTCTCGCCTTTGTTAAAGTTTGAGCTTCCGGCATTGAAAATTACAATGGGCCTCATTTATGAAAAGTGATGCATCGCTGCGTGAAAACAGCGATGCGTCACTTTTCACTGCGCACTCCTTACGACATTCCTGATGCGTCATATTTAATGTATGACGCATCATGTCGCAATGAGTTACAGATACGTCAGTATTTTTGACGTATCTGTAAGCGCAAAAGTGACGCATTGCTGGAGTTTGTCACAAAAGTGACGCAACTCCAGCAATGCGTCCTTTCACATGGGGAAAGCCCCATGTGAAAGGGCTTGCGTCAGTCTTACGCCTGCTGTGAGGCAGGCACAAGATTTTGACGCAACAGCGTCCTAAAAGTGACGCCGTGAAATCTCATAGATTTCACTGCGTCACTATTACGAGGCTTTTTGTGGGGGAACGCCCCCTCTGCATACATTATACCTGACGCAGGTATAATGTGGCGCGTGGGTTTAAAAAGTGACGCATCTACCTAGATGCGTCACTTTTTAAATATGGCGCAACGAGGTGCATTTTTTACACCGCTGGTGCGACACAAAAAGTGACGCACCGGCGGCGCAAAACTGACGCAAGGCCTTCATAAATAAGGCCCAATGTATTTTACTTTTGTCTTTTTTACCATTGGCAATAGTGCTATGCAAATATAATAACTCCACTGCAAATAAAAAAACTAAAGTAAAAAAACATTGTTATTTTCAATGCCAACAGCTCTAACTTTAACAAATGTGAGACCTATTGCATTGCAAATGCTTGTTACTGCTATGAAGTCATTCCTGGAATCTCGTCTGGCTCTCAAGGGACTCATGCAAAGAAGTGGAAGGGCAGGCAGTCTCCCCTGCCTCCGAGTTTCGGATTTCCAAAGAACTGAATACAATGATGGCATGGACACTTTTCTATAGCAATTAGATTGGCATGTGTGACAATAGATCCATTTAGATTTGTTTACATTCCGCCTGATTCATCAAGCTAAATTGCACTCGCAAAGGGCAAGATTCTCAGAATCTTGCCTTTTGCGAGTGCAATTTTTGCATTTGGGATTCATCATCCCAAATGCAAATTTCGCTATTTAAGAATTCGCACATTTGCGAAGAATTGAATTTAAGGAATCTCTATTTGAGATTCCTTAAATGCAATTCATGAAGCATTTTAAAATTGCGAAATGGCAATTTTGGGCCGCTATTTACCGAGAGGTCAGACCTCTCGGTAAATAGCAAAAACTTAGAAAAATGCATTTAACTGCATTTTTCTAAGTTGCATGTTACACACACACATGTCCTTTGGACATGTGTGTGCGCAACACCAATGTAGATTACATTTCAGGGGCGCTACAGGGTGTCCTTTGGACATCCCTGCACCCTTGAAATCGCATCCTTATTTGCGATTAGTTAATTGCTAATCGCAAATAAGGAATAACTCCCCATGCATTCCTATGGGCCTGTAGGCCCATAGGAATGCATGGGGAGTTATTCCTTATTAGCGATTAGCAATTAACCCCTTCACTGCTGGCCCGTTTCCGCCCCTGTGCTGTAAACAAATGAACAGGGGCGGGCCATGACGAACCCCAGCCGTCATCAGCACACTAGCACTGTAGTGCATGACGGCTGGGGTTCGTCATCAGCATGCAAGGGGTTAACTAATCGCAAATAAGGAACATGTAGGAATCGCAATAATTATTGCAATTCCTACATGAATCCCGTTTTGCAAGTCCTTAATAGCGATTCGTTATGAATCGCTATTAGGGGCTCGCAAAACGGGAGAATGATGAATCAGGCTGAAAGTCTCTACACAAACCAAGTGACAGACACACAAAAGTAATTTGCATACTAACTAAAATTCTTACTGGATAAGTTTTTTATAAAAAAAAGTTTGCAGCATGTCGGTAATAATCATAAATGATACACTTATTTAGCACTGGCAGTTTAACATTTCTTTCTGAGTATTATTTCCAGATGTAAATAACCCTGGACCCGCATACCATATAGTGTGGGCTATATTTTTACCTTACTTCATTCATATGAAGTTAGATGATAATGTTAATTTCAAATAAAAACAGCAGCAAAGCTTGACTCTGAATAGAAACAAGCTGACGTAATAAATGGAGGTACAGAAAAATAGCAACATTAGAAACTAACTGAGCATCAGTAATTCAGAGACGCTGACAGCTCTACCATAAGTCAAGGTCATGCAAGTTCAGGCAGAGGGAGCCAGGCAGCAGCTGTGAGCTAAAAACGCGTTCCTTTTCCTGGGTGAGGATCTAAATCTAAATATTTTATTTTGCCTACGGCACCAAAAATCCTTGGAGTGATGCTGCCCACAGAGTGGAAGTGTCTAACACCAGAGGAAATATTACGTAAGCAGTCGGATGTCTTTGCTGTGGAGTTCATCGGTGTGTACCACAGAGGATAGCATAAAACCGTGTTCAGTATTTCATTGTACTGAAACAGCATTTCTAGACACTGATAGGAGACAGGAGACATTGAACAGTGTAATGAAGCTCAATAATCACTGACAGCAGGTTATGTCGATTCAACTCTACTTTATTTAAAGACAATAAAGTTGTTCAGAGGAGCGCCGGCCGGCGCTGCCGTCCAGTTCAATTCTCGGCGCGCAATAGCTTTGCGCGCGCATCACCGCCAACATGGCCGCCGCACGTCACGTCTGCGTGACGTGCATAAACTAGAACGCCCCCTTTTACTGAACTTTAAGCAGTCACTTACAAATCATTGTCCAATTCAAAGTCTCGAAATCTAGAGGGCCTTACCACCTGCCTTCCGCTCCTAGTAACCCTGATGGGGTTCCCCGGAGCCCCTTGGTTCTGCATTTCAGTTCCTTCCATTTCTTCACTCGCCACTCCACCATCGTTCATGCTTCTCCCTGGCCGGTCCGTCTCAGCTCCTTGACTCTCGCTCACTTCTCCACCTTCTCGCGCCATCTCTGCACTTGCTCCGCCACATTGATCACTTTCGCCTCGTCCCATTTCCGTATTTAATTCGTCCACTTCTTCCCATTCCATTCTGGGTTGTTCCCAGCTCAATACCTTGTTGCACCGGGCCATGCGGTCCTGAGACCACACGTTTCCGTCGCTCAGCAGGGCCGCTCGATCATACACTTCTATAACTTGCATGGGCTTGCTATATTTGCTGTCTCCTTTCTTCTGTAGAGTGGCTAGCTTTACTCTCACCCACTCTCCCTTTTCCAGACCTGTTCCTTTCACATTCCTTCGTTTGTTGTAATGGTTGGTGTAGATTGTTTGTGCTCTTTCCAGGTTGGCCCGTACCACTGCAGGGGACCACTCGCTGGTGATGACCTTTTCCTTCCAGATCCTGTTGTCATGCGTGAAGGGTTCTCGACCTCTCAATATTTGGAACGGGCCGTGGGGGTTATTCTGTAGGCCCACACCATGTTCTCTAGTGCTTTCTCCCAGTCTTTGTTGCTGGATATGGCGGCTTGTATGGCTCCCATCACTACCCTATTGCATTGCTCCACTAGGCCATTTCCGGCTGGATGGTAAATCGCTGTGTGTTTGATGGTGATACCGTTTCTTTGCATAAACTTGTTCCACCTTTCCGACGTGAACTGGGGGCCATTATCGCTCAGAATGGACTTGGGGATTCCTTCCCCAGTGAAGGTCTCTGACAGAAACTTTAAGATGTTCTCTGTGTCCATGGACTCGTCCACTCTCAACTCCGGCCACTTGGAGTATCGATCCATGAGTACACACACGTACTTCTGTGTGCCTTGGTCATCCAGGACAGGTCCCAAAATGTCTATAGATAGTTCTTCCCACGGATTTAAGGGGGGGTCAAACTTTCCTAACGCTGGCCGCAAAGGTTTTAGGGTCTTGTCCACTCCTTGACATTGTGGACACTCCCTGACATGCCTTTCCGCCCTTATGTCCATGCCTGGCCACCAGTAGTTTTGTTTGGCTCTTGCCTTGAGTTTCCCTATGCCTAAGTGGCCCTCGTGCAGCAGGTCCAAGAGCTTGGTGGTGAGGTTCCTTGGGGGGATCACCTTGTCTCCTCTGTAAATGAACACCCCCTTATCTCCTAGCGACAGTTCTTCCCTCACCTCATAGTACGGCTTCATGCTCTCACTTACGTTCCTTTTGTCTGGCCATCCTTGTACAATGCGCATTTTCACTTCCTTCATATTAGTGTCCTCCTCGTATGCCTCTGTCCATTCCTGCTGGCTGATTAGTTTCTCCTGGTCTTCTACGAGAGCTACCAGCTCCCCTCTGCCTGCAGGGTCTTCCTCCCCTGGTTCCATGGCGGCCGCCCTACTCAAGTAGTCAGCTACTCGGTTCCTATTCCCTGGGATGTACTCCACATCATACCTGAACTCGAGTAATTTTAGAGTCATCTTGGATATCCTGGGAGTGGCGCTGGCATGTCCACTTGAAGTTAGTACCTTTACCAGCGGCTTGTGATCTGTCTTTAGTATAAATCGGGTACCCCACAGGAATTGCCGGAATCTCGTCACGGCCCATACCACCGCCAGCATCTCCTTCTCAATCACGCTGTATTTGCTCTAGGTGTCCGTCAATGCCCTGGATGCAAAGCTGATTGTCTCCATCTCTCCTCTTCCTCGGTCTTGCATGAGCACGGCCCCCAGGCCCTTGTCGCTAGCGTCGGTCGTGAGCACTGTGGCGCCTTGTGGGTCGTATCCCTTGAGCGGGACCGCTCCTGTGACGTCCTTCTTGATAATCTCGAACTCGGTTTGTGCTTCCGGTGTCCACTGGAACGCTGTGCTCTCCCTGGTCAGCAACCTCATGTGGTGGGTCTTCGATGCAAAGTGTACCACAAACTTGCTGTAGTACTCCGCCATCCCCAAGAACGACCTGACCTCTTCCTTGTTCTTGGGGGGTGGTGCTTCTGGGATTGCTTTTACGTTTTCAGCCTTGGGTGTGATGCCCTGCACTCCGATTTCATGTCCTAGGTACGTCACCGATTCCAGGCCCAATCGGCTCTTGGCCCACTCTGCTGTGAGGCCTTTGTTCTCCAACGTCTGTAGTACTCTTCCCAGCTTCTGGTCGTGGTCCAGTTTGTCGCGACCCATCACCAGAATGTCGTCCTGGAAATACTGGACGCCTTTGATGTCTCTGAACAGCTGGTGCATCATTTTCTGAAAGACTGCAGCCGCTGAGGCCAGTCCGAACGGCATGCGGCAGAACTGGTAGCACCCGAACGGGGTGATGAAGGATGTAAGGCTTTTGCTGTCCGGGTGCAGTGCTATCTGATGGTAGGCTGAGGTCAAATGGATAGTGGAGTACCACCTGACTCCCCTGGTCTTTGCCAACATCTCCTCGATTCTAGGGAGGGGAAATTTCTCCACGACAATGTTCTTGTTCAGTTCTCTCAAATCCACACAGAGCCTGACCTTCCCGTTGGGTTTCATGACTACCACTAAGGGCGCCAGCCATTCTGCGCAGGTGATCGGTTCGATTATGCCCTTCTTTTCCAATTCTTGGAGTTCCGTCTGGACTGCCTCTCTTACGGCTATGGGTACGTTCCTCACCTTGTGGGCTACCGGGGTGGCTCCTTCCTTGAGCACGATCTTGTGTTGGAATTTGTCCATCTTTCCCACTGTGCCTCCAAACACCTTTGGGTAGTTCTCCTTCCATTTGTTCACATCGGGCCACTCCTCCGGTTCCGTGAGCAATATTTGTTCCTTTCCTCCTGGGTCCAATTTTATTCCTAGGTCGCCCTGGTCTAGCCACCCCAAGACGGAGGGTCCCTTCTCTGCAATGTACAGCTTGCACCATGCTGATTGGCCCCTAAACTCGAACATCAAGCGTTGGAACCCCACCATCGGAATGCGATCGCCATTGTATGTGACCGGTCTAATGTCTAGCTTTTCCAACTTCAGGCCCAACTTTGGTCTGAACGTTTCATCCCACACGGCACGTTGAACAATGGTGTATGGAGATCCTGTGTCCGCCACGACACTGATGGTAATTCCGCCCATTGACATTTCCAGTACGGGTTTGGTTGACCTCTTCCCTTCCACGCACAATACCTGGTCGTAGATGCATAGGACGGTGACCACGTCTTCCTCTGTGATCTCCTCTAGATCTTCTTCGCCTTGGTCGACACACTTCACTACACCTTTGGATAGCTTCTTCCGGCACACTTTCTCGTAATGACCCATGATGCCGCAGTGCAGGCACTTGGCCCGGAACGCCGGACATCTTCTATCATGTGCCTCATGGGACCAACTTCCGCACCTATAGCACGTTTTCTTGCTGTCGTTGCTTGTTTGCTTCCCTTGCGACCCTGAATTTCCCTGCCATCTGTTGGCTCCTTTGGGTGTTGGATTCTTGCCCCCCTGGTCTCTGCAGTGATCTTCCTCTTGTACCCTGTTCACCATTGTTGGGGTCACTACGTCTTTCTTGGTTGCATCAGCACACCTCCGTGCGAGTTCTGCCCTTTTTACGATGACCAAAACGTCTTTGAGCGTGGTGTCACCGCTTGCCCATAACTTGTCTTGCACGTTCGTGCTCGTGGTGTGCATCACTATCTGATCCTTGATGAATTCATCTTCCCACAGTGCATATTTGCACGAGGCCGCCAGCTTCATCAAGGCCGCTACATATTCTTCTATGGATTCTCCAGCCCGTTGTTTTCTCTGCTGGAAGTTAAATCTGTCCACTGACACACAGATAGTGGGGCGATAACGTTCATCTAGATCTTCCACTGCATGGGCATACACGTCGACATCTGTGTCATCTCTCTGTTTGGTCACCAGACTCTTGTAAATTCTGAGTCCCTCCGGTCCCAGGTTCAGCAACAGTATGCGTTTCTTCCTTTGGGGGGTGAATTTTTCTTCGTTTTCGTCCTCCAGGACCCCTATGAAGTTGTCAATATATTCTTTCCAGTCCTCCCACTTCATCAGTGGTTCTCCGGGTTTCGGTAGGAATTGCACAGGTTCTATTGCATATCCCGCCGGTGTGCTCATTTTCCACTCCCTGGTCGCTGTTGCGTTGGCGTCTTTGCCGGTGGGACTACCTGGGGTGCTGTCCTTAACTCCTGTACTCGTTTCTCCCTGGGGACTCTCAGTGCTAGTCCCCACCTTCTCCTCTTTGGTAGCCAGCGCTGTTCCTCCCTGACGTTGTTTCTCAGGAATGTTGCGCGTGTGGCCTAGCTGCCGTGGGGTGTTCGCGCCTCCACTCTGGCCTATTCGCCGCCTCTGTGGGTAGCTGTGGCACTGCCACGCTCCTCAGATTCACCGTACCTCAGGTGCGTCCTGCCTTGTCCTATTGCTTCGTCTCGTCGGCTGGGCAGTGCAGGGTAATCCTCGCCCAGATCTGGGTGGGCCGGATGATTGTGCTTGTTTTTTTTTTTTTTTTTCCCTATGGCTGCCCACGTGGAGGTCCGTTTTTCCTTTTGGTGTCGTCTGGGTGGTGTCTCCCGACCTCGTCGCCACTGTAATGAAGCTCAATATTCACTGACAGCAGGTTATGTCGATTCAACTCTACTTTATTTAAAGACAATAAAGTTGTTCCGAGGAGCGCCGGCCGGCGCTGCCGTCCAGTTCAATTCTCGGCGCGCAATAGCGTTGCGCGCGCATCACCGCCAACATGGCCGCCGCACGTCACGTCTGCGTAACGTGCATAAACTAGAACGCTACAAACAGGGCGCACAGCCACGTCTCCTTGCTGGACACCTTAAAGTCCTGTATATAATACACAGGGCCTGGTTAAAGACTGTGACCAATGGAACCTTGTCACTTGCTGTTAGTCTAGCAGTTCTATCAACGGTGTGTAGAGGCAAAGGGCACCGGTTTACGACTGTGTCCTGCTGACTTGAAATATTGCAGCAGTTCGTTGCACCTGTGCATAGTTAAAACCATTACTCCTACGTCAGATGCTGAAGTCACGAGGAAGCTGAGGTAGAATTCGAGCATCCCCATGGGGGTCAGTCCTCAATAGTACCATCGTGTCCGCTGGAAGTGCCTTGGAGTGTTCAATTCCAGACACTGAAGAACTCTTTTTTCCCATGCCACAGCAACACACCATGACTGTTTTTGATCACGACAACAAATATTCAATTACCATAATGTGCTATGAGCAAAAAAAGAGAAAGACCATTATGCTTCTTAAAGATGCCTTAAACCTAACTAAATTAATTTACAATACCTTTTTTGGGATAGCAGCTTTCAGTTCATTGAGCACCTGAGCTGTCTCTAGTTAAACACAGGGGCCCTTATTTATGAGGCCTTGCGTCAGTTTTGCGCCGCTGGTGCGTCACTTTTTGTGACGCACCAGCAGCGTACAAAATGCGCCTTGTTGCGCCATATTTAAAAAGTGACGCATCTAGGTAGATGCGTCACTTTTTAAACCCCTGCGCCACATTGTACCTGCGTCAGGTAAAATGTATGCAGGGGGGGCGTTCCCCCGCAAAAAGCCTCGTAATAGTGACGCAGTGAAATCTATAAGATTTCACTGCGTCACTTTTAGGATGCTGTTGCGTCAAAATCTTGCGCCTGCCTCACAGCAGGCGTAAGACTGACGCAAGCCCTTTCATGTGGGGCTTTCCCCATGTGAAAGGACGCATTGCTGGAGTTGCGTCACTTTTGTGACACACTCCAGCAATGCGTCACTTTTGCGCTTACAGATGCGTCAGAAATACTGACGTATCTGTAAGTCCTTGCGACATGATGCGCCATACATTAAATATGACGCATCATTGGTGTCGCGAGGAGTGCACAGTGAAAAGTGACGCATCGCTGTTTTCACGCAGCGATGCGTCACTTTTCATAAATGAGGCCCCCGTACTTTAAAAACGTAATCACACTGAGGTTCATTCTGTCTTGAATTTCTCTATCCGGGCACCACAGAAAAACGTCTTGCAGGACTCCCTGAAATTACGCTCCACTCAGCAGAAAGCATTTTAAGCTCTGGCACAGCCAGAGCTTTTATCATTGAGCAACAGAGTTGGGTTGGTTCCAGTCTACTTTGGCTATTGCTTTGTATTGGTAAGCCCATTTCAGCTGGTGCTTAAATAAAGCATTGTACTGCTGTCTGACTGGGTTTAGCAGAGGCTGCCCCTCCCCCCCCGAAGAGGGCCATATGGGCCGGCGCCATAACAACTGCTGGGGATCCGAAAACCAGTTCGGGCCACCTCAGTGTACCCAACAACAAGGGGGGAGTCTTCCCGGTCAAGAATATGCCCCAAAGGTGGCACAAAAGTACCTGGTAAATAGGTGGCCAGGTGATTGTGATATGCCAGAATTGATTTATGACCTGTCAGCCGTTGTGAGTTTATGACTGGTAAATTTTTTTGATTATTGAACTGTCAGGCTTATGATTAATGCGCTTGTATAAATGATTTATGACATCCTGTGACGTTGATTGATGGCCTGGTCATATCAAGTCATGACAGTGATACTGTAATGCAAAAAGTTCTGAAAAATAAACTGTGGCCAACATCTACCACAAGAAACAAGACATAACACTTTGGCAATCTTTATTGGAATGTACGTAAGAATGACATGCATGACAGTTTTTGTAGTGGCCCCAGGAGAGGGGTTATAGCAGAGGTTGCCCCTGAAGGGAACCTAATGGGCTGGCGTAATAATGACCACAAGGGACCCTAAAAAAATGGTTATGCTGCCACAGCTTGCCCAACAAGGGCCATTGCGAGTTATGACCTGTCATGGGATTTACGAGTCTGTCAGAAATGATTTATGACTACTAAAAGGATGGATTAATGAACTGTCAGGTTTATGATTTATGAGCTTGTCAAAATGATCTATGACATCCCGTGACGTTGATTTATGGCCTGGTCATATTGAGTTATGACCTTGAGACTGTAGTGTCAAAAGTATTTGATACATGTTATGAAAATAAACTGCAGCCAACATCGGCCACCAGAAACAAGACATAACCTGTGTTTGGCAAACTTTATTGGAATGTATGCAAAGAATGACATTCATGGCAGTATTTGTAGTAGGCACAGTGTACAGTTTATTTGGGTGTATTAGTTCACATAGAGAGGAAGTGTTTTCTTTGAAATACATGGGGCACATTGGTCTCAGGAGCAACTGCAGGAAGCAGGTCCTATAATAATTCTTTCAGCAGGGTATCCATCATGAAAACAGGGCCTCCTCCACTGAAAGCAACACATGCAGTGTGATGCGATGTGAAAATCTGATGGTTATTTCAAATATGATGAATATAAATGAGTAAGTGCATTGTAAGATTTGTTGGGTGTTTTCCAAAAGCATAATTGTTATCTCCTTAAGAGCACTCTGTGAAAAATACAAAACAAATATTTCCATTAAAACTCTAAAGTCTAACAAGCATTACAGTTTATTTACATAGCAATTTACATCAGACTTGCATTAAGCACTTTGGTTATTATGTGTTTTACCTAAATGTAGCATTCTTCAGTTTTAGTGCCTCACTGTCAGGCTGTGGCAGCACTCCTGGGGCCTTATTTATGAAGGCCTTGCGCCGCCGGTGCGTCACTTTTAACATGGGAAAAAGTTACGCACCGGTGGCGCAAGGCCCTCATAAATAAGGCCCCTGGTTTTCCTGGAGTTGTCTGCTATCCAACAAGTTGAGCAACTATTCACTCAAATCCCAGCCTCCATGGGTGGAGTCAATCTAAGTCCATGCACTCTGATAGCGAGGGGAACAGCATGTATGCAAAGAGCCACCCGAGCATATTACCAAGCAATAGCGATAATTATCGCTATTGCTTGGTTAGCGGGAAAAAAATATCGCCGAGCACAGAGGATTTTTACCGCTGAGATACCTTGATATTATCAAGGTTTATCTCAAAAGCGGTAAAAATCCTGCGAAATGCATGAATATCGCTGAAAAATCAGCGATATTCATGCATTATCGTGGCAATGCTATTAGCCATGTTATCCACCTTCCGTTGGATAACATGGCTAAGAACTGCTTTTAGCAGGCGTTAGCTTTTGAAGATATTCGCGCTTAGCGCGAATATTTCCAAAAGTTGCTAATAGGAGTTAGAGATGTTAGCAACTGTTTTCAGTCGCTAACATCTTGGCAAGCCCACTTTGCATGTCATTAGCGATAATTATCGCTGACATGCAAAGTGGGCCCCTAAATGCCCGCTATCGCCTACAAGCTGTCGCTAACTGGTGTTAGCGACAGCTTGGTAATAGGGCGATAAAATGATCGACGCATTAGCGGGAAAAATTCCCGCTAATGCGGCGATAATGCCCTTGGTAATATGCCCCTATATTCCTTGGATTATGTCAAAATGGACAAAAGGGAGCTCGGCTGGAGGAATTGGTATCCAGGAGTAGCTAGGTTCTGGAAATACAGATCCCACCAACGAGGGAGCATACCTGCTCCACAGGCAAAGTTGCTCAAGGATGGCTTCAGTATGTAAAAAACTTTTTGCAAACCCCCAAGACCGGTATACATTATCTATGGCTGTTTAATGTTCTATCCTATATAAGGACCGGCATTGTACAGCACGTTTGTAAAGCTTCTTACCATTACCTTGCAGATGCCTTCAATTCCGTCTGAGCCATCATTGTCTAGATCACAAATTACAATAATTTTCCAGTGTCCAACTTTGGGAAGAAAGTTGTATATAGAAATTATAGTAGCCTGCAGAATAAAAGTGATTAGTCCGCGGGCGGATTTTATTCGTTACATTCATAGATACTCTACAGCCCCGTCGTGCTTCAGATGCTAGTGAGAAAGGCATTAAACTGAGATGCCATCATGAGAGTATGGCTCAGAAAGTCACTGATGTACACACAGGTTGTTTTCCAATTATTCCAGCAGTTTGGCCCAAAGAGCCGAATATAAGACTAATAAAAGTTAACATTTGATTCTGGATAAGGGGCACCACTTTAACTAGTGGGTCCAAAGAGTCGAATATAAGACTAATAAAAGTTAACATTTGATTCTGGATAAGGGGCACCACTTTAACTAGTGGGTTTACTAATCTGAAAGTGCTTTGGTTCTCTACATAATGCCCCCTGTGTACCTCAGGCAGCCGTGCCCAGTGATGGTAATCCCTCTTGAGACTCTCAGGGGCCGATCCCGATGACCTTAGGAAGGGCTCCGGATGGGATTATGTATTGTCGAATCTGATTCGTGACCCTTGCTTCCTACCAAATCGTATAGTTTACCCAATGACCGATTGCGATGCTCAGAAACCGTTTGAGCAAACCGAATCAGTTCCAAAAGGCATCCGGACAGCCTGAGTCTTTCCGAGCTAATTTTTACAGCTCTATAGACACGGTTTTCAAGCGAGAGATTACGATGACAGATTCAGACAGCTGTTCTGATTTGGTTTCTCCGGAACAAATTGGCTTCCGGAATCTGTCTTTGGGGCCCCATAGCAGGTCAATGTTTACCTGGGGCCCTCCAAATCGGGTCCGTAGGGTTACCCAAGGGGCCCCCCCTTTCCATCCATGCACAGTGTGGCAGGCACCATGGGGTGCCCGCCACAGGGTGCAAGGTTATCCCCAGACACACCTTTCTTCAATGGCAGCCTGTGTTCTCGGTCAGAACACAGGCTCCCATTGATGTCACCCGATCCGAGTCTTGCAGAAAGCATTCCAGGACCGATTCTGCAGGAATGCTTTCCGAATGACATCAGAATCGGTGCCTCAATGTGAATGACACTGTTGCTAACCTGTCTAATCTAGGTAGATGATGCCCCTCAAGTAAATTCAATAGGTTGCACCGTATTTTACAAGAAACACGGGATGAAATTCCATTTCCTAATATTCAACATTGGTCTGTGGGTCTTGAGTTTCTAGTGTCATTGAAGGAAATGTTTGTTCATTTATATTTCTCACTAGAGGACCGTAACACCTGCACTTGGGTCACCCTCGTCCTTGTTTTTTAATATACACTCAGGTGTTGCTAGGATTAAAATGCTGCTTTTTTGTTAAGCATTATTGTCCGCTTGCAAGAAGCTTTTTTTAATATAGGTAATTTTATTAATCAGTCTTGTCCACTCACTGATGGCCTTCAATATCAGGGTTAGGATTTTATCATCATCATTACTTATCTTAACTATCCTGATAAGCTTTTGTTTGATTCATCTTGCCACCTCTCGACGGTGGCGATCATTTGCAGGATTCTAGTCTCCACTTGCAACCATCTTAGTTCAAGCCCCTGCCATACCTGGGCTGCAAGTGCTATGCCCATGTCGTGGTCGCCATGCATGTGCTTGCAGTCACCTTCTGGTTGTCCTGCCATTCTGCATCCAAGTAGCCACGCATAAGAGCTGGTTCTGTTCTGCAGCTGCCCTTGCGGTTCTTGTCCATTGTTTGGTTGTGGGCAGATGGTCTTTCTTTTGCCATGCTACTGAGGTGCTCTCTTTCTTCACAGCTCCCCATGACTTTGCACTTGCTCTTTCTTGCTTTTAATTGCAGCCCACTAACTAGAGTAACCTGGGATGTTGAGGTTAAACATAGTTATGACCATGCCCTCTAGGTGCACCCCATCCTTTGTGTAAGATTCCGGCATTCTCAGAGTTATGAGGCCATCCCACGTCATTTTGAAGCCCAAGGTCCTGCAGAATTTCCCCATTGCCACATTGAACTTACTTCCCCTACAACCTTTCCACAGTGCTATGGCTCTCTATCGCCTTCCAATGGAATCTCGATAATAGCTCTTACCATATTATAGCAATTTTCACCAGCAGGCTTACTATTGTGATGTGGTCCCCAATTATGGTGCCCAGCAGTGCTTTCCTGCCCAAAGCCCCCAGGTCATTGCCCCCAAGGTGGATTGCAACCATGTTGGGAGGGGAGGTTCCTAATGAGCTTCTTGATTTCAGGAATGATCTGAGCCTATCTCATTCCTTGGTACCCAAATCATCTTACTTGTATGTCTCTCAGCTAAACCCCTCCAAATATTTTCCTTCCCTCAACCCACTGCTGAGCCCGAACAATGTATGAGTGCCCCACGATCCATGCCACCTTCTTCTTGCTTACGTTTGCTGTGTCTTGCACTTTGTGCTCTGACGAGATAAAGTTATTTTAGGGTTTTATTTCATCTACCTAACATATGACCTGCATGCTCCAGATTCCCATCTCCCTATTTTCTTGACCCTTGAAGCATCTCAACAGCAGGCAAACTGGATATGCAAATTTTTCAGGCTGTCCTTGTTGTTGCCTCACTTCCTTTTCCCTCCCCCAACCTTGCCCAGGGTAGAGTGGGGATGGTAATTCTGGTCCTCGGGAAGTGTAAGGTCTGCCGGACCTTTGACACAGGTTACTCCTCCAATCCCTGAATTTCCCTGTACTGCCCTTGCGGCCTTCTCTATTCTGTGTTTAAAATAAAGATTTGATAGCAAATACACATTTGTTGTAACAATACAATGTAGGCTGTTTTATTCCTCTTGGAACACCATAGTTCAGCAGACATACAAAACTTAAATTTGCAAATGCTATAATGTTAGAACTCCTGGAATGCTCGTAGAATCTCTCACACAGACGCAGAGGAATTAAGTTGTTTTGAGTCAGGTGTGAAATGCTCTGCCGGTCGACATCCCTTTGCATTGGAGGGCTTGGGCCCGCAGTTTGAAGTGAAAAGTGTAAACACCCAAATGCACTCAGAAACCACGCACTAATCTTCCTAAACTGCGCATGCACTGCTCTAATGGAGTAATGCGGGGGCATATTTACAAACTCATTTCACCACCGAGGTGTCACTTTTTTTGACGCTCCATTGGCCTTGCACAATTCCCCATAGTTATAGGGTGGCACTAAGCCACTTAACGTGGCTTAACACCACCTTGTAAATATGCCCCTTTCCATCTCATTCCACTTTGGCAAAGGGGTGGGCAATGGGTGTTGTTGTGGGCATTCCACTGCCACATCCATTGCTTTTTTATGCTGCCCCAGATTTAAAAGGCTGAGGGAGTGCCAAAAACTAAGGCCAGGTAATACCTGGTCTTCGAATGGCGATACGAGGAGAAACAATTACTTCTAACCTGGACGAAGTACTATGCTACGCTTGCGTAGTTTGCGCTACTTCGCACTGCGCGAATTGCACGTTGCACAGTGCAAACACGCGTAGCGTAGCTCAGCAGTTATTTTTGGCTTGCTTGCGGTCCTCAACGTCAAGTTAGCAACCGAGCAAAATGACATCCCAGCGACACTTTTTCCTCATTCGTGATCAGCAACATCAAGTTGCCGATCGCGAGCGTGGAAAATAACCCTCCTGGCGAGATTCTCAAAGTGGGATGGTCAGGTTTCTCATTCCGAGTGGTCGTGTATGCTTGCGACCGCTTGCAATGAGAAATTACCAGTCTGTGATGAGAAAGCTGCCGCTCGAGTAGAAATCTACTTGAGCGGCAGAAAACGACCACTTGCACTGTGCAAGATGCAGTTTGCACTGAATGCACAGTGTGGACAAGCTTCCGGCACTGTGCGAACAGCATTTTGCACAGTGCACTACGCAGTTCGCAGGGGTACGCATAGCTCACGTAGTGCGAAATGCACTTCGCGTAGCTACACGTAGCGCTACTACGCGAACTAAGCCCAGGGTTAATTACTTCCTCCTCATTTTTTTGCTCTTGCAAATCACCATTGTTTATGTGCATCACCCCTGCAGCGCAGGAACCCTTGCAACATGGCAGGAGAGTGCCTGTGCTGGTGGTAGACAGCTTTTTTTGTGCCAGTGCTAGGAGAAATACAGGGGTGTGCCGTATTTTGTAAATAGGATGCATCCCTGTGTTTAGAAAATGTCAGAGCGCAACTCTTCCAAATTTGGTGTAGCACCGCGCTCCTGCATTTTCTTCTATGTATGCCCCACGGATTCTCCTCACCTTCACCTGTCTATTCCTTTTTCCACAGCACGAACAAGGTAGGCATAGGCAGGCAGGTGAACCGAAAATGGGAAAAAGGGGAGTTGGGTTATTATGTTACAACCTTTGTCACATTGTCATTGGCGTCTTGTGTTATTGCTCTTTATGGGGTTGGCAGTCTTGTAGCTTGTTTGTGTCATGGGCTCAACATGTGATTGTTCAGTCTGTGAATTGGAACCAGAGTTACAATGTGCCCAGGAAGACTAACATTATATACTAGTATGGTTGGTACCTGGTCTGTGTTGGCGGGCGTAATGGTTGGTATTGTACTATACTGGAAAGCACACATACTTAGATACTAGCAGAAAGAGTACAACAACCATAGCCATATTATAACAGTAGATATGATCTACTCTGTGTCTACTTTACCAGTACCTGTTCCTTACCTAACTGCATTCATGAGTTTCATGTTATGACAAAATGCATCATCATTATGTAATTTTCAGTTGTAATCTCTGGCCCTTGTCTCCCCTGGACACTGAAGCTGTGTGACCTGTCCAGAGAGCCAATTAGTCTTTTGAGTGTTTGCTTATTTTTGAATATATGGGACCTGATTCACAGAACTAACTTAAGCAAAATCCTAAACTTTCTACCATTTACTCATTTTGGTATTCACAGAAGGCACTTACTCATTGATGAGTAAGTGCCTTCCATGAATACCAAAATGAGTAAGCACACTTACTCATTTTGGTCTTCCCTGGACCTTAAAAACCAGAAACCGGTCCCAAGATGCTTGTTTACGGTCCAGGGAGGACCTGGCTTGACAGTTTTGTCTGGACTGTTCCCATGAGGCATAGGGTCAAGACTGATTTGCATATGGCTGGGTCTAAACTGGGGTGGCATGGTGAGCAAAAGAACAATGGATTTAATCCAAGTCTCTTGACTGGGGTGAATGTATGATTTATTCAGCATTCTGTCCATCATTTGTTTGCATAGCACTTTTCACCCTAAGTGGGATGGGTATGCCCAGACGTGGCTCCCTTGCTCCCTGTGCTACTGGAATCAAGCTAGCCTGGCTGATGAAGGGTAATACCCAGAAATCGGTCCCAGGGTGCTTGTTACCGGTTCAGGGAGAACCTGGCTTGGCAGTTCGGTCTGGACAGTCTAGACACCGAGCCCTTAACTACGGAAGAGACTACAAATGTTCTTTGTGCAAGCGCTACTAATGCCCACGTGCTCAATAAACAAGCAAACCTCACCAGTGCTCATCTGAAGAAAGAATGCCCTATTTAGGGTGAAAACAGCCCTGGGATGCTTATGTTCCAGTTCAGAGAGTACCTGGGCTGTCAATTCAGGCCAAACTGTTCTCTTTACATTGAAGACTTATTTGCACATGGCAGGTCCAAGCTGAGTTGGCATGGTGCCCAAAATACCAGGAAACTGAATGTCTAATCATTTGAAAATGTTGGTCCTCAAAATCAGTCACCCAGGCTTCAATGTGCTACTGTGTTCAACTCACAATTTATTACACTAGGGTGTAATTAATTATGATGCTTACATTGAAATGTACCACTCAATGACAACAACAGACGCAACAGAATGGGAGTACTCCGGCCATTTCTATCAATATCCTTTTCTTTTGCAACTTTTATATATCACCCTCAAGGGGTTCTATTCACAACAGATAATTAGCTGTAAAAGTAAGATTATGACTTAATTTACCTCAGTTACGCTCTTCAGAATTTCATGGTAAGTGTAAGCCCTTTTACGAAGTGGAGATCTTCCGCACCATTGTGAAGATATCTGCACCCATAAAATGCACTCAAGGATTCACGGTATTGCTGGGTATTCTAGGGCATTAGCCTTTGCCCGCGGTGAACTCCCACAATCAAGTTTGTTTCTGGGTATTCATAAACTACTATAATTCCCCTTCTCAGCCTGGAAAGGTTAGTATATTTATTTCAGTCAAGTGATTACATAAATCCTTTTCCAGGGTGGGAAGGAAAATGGATCATTCCCAATTGTTATCATCTGGTGACGGGCGGAGGAAAGGGTTTCTTCATGGAGAAAAATATTTTCCCTGTTGAGAAAAAAGAATCAAAACATTTGCGGAGAAGAATCCATTCCCAAATTGGAAATCTTTGATTTTCCAAGGAATTGACATGGAAATATAAGCCAGGCACAGCTTTCCATGCGCATTGCTTGAGTTTGTGAATTTCAAAAATGTTTACAAATACACTTTGACTTAGATTTAAAAATCCAAGTCTGTTTTTACAACCTTGTTTGTGAATAAGCCTGTATATGTTTACCCGGTCTTCCCTTTACTCTCTTCCCTATGCCTCTTCTCCAGTTTCTTGGCTTTTTTAAAATCAGTAATATCAACAGTTTTCTCCGCTCTTCCTTGCTTTAGTTCCTTCTCCTAATTGTACTTCTATTTTGTACTCTATAAAGCTGTTACCCTCTCCTTCCACAGTTCTCTCTTTTCACCCTTTCAAACCTACTTTTTGCAATAGTTTTCTTGTTTTCTTCCTTTCCATTCAATGTTACACCTGATCTCCTGCCATTTTTTGTGTGTCTTCTAATTATCCACCCTTGCCTGACATCCACCCCTCTACAATGGCCCATGTCATCCTCAACACATATCCGACTGAAATTTTCAGAGAGGAACATAAGAAAGAAAAGAGAGTACCAAAAGAAAGAATAGTCCAACTATAGCTATGAATATAATGCTGCCCAATATGTCTTTGTACTGATCTGATATTACATTGCCTTTGGTGAATACGTTATTTAAAATGAATGTGTGATTTAACCATAAAGTGAATTTTACTAAGTGCCTCTTCGTTCACAGAAACAAATAGTTGGACCTGCCAATCATGCAGCATGAACATTATCCTTTTCAATAACAGTGAGGGACATAGGGACAGGGGAGTAGGCTGTTCTGTTGCACACAGCATACAAATATAACTGAAGGCCAACAACATACATTCATATGAATATTAACCGGGACCAATAATAGCATATGCGAATGAAGCCTGCCTAAGGCAAAACCTGAACTGACAAATTCAATGTACTTTGCCTTCAGATTTGATATGAACAACCTTTGTCAAACTCCGAGCAGATTGTGTGCTTGCTAGATTTATGTCTTCAAATGAAAAGTTGAAATTACGGTAAAACACTGCACCTGCTCTCTCATGTACTTTCATTCTCTCTTCCCTCCTGTTCCTTTTCAATCTCACTCTTCCTTTCTCCTTTAAAGGCCCCACACCCAATAATGTAAATAAGTAGGCACTGAGGGGCAGATTTACAAGCCCCTTGCGCCACTTTTCCGACACTTTTATCATGGGAATAGTGACACAAAAGTGGCGCAAGGGTCTTGTTAATCTGCCCCCGAATGTTTTGGGCACAGACAAAGTAAATTAAAATCTTATAGTGTTTTAATAAGGATTGCACCAGGTTTGAATATGTTACAAATATTTTAAGGCATCTTTAACTAACAATACAGTAGCCAATAAATAGGGGATAGGCACATATTAGGATAAACATTAGAAGGGCCTAGCATGTTATATAATAATATTATATAATATATACGTGAAATTTCCAGATCCTGAGCCTCTTTACATTGAGGCTTGCACCTGTAACAGGTCTTATTACGAATGTCTGGTGTAACCCGAGGGGAAGGTACTTCACATTTCGGTACACTGGCACTATTTTCTCTGCCAACAGACCAGTGGTGGGTTCCATCATTTTTGGCTGAACGAAACACATTTTTCAAACACCGAAACGCAATTTGTGTTCAAGACTTCATCTCTTATCTACAAAAGGTAGGAGGGAATATTGCGGTGATAACTGAATGAGGAAGATTTGAACAGGACATGGCGGGTCTCGGACAGTGGAATGAGTGACTGCAGCTTGACATGAGGGCGTTGCTTCAGTTGCGTCCATGTTTCATTCTGCGTTGCAATAAATGTCGACCTCTTGGGCCTCATTTATGAAAAGTGACGCATCGCTGCGTGAAAACAGCGATGCGTCACTTTTCACTGCGCACTCCTTGCGACACCAATGATGCGTCATATTTAATGTATGACGCATCATGTCGCAAGGACTTACAGATACGTCAGTATTTCTGACGTATCTGTAAGCGCAAAAGTGACGCATTGCTGGAGTGTGTCACAAAAGTGACGCAACTCCAGCAATGCGTCCTTTCACATGGGGAAAGCCCCATGTGAAAGGGCTTGCGTCAGTCTTACGCCTGCTGTGAGGCAGGCGCAAGATTTTGACGCAACAGCATCCTAAAAGTGATGCAGTGAAATCTCATATGTGTAAATGTATAGGCATTTATATAGCGCACTACTTACCCGTAGGGTCCCAAGGCGCTTCGACTGCTGCGAAATCCTTTCTGGCTTCCCTGAGAGATGGTCCCTTAATGGGTATCTCCAGGGTGAGACCAGGCATCCCCGGCGGTCTGGTGGGGCCGTTAGTGAAGATGAGGCAAGCTAATGCCCAGAGTTGCCGAGTGTGATCGCTGATCAGAGTGGGCACCGAGGCGAGAGAATTATCGAGTCCGCTGACCCTGGTCCAGAAACCTGCCGCGCCAGTAATCGAACCCTGGTCCCGGGCCGTCCTCTGGTCTCGGGTCTGCCGCCTCTAACCAGTGAGCCACACTACTTCACTCATAGATTTCACTGCATCACTATTACGAGGCTTTTTGCGGGGGAACGCCCCCCTCTGCATACATTATACCTGACGCAGGTATAATGTGGCGCAGGGGTTTAAAAAGTGACGCATCTACCTAGATGCGTCACTTTTTAAATATGGCGCAACAAGGCACATATTTTACGCCGGCGGTACGTCACAAAAAGTGACGCACCGGCGGCGCAAAACTGACGCAAGGCCTCATAAATAAGGGCCCTTATTTCTAAATGTGGCTGGCACAGGAAGATAAAGGAGGTCCTAGCGACTGCATCCTTCTTTTTAATACAGCAGCAGCTCCGTGGTCTATCAAGTATAATGTCTACATGGAGAAGAGAACAAGTCATTCTCGAGTGGGTGCAAAGGCAAATGTGAGGAGAGTCTTTTATTCATCTGAGAGTACAGCTGACTGAGGTGACGGTGGGGATCCACATATGGTTTTAAAATACTCACGAGATTTATTTCATGTGGCGAGCTACAAATGGATTGTTGTGACCCTATCAACTCTTGTAGCAATTTAAATATCAGGCATGTGCACGTTTAGAGGTTTTATCAATGGTTATCGTGACATACTCCAGTTCGATTTAAAACTGATTTATAAATGTTTCACTGTGATTTAAATTGATTAACAATAGTGATGAAATTTACAGTAACTTGTAATGCTAAAAGATGGCTACCGCTGTAGTGATGTTTTGATATCCTCAACATAAAGGTCCATTTTCAATTTTGATCTCATGTCATGTCTTCTGATGAAATGTTCTTTATAATTGAAAGCATGGCGCCCGTTCGGTAACATTGACAAAGGCGCTTACCAAAACACGTCTGTGTTTGCTTCACTTGTGGTGATTAAACAAGTGTTTTTTCCTCCCCCATGAGTGCTGACCTTCTTTAAAGGAGCTGTTATGTAAAACCGTGAGTCCACGCTCATGTGGTAAGAGCACCTGGTCATGGGGGCACTTGATCCTTGATGGCCCGAGAGCAAGCATCAATAGGAGGCCACAGGACCGCGGCAACATTGATCTGTAAATCTGCCCAGCGGCTGGACGCCCAAGTACTGGTGAGTGGAAGGACCCGCAAGTCCCCACGCAATTCCTGCTGGTGCATTTAACGTTTTTTTCAACCTTCACATCTATAGAACTGTAAGCGGGAGGAACGAGGTGAGAGGATTAGTTAAAGTAGTCGGATTTCCCTTATAATTCCACTGGAAAACCTGTTTAGTGAAGCGGCGTGACATGAAGCAGCGGCAGCAAAAGACAAACAGTTGATGGACGGAATGAAGAACAAATCAAAACATTCACCCACAGTCAAGAGATCTGCGTTAAATCCTTCATTCTTTTACTCACCATGCCACCCCATTTTAGACCTGGCCACATGTGAAGCAGCAGCAGCCAGTTTTTAATGTGGACAAATGGAAAAGAAACACTGTAGATGAATGCTGTCGTAAAAGGTGACCTGAAATGCAAGTTCTCTAAACTAGAGAGATTATACGAGGAAAGATACGTAAGTGGTTCAAGAACTGCAAATATACATACAGCCACATGCATCAAGTGATTTAGGAATCGCAAACGGTGCGTATCGCAAAATTCGGCCGTTGGCGATTCCTAAATCACTATTTGGGATGCATCAATGAAAAATACATGAAATCGCTATTTTTTGCGATTTCTAAAAATGCGATTGCATTTAAGGAATCGCAATTTGCGATTCCTTAAATGCAATGCATGACACCTAAAAAAAATTGTGAATTCACAATTAGGAAGAAAAAATTACCATGAGGTTGGACCTCATGGTAATTTGCGAAAATTCTGAAAAATGCAATTTTGTGCATTTTTCAAACTGTCATGTTTCAAACTGTCATGTTGTGCACACACATGCCCTTAGGGCATGTGTGTGCACAACATATGTGCATAGATTGATTTCAGGGACATCCCTGCACCCTTGAAATCGCAATCTCAATTTGCGATTAGCTAATTGCGAATCGCAAATTGAGATTGTCTTCCCATTCATTCCTATGGGCCTTTTGGCCCATAGGAATCAATGGGAAGGGATTCCTTAATTGTGATTCGCAAATTGTGAATCGCAATTAAGGAAAAATAAGGAATCGCTAAAAAATTTGCGATTTTTTGATGCATTGCCGTTTGCGATTCCTTAATTGCGAGTCCTCAATTTTCGCAATTAAGGAATCGCAACGGCACCAATGATGCCTGTACCTGATTGTTCCTTCTGATGAGAACCCTGACCCCTTGCTTTTCCAGGAGCGGGCTGATTACAACACAGCATCATCCATTGGTATGTTAAAAATACTTATCAAGTTTGCGTGAAGTGATGAACAAAACACTGCAGGAATTTGCAAAGTTAGAAAGTGAAATCAAAATAGGAGACAAGAACTCAAAGGAAAATGTAAAAGAATTGATGAGAAAAAGACTTGTAAAATGCAAAGATAAATTTATACAAAGAAAAGAAGGGAAAAATTAAGGGCAGAATATTAACATCCACAAGAAAATGTGATGCCCCAAGAAGGGAACTGAGAAGTAATACGAATTTGTCAACAATTGAATGAAGAGAAACATTGGAATTGGAGGTGGCAACAGACACACAACACTCGGGGGTAGAAAGCTCGGATCCATGAATAGCAGTTCTGTTTTCACAAGGAATCCCAATTAATCAGGCAATCATGGCAATGTTGTGGAATCCCTATATCGGGGAGATCGAGGGGAATGAGGAGAAAGTGACTCCCATGATGGGGAGGCATAGAACAAGAACAATGGAAAAAGTGGAACATCACAGTAGACCAGAAGCAACTGAGGCTAAAGACGCAGATAGACACTGACAATCTGACGATCATCAATTTGACTCCCAAAATTCTGTTGAAAGCAGGAAAATCAGTTTTCAGATTGGGACTAACTTTCTGCTCTTCAAATAACTTTCAATATACCCAGACACACATTGATATATTCAAATTTTCAAGAAAACTTAAATTGTATAACGTTTTCAAATAAAGAGGTGATTGGAGTGAAAGGAAAACGAAGTCTATTCCATCAGTGACTGATATACTCACAGACAGTGACTCTAGGGGACTTGGAGAAGGAATCAGTCATTCAAGTTAGTGAAATTCCTATTGATATAGAGTGTATTGAAAAGCTAGGCATTCCCCAGATAAGTGCTGAAATCACCGTTCATGCACACATGTCAATAGACACTATCAATGTTTTTGATGATGCAGTAAACAAGGACTTCATGCAATTGTGTTTGAAAAAACTGAAGGAAAGATGCATCAACATCAGTGAAGAGCAGAGAATGGCCTTGGTGGTCATACAAAATGATAAACAAATATTCTGTAACCCATCAGAAAAAGGAGGGAACATTATCCTACTAACAAAGAAGTTCTATTGTGGAGAAGCCTTGAAACAATTATTGGATACTAACTGTTATCTACCAATGACCAAGGAGGAGTATACAAAGAGTCTCTAGGATTACAATGAACTCATACATGATTGGTATAGCAGGGGAATGCCAGACCTTGAAGAATTTCAGGTGCTAAGATGGCCTCACCCCCCAGATACCTATGTTCTATCACCTCCCAAACCTGCATATGTTATGTTATGTTATGTTAAAAAGTATTTATTGAGCGTACTGCCACCGATTGGTTTCCTGGCGCTAAGATAGACAAAGAACGGAACCTGAAAACGTGAATAGGATGGAGTTAGTGATACGCTTGTCTGAAAAGCCATGTTTTTAAAGCTTTCCTGAATGACATGAGGTCCGAGCAGGACCTGATCTCGAAGGGGAAGGTGTTCCATAAATGAGATGCAAGAACAGCAAATCTACAACCACCGGACCGTTTGCGTTTGAAAGTGGGTGTCTGGAGGAGGGCTAGGTGGGCAGGGCGCAGGTTACGGGAAGGGGTGTGCCTGATGATGAGGTTATTTATGAATTTGGGACTTTTGCAGTGGAGAGATTTGAAAATCATACAGCCAGTTTGAAGGAACAGCGTTGGGCCAGAGGGAGCCAGTGAAGGTCCCTGAGCAGAGGAGATGCTGAATGCCATCTGGGTTGGGCAGTGATAAGTCTGGCCGCATAATTCTGGACCATCTGGAGGCGCTTTAGTAGATATAAGGGTAGGCCAAGGTATATGGAGTTTGCATAGTCCAGGTGGGACAATACCGTAGTAATCACCACCTGGGTGATGGCCTCTGGAGTAAAGAATCGTCGCACCTTTCAGATTTTTCTAAGCTGGAAAAAACACTTGGAGACCACTTGGCCCACTTGAGTTTTTAGAGAGAGGTCGCTGTTCAGGGTCACTCCAAGTGTCTTTGCAGAGGAAGTAGGGGTAGGGGCTTGACCCATATCTGATGGCCAGTAGTGAGTGCCCCAATATTTAGCACTATCACCTGTGAGCACAAGCTCGGTTTTTCCAGGGTTTAGTTTTAGGTGGTTTTGGTTCATCCAGGTTTGGATGAACCTCATGGTAGACTGAAAATGAGAAATGGGGAGGGTGGAGTTGTCAACAGTGAAGAGCAATTGCAGGTTGTCCACGTAATTAAACACTGACACCTGCTTGTCTCTTAAGGCCTGGACTAGAGGGAGAATATAGATGTTGAACAGATGAGGTAACAACGATGAACCCTGAGGGACTCCACAGGTGATGGACTGTTTAGGGCCGACCAGGGTGCCAAGGCGGACTGACTGAGAACGATTCTCCAAAAAAGACCTCAGCCAACAGGCTGCTAGGCCCCTGATGCCAGCCTGGTTGACACGGTCGATCAATATGCCATGGTCAACCATGTCAAAAGCGGCCGACAGATCCAACAGCACCAGGGCCTGAGGAGAATGTTTATCAGCACAGTCACGGAGTGAGTCTAAGACTGCAACTACCACTGCCTCTGCATAAAGATAGTGAATGTCCTCAGGGGTGTCCCATTATTTCCTCACGGGAAAGTCCTACTGAGCATATGTCTATGTACATTAATTACTGTCTTTCAGAGTTTGTTGTTACCCTAACATCCTGTATCAGGGATCTGAAATACTTTCTGTGACATATTGCCAATACTGTATGAGAACCTGACCTACTAATGATTTTGATTGATATAATTAGTGCGTACACTAGCATATCATACCAAAATAGTTTGCCAGCCATTATATTTCCTAAAGGGAAGGTCCTTCAAGTTCACAGAACACAATAAGATGTTTTTGGAGCTTGCAAATTCTCATCTGACCAACAACATCTTTCTATTGCAGAGTCATTTGTACAAACAAGTGCTTGGAACAGTCATGGGGACCTGCTTTGCCCCCAGCTATGTGAATTTCATCGTAGGCTGGGGGAGTTGGCAGGTAGCCTAGTCGGATGCCAACAAACCATGGGTTAAACATATAATTAGCTGGTACAGGTACACTGACGACCTCTTTATTGTTTAGAGAGGGCAATGAGAGTCAGCTACTGAGTTCATTGCTGTTCTGAATAACAATTATGTCAATTTGAAGTTTACAGGGAAAATCAGTACCCATTCGGTTAATTGCCTTGAAGGTATTTGTAGCTGACAATAAGACCTGTATAGATTTATACAGGATGCCCAAGGTTGTCATACCACTACTCTCGGGTGTCGGTTCCCCTATGGAGAGTTGTTCCACTAATGAAAAATTGCACCAGACTTGACTATGAGGAAGCAGCAGAGAAGGCCACCAAAAGGTTTCAACTGAGACGATACCCAAGAGGTTTTAAATAGAGCTAGAGAGAGCTCTCGGTAAATCCTGCAAAAGCCTCCTTCTGGAAAATACCAGTAAGAAAGATAAAGTTTCAGACTGATCACCATTTTTTTTCTCCAGGATTCACTAGCAATAAGTAAGATTTTACGTAGGAATTCACATATTCTCCATTCAGACCCCATAATTGGCCCGTACATACGGAACCACCCCTTTATAGCATTAAGGAAAGGTAGGTTCATTAAAGATCATATAGTATTGAGTCATTTATCCTTTGATACTACAGAGTCCGAAATCAAGGATATTGTGGAATTCTATCGCTGCACCAAGTACAAGGTGTGCAGAAATAGCAAGAAGGTCCTTACATAGGCTGTTTCAGGCAGAAAGAAATTAAAGAAAATCAGCGGTGTGTCAGTTGTGAAGACTGTGAGATCAGTCAATCAATAAAGCATTTGTAGAGCACGCTACTCACCCGTGAGGGTCTCAAGGCACTAAGGGGGTGGCAGAGGCAGCTACTGGTCAAACAGCCAGGCCTTAAGAAGTCTCCTGAAGATCAGCAGGTCCTGGGTCCAATCCAGGTAGGCGGGTAGGGTGTTCCATGTCTTGGCGGCAAGGTGGGAGAATGATCTGCCACCTGTGGTCGTTCGGCGGATGCGTGGGACGGTGGCGAGTTCAGCGAAGTGAAGCTGGTGGTTCAGGGTGTAGTAGGACAGTCGTTAATTGAGGTTTGCAGGTCTGCAATTGTGGAGTGCTTTGTGAGCGCGGGTGAGGAGCTTGAAGGTGTTCCTCTTGTTGACCGGGAGCCAATGCAGGTCTCTTAGGTGGGTGGTTATGTGGCTGTGGCAAGTGAGTCTGAGGATGAGGCGTGCAGAGGCGTTTTGTATGCGTTGGTGTCTCTTCTGGAGAGAGGCTGTGTTTGCTGCATAGAGGGCGTTTACCGTAGTACAGCCTGCTGCTGACGAGTGCTTGGTTGACCGTCCTTCTGGTTTTGGTGGGGATCCATCTGTAGATCTTGCAGAGCATGCGGAGGCTTTTGAAGCAGGAAGGGAAACAGCGTTAACTTGCTGGGTCATAGAGAGCGTTGAGTCCAGAATGAATCCCAGGTTGCGTGCGTGGTTGGTGGGTGTTGGGACAGCTCCTGGCGTGGCCGGCCACCAGGAGTCATCTAATGCTGAGGGGGTGGAGCCTTGGATGAGGACCTCCATTTGGTCCTAGTTCAGTTTCAGCCAGCTAGTCTTCATCCAGTCTGCAAAGGCCTTAATTCCCTCGTGGAGGTTGGATTTGGCGATGGCCGGGTCCTTGGTGAGGGAGAGGATCAGCTGGGTGTTATGCATATGAAATGATGTTGAGGTGGTGTGCTTGGATGATGTTGGCGAGCGGTGCCATGTAGATGTTGAACAGGGTCTGGCTGAGGGATGATCCTTGGGGTACGCCGCAGGTGATCGTAGTGGCTTCGGATCGGAAAGGAGGAGGCGGACTCTGGCTTCTGCCGATGAGGAAGGAGGTGATCCAGTCCAGGGTTTTGTCTCAGATACCTGCGTCAAGGAGGCGTGTGCGCAGGGTGTGGTGGCATATGGTGTCGAAGGGAGCCGAGAGGTCCAGGAGGATGAGGGCCGCGGTTCTGCCGTTGTCCAGTAGGGACCTGATGTTGTGAGTGGTGGCGATGAAGGTGGTTTTGGTGCTGTGGTTGCTGTGGAAGCCAGATTGGGAGTGGTCCAGGACATTGTTCTCCTCCAGGAAGTGGGTCAGTTGTCTGTTGGCAATCTTCTCAATGTCTTTCGCCGGGAACGGGAGCAGTGAGATGGGGCGAAAGTTCCTCGAGGTCCTTTGGGACCGCCTTCGGTTTTTTGAGTAGGGTGTTGATCTCTGCCTCTTTCCAGCTCTCTGGGAAGGTGGCGGTCCCCAAGAAGCTGTTGATGATCTTTCGGAGTTGGGGTGCGTAGATGGAGCTTGCCTTGTTGAAGATATGGTCGGGGCAGGGGTCGGAAGGTGAGCCGGAGTGGATGGTGTTCATGATTTTGATGGTGTCTTCGTCGTTGACATGGTTCCAAGAGAGAGGAGGTCGGTGTGTTTGGTGGGTGTTGAGTCAGGGGTGTCGGCGTCTGTTGGAGGCGTCTGGGTGTCGAAGCTGTTGTGGATGTCTGCAATCTTGCAGTGGAAGAAGGTAGCCAGGGAGTCGCAGAGTTCTTGTGACAGCGGGACGTCGTTGTTACTGGGGCTGGGGGTGGCGAGTTCTTTCATGATGTTGAAGAGCTCTTTGCTGTTGTGTGCATTGATGTCGATGCGTTCCTTAAAGTAGGTTCTTTTTGTGGATCAAATTAGTTGGTGGTGTTTGCGTCTGGTGTGCATGAAGGCTGCTGCGTTGTCTAGTGTCTGGTCATTGCACCACTGCTTATCGAGTCTTCGACAGGTGTACTTAGAGTTATGGAGGTCGGCTTTGAACCAGATGGCTCTCGTGTTGGTGCGCCTGTTGGAGAGTTTCCTGATTGGGGTGAGGGCTTTGGCGCAGTGGTAGATCCATTGTCTGAAATTGTGGGCTGCTGCGTCGATCTCAGAGGGCTCGGCTCTCGGATCTCAGGTGAGTGTGGTGATGAGCTGGTCTTCGGTGACTTTTTTCCAGCTGCAGTATGAGATACTTTGCGGTTGGTTGTGCGCGGTGTGTTTCTCAAAGGAGAAGTGGATGCAGTGGTGGTCGCTTCAGTGGAGTTCGGTGGTGTGGCTGAAGGTGTCGTGGTCGCTGACGGAAAAGATGGGGTCTAGTGTGTGTCCGGCGGAGTCGGTGGGTGTTGTGACGAGCTGTTTGAGTCTGAGGTTGTCGATCAGGGTTCTGGAGTTACTGTTGTTGGCACTCTCGAGGTGGAAGTTCAGGTCTCTGAGGAGGATGTCGTTTGTGGAGGCGAGGACGTGCGTGCTTATGAGGTCGGCGATCAATTTGCTGAACTGTGGTTGGAGTCCCGGGGGTTGGAAGATGAGGGCTCCTCTTAGGGTGGTGTTGTGATCGACGTGGATCTGGAAGTGGAAGTGTGCGGCCATGCTGAGGGAGTCTTCGGAGTTGGTTGAGATTCTGATGGTGATCCTGTGGACATTGGCAATGCCTCCTCCTGGTTTGCTGTTGTTTCAGTCCCTGCGGGTGATCTTGTAGCTGTCTGGAATGGCTATGGCTTTGTCAGGCACCAATGAGGTGTTCATCCAGGTCTCCGTCAGGAAGGCGACGACCGGGGCGGAGGAGTCAAGCCGGTCCCAGAGTTCGACGGCATGCTTGTGGACTGAGCGGGTGTTGAGTAGTATGCAGCTGAGATAGTTGTGGTCTGCAGTGTTGGGATGGGCAGGACGTGCTGCGTCAGGTGTTTTGGTCATGGGGGCCAGGGGATCTGGCTCTGGGTGCGGTCCAGTCACGTACGGGCGCAGACGGGCTTGCCTTAAGCGCCTTCGGCGTGCCAGCGACACCCCCGCTGCGTGAGCCCGCGATCGCGCAGTGGTCACCATAAGAAGGGGAGGGGGCGGGACCAGAGGTAGGGGGTGGGAATGGGCTAGATCAGTGGGTGGGGCTGCAGGGGCAGCAGCGATGGAAAAACAGCATAACAGGAGTACAGAAGCGATGAAAGGAAAACAATGAAAACCCTGAGCGGGGACACAGGCAGAAGACCAGCAGACAAGCGAGGCTGCTGGGGAGGGTGCTGGCCTTGAACCAGTCAAGGCTTCACCTTGCAGACCATCTGCACCAGGCCCAATCCACACAAATGCAGTGACGCATTAGTTCTGTTTGAGGATACGCCGCTCAGCCAAGTGGATGCATCAGTTTGGCTAGAAGATGTCCTGCTCAGCAGGGAAGAAGTGTTGGTTATGCTGCTAAGCCCATTAGGCCCACTTCTAAGGGTCCAGGCCCGGGTGGTAGCACTTGGCAGGGTAGAGTCACAAATGGCAGAGTCCAGGTACAGGTACAAGGTTTTTGGAAGACTGCTATGTCCCTGAGTCTTCAGATCAGGAGAAAGGCCAACTAGACCTTAGAGGCACTTTGAGTTATGGGTTTAAGTGATGCAGGTCCAGTCCTTCTCACCTAGGCAAGGAAAGCAGCTGCAGCAGGGCAGCACAGCAGTGCAGCAGTTCTTATAAAGCTACAGTTCAGCGGAGTGGCAGTCCTCCAGCAGTACAACAGTCCCTCTTCCTGGCAGAATTTCCACAGATCCAGAAGTGTACTGAAGTGGTTGTGTCTGGGGTCACAGATCTATATCCAGTGGTATCTTTGAAGTGGGAGACTTCAAAGACAGGCTTTAGAAGTGCACAGAGGTCCTCCCTTCCTGCTCCGGCTCCAAACTTGCTGGCAGGGGGTTTGCAACTTTTTGTATGGGAACAGAACTTAGCCTGTTCAAGTGTAAGTGAGGCTAAGTCCAGCTCCTCCCTCCCATCCTGTCAGGATGGCCCATGAAGTCACACCTAATTTCCCATTGTGTATGGCTGTCTAGGTGTTTATACAAAGCCCAACTGTCAACTACGCCCAGCCATGTACATGACACCGAACATGAAACCAACTATATCTTCTCATTTGCAAATTGTGCTAATAGAATGTAATCGCAATGTTATCCTATTGGAGATACAGGCCTTGCAGTATTAAAAAAATGTATGAGTTTTTTACTAGCAGGACCTGGAAATTCAAAAGGTACATGTCCTGCTTTTAACATACAATGCAGCCTGGTCTGTCCAGAGCCTACCCTATGAGTGACATATATGTATATAAAAAGAAGATTTGGACATGGCAAGAGGTTTAACTTGCCAAGTCAACATGGCATTTTAAACTGCACACAGGTCCTGCAATGGCAGGCCTAAGACATGCTTTATGGTCTACTTAAGTGGGTGGCACAATCAGTCCTGCAGGCCCACTAGCAGCATTTAATTTACAGGCCTTGGGCACATGCAGTGCCCCTTTACTAGGGACTCATCTGTAAATTAAATATGTCAATTGGGTATGAGCTAATTCTACCATGTTTTAAGGAGAACTTATAAACACTTTAGCCCTGATTAGCAGTGATAAGGTTCCCAGAGTCATAAGCCCAACAAAAACGAATTCAGCAAAAAGTAGGAAGAGGAAGGTAAAAGGTTTATGGTGACCAAGCAGAGAGAGCCATTTCCAACAGTTGAAATCCACCTTTTAGTGTCAGTTACCCTTTCAGAGTGTTAATTTGTAGGCTTATCTCCACCCTCTCAGTTAAAGCATAGAGATAACTACAACTGAACCGGTTCAAAGTGACTCAAAAAAATGTCCACACATTTGTGGAGATCACCTCCACCGTAGTAGAGATTTTTTTCTGAAAACCTGCAAGAGTTAATAAAATGTATCAACCTACTCAACAAGTACCAGATATTAAGCTCATACCCACCCAAGCTGTATACCTCCTACATTGCACCACTCCTCACAACACTATCCTCAACTCATTATCCCTGCAAACTATAGACATATCGAATGGACCCTTCTTAGGAAAATATTTGAAAGACCAGTATGTACCCAAATATCTAAATTGACAGAAGAAATAACTTAATGTCAAATTGACAGTCCGGCTTCAGACCAGGAAGAGACACAGGCTCAGCCATCTTGTCTATCAGAAATGGCCCAAAATTCACAGCGGACAAGAATGTTATGACCATTCTATAACGTCTGAATTTATCTTCATTTGATACTGTCTTACACCACATACTACTGCAAAGTTCTATCATATCAGAGTACATGAAAATTCTATAAAAAGTATTCTTTTTTACTTCAGAGACAAACAAAGTCTAGTTTACCTATCAATTTTCATTTCAGCTTTTCACACCCAACACAGTGATGTCCCTCAGGGGTCCATCATTTCCCCTCTGCCAATAACCTGAAAAATCCATTCAACTTCACCTGTTACAGCCATGCCGCGGACACCAAAATTATTCTAAAAATGGATTTCTTGGAAAACCACCACAACTCAAACCATAAAAACTGCCTTCGAGCCACAAACAAATAGATGATGAATAAATACAGAAAGCTCAACACCGCAAAGACATAGATCACTACCTGTGGACAAAGGTAAAAGCAGCAATCAACTGCCATATGGCGCAAGGAACTTCGGAGAACACAAAAACCTTGGGGCAACTCTGGATTCAGACCACTGCTTGATACCACATCAATAATAACAGCGCCTTCTACACAATTAAAACACTGGACCACATTTTCCTGTACCTTTGTTACAAAGAAAAACTATAAGCCATCCTCTCCAAACTTGACCACACCAACAGCCTCTATCTTTAGCATCCAGATTCATCATACACAAAATACAACTAAACGAAAATGCTACCACAAGACTCCTTCGCCTCATTGTGATTTGTAAGCTTGGTGAACTCTGCTCCCGGCTTATACTGACTCTTGACAAGGTGTGCACGATAATGGAGCTCACCACGCCCCAGGATATACATAAGGAGCTAGGGAGGGCACACGAGAACCTCATTGAATCTGTGGCTGAGGTTCTCTTTACCTCAGGAAAGAGGCAGCATTTTGATCGACCCAACTGGTATAACCAGGCTTGCCGGAAAGCAAAACTGGACCTTCTGACATCCATTGAGGACGGTGCAGATAGGTCAGTGGTCCAGGCAAGAAGAAGGGACTATAAACATTTGATCACTAATGCCAAAAGCGAATGGGAGCATGAAAAGTGGGAAAACCTTGTAAGAACACTAGTTACCAGGGATTCCCGCAAATTCTGGTGTATAGTTAATACGGGGTCCGAGGAGCTAGCTCCGGCAATCGAACCCAACATCTCAGCCAAGATATGGCGGACCATTTTTACTCGTTATATATGGCCCCTGACGACGCTACTGCCGATACACCACTGATCACTGATACAGTAATCGAGGGTGATCCTTTCACAGAGGCAGAAGTCCGTGGAGCCATCACAGGGCTGGCAACAGGCAAAGCGCAGGACTGGATGGCCTCCCGGGCGATCTATTCAAGCACAAGCCTGATGTATGGGCACCATACTTGGTTGTGATATTCAATGCTGTCCTAGGGGATATGGAGGTTCCTAGCACTTGGCTGGGCGCAGAGATCGTTCCCATATTTAAAAAGGGATCACCTCTGCTCCCAGCCAACTACAGGCCTATCAGCCTTATCGATGTTCCCCAGAAGTTATTCGGTAGGCTGATATTAGATCGCCTCCAAAACTGGATGTAGGAAAATTCCATTCTTAGTCCCTATCAGGCGGGATTCAGGAGAAGGGTTTCCACTATGGATCAGATATTCCGCCTGAACCTTCTCTATTGGAAGACTGTGGTACTCGAGGGTGGCAGCATGTACACGGTCTTCGTGGACTTGCGAGCCGCCTTCGATCTAGTATCCAGAGAGAGACTTTGGACTGTATTGTTCGAGTTGGGTATTCCGGCGGACATCCTGACTATTCGGATAAGGTTACACCAGGGAAATTTTGCACGAGTCAGGTGTGGTAGGAATGGGGCCCTCTCCGACAGGTTCTCCGTTGACAGGGGGGTGAGACAGGGCTGTGTGCTTGCACCGACCCTGTTCTGCCTCTTTGTCAACGGGGTAATCGACCACCTGACCAGGATCAAAGACATCGATGCCCCTAAGTTGAACGGCAGCAGGGTGCCCGCAATTATGTTTGCGGACAACACCCTGCTGCTGTCCAAATCACCAATGGATATACAAAGAGTCCTGGACGGGTTCTCAGCATTCTGTGCGGAGCGGGGGCTTGAGATCAATGCGTTAAAAACCAAATACATGATTCTCAACCCCCCCCCCACTAACACGCCCCAGCCCTACTATTGGCTCAACAAGACTAGAGAGGGTTTTTACCTTCGAATACCTGGGCGTAACTATCAAACAGGACATGACGTGGGACACGCATCGGGCAAAGTCCCACATGAAATTGGTTCAATTATCAGGAGGGATTTCTAGGATGATAAGCATATCGACCTAAAAACCCTTTAGTGCTGCCCTTGAAATTTACAAAATGCAGGCCAGAGGAGCAGTTTTATATGAAGGCGAATTGTGGGGTTACTCTTGTAGAAAACACACAAGAGAGCAGACAAGGTCCAGAAACGGTGTGTAGCTGCAATGGCGGCCGTGAGGCACTAGTGGTGAGTGCATGAGACGAGGGGTTGTAAAAATTGAGACTAATTGTCACAAAAAGGCTAAAGTGATTCTCATCAGACCACCCATGTGGTGGAATTTACGTCATCTGAGAATTATTGATCTTCCCATCCCAGGTACGACCATATAGTGTCGATATGGGAAGAGTTGACAAGGACATAGTCTTGGTTGTGACATCCTGAAGTGATGTGAATTGAAAAAGTGCAGTGCTCAAAAAATATATAAAGTAAAATTGACTACCAGGATTCTGGGAGTGTTCTGATAGAAGTCCAAGTGTCAAGGATTAAAAACACGCCGAGTAGTAAGACTACTCAAAGGCGCAATGCAGTACGGTCGACATGTTTCAGCTTTAAGAGCAATTAGCCCAGCTTTCTTCAGGACCTTTAACCGAAAAACAGCTACTGCAACTATATGTGATATGTTGTGAGTAATGGATAATCCAAATGTACTAATACAAAGTTACATGAATACCAGGAACATGTATACTTAAATGTCCACTGGAGGAAAAGAAGAGTATCTTCTTCCTAAGGAAAGAAAGAGAACATAAAAACAGTATGTCAGACAACACGAAGTTTCATACACACACACACCGTACACACACATAGACCATGCAGACACACCTGCAGTAATAGTTTACATTCTGCATTTCAAAAAAACATATTCGTTTGATCACTTAGAGGCATTTCCTCTCGGTGATACTCACCCAGCTTTGTGTGGGTGATAGCCTCACCTCACCCGGCAACCGCTCGGGAGTATGAGGCCCCGCTCTATAGTGTAGAAATAAAAGACACAATAAGCACACAGCTTTACAGTGTCTAACCCAATGGTTCTACACAATAACCCAACAAACGTGTGATAGTAAACCAAAACGTCACACCCATCACTGACCACCACAAAGATTTCTTCGGGGTAAATAGAAAACGTGTATACTACGATACTACACATCACCCAGTTCACTGATGTAAGAGTGTATCTCTATGTAACTCCTTAGAAAAAATAATACTGTATACCGTAACCCAATACTAAAGTATTAGAAAAACATATCTGAATTTCCAAAAATGTATAGGGAAAGGGGGGGGGGGGTAGGGGGGGAGACCTAATGGGGACTCCAGCCAGTTAAACATGAGTGGGTTTTTTTTCAAAGAAGCCCCTGAGTGGCTATCCAGGCCACCTAGGTCCATGGGCTGCTAACCCCTTGAAGTTGTATCAAGTAAGGGTAGGATACCTTAACCCTAAATCAAAGGCCATATCGAGTTCTACTCAACTGGCTCAAATAACAGAGAATAAGTATTTTAGTGTCTCAAAAAAGACTGTGCTAAGCTCAAGAGCGAACAGTCCATAACTCACCTATCCGTCGGTGCCTACGCTGCGAAAAACGAGCGGAAGTGGAGGTGAAACGGCTAACGCCCTCCCTCCTTAAAAACCTACCAGTGATTTGGTAATTAATCCCATCTGGAGTCTAGATTGAGCATGATCGCAGCGACTCGCATCAAGGGAGCCGCTACTGTTCGCGCATGCGTGGAGGCTGTGAACCACTGCTCTCTAACGCATGCGCTAAACCCTCGCCAAACGACTATCTCCGGTTCCAACGCATTGGACCGTTAAAGCTCCTGAAGTGGCCGAGACAGAGGTCTGTGTGGCGATAGTTATATTGGGAGCAAAGGATCCCGTTTATTTAAAAAAACGCGTGAGACACACTTTTTATAAAACATCAGACCGGCAAGTATCATACAGTCGGGCTCCCCTGATGGAGAGTTAGAACTCCCATGGGGGCCGAGCCAAGGTATGTGTAGCGGTAGTTATATTGGGAGCAGAGAATCTCGATTATTTAACAAAGCGTGAGACAAACTTTTTCAGAACACCAGACCGGCAGGGGTCATGCAGCCGGGCTCCCGTAATGTGGATTGATAATAGCTGGTGAAGTAGAAAGTGTACCTCCATTGTTACCAGAGGGTGTAATTTTGATTCATAATATAGGAACCAGCAATCCCAGGTATAGAATTCCTGTCAGCAAGGGACTTGAGGTGTAGGATGTACGATGGGACAAACTTACAAGGTGATCCAGCAACTCCTCTGCCAATAACCTGAAAAATCCATTCAACTTCACCTGTTACAGCCATGCCGCGGACACCAAAATTATTCTAAAAATGGATTTCTTGGAAAACCACCACAACTCAAACTATAAAAACTGCCTTCGAGCCACAAACAAATAGATGATGAATAAATACAGAAAGCTCAACACAGCAAAGACATAGATCACTACCTGTGGACAAAGGTAAAAGCAGCAATCAACTGCCATATGGCGCAAGGAACTTCGGAGAACACAAAAACCTTGGGGCAACTCTGGATTCAGACCACTGCTTGATACCACATCAATAATAACAGCGCCTTCTACACAATTAAAACACTGGACCACATTTTCCTGTACCTTTGTTACAAAGAAAAACTATAAGCCATCCTCTCCAAACTTGACCACACCAACAGCCTCTATCTTTAGCATCCAGATTCATCATACACAAAATACAACTAAACGAAAATGCTACCACAAGACTCCTTCGCCTCATTGTGATTTGTAAGCTTGGTGAACTCTGCTCCTGGCTTATACTGACTCTTGACAAGGTGTGCACGATAATGGAGCTCACCACGCCCCAGGATATACATAAGGAGCTAGGGAGGGCACATGAGAACCTCATTGAATCTGTGGCTGAGGTTCTCTTTACCTCAGGAAAGAGGCGGCATTTTGATCGACCCAACTGGTATAACCAGGCTTGCCGGAAAGCAAAACTGGACCTTCTGACATCCATTGAGGACGGTGCAGATAGGTCAGTGGTCCAGGCAAGAAGAAGGGACTATAAACATTTGATCACTAATGCCAAAAGCGAATGGGAGCATGAAAAGTGGGAAAACCTTGTAAGAACACTAGTTACCAGGGATTCCCGCAAATTCTGGTGTATAGTTAATACGGGGTCCGAGGAGCTAGCTCCGGCAATCGAACCCAACATCTCAGCCAAGATATGGTGGACCATTTTTACTCCTTATATATGGCCCCTGACGACGCTACTGCCGATACACCACTGATCACTGATACAGTAATCGAGGGTGATCCTTTCACAGAGGCAGAAGTCCGTGGAGCCATCACAGGGCTGGCAACAGGCAAAGCGCAGGACTGGATGGCCTCCCGGGGGATCTATTCAAGCACAAGCCTGATGTATGGCACCATACTTGGTTGTGATATTCAATGCTGTCCTAGGGGATATGGAGGTTCCTAGCACTTGGCTGGGCGCAGAGATCGTTCCCATATTTAAAAAGGGATCACCTCTGCTCCCAGCCAACTACAGGCCTATCAGCCTTATTGATGTTCCCCAGAAGTTATTCGGTAGGCTGATATTAGATCGCCTCCAAAACTGGATGTAGGAAAATTCCATTCTTAGTCCCTATCAGGCGGGATTCAGGAGAAGGGTTTCCACTATGGATCAGATATTCCGCCTGAACCTTCTCTATTGGAAGACTGCGGTACTCGAGGGTGGCAGCATGTACACGGTCTTCGTGGACTTGCGAGCCGCCTTCGATCTAGTACCCAGAGAGAGACTTTGGACTGTATTGTTCGAGTTGGGTATTCCGGCGGACATCCTGACTATTCTGATAAGGTTACACCAGCAAAATTTTGCACGAGTCAGGTGTGGTAGGAATGGGGCCCTCTCCGACAGGTTCTCTGTTGACAGGGGGGTGAGACAGGGCTGTGTGCTTGCACCGACCCTGTTCTGCCTCTTTGTCAACGGGGTAATCGACCACCTGACCAGGATCAAAGACATCGATGCCCCTAAGTTGAACGGCAGCAGGGTGCCCGCAATTATGTTTGCGGACAACACCCTGCTGCTGTCCAAATCACCAATGGGTATACAAAGAGTCCTGGACGGGTTCTCAGCATTCTGTGCGGAGCGGGGGCTTGAGATCAATGCGTTAAAAACCAAATACATGATTCTCAACCCGCCCCCCCCACTAACACGCCCCAGCCCTACTATTGGCTCAACAAGACTAGAGAGGGTTTTTAACTTCGAATACCTGGGCGTAACTATCAAACAGGACATGACGTGGGACACGCATCGGGCAAAGTCCCACATGAAATTGGTTCAATTATCAGGAGGGATTTCTAGGATGATAAGCATATCGACCTAAAAACCCTTTAGTGCTGCCCTTGAAATTTACAAAATGCAGGCCAGAGGAGCAGTTTTATATGAAGGCGAATTGTGGGGTTACTCTTGTAGCCAAAAACTACAAACAACTGAAAATAATTCCATTAGGCAGATGGCGGCCCTACCTGTAAGTACCTCTCTCCTCCCGCTGAGACTCGACTTAGGTCTGAGACCCATTGTGGAGGAATTGGGATTAAGACCAATCATCTTCTGGCGCCGCATCTGGAGCACACCAGAACTTGCGAGCTACAGAAGTGAGCTCCAAGAGATCCTCTGTCTACCTAAATCAAGACAAATTCCATGGTTGAATTACATCAAACAAACATTTGAGAAAATAGGCAGACCAGAGTTATGGCTAGATCCAGCTAACACTTGCACTAGGACCTCACGCAAACTCATAGTGAGAGATTTTCGCGAGATGAGGCTCACTGTTACATTGGGAAAACCACGGGAGGGGTCCTTGACAGAATTGTTTCTCAAGTTTAAGGAAGTGTACTTATTTGAGCGTGTGCTAGACGACATTTCCCCGGTCCTTACAAGGAAAATCTTTTTACAATGGCGATATGGCACACTTCCTACAAGGGCATTTACAAAGCACTGGGCCGAGACTTCATTGAGTGAGCATTGCCCGTCTTGCTCCCACCATCGGGAAGATGATCTGCACATTATATACTTCTGCAAGGCCTACCGAAGAACCAGGAAATACTGGCTTGTCCCTCTCCTCAAAAAATTGGGCTTCACAAGATACCTCCCAGCTTACAGGATTTTAAAAACGGACCTCTCACCTATTATTGTATATGGGGTGGCTAAATTCTTAACTGCGAAGTGGCATATCCGTAATCGACTTTTAAAATTTGAGCAAGCGCTCGCATAAAAGAAATGTTCTGATTTTTTGTAAATCTAATATTCTTTTAAATGTTGCGTAATCTCGGCTTGACCGTCTTGACCGTCGGCTTGACCGTCTTGCTGTTTTAACTGTATGTGTTTTGCATATCTTTTATGATCTAAAATTGATCGAAATAAAGATGGAAATAAATGAATAAATAAATAAATGATTTGTAATTGAATTCAATACAGATTGAGGGCCTTATTATTTCCAAGTTCCCTGCGCCGCCGGTGCATATGTTTTAAAATGGGAAAAAGTGATGTACCGGCGGCTCAAGATGCTTGTAAATATGCCCCTGATATTGGGGTGATCATGAAGCTTCTGTTGAGCTTCAATTCTATTTGGACTTCAGCAAGTAGGTGTAAGCAGTTCTAAAAGGGAGAAGTCAGTCATAGAAGCTGCCACACTGATTTTGATTGGTAGACGAGGTTAGAGATGGATCTGTGGTTGATTGTGACTTGGGTTTTTTCTGCAGCAGTGGCTTTATAAAGAAGTGTTTAATTAAAGATGAAATGCTGGCCTTGATGAGCGATGTAGTCGAAGTTCCTGAAAGGTAGACACTGGACAAAGGTCTGATGTCAGTGCACGAAATAAAAGTTTATTTACAATGTTTAACATTAACAGTGCTAACACTAGCCTATTTGATAGGAAACATTCTCCCACCGTCATTCATGGACGACAGGGCAGTTTCTGAAAACTAAAGCGGTGCATTTATAATCCTTGATTAAACTTTTTGTGCTCTCGTTTTTATGACAACGCTCCAAAGCAAAGTCATTATTTCCATATGTATTACAGCTCCAAAGACCAATTTTACTTGGTTCTCAGACGCATTCGTTTTCATTTTTAATTGGTTTGTTGAAGGCAGTACATTTATTTCTCTAGCTTAGCAGATAAATCTTCACAGCTTGTTAAGTTTTGTTCGATTGTAAAACTCTAATTTATGCAAAGTATAGAACGTGTTGAACATGTAGCAATGTTCGCGATTGTTTTGCATCGGCATTGGTGAAAAATCAGATTATATATCTGCACATATTGGGTTTGAACTTACCTTTCGAGTCGCCTCTTTCACTAGTCCTTATGATGTCACTCAAATTGTTTGCAGCCTCTAAGGGCAATTAGCACAATTTTATAGTTTTGTCCTGGTAGGTTATTGTGAAGTACCGTGATCAGTCGAAGATGTATTGTCATCTCTTGCTTTTTATTGTAATTATTGCTCAAATTGTTGTTTCAAAGTTCCAAACATGTGCTTGCTCGTTTTTCTGTACAAACACCCATGAAAAGAAGAGAAGGTCTGTTGCCTGAGTTGAAGACTTCCTTCCTACCAGAGATGGACCAATTAACTTAAACACTGGCCACCAGGTCTTAGTAGTGCTTTTAATGCAGTTATGCACTACCTGCCCGTTTTTTGGAACCCACGTGTCTGTTAGCCTTCCAGTGCTTAATTTGTGCTGGTGTTCGGCACCAGTACTTACATGCAAACACCAGCAGTTGTTTATGATAGTTCATTGCATGGTGGCACTGTCTGAATTTTTACAGATTAAGTCAGTAGATCGTTTAACAATAGCCCATGGTTTTGAATAAATAATAAAACCAACAAGTTCATTCAATTAGTGCAGCATAATGTGACCGGGAAAAGTCACAACTTTTCCTCTGGTATGAGTGGGATGTTAGTAGGTAGCACAAACAGTGGCATTTAGGCAGCGATGACTTCAGCAAGAGGTTGTGCCAGCCACAGTGGGTTCTAAAAAATGACCTTGGACACAGGCACTTATTTTTTCCAAATAAGCACTGCTTGTTCCTGCCCAGGAGCTACATCGTCCTGAAGGACAACTAAGTCGCAAGTGGGTGGGAGACAAGAGATGCATTTTTTCAGCTTGTATGTAGGCTGGTGTCGAATGGATAGTGGATATGCTTTCACAACCTGTGCACATTGCTCAGAAAGAGTAATCTAGGTGCCTGGTTGTGCCTAACTTACACTTTAGAGTAACCGGAAACAGCAGTTATGGTAGGGCTGCTGTTACCAAAGAGGTATTTCCCAGAAGTTCAAGTGCTATTGAGAAAATCTTCAAAAAATAGGAGTGGAACTGTCATGCTTCCATCTCTGGGTAGGTCCGTAGTGTATACATGTTGTTCTTCAGGTCCGCGTTTTCTGGGTATTACACAGGAACTGATGGACCTGTTAGGGGTCCAGCATTCTTGTGCGGGAAACAGTTCAGGGCAGCTGACTAAGCACTATCGGGTGAGGTCGCATAAAGACCGCAGTGCTCAACTCCATAGTGTTTCACGTCCAGAATCACGCCAGGATGCCAGCTGCCAGGGGCGGCCTTAGGCATGTGCAAGCTGTGCACCTGCACAGGGCCACCAAATCCCAGGGGCCACCACGCCAATATATATCCTTAATAAAAATAATCCTCTGAGGATGGATCCATATTTGCGTGTCGGCCCCTGGCAGGGATTTGGCAGCCTCCGACTCTGTTCCACTTCCAAATTCCAAACACCCTGACCCCCTCCCCCTCTTCACTGGCCTCCGCGCTCCGCCCCGTCCGGACCCCCTCTTCCGGGGCCCCCTACATACGCTCCCTACCCAGGGCCGCCATGAGTCTAGAGCCGCCCCGGCAGCTGCTGTCCTCAAATGCTCAGGAATCTTCACCGTCAAGAAGTACCGGTAACCTTGCTGACACACTTGCGCAGGTGTGCTCTTTAACTATCCCTAACACTCGCACCAGGAGCGTATTTGTTGTCTTGACCATTGTGGTACACGCAGGAGCGAGTAACCTCATTTAACTTTACTCTAGCACTTGCGCAGGAGCGCATTGGTGTCTTTTGCCATTGCGGTACGCGTAGGAACGCGTAGCCGCATTACACATTTTCCTAAACACCCGCGCAGGAGTGCATTTGTTTTTTTTTTGCCATTGCAGTACACGAAGGTGCGCATAGCCGCATTTAACATTACCCTATCACCCGAGCAGGAGGGCATTTGTTGTCTTTGCCATTGCGGCATGCACAGGAGCGCATAGCCATACTTCACACTTCCTCACATACGTGCAGGAGCGCCTTGGTTTCTTTTTCCTTTGCGACACTAGCAGGAGCACCTACAAGCTACCTTCTCGTTTGTACTTTCACCTATACCTTCCAGGTGGCTTAATGCCCCTTAGCAGGGCCTCTAGCATTGTTATGTGTGTGCTGTATATGTAGCACCCTGGTAGAGGGAAGGGCAGTCGCACTAATCCATTTGGTTTATCCCTTCTCCAGACGGTCATTCCCAGAAGGGTCCCCTCAGCATCGGTAGGAATACTCCACCGGATCTTCATGTAAGAATTCTCCACTTCACGCTCTTAGGATTCCTTCCCCCGTCCCATCCTCGCCCTGGTCAGTATACATTCCTTACTAGGGAAAGGTGGGGGACGGTGGAGGTTGTTCACATCATCCCTGCGAGATTGCTCCGCAAGTACATAAGGATAGACTTGTGGGGTCCTCACATGCACACCCTTTTAACACCACTTTGGTAACGAACCACCTGCTTGAATGTAGACGTTGCCCCTTCAAAGAATCTCTAACTAGAGCTCCTAGAACAGGGTCATGAAGTCCTGCTCCACTTGAACTCATCAACATCTGTTGGAGCTTGTTAGAAATGAGAGAATAATATCTTCTTTGGAGAAGACTTCAGCCTGATTTGATGGTGTTGCATCTACCAGAGGCCACTAGAACTATATTTTATTTTTAACTTTCCCCTTTTACTGCAAGCTTTCAGACAGTGAATCTGGAAATAAGGAAACCTGCAGTCTCGCTGCACTGGGTGTGATTTTTGCTCCATATTAGAGACTGCTCACTTGGTCAAACCTTGCATTCAGGCTGCATGTTCAGTGGTGGTTGAGCACTCTGTACCAATAAAGATGAATATTGTCATTGACATACCTCACACCATGCAGAAACGGAGGAGGCAATTACAGGGGGGCACAACATGTGCCCCCGGCATGCACCCCAAGGCCCAGTTCTGGTGGGAGGCCCTGTTAGGGCTCCCTTAGTTGCATCTCTGCCTCCCTTTTCATGGTGGATTCCCCAGCATGAAAAGGAGGTGAAAAGGCAACTCGTAATATGCTTGGCGGTGCCGCCAGCACGTTCATGCCGGATGCAGACCGCTGGCCAGGCTGGATCCTTATCTAATGTCTCATTTAAGACCGACGTCACACTTAGAATACTGCAGGCGGAACGTCAGTGTGGCAGTGGTTGGACCGCCACCAAAAGAATGGCGGTCCTGAGAACCGCCATACTTGTAATATTGCCAGTAGACTTTTAATATTCATGTATGTACATATTTCAGTTGATATTTGCTATGTTAAGGATGTTTGATATCGTGAACATTTATTTTATGAAATTTCATGAAATTAAGAGAATTTTCATAAAATCAACTCTGTTGTACCTCACATAGAAATTGGATGTTAGTGTCATACCTAATGTTCAAAAGACACAGGGAATAACGGCAAGAACTGGTTCAAGGAGAACATGTCTCCCACCAGATATTTTATACTCAGTCTTGTACCCTCTTGTTAAAAAAATGCCACAAAATTTGAGATATCTAGAAATTTGCAAATTTAGCAAGCATAATTAAAATATCACACAAGCCTTATATTTACTTCTTCTACGAAATTTTATTTGTCACCATTTGAAATCTTTTATCTCTTATGTATGTTTTTTTGTGTTGCTATTGCCTACTCCCCATAATATGTGTGCTGTGCTATGAGCCAAGAACACCTCTGGGCAACTTTTGTTTTTCTCTGTGGGTTCATCATGCAGTAAAGCCTTAAGACACACTCCCATTCTGCTGGAACACCCAGATCCTTACAGTTGTCCTCTTTTAGTCGTTTGCTGCATTTTCAAATTGTAGGGTTCTTTTGTGTTTTTATATGATGTTGATACACACACTGCACTGCAGTAGCATGAGAAATTCCCAAACATATGGAAAATTATACCTATACCACTGATTTGTGCACTAGGAAGGGTTTCTATCAAGAGTTAACATGTATTTGTAACATGATTTTTGGGAACAGATTTTTAAAGAAGACGTTTACCACGCCATCATTGTGATGTAAATCAACAATTGTCCAGGATCAGATTTATTACAATATAGACTTCAACAATGAGCACTAGTCTCAGAGACAATATTAAGCCTTGTGGGTAATAACCATGTGCAGTATGTGTTTTCTTCAAGTTAAGGTCATTATTCATTGAGGCTTAGTGGCCACAGTGTATCACCAGATACTATAGGAGCACACCAAAGAATGATAAGGTACATGCATTTTTAGCTGTCTACTCTTTGAATTGAGTTTATGGTAAGAAGGCACCAAAAGGTTCGCTTCATCGCTTTATAACAAGGCCATGCTGGAAAGCAGAAGTAATACTATTTGTTATTTGCATCGAGATTTACCAACAGCTCTGGGCTCCTGCTTCACAAAAGTAACAGATATCCCATGTGTTGTATTACAAGTGCAATCTATCCAATGGCACATGTGATACAGTGGGTGGAATATCTGTCATGTTTGTGATGGAATAACACATCCGTTGATCTCTACGTCAGCCCTCTAGTCTGAGGCATTCATGACTCTAATTGAAAATTCTCCCAAGACAGCAGGTGTCTTCACCAATAACAACTTGGGAACCTTTGCTCAAGCGTAAGGTTCCCAGATGCCACCCTTTAAATGGGTGGGCCATTAATCCAAGAAGACCAACAATAAGCCTTGCGGTTCACCTAAACTCTATTCTACTTCTATACAGATATGTCTTCCTCTCCTAAGAAATTATGCCCACAATCTCCCTGATTGTTCTAAACACTAAGGGGCTCAATACGAAGGCAGCCGAACTTGGTCCGCCCGCCATCGTAGCGGAATTTGTGACCGCCTGTGAGACATGCGGCGGTATCAATCTTGCGATTAGGATGTGCCCGCCATACTGGTGGGTGCATGCTGGGCCTTTAACATTGTAGACGGTGCTCCTGGCTGCAGCACCATCAGCAATGTTAAAGATGCTTGCACAGCATTTCCCTGCACCACGTGGCAGGCACCACTTGGTGCCTGCCACTTGGTGCATGGAAATACAGGGGGTACCATGGGTACCCCCCAGTGCAGCGACACCCCTCAAAAGGAGGGCCTGTAATGGGCCCCCAAGCCCAATCCCCGATGCCGCCATGGAAAGGCCTCTTCAAACCCACATCCTAATATGGCGAATGGTGCCTGCTAGGTATCAAACTTCACATAGGAGGGTAGAGGGTCAATCATTACACCCCACCACCCGAACCCCCTGCATATCACATGTAAACACAAAGAGGGGTGGGAAGGAGAAACACAACAAAAAAGACAGTTTTTGACAAAATAATAATTATTGAAAAAACTGCCCTCACTCACACACAAATGTGTGTGACATGTTTCATCATCGGGTCTGCTTACAAAACGCCCCCGCGTAGCCACGCAGGGGGCGGAGCATAGGGAGGGGGAAACACAAAAAACACAACGCCACACACACAGGGACTAACACAAGAGTGACTTACAATGATCACAGAAGAAAGTGTTACCCTTCAAGACTAGGTTACAGATGGACAAAAACGTGCAGTAAGAAAGTGCTCAATAAAACTGGCTTGTGGAAACCTGTTGAAACCCTTTATTGACAGGACTAAAAATGGGTGAAGGATGGACGATGTTTAGGCTGAAAATTAAGATCCTAAAAAAATCCTCCTTTAAACTGCGGTGGTCAACATGTTTTGTCCGTCTTTGGGTGCCCTCTCTTTAGTGGGTCACAGCGGTCTTCGTCAGGACAGTCTACCTGTCCCAGTCCTAGCACACCTCTTACCTCAGTTTGGCATATTTAGAGGCTGCCCACGTGGAGGGACTTCCACCAGCATGGAAAGATAATGATATTACTGTGAAAAGAAGGGAAAAGGATACAAAAACCACTATCAGAATACATCGACCCTCCACAATATCACATACTGAGAGGTGTATACCACATCATGTGTTCTGAGACATTCCTGGATCTTTAGCCCCTGTATCCCTCCACTAACCTTCGCCGATAGGCATGATACCGGAGCAACTCAAACACTCAATACTTTCTGAGAGGTTACATGCCCTGAGGTCAGTTTCTCGGCCATTAAAAACACCCAACACGAGTTACAAACGAACACCTAAAAAGAATACATATGTGTGCACACATTTGGGGAATGCGCTGCCATATCCCTCTCATTCCGTTTGTGGTTCTTACACACACATCCCATTAGGTCATAATGGTACACCCCTGACCCCGTCAAGCAGTGCAGGTGTATGAAAGTCTTACCGAGTCTATTTTGTCATAAGGCTCCTACTGGCATCAGGCGGGGGGATTTCCAAAGAACACAACCTGTGTTCAAAAAGAAACATTAGCTCCAAGTACAAACATATTGAATTTGCGCTTAACCTGCAGCCCCTCTACCTCCATGTTAAATTTCAGATGGTGAAATGGTCAGTTTGATAACCCGTCACTACACATGGGCCCGTAGGCAAACAAAAAGACCCCCAACAGTAGATGTTAAGATCAGCCCCGTCCAGGTTCTACAAAACCTATAGCCGACCCAGTGACTCCCTCTTACTGTTCCGTAGGGAGATCCGACACCTCTCTTGCACGCTTGCTGATCCGCCGCGAAGGTAATTTTGAATGTGTGCCTCCGCCATTAAAAGCACCTCCTTCATCGGCATCAGCTTGCGGAAAGTCACGTGGGCGCCAGCGTGGAGACGCGCCCGCATCCAAACGTCTCTACACGCAAGGTGATGCCGGGATTTGTATTTTAATTACTACCGCAATACACCCGAGGGTTACAGTTAAAAGGAGACTAAGAGAGACACTCGGAAGCTCAATGTATCTCGGTTACTTAACATAGTGTGTTCTACCTAATGAATATAGATAGCCATACAAGTATGAAGGCCCCAGACACATATATGGGCCTATACAAATAGTTATATTCTGAGAACAAGTTAATGATCTGATGAATGTCCACCCACTAGTGGACAAACCCTCAGGTATTAGATTTCATTTTGTAAGGGCGTGCCATGGTATATCGTCATTTAGACCCAGTAGATCACTGCGGAGGCGGTATACCCATTTCTGTTCTCTAACAAAAAGGGCCCTGATGTTCCCCTGTCCACGGGACCCTGTCGTAGGCTTCTCTATGATGGTCCATCTCAAGTCCTCAACAGAGTGTTCTGCGTCGAGGAAGTGTGTTGTCAGCCTAGTATTCGATTTACCACACCTGGTGGTACTACGGTGTTCAGTAATACGGGTCCGGACTTTCCTACTGGTCATGCCCACATATTGTTTACCACACGGACATGTGAACAGATAGATAACTCCTTGCGAGTTGCAGCTAGTATGTGATCTCTGTTCCCATGGGGCCAATAGGCCCAATTCAATCTGTTTGGTATTGGTAGTCAAATGGCATACACTGCAAGACCCGCAACAAAAGTGCCCCATAACAGGAGGCAGGCTCGAGAGGGAAATGTCCAGACAGCGTCCAGGCGGTGTTCTAGTCCTTGTGTGGATTAAAAGGTCCTTGAGGTTTTGGCTACGTTTGAAAGAAAACTGAGGTTTTTCCACCTGAAGGTTCCCTGAATTCAGAATTCTCCAGTTCTTTAGTATGGTCCGCCTGATCTGATGCGAAGCAGTATTGAAGACTGAAACAAAGACTGTTTTTTTAACAGCAGGTCTATTCGTCTTCGTAAGTAATGCTTCGCGATCGGCATTCCATGATCTTTAATTGGCCTGTTTAATTATTCTTCTAGGGTACCCCCTTTCTCGTAGTTTCTTAGACAACAGGTTAGCTTCCACAGAAAAGTCACTGTGCTCTGAGCAGTTCCGGCGAATTCGAAAGAACTGCCCCATTGGTAGATTTTCCCGCAGTGACTGTGGGTGGAAACTACTGAAAGCTAATAAGGCATTCTTATCTGTTGCCTTATGGTGTACCCTAGTTTGTAGGACCCCCTTTCCTGGTTTGATGACTAAATCCAAGAAGGGCAAGCTAGTTCTGGTCACAGTGGAAGTAAAAAGTAAAAGAGGGTTTCTCTGATTGAGTCAATCAAGAAAAAGACCAACAGATGTAGCATCCCCCCGCCAGATGACTAGGACGTCGTCGATATAACGACGCCACAGCCAATGCACCCACGTATAGTCCTGCTAGGTATCGCCACCATATTAGTGGCCCTGCTCCGTCCGCCAGGCAATAAGTGCGATTGCATTTGGTGGTGAATTGGCAGACGGATTTTTCGTCCGCTGCGGTACCCACAGCCATCCTAATTTGGTGGTGGGTAAATACTATGTGATGGCGGAAGGACCTCCACTGCTGGCCCGGCGGTGGCGGTAATTTCGCCAATGTAATGAGCCCCTAAGATATTCTTCTTTAGTGAGCAAGCCTCTTTGCCATTACCTATATAAACTTTGAAATTCTCCTTCCTTTCAAACACAGAATAGCTGCTTATTGATCTGATGTTTTTATTTTGGATTAGAGCTTCAGTTTGATGGCCCAGGGGATACTTTTCTGATGATCATAAGTGGCTTGAGCATTAGTTCGAAAAAGACCCCCACTTTTTTTAAATATACCTCATGTAGAGAATGAGAAGTAAAGGAGAGGAATGTGTTTTTACTTCCAAAGGATGAAAGGGAGTATGCGCAATGACCCTCATCTCAAAAGTTGTTATCCGAAACATGTAGAATATAGAAGAAGAAGTGTGGAATGAACATGAAATCCTGGATTAAACATGCCCAGGTGCTTCAATGGAAATTCTAACAGGACCCAAAGATTGCCAGATCCCTTATTACACCTTATGAATACTATTCATTGAGTAGACTCCAGGGAGATGACAAACACTGTTTCAGAGAAGAAACACACATATCTGACTTCAAGACCTAATAGACCTAGCTCGTGATGGCACTCAATCTATCCTATTGCCTATTGGCATCATGGAAAACTAAATAATTCCCTTAACGTTCCCGCTATGGCTTCCATTTCAGTATGTTTCTCCTTTTAACCCTTATCCACAACAACTTCACTATTTCATTTAGTTGACATTCATTTATAAACCTGAGAGTCAATGAAAGAAGGGGTGGAAAGCCAGCTCAGAATATGCTCGGCAGTGCGACAGTGGCACTGCCAGGATATTGTGGCTCCTGAGTTCTGCACCAACGCCACAGTATCCTGGATCCCTGGCGGTCACAGCAGTCCTGTGGCAGTTTAACTGCCACACTTTTAATACTGTGGGTTGGTCCGCAAGTGATGATTGTCTTATGGACCGCCGTACTCGTAATGAGACCCTAATTCTAGGGAGATACTCAAGTAACATGCGGACATTAAATGAAACAAGCCAGCACACACATTCTCCACCAAAGTCTTAGACTGCACTAATTTTGCTGCCACCTATAAGCAAAATCCTTAAATGTATAAGATCAAACTCTATCTGAGTTCTAAAAAGCCTTTGATTAACTATTTCTTTATTACCTCAGCTCCTGTCACGCTACATCCCATATCATTATTCTTCCAAGCCCATTTGACCAATAAATCACACCATTGCAGTGAACAAAAGGTATGCCCAGAAGATATTTTATTTGTAGCAATATTTTACTCTTCGTGGTTATCTTTAGCTATTACACACCATTTCAATATATTTTAACTGTTTTACAAATCACTTGCCAATAACCACAGGATATACTGGTAGAGAACAGGAACATCCCATTACATTAATTTTTCATGTTAAATGGTTACACTACATTTTACAAATATTTTTACAGTTACTTTATTTTTATTTTTTCATTTAAAGTATAGCACTTTTAGTTATAAGGCTGGCTCACTGACGGCTAAAAGGCTATACATACAGAGACACATTGGGTCAGCATTCTTCATTCCATTGGTCTGTTCAATTGTCATTCACATTTTTCTCGTCCTCCTGCCACCATTTCAAACCACAGGTGAACATTCGCCCAAACGGAAGTGCCCTTTGCGCCAGGGCTGGTAGGTCAATAACTTATTTTGAAGGAAATATCAATTTACACAAATATCGAGTTGAAAATATCGTGACACAGAAATATCGACAGCAAGAATATCGTGGTCAAGAATATCGACTTTAAGGTAAGACATATTGTTTTTAAAAATATGAAGTCATTAATAATGTTTGGAAAAATATAGTTGTTTAAAGTATCAATTTTTTTAATTAGTGTTATGTGTTTGAGTATGTATTTTAAATGTATGTGATACATTTTGTTTTGTATAAGTATTGTTTTTTGTTTTGTAATATATGTGTTACATTTTTAGTAGTTAATAATTTTATTTTAATTACATTTTGTGTATTTTAGTTCTTTAGAGGGTTGTGGGTTTATAGGGGAATAGGGTGGGAAGTAATTTCATTATAATAATTTTATTATTATTTTTCATTTATTAATATTTATTTAATTTAGATTGTATAGTGCTAATTGTGGGAAGTAATTTATAATTAATTGATTATTAATTGATTGTTAAGTATTAATCATAATGAATTGACTGGTAATTCATTGTGTTAATTGTGTCACTTTATAGGGGGTTATAGGGGTAAAGGGTGGAAAGTAATTTATTTGTAATTAATTAATAATTATTTGTTAATTAATGCTAATTAAATCAAATATAAATATGGCAATTGTGTGATTAATTATAGATGTGAGTAGTGAGAAAGGGTGGGAAGTAATTTATTTGTAACTAATTAATAAGAAGTTGTTAATTGATATTAATTTATTAATTTGAAATTAATTATGGAAATTGTGTAATGATTTTTAGGTGTGGGTTATGGGGTTTATTGGGGTAGAGGGTGCAAAGAAATGTATGCTTAAATAATTAATAATTAGGTGATCATTAATATTAAATCATCAATTGAGAATTAATTAGAGTAATTGTTCATTTTTTGTGTGGGTTTTGGTTTTGTAGGGGTAACCTTTGGGGAGTAAAACAATTTTTATATGTTTTAATTTGTTTTTTATTTAATTGTGTTGCTTTAATTGATAATTTATTATGTTAATGATGAATGTACTTTTTAATTTAGATGTGTGTTGTGAATTGTGTGGTGCTATAGCGGAGGCAATAAATAAAAAATATTACATTTTATATATATATATATATATATATATATATATATATATATATATATATATATATATAAAGATCGATATTTTGTACAGCTATATTTTTGACATCATGTTTTTTTCTCAATATTTTTATATTTACCATTATAAATATAGGATATTGATATGTTTTACATCAATATTTATAACTCGATATTTTCCTATGGAGACATTTTGGGGGTCGATATTCTATCATTGAACCATTTTGTGAATTACTTTTTCTTTCCATTCTTTATAGTTTTTAATTTCGAAATAATTAGTGTGTGTTTAAACTATGTCTTCAGGTTACAGCAAGTCAGAGTCTTTACACCAATAACACTCATACTTTCCTTTGATATACATTAATACTAAAAAGGGTTCTAAATAGACTTGCTAGCTAGAAAGTACATGTACTGTTTTACTAAAAATATGTGCTGGAGTAGCGTAGCGAGGGGAAAGTGATGGTCTGGAATGCCTAAGCATTCACTAATGCCCGAGAATAACTCAAGTATTGCTTCTATCATGTGTTTGCAGTAGGTGCTGTAAAGGCAATGCCTATGTCACACGTGGGTCCCCTGCTCACTGTGCTACGGGACTCACGGTATACCACCCTGGTGAGATGTAAGTTGTATAGTATAGTATAGTAGTAAATAAATCTTTATTTGGCAGTAATCACAGGTCCTGGCTACCTCACTGAAAAATTCATCCCTTATGTTCCGTCCAGATCCCTGAGATCAGGAGATCAGGAATTGCTATGTGTTCCCAGGGCCATGAAGGCAAGAAAGGGGGGCAGGGCCCTATCTGTAGCTGGCCCCAAGTTGTGGAACCAACTCCCAAAGGAAACTAGAGTATGTAGGGAACATTTCCCTTTTAGGAAAAAACTCAAAACGTTCCTCTTTAATTTCTAGCTGGCCTTAGGGCTTGTTACTAAATTATGACCAGTTCCTGTTCTTTAGTTGCTGCCAGAGGCGCGGAGATACTCCTTCGGGAGTGATTCACAGCGCCATACAAACATGCAAATAAATAAAATAAATAAGAGATAAAAAGACAGAAATATAAAAACAACAACAGTTCAGTGAGGTCAAAGTAGGTCAAAACGGGTCTGAGGTGCTTGTGTTCCCGTATGCAGGTACCTGGGCTGGCAGTTTGGATTCGACTGTTCCCATTGGAATAGGGCCAAAACTGTTTTGCATTTGGCAGGTCTCTGTCCAGAGTTGCACAATGGTGGGGAAACCATGGTTTGGAATGTGTTCCTGAATGATCGCCAATGGCTGGCATTAATTTAAGCATTCCTTCCATCACTTTGTTGCTTTACTTGTCTGTGTTCCCAATGCTGGCAGACCTCCTCATTCACTAAGGTATGCCTGGAAAGGCACATTTGTGGGGGTTAACGCGAGAATCAATAAGTGCAAAAACACATCCAATTCATACCAAACAGCAGTGCAAGGCTGAGCTCCATGGAATATTTCTGCGACAAACTATTGAGCCATTGGGTTTTTAAAATACCTGCGGAAGTGGCCTGGTGGGAGTTTCCGTTGATCGGGCGCCTGAGAAAATGATGTTATGATGCCACCGAAACAAATGCCAGAGCGGGTTTCTCCATTCTCCTGCAGGTTTCAGTTAAAGTGCATTTCAACCCAGCAGGCTGGGGCAGTCTTCCCTGTGGTTTGTTGTCAGCGGAACTGAACATTTCACTATTTCTACATTCAAAGGAAGTCAGACTGTGCTGGACCAGGGAAAGAGTGGCGATTTACATCTAAATGGATTTATTCAGCCCCAGCCCCTGGGGACGAGGGTCCTTTATCCTAGTAACCTGTCAGAGGTGTGCAGATAGATTCTATAGAAAGTGGCAGAACAAACGCCGAAGGTATGATGTATGAGCAGCGCAATTACTTAAAGAACAAACGTGCTGCTTTTGCCAACACGCTCATTGTTTCTAACATGGTGTTTCCATCATGGATGCAATCAGCAACAGGCCCTCTTCACACCCTCTCTACCTTGAAGTGTACTGCCACTCGTGTGCTCAGATCACAACCTGCTTTAAATGTATAGAAATAAACATTGGAAAAAGCATGGAAGGAGCAGTCACCAGAAAAACAAAGGTATATGCTGCAGTTTTGACGTGCTGTTTATGTCTGCTGTTTTTTTAAGTTAATAGAAATGTAACCTGTAAAAAAGCTCTGTTGTTTTTATTTTCACAAAGGCTATTTTGGTGCAAACATGCCTGTACACGGTCACGTTGTTTGAGCAGGTAGGTTTGTACTTAAGGTTTTAAATCATTTTGGTGCCTTCTTTGAGGCCTGATTTAGTGTGTTACTTCATCATAAAAGTGACGGATATTCCATCTGGTGCATTACAAGTGCATTATATCCTAAGGCATTTTCAATACGTTTGTTGGGACATCTGTCACGTTTGCAATGGAGTACCGTCCGCCGAGCTCTAAATCAATCCATTAGTCGTATGGGCTCCTATAGAAACCAGTGCTAGAACTGGCAGCAAAAACACCCAAGTGCAAATGGCATTTACCTAGGTATTGCGGGAGCCGGCATTGCTTTTCTGCTTGGGGAGCAGCTAACATGCTGCTCCCCATGCAGGAAAGCAAACGGCTTTTGAAAGAGAGAGCAGGTTTCCTGCTCTCTCTTTCAAAAACCGTAGCAAACAGCAGTGTACCGGGGTGCGCATCCGGGACACTGCAAGGGCCGACCCTGGGGCTGGTGGTCCCCAGTGCCAACACAAGGCTCCAGGAGGGGACCGTGCGGCCCACATTCCAACATTTAAAAGCCCCGGGGGAGTGGTGGACCCGGGGGCTGGGGGGTCCGTCATGGACCCCCAAATTTAAATATGTAGTGCCCCGGGGAGGTGGCAGTCCCGGGGGCGTGTGGGGGGCTTGAGCCCCCCACACAGGTTTTTCTTTTTTTATTTGAAAAAGAAGCCCCGGGGTGGCGGTCCCCTGGGTTGCGGGGGTCGTGAGCCCCCGCATACTTCGTATTAAAGCTCTGGGGGTCAACAATTTTTTAAAATATTCTGCAACTCTATTATACTTCTTATTTTTAACTTTAAAAATTATGTAATGTTTTATATCTTCCCCAAAAAAATACGTATATATTTTTTTTTGCAGAGAAAACTGCACTCCCATACCGGTAACGTACTAAGCTCCATCACCACACGAATCCTATCCGTCATATTGCTAAACTCGTAAATGATGTGCATTTCGTATCCGACGACTTCGTGGCAGCGCATCCTGTGTAACATCACATACGCATGAAGTCACCCCAGCTGCTACTTTGGTATCCGACAGGTACACAGTACCAAGCCACGTGTTACGTCATGTACGTATAGGGTCGTGCCCGCTGCGCATTGCGTATGTGACAAGTACACGCTGCCAGGCCCTGTGTTACGTCACAGACATATAGGTTCCGATTCCGATTCTGTAAAATTCCCTACGAATCGCCGTTTGGAACATTTTTCCCATACGATTCGTACACCTACAACGTCCCTGTAGGTAGGATCAAGTATGATCCTAACCCAAAGCATATCTACGTACGAATCGTACCAAACACCACACGAACAAAAAATACATACGATTCATATCCGGGTCACGCAGTACGCGCCGTCAGTACGTAAACAAGCAGCAGTTTCTGGCCCAGCAAGTACGATTCGTGTCGGCGACACTCCGTACGACCCTATTGCTACTGGAGCTGAAAACATCTGTAAAATTAGATCCGGCCCGACCCGCACCCCGGTACGCGACAGACACACCATGAACCCTACTGGCCGTGTCATCCCAGTCCTGTACGCCTACGACCTGGTGCACAGAAACCGACAACGGCGCATACGGTGAGAACAACGTACCGCAACAACGGAAGTGTACTTTTACAGTGCATCACACGTACGCGTATATCACCATTGCAATAGTGATACGAGCCGCACACAAACCATTAATGTTGGGGTACGGTGCGTCACACGCTCGCGTATATCACCATTGCAATAGTGATACGAGCTGCACATACGCCATTAATGTTGGGGTACGCTGCGTCACACGCTCGTGTATACCACCATTGCAATAGTGATACGAGCCGCACACACGCCAAGAATGTTGGGGTACGGTGCGTGACGTCTGAGGGGTGGGTGAATATGACTCCCAGCAGTGCCCAGACATATTAGGGGTGGGTGGATATGACTCCCAGCACTGCCCAGACATAAGAGGGGTGGGTGCAGAGGAGTCCCAGCAGTGCCCAGACATATGAGGGGTGGGTGGATATGAGTCCCAGCAGTGCCCAGACATAAGAGGGGTGGGTGCAGAGTAGTCCCAGCAGTGCCCAGACATAAGAGGGGTGGGTGGATATGACTCCAAGCAGTGCCCAGACATATGAGGGGTGAGTGGATATGACTCCCAGCAGTGCCCAGACATAAGAGGGGTGGCTGCAGAGGAGTCCCAGCAGCGCCCAGATATAAGAGGGGTGGGTGGATATGAGTCCCAGCAGTGCCCAGACATAAGAGGGGTGGGTGGATATGAGTCCCAGCAGTGCCCAGACATAAGAGGGGTGGGTGCAGAAGAGTCCCAGCAGTGCTCAGACATAAGAGTGGTGGGTGGATATGACTCCCAGCAGTGCTCAGTAATGGGGGGGCATTATCATCTGCATACCACAACTACATGGGGATATGTTTACATCCCTAACCTGTGAGAGTCCTGATAGTGCCGTAGCAACACATCACTCACAGCAGTGTCCCACTACACGGAGGAGGAATTTCTGTCACACACTGAGTGACACCCCACAAGTGGGTGTGATGACAGATCCCATATGCATACCCACCCATGGAGGTTGCATGAAACCTACACACCCTACCATCATGACACAATTGTGTATCGTCATGTAACAGGCCATCAAACAAATAGAACAAAAGGGAACACACATACTGTCATGTACATCCCTTGCCTGATATGAATATCCAGGTGGTGGTCAGACCACCAAGATGTAGTCTCTCATGCAAGGAATAGGGTTGAATCCCCTTAGATACAAAGCACAAAATTGTGAGTCATGTGCACAAATACCCTGCATAACAAATACAAACATAAGGGTAAGGCTGTGAATATACATGTGCATAGTGGGAAAAAGGGTGCATGTGTCCAAGAAGGCATTTCTACATACTAAAAACACAAGTACAGTGAGTTGCATGGATGGCACAGACTAATGAGCAGTAGTCATCTGTGAGCAGGCATGGCCATTGCTGAAGGGAACTTTCAACAAAATAGGAAATCTGCACACATGGCAGCACAACAATTGTGCAACTGTCTGTAGTGAAGATCTCATGTGTCAGTGAGGAAGGGACACTCTTTGGGACAATGTGTGTATGCATAGTGAACACACACAAACAAAGAGTAATTGCTTCAACATTGTGATGGCACATAGATACCATGGGCCAACTCATCACCATCATAAAATAGACATCTTTTCAATCCCAAAACATTACCATGACCCCAACTCCTAGGCACACAGCACCTAAAGCAAGTACCTGAAATGCAATAGTTCTGAATGAAAAATAAAATGCTTTATTCAGCTCCAAAGGAAAATGATTTGAAAAATTAGTCCAGGCTCAAACAAGGCCAATGGCTAGTCCACATAAAAGTCTGTTTGAGGGAGGCTGGGGAGGTTTGCGGCCCCAAACTTGCCTGCACATGATGGAGTTAAAGGGTTGGTGACCCATGGGGGGCATCATCTGGGTCAGGGACCGGTACCACACGGACAGTAGAGTGCAGCGTCAAAGCTGGAAACATATTCAGCGCTGCACACTGCTGCCAGTTCAGGCAGACCACCACCTGCACCCGGGGACACAATGGGAGTGGAGGTAGAGGGCTCTGAGTCTTGTGGACTTTGTCTGTGTCTGTGTACCTGCTGCCTGACCCCAGTCCCTGTGGGTGTGCCTGCATCCCCCTGAGATTGCGTGCCAGGAGATCTGCGCTTACACTTCCGTGGTGGTGTGCTGGTTGTGTCAGATGGTGTGCGTGATCTTGTGTGTCAGGGTGTGCTTTGGACAGGTATGGGAGAGGCGGGTGTGGATAGGTCTGAAGGAGGGGGGGACGGACCACTGCAGGAGGGCAACAGCTGCCGTCAGTGAGGAGTCCATGGAAGATAGAATCCGACGATGGGCAGACATTGTAGCTGACATGCCCTTCATGAATGACAACAACTGTGTCAGTATTGTAGTGTGGCCATGGAGGACAGCCAGCATTGACGTCTGCCCAACATGAATCTGCCGGAGTAGGTCCACAGACGGTTCGCTTGTGTATGGCACAATTGCACTTGTGAAAAGCTGCACACTCACGTACATAATGTCGGGGTATGGTGCGTTTCACATACTGTAGTCAATGCAGGGGTACGGTGCGTTTTACATGGTGCATTTCACACGCTGTAGTCAATGCAGAGGTACAGTGCGTTTTACACAGTGCATTTCACACGCTGTAGTCAATGCAGGGGTAGGGAGCGATTCATACAGTGTAGTCAATGCAGGGATACGGTGCGTTTTACACTGTGCGTTTCACATGCTGTAGTCAATGCAGGGGTACAGTGCGTTTTACGCGGTGTGTTTCACATGCTGTAGTCAATGCAGGGGTATGGTGCATTTTACACAGTGCATTTCACAAGCTTATGTATGGCACCATTACAATAGTGATACGAGGCGCACACATGGCAGGGATATAGGTGTACGGTTAAAACAAGGATGTGTATCAAGTTTCTGTCATTGCATACTTATAGGAGCAGGCCCTAGGTATGTCAGACAGTGATATAGCACAGGGCATCTGATCTTGTTGTGCAATCAATGTGTGATGACCTGTTGACCCATGTCATGTGTGATGGTGCACTATGTAGTACACATCACCTTTACACTTTTCCCATATGTATCATCATGCACATGTTGTCATGCACATCAACACTGGGTTGGCACAGTCATCACTACGGGCACCTGTCTCATTATGCCAGTGACCGGGGCACTTTCTCACTTCACAATTTGAGGCTATGCATGACCCTATGTGACAATGTCATGTGTGTGTCATTTTAAAGATTGAGCTTGTTGTTTGTGTTCTGTTAACTGCATCTGCTGTTGGAAAATGTATAATGGGTCTGTGTTGTGATTGAAATGGTTTAACATGTACACACACCATGCCACATGTGCATTTCCATGCTTTTTTTGTTTGATGGCATCATACATCATTAATCCCCAGGCATACATATCTGCATTGTGACAACGGCTGTGGTGTTGTGTTGTCAGATGCACAGCTTATTAGCAATTTGTCTGATATGTACAATACAAATACCATGTGACCTGGGCATGTGCCTTGCAGTCAGCTGTGTTGATGGGATGACAACTTTCTAATGCAGGTCTGGTGATGTGTGTCACTCCAGTGATATCTCAGGCAGTTCATTCTGATCAGCCCAGCAGCTCTTTTTGCGTACATGTTATGTTCATTTGACAAAAGACAGGTGTATCTGGGTTTTTGTTTTAGTGCCAGCAAGCTGGCATATGTGTCCTAGATGTATTACACACGACAGACCCCATAGTGACTTGATGTGTAGTTGCAGTGTTGCATGTTCTATGGACATTGGTATTGTATTTGGCTGACAGTTGTTCTCCATTCTTCCCAAATATGTCGTGCAGGGCACCGCCTCTACCAAGGCCTTTTTCAGACTTGGAGACCATGAGGGAACGTGATTGCATCCGACATTACAGATTCACTCAAGAGTTGATTCAGGACTTGACGGACATGCTGGAACCACATCTCCAACCAGGACACAGGTATCCGACTGCGCTGACACCAAAGCTGAAGGTGATGGCAGCCCTACATTTTTTTGCAACAGGTACATTTCAATTTGCCATTGCTGATGTGGGGGGTATGTTACAAACCATGCTCAGCCATGTACTACGTGATGTTTTAGCTGCGATGTTGGAGTACATTGATGAATTCATCAAATTCCCTACTCCTGAAGAGTTGACAGATGTCAAGGGTGAATTCTATGCTCTGGGAGGGATGCCACATGTCATTGGGTCCATTGATGGAACACATGTGGCTTTGGTGCCACCACAGGCTCAGGAGCAGGCCTACCACAACAGGAAACATTACCACTCAATAAATGCCCTGTTGTGTGTCTTGTTAACATGCTGATTGCACATGTTTGTGCACTTTTTCCAGGATCGTGCCTTGATGCATTCATCATGAGGTGTAGCAGGGTATCACAGATGTTGCTGCAGCTGTGCAACGATCGGGCATGTCTTGTTGGTGGATACACTCTGTTTGTCCTGTATGTCTTGTTTGTGTTTTGCTCTGAAGGCATTTCATTACACACTTATTTACATGATGTTTATATGTAGGAGACGCAGGATATCCCAACATGCCGTGGCTCATGACACCGCTCCGCAACCCAAGAACAGCTGCAGACCAGCGGTACAATAATGCACATGGACAGACCAGGCGAGTGATAGAGCGGACGTTTGGACTCCTGAAGATCCGATTCCGGTGCCTCTATAAGACTGGCGGATCCCTCCCATACACCCCGGTCAAGGAGTGTCACATCTTCATCGTGTGCTGCATGCTGCACAACAAGGCAGTTGAGAAGGCCGTGCCACTCATCCTGGATCCTGAGGAGCTGGAACATCCACCCATTGAGGAAGAAGGGCTTGGCCACGATAAAAGTGATGAGGAGGAGGAGGATGATATCCAGAGTCAGCTCATATACAACTTCTTCTCTTAATGGTGAGTCACTGGGAATTAGTCGGCAAGCTTGAGGCATAGAATGGCATGTGTTGCATACTGTGTTTCAAGCTGACTGTATGCAAAGTCACTTTGATGTATGTTCTGATGTATCACACAAGTGATGATGTAATGCCACACACATATGCGCAATGAGTGATCTTGGAATGTACATGTGTACTACGTTGTTAGTGTTTTTTACATGACCATGTCTGTAGGGAAATCTTTTGGACCTGACCCTTGTGTGCCTGTCATTCCCAGGTTGCTCTGCCTGTTGTCTGTTCGTGTCATCTTCGTCCTCCTGCTATTCCTCATGATGACTGCAGCATGTGCTGATTAAGCGTTCCATGCACGGACATGTGGAAAAGTTAGTTCGGGTAAGAAATACAAACAGGCTGTTTTGGGTTGGTATAGTTTGGGAATGTGTGGGAACTGTTTCTGTGCATGTTGTAGAACCATACATACATGTCTCATGAGCATGGATCAAATTGCATGTTGCACCACTCCCATGACAGGTCAGTCACCCTTCTTGACAGTCATCTGTTGGTGAATTTTGACTCTGGTGAATGCAATAATGTGTGTACACCTTTACCCTGACACATTTCGGAAAACACTGGTTGACATTGTGTGGGACATCACAACCACAGGCTCTGTGTGGAATTGCAGCCTCACTGTGAAGCAGGATGTCTCAGGCTCATCCCCTTAATCTTGTGGGCCAGTACAGTTTGATTTCCAAACAACCATGTTGTGAAGGTGTGGGCCAATGTATATCCCACATGTTCTCTCAACTGTCCTGTGAGTCTGTTTGTAGGGATGCATTGCCCCTTGTGTCCGTATGTCATGTCACTGTCACGTTGCTACATCAGTGCAGGTGGAGAACACTGCTTTGCAATCCTTCTCTGTAAGTTGAGCTTAACTTTCCATTCCCATGATGCCAGGAATGTTGCACTGATGACATCCCAACGTTGTGCTGTGGCAAATGTAAACACTTACGTGACACCAGTCGGGTGATGTTAATCCCAGGATTCTCTTGTACGCTACTGCATATACTGGTCATGGTAGGGGAGATTTAGTGGATTTGTCCCTCATTACTCCCTATTTGGTTTGGTCCCACCTGCTTTTCATGTTCGGCATTTTAAGGCACAGTTTTAATAGGCAATGTCTGTCTCTTGCTGGGCTTCCTTGTGTTTAGATATTTCCATTCCTCCTTGGATGAGCTTGTACCGGCTCTTGCGGGTGATGTGTAATTTACCCTCATGACTCTCAAGGATTCAAAGGGCTAACTACGGTTTGTTGGCTTTGTGTGAGTAGCACTGCTACACATTCAATCTAATGTAATTTGGAGCCTCATTCAGTTCAGTTCAGTTCATAGAAGTCTTTATTCGATTGATTCATCATAAAAGACATACATTACATAGTACACATGATATAAAAATTGATACAAAACAGAATAAAACCGTCTAAAACTACATTAAATTATTTATAAAGGCTTCATATGAACAAATATAAAAATGCAATAATCACAAAAGGGTACCACAATAGCACAAATTGATATAGACTGCCCAAAAGTTAATTAGCATAGGATTTTAATAAACACCTAAGATGCTTTTAATGAACCTGGTTCTTAAGATCCAGGCCCAACCTAAGTATTTTGCTACTCCTGTTACAATTAGTGGAGACAGATTTGTTTTTAATATTCTACTGGCATTGACAGCAGAGCGCGTTCCCAGGTTTCTACAGACCGGACTTAACCATTTGGCTCTAGGGGCAACATACAAGGGGCAGACAAACAAAAAGTGGTTTAGGCTTTCGCCTTGACCCGGACACTTTGGACAATGCCCAGTCCCACCGGGGCCCAATTTTTTGGTAAACTCCCTTAAAGGCAGTGAACCGCATCTAAATTAGTGGAATAATTTGCGGTCCAGGGGCTTTGTTATGGCATCCCAATATTTTTCAAGATTGGGTGCATCTTTAATTGCCACAAATACACTAGTAAGATTACCAGATCCCATTCTAGAGTGTCTGTTTTGCACAACCCATTCCCAATAGTGTAATTTCAAAACCTTTTTAGAGGGGAATGTTGCTGATGCGGGATCGACCCACAGTTCGCCATACCTCATAGAATTCAAAATGGTTCTTAGGTCCTTAAACCAGCCTATATTGCAAGAGCCCAGGCGATCTCTGACCTCCAAACAGGCTTTTGCATATAAATGGAGTTCCTGCGTTGTCCATAGGCGACGCCAAAATGCTAGTGGACGAAACCTGGCCTGGTCCTCCACAGGCTGGAACCCAAGGTCATACAGGAGTGGAATCATTGGTGTTGACTGCGGAAGACCCGTTACTAACCTAAGAAATTTATTTTGAGCCGTTCTCAGGGGATCCAGATTACTGAAGCCCCAAAGTTCAGCCTCATATAGAACAGAGGGAAGAACCTTAGAACCATATATCTTCACTAGAGGAGAGATTGGCCGGGTGTGTGAACCTTTATGCTCTTTATTCAAGGCTCCTCCGATCTGCCTATGCTTTAGGGCCATCATATCAACCTGGTGGGACCAATTAAGGTTCTCACTAAATGTAACTCCCAGATAAGTAAACAGCTTGGTTTGTTCTAAGGGGGTACCCCCCATAGAAACCCTTGCTGTAACCGGTTTGTTTCCTCTTAGGGCCATAAATTTGGTCTTGGACACATTCACCTCAAGCTCATGTTCGCTGCAAAACAATTCAAACCTCATTAGGGCCTGTTGAAGACCCTGTCGGGTCTGTGAGATTAAAAGAGTATCATCAGCGAACATGAGCAGGGGGATTTTCATTCCAGCTAGGGATGGGGTGTCGGTGGAGTGATTGACAAAATACTTGATGACCCCATTAATATATAAGGAGAAGAGGGTGGGAGCTAGTACGCTACCTTGCCTTACACCTTTGGCAACTGGAAACCTATCCGTTACCTCCCCTGGTTTGCCCCATCGTACTTATGCATAGGTGTGTGCGTGTAGATTCACAAGGAGGTGAACAAGAGAGGCTGGCATACCTAGTTCTGCTAAACATTTCCATAGCCCTGCCCTCGGAACAAGATCAAAAGCAGACCTTAAGTCCACGAAGGCCGCATAAAGGTTGCCTTTTCCTAAGAGGACCGTCTTCCAATATAGAAGAATGAAACGGAAGGCCTGGTCTAGGGTACTCACATGAGACCTAAAACCAGCTTGGAGCGGGGTTAAGATATTGTACTCATCCATCCAGTCCTGAATCCTGCCAAGAACAAGACGGGCTATGATTTTTTGCACCGCGTCAATAAGGCTGATCGGCCTGTAGTTGGAGGGCACAGACCGATCATCTTTCTTGTATATTGGTAGGATTTCAGCCCCTGCCCAGGATTCAGGAACCCTTGCACCAGTGGCCAAGGCATTAATCAGTTGAACAAGATAGGGAACCCATAGGTCCTGGTCTTGTAGAAAAAGGTCAGCTGGAATGCAGTCGGGGCCGGGTGCCTTACCCCTTGGTATAGATAGCAGAACAGTTTTAACTTCTCCACTTGTAAACTCTAGTGGATCAACCAACACAGGACGGAATATATAATCCTGTGCACTAATAAGGCACCTGAATTGTTCCTCAAAGTATTGTACCCATTGTTGTTGACCCACCGAAGCTGGGCTCGGGCGATCTTCCTGGGAAGAACCCCATTTTAGTAGGTTCCAAAACCGTTGTAGATTCCTAGAACTGCATGCTTCTGACAGCATAACCCACCGTTCTTCATCCCAATTGGCCTTAGCTGTATGTTTATCATTATTAAATGCCTTCCTACAGGACCTGATTAAGATATGATTCTTAAGCTTTAATGCTTTAAACAGGTCACCATGGGTCCGACGGCACTCATCATCGAACCAGTTGGTAGTTTTCATTTTCCCCCTGTTACCCTTTTTAGATATAGTCTTTATAAACAGTTTTTTTAGTGCTGTGAAGAGACTGGAGTGAATATCGGTAATGGCGGCATTAATGCCCTCCCGGGTATCATATTTTAAAAAATTTTCCAATGAGTTAGAGACCTGAGATCTAATCATTTTGCGCGCATCAACATCTACAGAGATTTTTTGCCAGCGAACCCTTCTCAAGTCATTGGTGAGTGTAATTTCGTCCCAAACTACGTTTGTCATACTTTTCACTGGCCCAGAAAAGCTGAAATCCCTCAGTTCGGCCACCATCGGATCGTGATCGCTTTCCGGACGGGACATAACCTCCATATCATCTACAACAGCCCACAACCTGACATCCAATAAAATATTATCAATTCGGCCGCTAGATCTCCCATTACAAAAGGTATGTCTGCCCGACTTGTCAGAACGCACTCTACCGTTAAGAGCACGCAGACCCTGATCCAGACACAGTCCTTTAATAAAAATAGCCGCTTGTGACCATTTTCTGATCGGGACTAACTCAAGTTGTGGAATCCCCCAGACCAGGTCTTCTGTCTCTGTGATTAAACCGTCATCCACACTCAGTGGTTCAAAACAGGTATTAAAATCTCCCATGACAATCTTGTGTCCTTCTACCGATGCACCACTTAAAAAGTCGTCCAAAAGGAGGAGTGTTGGGGAGACCCTTCCACCCTGAATGCCCCTAACGTAAGTATTAATCAATAAAATATTCAGTCCACTATTGGATTTAATGCTTACTATTAATATGTCGGGACTATCAATAGGAATTTCCTCAGCTAGTACACCTTCATACTGTCGCACCCAGATGGTCAAGCGACCCATGGCTCGTCCTCTATGGCCTTTGGTTGCAGTTTTGCTAAAGTTCAAGTAACCAGTAAGGAACATTGGTGAAAGTGCCCAGGTTTCTTGGAAGGACCATACGTCTACTAACTCGATAAAAACCACCCAGTCCGGGATACACATGCGTGACTCGAGACCAGCTTTGTTCCAGCATCCAAACTTAAAACCACATGGACCTACTGAAACACTAGATGTGACTTTAGGAGAGGAATAGCCTACATTGTGTGGCAGGGGGGCTTCATATTCAGAAACAACATCACTCCTTATATCAATAGTACAAACGGACCTTCCCTGATTGCCAGACCCCAATACAACATCCTCTGCATTTAAATCAACTTGTGGTGCCAGGTCTAAATCTGATATCATGTCCCCGGTCCCACTCAAAAAAACAGGACATCCTTCAGCCATTGGAGTTAGCTGGCCCCGTACGTCTTCAATATAACATAATGCATTAACTGGGGCTACATTGGTACCCATACAATCTTTATTAACCTTGGAAACAAGAGGTAGGATGGATGGTCAATCATTATATTCCAACCCCGAAAGTAGTTCGTAGAGATTGCTCAACGGGATGTTCCAGTACGCATTCGGTTGGGTGTGGTTACCTGGATTGTTTGGGTAGGGATGCAGACTGTGGGGCTGGCGAGAAAATTGGAAAGTTGGTATTGGGGGTATTCTAAAAGGCAAGAATTGGGGTTAACCCAATTTGAAGCATGTATGAAATTATTATAGCTAGATTGAACCTGAGGTCTATACCATGCCTCCAGGTTAATCGGTGGACCTTGGAAGCTAGGGGTGGGGATAGTCCTTTTCAGAGAGTAGGGTACTTTTTTGGAACGAGGTTGAACATGTGGTTTAATCAAACTCTCTGGGTAAAAATAACCTAGATTCCGTGTGGAGATGCCTCCCGCATTGTTTCCCGGGTACCAGTCACTAATATGGGAAACAACTCTATGATCCCTTAAATTTATGATCATGATGTCTCCCTCTATGTCCTTGGGACGAAGACCCACCCATTCACATCTTCTGACTGATATAATGTCCCCATTTAAATGTGCAGGAAGAGGCCTATTAGTTTTCAGCCAGAAGATAACTTTATTTTTCAGATTAGCATTATTTTCCAAAGTTCCTTTTGAAATTGGAGGCACACCCGTCAAAACAATGAAAAAATTTGCTGAGTCTGGGGGGAGATTTACTATGTTCTTACGATTTACAAATTGACTATTAGTGGTGCTATTAGGTTTAGGATCCCCTTGCTTATCAGATGGCTATTTTCCCAATGTAGTTGACTTATTTGTATCTAAAAGTGGCTTATCCTTAACAAAGGTAGTGGAGCTGGAGGGTTTGGTTGTCTTTTGGGAAGCAATAGATTTAGTGTTACAAGTGAAATTGCAGTTTTTCTTATGGGGGTTATTAGGACCAGCTATATTAGAACCAGCTTTTGGTAAAGAGATAGGCTGGGTAATGGTGATCTTAGGGGGAGATGTTACGGCTGTAGCCAGAATACAATCAATTTTTTCTCCCAAAATCCAAACCTGTTCCAACAAGGGGAGCATATAAGATTTAAGGAGTTTCTCGAATATATCGATGCACTCCTTATTGAGCCCAGTAATACTATCTTTAGGAGGAGTTACACATTGTGGAGTATCTACGGGAACCTCAAACACGGGAGGAACCGTGGGACCAGTTGTAGGGGTGGCTGTAGACAGAGTAGATACCTGATTATTAGTGCCTTTTCTTTTGGCACCACCCTTTTTTCTCTTTTTCCTTGGAGGGGAACACCCGGCCCTTTTAGGGTTCCTAACCTTAGATCCAGTCTCATTATTTGTATGTGGCAGAATTTTATCGCATGGACCGGCACTATCTAAGGAACGATTGGTAAGTGTTGAGTGCAGGTTGGGCGTTATAGTTTGGGCAACAGGAGAGTTAAGATCAATAAGACTAATAGAGGCGATAGGATGACTACTTGTATTACCCTCGCTATTAAATGCAGAGTGAGTGAGTGAAGTATTCGGTGCCCGAAAGATACTAGGAAGTTGGTCATTACTAAATATATCTGCTTCACCAGCCACCCTCCCAGTACTGGCAATATCTTGTAAAGTGTTTAAAGCTGGTTGAATGGAGAGTGGTTTGTTTTTCAGATGTTCTATAGAGCGACGGCGCTCCGCTTGTTTCTCAGCTAATAAAAACTCTTTATCGATTTCCTTATTCGCCTTCTCAAAGTATTTATCGAGAGGCCCAAGGAACGATACACCAACACAAGGGGGGAGTGAGTTAGACATTACGGGGGCGTGTCGATCAGGGAGAGCAGCCCAGGTGTTGCTGATTGGGCTCGCAGGGACTCTTGGACAGTGGAGTCCCTGCTTTTGCTCGCAGCCCCGATCCAATCACGCACGCTGTTGACAAGAGCAGCCCCTCCGCTTTCAAAGCTCCCACGAAGTCCGGTGCGCTGCGGGACCCGCGCAGCAGGTCCGGCGAGTTGCTGCCTCAAACAAGGGTTATAGGCTCCACAAAACCTGTCCACACACTAGGAGCATTACAGTACCAGCAGAGTCCCCATTCATACTCTGTGACTTAGTTGTTGACCGCATGGATCTAATTGCATTGAAGCAGCCTGGTGTGCGTTACACACCCTTCAGTTAGGTGACTTACTCTGCTACCTTTTATGTGTCCGTGTTCAATCCTCAGATCTAATATCATTTCAGAATATGTGATCCCAAATAAGATACAGTGGCTGTGGTTAAACTTCACAGGTGTAACTGTTACAGTGTAGGTAATGAGGTATTTGGTGATTCATTGACAAGAAGTGTTGAATACTTATGCTTGTTTATCTTTGTTTCAAATCTCCCTCCCTGCTGTTCCCATCCTCTTCTTCCCTTGCCTGATTACCCTTTGGAGTCTGTCATTTATACTCAGACCAAGGGGCTATCTGGAGATGGACCCCTTTCATCATCGTACTACTCTGAGGATCAAAGGTACCGACAGTCCCTGGCAGTCGTGTGGAGATAGTTTCACCAGCATTACAGGTGACATCATTGCATGACTGTTATTTTCTTCAGAGCAATGCCACTGGGCATATACATTGGCTAAAGCAGCATGGCATCAAAACAAACATGATCCATTTGTGTAGTAAATGTGTTCCCAACAGTATATTGTGCCTCATTGCTGTTGCCGCAGATCTCTTGCCAGTCTGCATGCGTCATCTATGGCATATTTTACAATGATTGTGCATATGTGGTTATGTGTACTGTGGCAACATGCATGCTGTTTGTAATGTCATATTGTGCATGACGTACATGGTTGTGTATGTATTGTTTTAGCTTGATAACCACAATGGGCACGGAACACCTGCTGACGCTGTATGTCCTGTGCCCCGCTTGGCCATTTGGTGCCAGATCCTGTGCCCGTCATATTTGGGGATTGTCTACCCATTTTCGAGCAGTGACCCATGAGTAACCAGACACACCTTCCTTTCCATACACATGTTACATGATGCCTTGCATAAATCCATCTTTTTGTGTGCTTGTTTTGCATGGTGTCTCACCCCTTCTGCCGTCATGTGTTCACTCATTCGTGCTTCTGCCTCACCAGCGACACCGCAACACCGAGTGCCCTGATTCTGCAACACACACACCTCCAAGATGCTCATCCATCCATCCATCAATCCATTCTTAAGGCAGGCCGCAGGTTGTCAGTGCCACTGTTGCACCACCTCCATGCCAAAGGCAGGACCCTCACCGCCTGCAACGTGCACAGTGCTAGACCCTCTGGTCATTCCATGACACAGGTAACACAACAGAGTCATGCTCCTGCCACCCTCCACACAGTGAACACCAGACAATCAACCACCCTTTAGCTCAAAGATGATAGCTTTGCAGGCTGTGTGTGCAACTCATACTGCCAACACTGCGCTGCCCCATATAACAGTGCATGTCCATACAACCAGGTCATGTGCCTCGTACTGCGCACATGGTACTTCCACCAGTACACCATTGGACTCTGTTACCTCATCAACACAACTGCAACACACATCGCCTTCATTACAGTAACCTGGTTGTACGCAACATCAGCACACTACTTATACATTGCCATCACAGACGGATTCTAGATCCCCTGCAGGGACCAACACCAAAAATCCAGGAGTATGATTAGCAATACTTTATGAGGTACACCCTCAGAGTCACATACAACACCAAGGACACACTCCGCATTGTCAAACATATGCACTTCATGTTTCACAACAACACCCTGACCAGCCTCAGTGTAACTAACATCTACAGAGCTCCAAGCCTACAAACACAATTCTGTTAAGCCATCTACAAATATATTAATATGCAATTATTGGGCGCACATTTAACACAACGGGGTGTTCCAGCGCTGTAGTGCACCGAAATGGAGGTAGCATACGGAGGAGCAAGTAATGAAGCAGGCAAAATGACCACGTTTCAAGGGGTTGGAAAGACTCACATTCGGACAGGATTATACGCAGCGGAAGAGGTGGCTTAGTCCAACATTTGCTGGTTCCTACCTGTAAGGTTTCATCTCCTGAGCTTTGTTTGTCAAACCAAGGACCAATGAGCAAGTGATTCTCATTGGAACGTAAAGATCGTGATTGGCAATAGGGACAGAGGCTCATCCTTAGGTAGACCGGCCCACGGCCTTGTCCTGCCCTGAAGGCGCTTGTCACCGCATCGAAATCTTGTGGTGTAGCCATGGTCAGCCAATGGACTAGTCGAAGAAACAGGAAAATATGTTGTAAAACTGAGACTACACATGTCAGGCGGTCAGCTGCATTTTTGAGCATCTGCAGTATACGTAGCAAGCCTAATGTGAGACAAACGGATGGGTATTTTGCGTAGTCAAAATGAGAGGTGATCAATGCGCGAACCACCGTTTTCTGGGGTACATTTTGCAGATAGCTAATAGATCTGTAGATGATTACAATTTAGCCTACAGAAGCGGCACCCGCCTCTTGTACCTGTGTGGGAAGGGTTAGCTGATTGTCACATCTGACTCACAGATCCCTGACCAAGTCCTTGTGTGCCGGAGCAATGCACAGTTACTCTGGCCACCAGCGTTGAGAAGAGAGGGCAAAAGGTTGGTTTAGGAGTATAGGACCTAGGTGTTATGTGGATGAAGTTTCAAGAAAATGTGTTCCATCCAGGTCGCAATTTTAAGACCATTTTGAAGAGGGTCAAAATTTGCTGCTCAGACAGAATTTTAGGTGATTAGAAGCTGAAGATCATCAGCATATGATATTATTTTTACTGCAGACATTGCAATCGATTCAGCCAGCGGGGTTAAGTAAATTTTACAATTCAGCAGTCTCAGAGCAGAGCCCTGCGGCACGCCCCACTTCAGTGGTCTGACTGGGGAGAAGAACGATTAGGTGCAGATCTGCTGTGTGTGGTCAGATAGTTAAGACAATATCCAGTTCAGCACTGAGGCGCCCACACCTATGGTCTTCATGTGGTTCAGAAGTATGGGATGGTTGACGGTGTCAAAAGATGTATACATGTCTAACAGCACCAACGCTGCCTTGGAACCTCCGTAAACCTCCCAGCGTATTGAGTCTGCCATTTCTATGCGGCCCAGCTGCGTACTATAGCCGGTATGGAAGCTGGAATGCGAGTTGTGAAGGAGGCTATTATCTTCAACAAAGGGCATCAGTTGCTGCCAGGAACATTTCACTGGATTCTTGGCTGAAAAAGATAAATGGAGTTCGGTGTATGATGGGAAGGATATTCAGGATCTGTGTTGCCTTTACTTAAGATGGGCAGGAGGAACGTGTGTCTACTCGCATCCGGATTAGAGACCAATGTGAGCTAAAGGTTCCTAATGGTGTTTAAATGGTGAATGTGAAGCTTAGCAAGGATGTTGTATTTCTTGGTGGGCAAGGGGTCAGTAGGGAAAGTGGATTAACACATCTGCTAATCGAGCAGAGAGGCTTCCCCAAAAATTGTGTCAAAATCTGAGACTACTGAGCTGGGACACTACTTTATTGATTGCTCCTCAGACATTGGAGTACTACATCAGCACGCAGGCCTGCACCTACACAGAATAAATGGGTCAGGGGTAGAGCAACTCCTGGCTGGGGGACAAACACCATCTTGCATTGGTGCATAAACGTTTGCATCCAGTTCTCCAAGTCAACACCATCACTACCTCATGCTGCTAGTCCCTCCACATGCTGTAAATTATCTTCAGATGTATCCAGTCCTAGTCAAGACAGACAGCCACCCAGGTCCACAACACCAGCCGGCTCAACTACGGCAACAACCTCTACACAGGAACAAGAGCCAGACTCCAGGAGTACTTGTGCACATCCAGGGTGCATGCGCACACCTCATCCTCAAAATACCCTGCCACAGCCACATGACCGTCCACCTGGGATAACTAAAATAGTCCCACTGTCAACTGCAGGATCACCTACATACTCCTCAGCCACACTCAGTAGGCACTCCACAACCACAGCCCAAAAAACAAATATGGATGTCTCCCATCCAATAACCCATTGCACAAAGTCCGTCCAGCCACCCTTGCCCTGGGCAACATTGATCACATCCACAGTACAAGTGCATGCGGGTGATAGTTCTCTCACCTCAACAAACAGACCTGGTACTCCCTCCCTGGACACCTACACATTACCCACAACCTCTACACCTTCATGAGACTGTTCCGTAACTGTCTGTCAGAGCAGTATGGCAAGCCACCCCCCCGAGCAGATAGTAACCATCATGGGTGAGTATTGCCCTCCATGTATGTAGTTGATGATACATTGTGACCTATGTGTGTCCTCAACAAGACTCAGATCCCAGTGTATGGATGGCTTGAGCTTGTTCCACACTCTGGCATACTTTGACATATCCCCACATGTATGTTGTTGACTCTTGGAAAAAGACTACCACATCAAAACGTATTGTGTTTGTTATATTTATTTATCCATCTTGTTTGTGAAATGTGAGTAGGTGGTAGGTGCTGTACAAAAATGCTGGGAATCCAAAGTTCACAGAGGGAGATGTGATGCTTTGCAGTTTGAGTCAACTGAGTCCAGACCACAGTGCTTGGCATCATTGGTGACCCTGCGACCAGCAAGTCCATGTGGGAGAGTCAGACAGTCAATAAGGTGATGCTGTTGCACACAAAGGCAAGATGTCAGACCAGGTGACCTGGGAGATGCGCATGGCCCACTGCCTCTCAACGTCTTCTCCGTGGACGACCCACCTTCCTTGGGGGACCCTCATATGCAGGTCTTGACGATTTCTGGGATGCTCCGTCGGACAATTACGCCTCCTCCTCCCTCCCTGTGCCAACTCTTTGCCTTGATGTTTCTGGCCTGGTGACACAGGGAGGGTGCTGCATGTTGTCAGCAATCCGACGGAGTGAATTGCTTATGTCCCTCTGCACCGCCAAGAGCTCAGCCAGTCTTGACTCCATCCGTCCTTGGTGTCGTCGTTGACTGGCGTGTTGCTCGGCCTGCTGGTTTTTTAATTCGTGGAGGGCCCCCACTCCCTGGCTGAACTCCCTCGTGTCCCGCTGGTATACCTCCATGATGTTTCTGAGTTCAGATATACCAGAGCCTGCAGCTTGCTGGTCAGGTTCTCGCCTCCGCCTTGTGCCATCCCACCACCCCTGCCCACACGAGCCTGGCCTGCTGTCATGGGCACATCGGGTCGACGGAGCCCCTGAGAGTTGACAGTGGTGGTGTTGTCTGCCACCTCCTGGGTGCCCAGCGAACCTTGTCCCTCATTGTCAGACTGGCTCAGTTGTGGATTGTGGGCAGGGCTACGAGCTGTCTGCTGGGATGTGGCAGGAATGGGTGTGGTGGTTGGCGTCGATGTCCCTGATCCAGCTGCTGCACGGGTTTGTGATCCAGAGGTTCTAGGTTGGTCGGGGTCATCCATGGAGTAGTGAGAGGCGTAGCTGTTGGTGGGATCAGGATCCTGCATAGCCTGGGACTGTGATCCATCTCCTCCCTGGTTGGGGGTAGGTTCCGCACATTGCCCTGCAGGTGTGAGAGTCAAAGGACGTTAATGCCATTTCAAGCAACATCCAATTTTCATATACATTGTCGTTGTCACTGTTCGACCTGCTTAGGATTTTTCTCAATGTTCACTTGTGGATGGGTATTTTGTGGGGTCAGATAGATCTGTGCTCGAGAGTCATTGACATGTGAGGGTCTATTTACAATGACTGGCACAGCCAGGCATATCAGCAGGGATTTGGCTGTCATAGAGCACCACAGCTATGCCTACATGGATGCAACACCTTTACACTGTGGATCACCATGGTGGAAAATCATAACAGCTGCGTCCCGCATCTGTGCCATGGAAGTGGCACATTGCTGGAGTTGTGTCGCTGGCGCTACGCAGATACCATAATGCTCTGCGTGGCTCTATCTGCACAATGCTGTGTCAGTCCTTACGTCTGCTTCAAGCATGCACAGGCTTTTAAGGCAGCATGTGCATAAAAGTGACTGAGTGAAATGTTTAAGATTTGACTTAGCCACTTTTGTGAGGTTTTGCTGTGCCGTGACGGGCAGCCATCCCCCACCAACCCACAACCAGTACACCAACTTCTAGCGCAGGGCTTTAGAATGTGGCACATGTCCCAGATGCATCACCTTGTTAATTCCCAGCACCAAGGCGCAAATTCTGTCCGTCCGTTGCCTCACAAAGGTGCCGCTACGGCGTTGTGATATAAGCGCAAGGAACTTGTGAATCGGCACAGTGCATTTTTTGCTTGGATGCTTCATGAGATCTGTATTTGTTGTGTTTCATGACAATTGGGACAGTGGGCCTCTCCATTGCCTGTCCCAGGTGGCTATGTTTAGTTAAAGGGTGTGTGTGACAGGCCGTGCTTGTAGTTTGAGTCTGATTTGCAACTGGGCAACACTTATGGTGTGGCTGTCCCTCCATGAAGCATGCTGCCATGACAGTGGTTGTGAGTTCCTGTGCAAGATATCTGACCTTGTTGTCGTGGTGTTAGTGTTTGCACTGGTCACACGAGGGCCTTGTGCTGCCTACACCAGGGCCCAGTGTCAGCTATCTTGTCAGTACATTCACACACCATGTACATTAAGCATGGTGCATGGGTGTGTACCTGGGCCATATGGGATGACTGCAATTGGGCATGGGGGTCCACAGCATTGCTGGTAGGGGTGGCCACATTGTTAGGTTCTTCAACATCCCCCTTGCACCCTCCTACCCTCCCCCTTGTACCCTCTGGTCCTACCCCTTGCAACCTTCTGGACCTACCCCTTGCACCCACCCCATACTGTTGGCCACTGCTAGGAGTCATATCCACCCACCCCTCTTAGGTCTGGGCACTGCTGGGACTCCTCTGCACCCACCCCTCTTATGTATGGGCACTACTGTGACTCATATCCACCCGCCCCTCATATGTCTTACAACTGCTGGGAGTCATATCCACCCACCTCTCATATGTCTGGGCACGGTTGGGAGTCCTCTGCATCCACCTCTCTTATGTCTGGGCACTTCTGGGACTCCTCTGCACCCACGCCTCATATGTGTGGGCACTGCTGGGAGTCATATCCACCCACCCCTCATATGTCTAGGTGCTGCTGGGAGTCATATCCACCCACCCCTCTTATGTCTGGGCACTGCCGGGACTCCTCTGCACCCACCCCTCTTATGTCTGGGCACTGCTGGAACTCCTCTGCAACCATCCCTTTTATGTCTGGGCACTGCTGGGACTCCCCTGCACCCACCCCTCTTATGTCTGGGCTCTGCTGGGACTCCTCTGCACTCATCCCTTGTTGGACTTGGCCCTTCTGGCAGGTTCAACCCTAAACTTTTTCCTTTTTGAATGTGAATTGGTGGTAGCGATTTTTGGTTTCTGCGCACTTTCACTGTCCCAGTGAAAAGTGCGTGCGCACTCTGAGTGCGTGGAGTAAGGTTGGCCTGCCCTCTTCCAGGAACATATCTGAGGCGGGCTGCTGCTGGGCACCAGGAGGACCGCCACTTGGACTGCCTCCCTGCCTGGAGACCCAGAGAGCTGGCTGTGGGCCCAGCCTTGCCCCCTGCCTACCTAAAGAACTTTGCTGGATCTGGATCTTGCCCTTCAGCGCTTGGGAGCGCTGTGATTCTCTGCCTAGCGCTCGGAGTGCTTTATTTCTATTTTGGACCTTTTTGCTGGACTTACTGTCCTCTAAGCGCCTGGAAGAGCTTTATCTTGCTATAGCGCTTGGGAACGCTATATTCACCCCTCAAAGCGCCTGGAAGCGCCTTATTTTGTCTTTAGCACTTGGGAGCGCGTTCCTCACTTTGGCCGGTGCCCACCCGGCATATTTTACCCCATGTCTGAGAAGAAAATCACCTCTGCCCGCCCGGCGAAAACAGGAAGCGGACGGGAGCCCACCCCCGCGCTACTGTGCTCCGAGGAGGAGTGTAGCCCTCATTTCCCGGGGCTCCCCTAGTGAGGATAGAGCCCCTGCAGCCCAGGAGAGAGAGCCCGAATTGCCGGGAAGCTGCAGTGCATGGCCGCCCTGTGATTGGCCCCAGTCTCATCGCGTCATCGCCAAGCCCTGCAGCCATTGGTCGGGCCGCGGGGGCTTCCCCCAGATCGGAGGACGTCAACAAAGGCTGGGGGAAGCAGGAAGCGATGCTGGCTCCCCCCGCGAAGCTCTCCCCAGAGTGAGGGAGCCCCGCCGCCGTCCTAGGAGCAGAGCCCCATGGAGGAGGTGGAGAGGAGCCGGTAGCCAGACGAAGAGTCCCCAGAGAGAGCCCCTAGGTGCGGAAGCTCTCGTGCCACCCCCACCAGCCAGCCCCTGGTTTAGAAGTTCCTAACAGATACCGGTGAGTGCGGGGGCAGCTTTCTTTTGGCATAAGAGCGTCCCCGGTTGGCAGCGGGCCGCTCCACAAGTAACCGGGGCATTCCTTTACTAACAAGCCCACGAGGGCTCCGGGGGCACATCGCTGCAGAGAGCCCACGAGGCTTCTGTGGGGGCATGGGTTTCTTGAGAGCCCCCAAGGCTCATGGGGGCATAGTTCTTTTGGCCACCGAGCTTGCGAGGCTCACAGGTGGTTCTTGGCCCTTGGTTGTTTCTAGAGCCCCAGAAGAGAGCCAGGAGGCACGCTGGTGCCAGGCTCAGTTCTTACAGCTGCCCAGCACTTAGTGGGCAGCTGCTGCGTTTAGGCCCCTGACATTTGGGACAGTCACTGTTTGTGGTGACTAATGTGATTTCTGCGCAATTGTTTTCTCCTGCACCTCTGAATGTGCTTTGATGCGTCATGTGCCTTGTTCTTACACCGCTGAATGTATGTTTATGCATCATGTGTTTTCCTTTCCTGCAACTCTGAATGTTTTTATGCATCATGTGTAATGTGCCTATACCCCTAAATGTATGGTGATACTTAGGTGGTTGTTTTTCTCTTAGTACAGGTGTTGCTAGTGAGGTCCTGGTTCCCTGCGTGACCTTTTCCTAAGGTGGTTAGGGTTGCGTAGGTGGTACTTACCCGTTACCAGTGATTACTGGTTGTGTGCTCTATTTTCTAATTTGTGCTACAGTGATTTCATATTCTATGGTCTAAGTGCTAGTTCTAAAAGTGCCTATTTCTGACAGTGGTCCATGTGGCCCTGCCTTGTACATATCCCCTGTAAATTCTGCCCGTGCCTGTTGGCATATTGTAAAGTGTGTGTTTTCATCTAATGTGTTTTGGTATGATACAAAGGCTATTTTTACATATAACCTTGTGTGGAGTTTCTTTTGTGGTGGGCCTTGGGTGTTGTTGCTGGATGCGTGGGCAAACACTTAACCTACATAGCCTCCAAGTTTAGCCTTACTGCTCGCGTCACGTTACCTAGAGGGTGAGCAGGGGTTATCTTTGGTGAGTAACTCCCTTGCCCTGACTTAGAGTGGTGGTCTCTGACTGACTTTGGTGCAAGCCTTGGTCAGCCAGAGATCCCATTTCTAACAACCCTCATATGTCTGGGAACTGCTGGGAGTCATAACCACCCACCCCTCATATGTCTGGGCACTGCTGGGAGTCATATCCACCCACCCCACATATGTCTGGGCACTGCTGGGACTCCTCTGTACCCACCCTCTTATGTCTGGGCACTGCTGGGACTCCTCTGGATCTCCCCCTCTTATGTCCGGGCACTGCTGGGACTCCTCTGCACCCACCCCTCTTATGTCTGGGCACTGCAGGGACTCCCCCATGTGACATGAGTTGTTTGTTTACTCACCAGACTCCAAGACTCCTTCAATTCCATGTACTGCCACCGGTGGTAGCAGGGCCATAACCTTCTCCTCCTAGGGATGGTACTGTACTGGTCTGCGGGGACCACCACCTCCAGTGTACTGGCTCTGGACGTAGTCCTCATCCATCTTCTGCTTCACCATCCTCTGCAGATCGTACCACCTGTTCTGGCAATCCCTCCTGGTGCACCTGATGGGTGCAACAGCATTTACCCTATTGACGATCCTCTCCCACAGTTGTGTTTTGTCAGCTATGCTGGTCTGTCTGACCAATGCGCCAAACAGCTGTGGCTATACTCTGATGACTTCATCTGCAAGGATCTCCATCTCCTGGTTTGTGAACTTTGGATTCTTTGGTGCAGACATGTTGTGGGGTGAATGTGATTGGGGGGTGATGGTGTGTATGGATGGGGGGTGTGGGTCTGAATGTGAAGGGGGTGTGTGGGTCTGAATATGATTGGGGTATGTGTGAAGGTGGATGTGTGCAGTTGTTGGTGTGTTTTCAGTCTCTGTAGGTAAATGGGTATGTTGCAAAGGATGCTGGTTTGTGGGTGTGAGCCCTTTTAGTATGAATTTGGTCCATTTGTGGGTGTGGCTTAGTTAGAATTTTTGGTGGGTGTGTTATAAGGGGTGGGTGTGAGTTGGGCCCTCTGTTTGCCAGTCTGGATCTGGCCAGGACATTGCTTTGCAGTGGTTTGTACACAGGAGACATGTTTTGTGGTGTTGTGCGACTCATTTGCACCCTCCTTGTGTTGTTTTAGGGGTTTGCGTGCGGTTTGTTGAGGGGGGTTCGTTTCGTAATTTATTGTGTAGCTTTCTCATACGCAATGTTTTTACAGGGTACGCGCGTGCTTCGTTGAGGGGGGTTCGTTTCGTAATTTATTGTGTAGCTCTATCATACACAGTGTTTTTACGGGGTACGCTTGCGCGTCATTGAGGGGGGTTCATTTCGTAATTTATTGTGTTTCTCTGTCATACGTGACGTTTTTACGGGGTACGCGTGCACGTCGTTGAGGGGGGTTCGTTTTGTAATTTATTGTGTATCTCTGTCATACGCGACGTTTTTACTGGGTATGCGTGCGCTTCGTTAAGGGGGGGTTTGTTTCATATTTGATTGTGCCGCTCGCTCATACGCGATGTTTTCCGTACAAATCGCAGTTCATACGCGATGACCTTTTCCCATACGAATCGCGTTCTTGGTCCCCGGTCCAGCTCGTACTTGGCGGGTCGTACAGCATGTTTACAAACCGTACGGTTCACTAGCCGAGTCCATATCGTACGGTGCTCCGCTTGTTTTTCGTACAGTTCGTAAACATTCATACGTATTTTTGGGTAACAAATCGTACTACGCAATTCAGACAGCTTTGTACGATTTGTATGGAAACGGCTACGAATATAAATCGTAGGACAGTTTTCTTTCCCAAATCGGAATCGAGCCCATAGTGTCACACTAGGTACGCCATTCCCTCATTTTTTTTTGTCTCAAAAGTGTATCTAAATAACTTTAAACAGTATATGAGAGCAAGCGATAATCTAAAATATTTCAAACATTTATATATTTCTAACTGTAATAAACCTATAGTATGATAAATATATTTTGTCAAAATCACGTCGGGTGCGGCCTCCTCGTGCGCTCGGAGCTTGATTGCCATGTGACCTTGAAAAAAAGCATTTGATTGCTTCATAACAGTTCCTATTATAGCAGTTGGACGATCCCACCCATTTTACTCATTCTCTCGACAGTGTTTGATGAGAGACACCTCTTCAGCTTAGAGAGATTTTTTGAAAAGTTTTTTTGCTGAGTACACATATCTTATACTACACACAACATGCATCGATCATCTTGATCAATATTCATGGTCTGTACATTAGCCTTCCACGTGTGATTGCCATGCATCTCAAACGTTCCATCAAAAAACAAATATGTGTTACACGATGCCCCTTGTTTGTGTGTGTGCACATTATTGTGCTCCCTTTCGGCCTGGGTATCATGGCTCTAAGAAGTATCAGGAGCCACGGGCAGAGTACACATCATAGAACACATGTGGCAAACAGTAAATAACAAGGTGTAGATTTATTTTGCTGTACGCTCTGTTGACAGGCTTTACCAATATACTAGTGTGTTATATGTGAGACTTTCAGATTCACATTTGACATGTATTTCCTGACTGTAATGAGTGTTATCACTGTGTATGACGTAGCCTCACTGCTGATCCTCCCTCCATCTGACCACATTCACATGTGTACACTTCGAGAGAGCAACACTTTCAATAATACTGCACACCATTGACATGCGTGTCTGCGCATATCCACAACCTTGACAACGATATGTGATTTTCACTATTCAATCTTTTCAAACACCATCTCATTGACGATAGTTGCCGCCCTCCAGACACATGCTACACTAATGTAAATTGCACACTCTGCGAGGTCAAAACTACAAAAGAAACACACATAAGTACTGCTCTGTCTCATTTTAAAGACCTGCTCGACTGTACTGTAGGTCCGAGGGGGTGGGGTGCATCATCCTGAGTGCGCACATGCGAAAAAGTAATGTTTCTGCGCGTAATGATGTGATCTCTGACCTCATTCAGTCACATCTGTCTCATTTTAAGGACCTGCTGTACCATACTGTAGGCCTGAGCCTGCAGGCAGCGCTACTCTACAGACACAAGGCTTTGGCTTTTAGGGCACTGTAGTGAGCGCGTTACTAAGTGTACATGCACACGCCTTCCGCCACTGCATTACACTCATATATTCACACATTATGCTTCTAGCATGCGCTGTTCCTTTCTATATGAACCTTTATGTAACGTATTATTATTTAACCTTCTGAATTCTCGAGCACTCCAACTCCTCTTTGAACCACGATTACCACTAACAGTTCGTAGATCGTACTTCAAAAACGAAGGATGCACTCAAGTCCTGTTTTCTATCAAGCTTGAAATAAACCTTCATTTACCTCCAGACCTTTCCACGATTAAATTATTTCTAGCTTTTCAGACATTCAATTGATTGGCTCAAGAAGGGCAGAGCGGGAGCTCACCCCGCAATGATGCCCTGGGCATTCTGACGCCTTCCATCAAGACACCGTCCCCGACCGGAGACCTGGTCTCCTACCATACAAATGTACCCCGGACTCGGAGCTTGCATCAACATGTCGTGGGACACACCGTTGGTGGCAGGTGAGCAGTTAAGCCTCGGTGTGTAGGACTACAATTGAGCACAGTGCAGGGGAAGGGGCTGAGGTGCAGCACCCTGGGTGCACAGGTGCAGGCAAGCGATTTTCCTGTAGCTAATAATGTAGGACCATATTATCAAAGAACGGAGATAACATTATTGCCTCTTTAGCGGCAGGAAACTGCTGCTAAAGCGGTGACAATGGGCTTGATAATATGCCCTTTTGAATTTCCATAGAAGCCCTGGTTCACACCAGTACCTGGGCTTCTATGGGAATTCACAAGGGCATATTATCAACCCCTTTCACCGCTCCTTGATAATATGACCCCTAATCTCTGGCCGCATGTGTTTCATTTTAGGGACTTGCTGAATCACATTCTTTCTCGCTTACCCCAGCATCCTAGACAAACGGGTGATGGGAGGGTAAACACTAAGGGCTGGGTGCCGTAGACCGATGCTCTGTCTACTCCTCCCTCATTTCTTTTGACTCTCCCTCCCCTTCTGCCTTCCACCCACTCCCCCTCCCTCCCATTCTCACTATTGTCCTTTCATTCGGACTATCTTTCTCTATCTATTCCACATTGCACACATACTTAAGTTTCATTTTTGTCTTGCAGGTTTCCTACGCTGCTTCCACTGGAGTCCAGCCCACGTTTTGTATAGTATACTGTCTGTCTATTAAACTTACGTTTCTATTTATTTGTGTTTTAATAAAGGTTACTTTTTTTCAAATAAATGAGTGTATAGGTCTTTTTTTTCTGACAACACTTGTCCATAATTAATTCGGAAAATCATCTGTTTATAGGAGATTATGAGGCCAACCCTTTCTAATATTACAGTGCACCTACCAAACATAATCTAACTGACAATTACACAAATGAAGCCTGGGTAATTCTCCAACTGCAAGAGTTCTATAAGTGTATCACTTTATAACACATTAAGTACTGCCCGTGTGATTACAGAACCAATAAGGCACTGCCTATCACCACCGAGGCTTAAGGGACTGCTGAGGCCCACCCTGCATATTTAAATAAAGCCCTGGAGTATGGCGATCCCCGAACTTCAGTTGACCTCGAACCCCCGAACAATTAGTAAATAATACACAGGAAGGTGGCGGTCCCCTAGGCTGCAAAATGTCTCTTTGTCTTTCTAGTCCTAATTTACATGTGACATTAAGATCCCCAGTCCTACAGAGACCCTGCAATATAATAATTGGATTGGCGATGGAACATTACCCACCAGGGGCCTCATTTAAATGAACTGGTGAGACCCCGTTTTTTTTTGTTTCTTTTTTTCTCTCCATTTTTACCATCTGCATCCCCTCTATTAAAGCGATACAAGGTTTTCCTCCTTTTGCTTCAAGTAGTGAAACAAGGATTTTCTATCACAGGGTGGAAGCCATGCACCAGACCTCTAATAGCAAACAGAAATGTCCCACGAAGGCAAACCCCGGGACATTGTATGAACTGCGCCTGAGAGGTCGCCCTTCCTAAGGACCATGATGCATTTGTTAGTATAAACGCATCCTAACACTACTTACACACGTGTAGTACAGTGACCAAAATGTAGTGAAGAAGCAGAGGAAGTGCAGAATCAAAAAATATAAAACCTATCAAAAGTCGGATGACATAGTTCAATGAGCCGACGACCCTGGCATGAGTAGAAACAGCTAAACAAAGAAAACGGGTCTTCAGCACAACGCAAGCAATTTTGCAATATTGGTGAATGGTGCCTTCTTTTTACCTTTTCCCGCTCGTCGCCAAATTTATGTAGTGAATAGGCAGACATCAGTGGATCCAATAAGTAGATTTATTACAGGAACACAAGACACCTGAAACAGCCACAAACAGGAGCAGACAGCAAGGCAACCGTCTTCTCCAGCACCGTGTACAAACTCTGCAAGGTTCCCCTCATTACAGCCCTACATTCTAACATTACATACTTAGATTCTAGTTGAATTACATACTAACATTCTACTATGACTTACATTGGAATACTACACAGAGCACATGACTTTACAGCAATGAGCTCATGGTTTCATCCACGAGTCTCGAGACCGATAGGGGTAAGTATTTTGCTTCCCACTCCCTATATTGTACAAACGCAAACTAACACTACTTACACAGGTATGCTACAGCACCCAGAGCACATCACTATACAGCAATGAGCTCACAATTTAGGCTAACAGTTTAATCCCTGAGTCTTCACACCAGTAGGGGTGAGTAGTTTGCTTCCCACTCCCTATATACTATAAACGCATACTAACACTACTAACACACTTATACTACAGCAGCTTGTATCTTATAGCACCCAGAGCCCATCACTTTACAGCAATCAGCTCGGTTTGTTCCTGGAGTCTTCACACCGGTAGGCGTGAGTATTGCTTCCCACTTCCGGTATAGTATAAACTCATGGTACTGGTCAGTAGTCCGCTTCCCACTCCCTGTATGGTATAAACACCTACTAACACTACTAGCATGCATATACTACAGCGCCCAGAGCACATCCCCTTACAGCAATAACCTCGGTTTCATCCCCAAGTCTTCACACCGGTAGGCGTGGGTACTTCGCTTCCTGCTTCCGGTATACTATAAACACACATTAGCGGTCAGTAGTTCGCTTCCCACTCCCTGTATGGTATAAATGCCTACTAACACTACTTGCACATGTATGCTAGAAACACCAAACCACATCACTTTAAAGCAATAAACTCACGGTTTAGGCTCTCGGTTTCATACCAGAGTGTAGCACCATATCATATCAGCACCATGTCACTCTGAGCAACACCGCACTTTCAGCCCAGTAACAGTGACTACTTCACTTCGTACTCCCCACAAAGCTTACAGTGCTCCTACCCTCCTTTCCTACTTTTTGTCACCCTTTTTTCCCCTTATTCGCTTCAACAGAATCACAAATGTCAGCCAACACTTCCTAGTTGCAACCGCATCGCAGCCAATAAGCAGCAAGCTCCTGCTCGTAACACCTAAGCCAATCAGATGGCAGAATTCCCAAATATCGATATCTGTAAATTTGGATATTTCTCGAAAACGACTGAACGAATTTAAACCAAATAAACAAGAGTGCTTTCTACACCAAAACCTTTCTCCCTGCCAAATTTGGTGTAATTCAGTTCACCCGTTCGACCTGTAGCCTTGTCTAAACTTTCCTATAGAAATTAACATAGAGAAAACACGTTTTGTGACCCCCCTTTTTTATCGGCCCCCCCTTGATGAATCACCCCCAAACTTTCAAAATAAGAGCTGATATGAAGAACGAATACGTTATTAAAATGTCATGAAGATTCATCAAATGATGCCAAAGTTATAAGCAAAACAAAAAGTGCTCTTCCTATGGAAACTCGGTCCTAACTCTATAACTACCCACTGGCAACGGCCAGTAGGTAATAAAGAACAAATTAGAATAGTTCCTTGATTCTTTTAGCTTTCAAAACTTCTTTCTATTACTGTCTTTCTACTTTTCCATATAAACAATTTTATTAATATTCAAGTACACATAGAAGGCAGAAATGCAACGTATTCTATCAACACACTTTCTAGAACATGCTACAACACGTGAAGGTTAAAAGTTCATCAATTTTTTTAAACCTAACAATATTTTTTTGTAACATTTTCTCGAACATTTAACGGCACGTGCAGGTTAAAAGTTCCCGATTGTTGTAATTTCGAACACTGCATCCAAAATGCAAGTAGCAGGTGTGGTTGAGTTGATCAAATGTAATCCTATAATATGAACTCCACGTTCAAACTACTTTTTCTTAACCAATCACAAAGATGCTTTTCCACAAAACGACTGTGCACCCTACTTTAAAAAACAATGCTTTTCATCTCCCAATCAGGTACCGTTTTGTATGTGAAAAGAAACTAGTGCCCCATCTTTAAACGGGAAACAACCTTTACAACGCAACTTTTACAGCGCACTACCATTACAACAAAACTTTTACAACGCAAGATCCATTACAACGCATGACACTACAACACATATCACTTCAACGCATTTCATTACAACACAGTCATTACAACGCATACCATTACAACGCATACCATCACAACGCATAGTACCCTTACATTATCCAACACTTACCCTACTGTTGCACCCCTTGGAGTTAGAATAGTAATTTTTACCCCTACACTATCCAACACTTACCCTACTGTTGCACCCCTTGGAGTCAGAATAGGAATTTTTACCCCTACACTATCCAACACTTACCCTACTGTTGAACCCCCTGGAGTTAGAATAGTAATTTTTACCCCTACACTATCCAATACTTACTATTAATGCAATGTAATGGTATGCGTTGTAATGGTATGCATTGTAAAGGTAGTACACGTTGTAAAGGAATGTGGTGTAAAGGTAGTTTTTAAAAATTTGTTGTAATGGCATGCGTTGTAATGGGTTGCGTTGTAATGGATGATGCGTTCTAAAGGTATGCATTGTAAAAGTATGCGTTGTAACATCATACATCCCTTTAAACATATCTCTTATTTTACGAAGTAACTGCATGAGCTAAAGACATCTTTCCATACCTTCCAGCCATCCTTTCAAAAGTATGGATCGTAGGACAAACCCATGTTTTCTGGTGCAAGAGGTATGCAGAACAGAGACATATTGACTTAGACCTCGGTTTACAAACTGTGGACATTAAATGGTTTGGACAGACAGGATTGAAGTGGCACCAATTATTGCCTTTGGTTAAAACCTGTTTGCATCGTCAACACCCTGACCTCATGATTCTGCACTGTGGTGAAAATGACCTAGGCACATTGACTGGGGTAGGTTTGGAAATGCATATGAAGGACACCTTTGAACAATTGATGTTACTTTTGCCTCAAACTGTCTTTGTATATTCCAATATATGCCAAAGACAGAAGTGGAAATGGTCCAAACAATTTTGTCAACAAATCTGTGTCTGCATACCTCAGAGACCACAAAATGGGCTCCATCTACAACAACAACATATGTTTTGATATGGTGGATATCTACAGAAGTGATGGAGTACACTTCACAGATCAGGGAAACCGAGTTTTCCTGAATAACTTGAAGCTGTGCATCCGTACTTATATGTAGCTCGAGCTAATGAACACAAGGGCTCTTTTTAGAGCCCCCCTAAAACTTACAACTTAGGCCCGCAATTTTAGGGCCAGATAACGGCAACTCCCGAACCCTCGTCAAAATTTATTCTCCACGCAGCTGTGGCGCAGCGGCCAGACCATCTCACTTTGCAGCACAGACCTCTCGCTTTGATCCCAGGCTCTACTCACCCATAGGAGTGAGTAGTTTGCACTTTATAAATACTGTATTAATTTACCTTCGCACTCCCTATACAACACCACCTAAGCACCATATACAAGTTGAACACACGTGGCACAGCGCCCAGAGCACATGACTTCACAGCATAGCACACAGTTTAGCCTCGGGGTTTCATCCCCGAGTCCAGCAGCAGCTCAATTCAACAGCATGACACTCTATGCAATACCTCACTTAATTTCCGTACCCTGCACTTTTGGACCGGTAGGGGTCAACAGCTTTACCCCGAGTCCGTCAGCAGCTCAGCTTACGTCCCCAGCGCCATCAGACCCATAGGACTGAGTAGTTAGCATTTCACTAATACTGAATTGATTTCATACGCGCAAATTTACCTTCTCACTCCCTCTATAACACCCCCTAAGCACATACACAAGTTACAATGTTTGAAACAAAAGTTCATCCAAGTAGCTATAACTAAATGCTCACACTACTTGGACAGGTATGGCACAGCGCCTAGAGCACATGACTTCACAGCATAGCACACACTGTTTAGGCTCACGCTTTCATACCCGAATCCGGCAGCAGCTCAGCTTAGCACCATGACACTCTAGACAATACCAGACAAATTCTCCGTACCCCAGGACTTTCAGACCAGAACGGGTCAGTAGTTCATCCTAGTAGGTATAAACACATGCTGACACTACTTCCACAGGTGTAGTGCAGCGGCCATGGCACATGACTTCACAGCATAAGACACACAATTTGAGCTCACGCTTTAATCCCCAAGTCCCGCACCAGCTCACCTTAGCAGCAACAGACTCTAGGCAATGCCTCACTTAATTTACGTAACCCTATGGTAACTAGGTCCTACCTATAACTACCTACTGGTGACCGCCAGTAGGATACATATATATGTATATATATATATATATATATATATATATATATATATATATATATATATATATATATATATATATATATATATATATATATATATATATATATATATATATATATATATATATATATATATATATATATATATATATAATTATATATATTCCTCGAGCTCGATTCCCCGATCTGGGAATCAATTTTTAAAAGGGAGCGCACTCTGGAGTAAATAATCACTGTTATTATTTCATTCTTCGAGCCCGATTGACAAACGTGTTTCGCCGTAACTGCCTTCTTCAGTGTCGACAGTACATTTAAATTACGTGTTTTAAATAAAGTTGTGCTCTACAAACTGACAGGAGGTCAATGATCTTGAAAGTGTCTTAGTGCAAAAAACAAATCATACTCTTTACGTGGCAGACATCTTAGATTAGTCAATTCATATGATATTAAGTAGTAAACCAATTCCATCGTTTATACATAAATACCTTTTCAATCACATGTTGCTTCACAAGTTCATATCTATTCCTAACCATTATTTTTTAGATATACTTATTAATAAAATGTATCTTAAACATTATAAGTTTCGATGAAAGAGGAAGGGAAGAGGGAAGAACTCAGATATAAGTCAAACCATTGTATACATTTATGCAATAATTTCATATGTATCTCACCCAATATATCGGGGATAACCTCCTCTCTTGGATGTGACTCCATTCCTATGGATGATCGGTTTAAAATCATTTGGTATGTTTGCCACATAATCAATTCTCATTACGCCCTGTATGGGCTTTTAAGCAGCAATTAGATCCTGTCCTATATGTTTTTACAAGTACAAACAGTGATTTCTTTGGGCTAATTCTTAGTGTATCCTAGCTTCTCCTTATGTTGCCTACCCCTTTTTTTATTTGTGTTTAGCCTACATGGACCCACATCTTCTCTTTATTATTTGACCCTCTTGGGGCCCTGCTCTGCAGTTTAATATTATACTTGGCTTCTAGGGTGCGTAATATTTTTACCCAGTCCCCACCTCTCTCAGATTTGTTCACTTGATCCAGGCAGAAGAATGTTAGTAAATTGCTATTACTACAGTGCTTCATTTCAAAATGTCGGGAGACCAGATAAGTTTGTCCTTGTTATTAATTGCCCGAAGATGCTCCAAGACTCTTTTCTTCGTGGGATGACTCATGCTACCCAAGTACTGTTTGCCACATGGGCACTGCAAACAGTAAACTGTATGATCTGAATTACAGTTAAGAAACTTTGATATTATAGTCTTAGATTTCTTGCCTGGTATCAAGTATTCCATCACGTTGGTGCTATTTCTGCAGGCCTTGCATTTCATGCAAGGATAGAATCCCTTAACTGGATTTAGTTATCTTGATTTTGCTTTGTAATGACTCCTAGCCAATGGTCTTTTAGAGATGTCCCTCTTCTGTAAGTCACTAAAGGCTTATCTGACATCAGTTCTCCCATTACACCGTCTGATTTAAGCATTCGCCAATTCCTTCTCAGGATTTTGAATACTTCAGATGATTTCTCTGTGTAATCTGTAAACAGTCTGCTTCTATTCTCCTCTTGATTCGGGTTATTCTTCTCTTTGTCAATTCAATTCAATTCAAAAATCTTTATTCGAATTTCAAGAATTCATAAAAGCATATCACATTTATACAATAATATCCTAAAATCCTTATTTAAAAAACTTTGCAAAATAGGCATCAGATGATTGTAAGAAAAATTAATATAACGGAGAAAATCAAAGATTATCCATCATTTCACAAGTCTCAAGAAAGTGCTGGTGTAAAAGATTCAGTGTCCAAGGAAAGCAGCATCTGGTAAGATTCCCCCAAAGAAAGGGGTCTATGTTTCTTAAAGAAAGGAGTTAAAAACTATATTTAACATATTTTAAATATTATTTGCAGAAAAAGAAGAAGTGCAAGTCATCTTGTGCGCTTACTCCATCACAAGGGCATGGTATGTATCCTGGGTTTGACCAATATCCCAAGGTAAAACTCAGTAGGCATCTTATGGTTCCCGCCCTTAATCGTAATAAGAGGATTCTTTCCCAGTTTGCCATTGGCAAGGTGAGATATAATGGAAAGGGATACCTATACAGCTCCTTGGCCATATAAATAGAGACTGTAGATTTCTTAGATTCCTTATTAATCCTATCTGAGTTATAAAGTGCGTAGAGTGCTTTTTTAAAGTCATTCTTATGTGATGGGTCAGCTCTAGTTGGTTCTAAAAACAGGTAGCCTTTGTCCACACTACATAAACTCTTATACACTCCTGAAAGCCAAGCAATGTCCATTCCTTTCTCGCACTTAAGGCAGTCACTTATGATTTCTTGCGTCAGAGTGGCTGATTTATTCCTCCAAACTGAAAGCCAAAATAGTGCTGGTCTTGCCCTAATAAAGTCACAGATGAAATGCAAATTTAATTCTCCATGGCTAATATACTCAGAAGTAGAGATCGGTACACCCAAAAGCTTCCTACAGAACCGGTTTTCTTCTTGTTGGATGCACCGATTTTCAGCCAAACCCCATATCGCAGCCCCATATGTGGCCACTGGAACGCATTGCAGTTTAACATTTTTTTAAATAACTTTAATAGCACCTGTTTGCCTCGGACAGGGGAGACTAAGAATTGAGTTGATGGCCTTTGAGAACTTGCTCGTGGAGTGAGCCATATGGCCCACTCCATGAACCGTTCGCAGCAAAGACCATCCCTAAATATGGGAAAGTGCGGGTGGAAATTAATCTGTCATTCCCCACTAATATAGAACTGAGCTTGCTTTTCCCTGGCCCGCATGACATAATGAACGATTTTTAAAAGTTTACGCGTAGGTCCAGACCGTCCATATACTGTACAAAATTTTTAACCAAAATACGCAAATAAATTGGGGTGCGGCACATAAGGACCGCATCATCTGCATAGAGAAGTACCGTAATAGTTTACCATTGATTTTCGGAACGTCCGGGGTCGATGTTTCAGGCAATTGCTCAGCCCATTAATGTAAATGATAAAAAGCAGGGGTGCTAAAATGCGCCCCTGTCTAACTCCTCTTCCCACCCTAATGGAACCAAAACCTCCCCACCCATGCCAATCCTGACTTGTGCTTTAAGATCTGTGCATAAAAATACCAGGAAATGTACCAGGGATTTATCTAATCCATAATCCAACAAAATAGATCAAAGTTTGGACATATTAACTAAATCAAAAGCAGACGATAGGTCAATAAACGCTAAATAAACAGGGGAGGATTGGGCAATGTTATATTTACTGATGACCAGATTAAGGTTCAAGCACTGTTCTATCGTTCCGACCTTACTTCTGAAACCCAGTTGACATGGGTCCAACATTCCACTTTCCTCTGTCCATTCCAAAACCCTGTTATATATTACTCTGCCCAAGACTTTCAATGTATTATCGAGCAGCGAAATTGGTTTATAATTATTTGGGTCAGATCTGTCCCCCTTTTTATATATTGGGACAATGATGCTCATTGCCCATGTATTAGGAATGGGAACTTGGGGTAAACTATTAAAAACATTCAAGAGAATTGAAGCCCAGAGTTCCGGTTTCCACTTTATTATATCTATGGGTAGCCCATCGGGACCCGGGGCCTTATTGCCAAGACTCTGTGCGATTGCCTTTTCTACCTCAAGCAGCGTGACCTGTAGGCAGCAAGGATGTCCCTGCACATAATAATCTGTGCCTTGTATTGGTGTAGCATATATTCTAGAGAAGTGATTCTCCCATGAATCGCTGGAGATAGTACAGCTGACTGGTGTTAATTGTTGGCCCATGTTACGCAGGTCCCTAACTGTCGACCAGAATGAATTACCATTCTTTCCCGCAGCTGAATCAGCTAGTACCTCCCAGCGCTCCCCCAGGAGTATATCCTTCCACTATCTAGTTGCTGTTTTATACATCCTCCTTGCTGTCCTTACGTCCATGGGACACCTAGGTTTAGAGGTTAGAGCCTTTTGTAGATTCTTATTCGCCTCTGAACATTTATGATCAAACCATCTCGGTTCTTTGTCTGCCTTAGGCAGTGGCACTAACAGGAGGGATCTAATTACAGAGCAGAGTTTGGTAAAATCCTCGATTATACTTAAGTGGTTACCTTTGGTTGAAAGACATGAAGTAATTAGGTGCGAATGCCCTTTTATTACACTCTCAACTATTCCACCACTATCTCCTCCCCTCCACTTCAACCTTAAATTATCTGTTGAAGGAGTGACATCCCTAGCCCCGTGAAAGATGGTATACACGGGGCGGGATGCTAATCTTAATACCACTGTCAAGGGGTTGTGGTCCCCAAAATCCGTTGCAAGGAACTCAGCAGTTATTAAGCGGTCTTTGTCAATTAGAAGTTGGCTCCACTGTATTTCATCACTTCTAGATTCAGCTTTATTCAGAACCCCCCTGCCGCATCCTCTTTTGAGAAATCTCTGTTTTGCTGTTTCTTTAGCTTCTTTATACTCATTAGTTGTGAAACAATTCCGCTTCACCCTCAGAAACTCCCATAAGGGAATGTTGTTAAACACGCTTCAGGGATGATAGCTGTTAGCATGCAGCATTGAATTTCCTGTGGTGGGTTAGCGATATAGTGCCGTTTTTAGGGTGTTATTCTCTACGTATACCCTTAGGTCCAAATAGACCACCTCCTTTTTGCTGATGCAGTTTATAAATTGCAAATTCAAAACATTCTCATTTAGAGCTTTTATGTAATTCTCTGCTTCATTCTGTGGACCCCACCAAACGATGTAAAGATCATCGATATAGCATGTCCACAGAGCCACGTTGTCCACCCATCTCTCATTTGGACCTGCCCAGGCCACATTATTCTCCCACCAGTCCACGAAAAGTTTTGCGTGGCTGGGGGTGAAGCAGGTTCCCATGGCAGTACCCTGTTTTTGTACATACAATTGGCCTGCAAAGGTAAAGATGTTATCATTAAGACAGAACCAAGTCAAAACAATCAACATTTGGTTGTGATCTCGAAATTTGAGGGGACTTTTATATAGGAAAAATGTGATGGCTTTCAATCCTTTCTTGTGATCAATACACGTAAAAAGGCTTGTGATGTCTACGGTTATTAGAAGCATATCTGGCTCCCACTGTGTCCCTTCGATAATTTCAAGAAAGTCTTGATCTATATACATTGAGGTGTTCTCTAGGAGGCTGTTCTTTAATAACACTATTGGCCGACCTGGTGGCCATTGATTAAGTTTGTAAACCTTCGGTAGGTGGTAGAAAGTTGCTAACTCAGGAAATTCACAATTCAGGAATGTCCAGTCCTCCTGTTCTAGCACTCCATCATTTCTCCATTTTGTTATTAATTTCTGGAATGCTGCTATACTTTGTTCATATTGTTTTCGTGTGATGGGAGAGTCACGCTCCTCCTTGTTTAGTTGATACAAGGCCTCATCCTCATATTGTTTCTTGTTTAAAATCACCACGTTCCATCCCTGATCTGAGGGTTTGAGTATCATCGTGTCATCCTCTTTCAATTTTACAACAGCCTCCCATTGATCTTTGGATAAATTAATCTTACTTCTGTTGAATATCTTTTGTTGTCATAATTTCAGATCCACAATTACAGTCTCCTGAAATGTATCTATTCCATTGTGTGGTGTCCGGAGAATTACTGTTGATTTTACCCTTAGATTGTTCTTGCAGCTTCTCTGTACTATGCCTGTTTCTTCAAGCATTTGTGTTGCACTACCTTCCATGTCTCTCTGGACGTCTGATTCCTCATCCAATTCATGGAGAGTCCATAAAGTCTCTAAGTCTGCCCCCATGAGTTGATCCAAAGGCTCTAATCCTTCCATTTGTATTAATGCTTAATGGTTAGGTCTAGAGGGACAGCTTAGTTATCTGCCACAGCAAATGTCAGTACCACAGCAGGAAACACAGAGGAGATTTGCGGCAGCCATCTTCAGCCACTCTTTTGCGTGGGACAGGCTCCTTCAGCCATTGTTTACATAAAATAGTATTCATCTTCTGGGTCAGAATAGTAGAGTATTTCATTCTCAGCTTCGTGCTGCTATTTGATTTGGTGCTGATGTAGGAGTCTGCCTAAGGCATTCCTGAATTGCTGTGCATGGACAGTGAAGTGTTCATGCAGTACAAAGTAGGCCCAGTGTTCTTCTGTATGGTCAAGGAAGATCTTACATTTAATAAGCCATCAAACATATGACAAGTACTCCCCACACATATCTACTCATCCCTACTACTCTCAGATGTCAGAGTACTTTGTTCTTGGACTATCGTTGATAGGTTGTTTCTAAATGCAAGGTATATGTATGCTGCAAATTGCCAAAAACAGTAGCCACAATGTACTCTCTGCTCCTGTAGATTCAGCAGTGTATTCACTGCTACTGTAGATGCCACATTGGGCTCTCTGCTCCTGTAGATGCCATAGTGTGTTCTCTGCTCCTGTAGATGCTGCTGTGTGATCTCTACTCCTGTAGATGCCACATTCTGCTCTCTGCTCCTGTAGAGGCCACATTGGGCTCTCTGCTCCTGTAGATGCTGCAATGTGCTCTCTTCTCCTATAAATGCCACATTGTGCTCTCTGCTCCTGTAGATGCTGCAATGTACGTTCTGCTCCTGTAGATGCTGCGATGTGAGCTCTGCTCCTATAGCTGCTGCAATGTGCGCTCTGCTCCTGTAGATGCTACCATGTGAGCTTCGCTTCTGTAGCTGCTGCAAAATGCGCTCTGCTCCGGTAGATGCCACAATGATGCTTTCTGCTCCTGTAGATGCCACAATATGTGTTCTGCTCCTGTAGATGCTGCACTGTGTGCTCTGCTCTTGTAGCTGATGTAATATGCGCTCTACTCCTGTAGATGCCACAATCTGCGCTCTTGCTCCTGTAAATGCCAAAAATGCGGGTGGAGACATGGAAGAGATGGAGCTGGAGTTGGCGTTCTGCTCCTGTGTATTCCACATGCGGGTGGAGATATGGCAGAGATGGAGCTGGTGTTGGCGTTCTTCCCCTGAGGATGCCACATGTGATGCGAGTGGAGATATGGCAGAGATGGAGCTGGTGTTGGCGTTCTTCTCCTAAGGATGCCACATGCGGGTGGGGATATGACTGAGATGGAGCTGGTGTTGGCGTTCTTCTCCTGAGGATGCCACATGCGGGTGGAGGCATGGCAGAGATGGAGTTGGCATTTATTTGTTATTACATCACCACTGTCACATGTGGCTTCTGTGATAGTTGTCTTTGTTTAAGTTATTCTGGTTCATAAAGATTCTTTTAAAAGTTGTGCAACGCTCATGTGGCCACAATAGAGTAATCAGGGTAGGTATTGTGTGCTGTATAAAGCTTTCCTTGACTATGAAGAAGAAGTAGCCATCTTCATATGAACTGTGAGTAATCTATGAACCAGTATATTTGATGTGAAAATCAGCTTATCTGGTAGAATCGGAACTCCAATTCTATTTTATATACTCTCATGTATTTTTTAAAAAAAATACACTGCATGTAAACAATCAGCTCTTTAATTGAAGACTATGCAACGCAGTGCAATAACAAATTCTTTTTCATTTACTATTGTGACTGCGGGTAACCCAAACTCTTCCCATTTTAGCCTGGCCAAGCTATTATAGTTGTTTTTTTCAGTGTTTGTCAGAGTGCTTGAGCTCCTGCTCTCTCTCTGATGCTTTACACCTCCAGTCGACCATCTGAGCTTCCTGAGGTGACCTACAGTGACTGCTCTGGAGTGAGAATGCAGCAGTCGGCCAAGGCTCAAGAGAGCAGGAGGTGCAAAACCATGTCTTGCTCTGAGAACTTTACCATGTCTTACGATAATGTCTATTTGTTGAATATTGGCTGGAATCAGTCCACTACCTGGGTCTTTTGCAGTTGGCACAGGAGTGGGGTACAGAAGACACACAGGGAGCAGGGGAGGGGTACACACTGCTGGTCATTCATGTACGACTAATGTGCCTGTTCCTCCTATCAAAGTGCATGGGATACATCAGGCATCCTCCCAAAGGGAAAGCTGCCAAATCAGGAAATGCTCCTATAGTCCTCATTCCCTTATGAGGGATTGTGATAGCAGGATGCATGAAGTCCACCACAGGGACCCCGCCTCTTGAATCTTCTGCGATGTCCTTGTTCTGTATGAGAGTTTTATACCTATAAACCCACTTTACTTAAATGGGTCAGTTGCATCCCTGATTTCATGCCAGAGGTCATCCAGCAAAGCTCATACAGTCAGGCTAAATCCCACATGTGTTTCAATAAGTCTTGTTACTACAATGCCATCCACAGAAATAAATTCCGACCACACTGCGAGTGGCAATTAACCCTGGGCAGACAACTACGCTACGCTCGCGTAGTTTGCAAAGTTTGCGATACTTCGCACTACGCGAATTGCACCTAGCACAGTGCAAACATGCATAACGTAGAGTAGCAGTCATTTTTTGCTTGCTCTGGGTCTTCAATGTCAGGTTGGCGACCGCGAGCCAGCAAAATGACACCCCGTCAAGACTTTTTCCTCGTTCGCGATCAGCAACATAAAGTTGGCGATTGCGAGCGTGGAAAATAAACCTCCCGGCGAGATTCTCAACGCGGGGAGGTCAGGTTTCTCATTGCAAGTGGTCGCGTAAGCTCGCGACCGCTTGCGATGAGAAACTACCAGTCCGCATTCAGAAAGCTGCCCTCGAATAAAAATCTACTTGAGCGGCAGAAAACGACAGCTCGCACTGTGCAAGATGCCATTTTCAATGATTGCACATCCGGCACTGTGCAATCATCGCGAACAGCGCACTATGCAGTTCGCGTAGCACTACGCGTAGCTCGCGTAGTGCGAAGTGCACTTTGCGTAGCTACGCGTAGCGCTACTTCATGAACTATGCCCAGGATTAGTGGTAATCGTAATTCAACTCCCCATCAAAATCCTAAATTGCATCTTCACATTCTAAATTCCATATTTACAATCCACTACCCAGAATATAAAACAACCTCTATATCAATTACAAATTTACAGAAATTTACAGAAATTAAAGGAATTTCCTTGAAAATAAAGTATAACCACACAATGTGTAACCAAATATGCTTTTGCATCAAGTCTAAAGCCTTTCATTAAATGTTAGTAGCTCATTATTTCATCTTCAAATCTCGCTTCTCTCCCACTGTGGCATTATTTCATTTGCATCCCAGTAAATTCTCCAATTCCCAATACTGTCAACTTCACATCCAATCTCAAAGTAGTATGTGTTGTGCCTATTATTATCAAGACTAAACCTACATTATCTTTATTCCAAAGCTCCAACACCTTTTTCCTCCAGATCAACTGCTTCCCCTCAACGTTCTTCAAGCGTTAATGGGTCAGTCAATTTTCCACAAATACGATTTCCACATAACCAATCTTGAAACTGTTACTTTGACTTAAACCAGTCATCCTTTTTCACATGCTGCTTATAAAATTGGCCATCTTTTAACTTGTAAAGTTTCTCAAACATCTTACCTTACAGCACTCCTGCTCATTAGCCTGCTGGCTGAAGCGATAATTGGTCTTGACATGGGTTGCTAGATGAATGCAATTGAAGATGGACGTGGTAACAGGATGTGGTAACTCTTTATAATTGCCACTTTGATTTTTAAGCCTAGATACTGGAAAATAGTTGCCCCTTAATTGTTCCAAGACTGAGGTATTAGTAGTAGCTGTTTTACACCAGGAGAGAACTCTTTTTTTCCTTGGCCATCCTTTTGGGAGCTCAACCCTCCTCAGTGTGGAAAGACAAAAATCTACGTCTCATCATTTTTCATTGAGGCACAAGTGGATCATGTTGTTGAAAGATAACAGCTTTCCTTTGCTTGTTACAGGTTCTCACTCCTTTTTATTTCTTGGTTCTTTTGTTTTTAAATGGATCTTTGTCCCTCTTTGTCCATGGAAAAGTCCTGTCTACAGGAATCCTGAATCACTGAAAGAATATCGACTACAGAAATATCGCCGTCAAAAATATAGGAGGCGAAATATCGATGTCAACAATATTGAATTCCTATCTACATTGTGGTAAGTACAAAAATATCGAAACAAATATATCGTTGTCAAAAATATTGTTGTTAAAAATATCGTTTTTTAAAATGTTTAAAAATAATGTAAAATAAAGTAAACAATACATATAATTAAAAGAAATATAGTTGAAAATATTTTAAAATGTTTAAAATTATAACTAATACATATAGGAGCCGATTCTGATTCAGTAAAATCCCCTACGAATAGCCGTACGGGGCATATTTCCCGTACAAAGCATACACCTTAAACGTCCCCGTACATACGATGAAGTACAATCCAAATCCCCAAGCAGATCTACGTATGAATCGTACGAAAGACCATACGACTTAAAGAGCCGTACAAATCGCATTCGGAACACACAGTACGCGACGTCCGTACGGATTGAAGCAGCTTTTTCCGACCCACAAGTACGATTCGTCAAGTCAACACTCTGTACGACTCTTTTCTACGGGAGTTCAAAACGTCCGTAAAAGCAGATTTCGACTTGAACCTCGTACGAAACGGACCCCCCCGGGTACGTGAGTACACCTCATGATTGCAGGGGTGCAGGGCTTAGGGGTACGGTGCGTAGGGGTACAGTGCTTAGGGGTATGGTGCATAGGGGTATGGAGCTTAGGTGTACGGAGAATAGGGGTATGGTGCTTAGGGTACGGGGTGTAGGGGTACGGTGCATAGGTGTATGGTGCGTAGAGGTACAGTGCATAGGTGACCGGTGCGTACCTCCATGATTGCAGGGGTACGGTGCGTATGTGATTGTGTGGCTCTCCGTATGAATTGCTCATACGATGTTTTCCGTACGAATCACATTCTCGTTCCCTGGTCTGGATCGTACTTGTCGGGTGGTACAGCATGTTTACGATTTCTACAGTTCACCGCGAGGGTCCGTATCGTACAGATTTTCCCTTGCTTTTCATACGGTTCGCAAATTTAGACGTATTTTTTTCCTACGGATAGTGCTACGCGATTCGGACGGATTTGTACGATTCGTACGGAAAGGGCTATGAATTCTAATCGACCCCATAATGTAAAAAGAAATTAAACATATACATATAAAATATAATATAAATACTTACTTAATAATTATAAATATTTATCGTAATAACTTATACATTATAAATACATACATACACATACAACAATAATATAAATAAAAATATAAAATATATATATAACAAACTTTAAAAAAATTAAAAATTAATTATACACTACATTAACTAAAACAGTAAAGATTGGATATCGTAGGGGTAAAAATTACTATTCCCACTCCAGAGAGTGCAAAAGTATGGAAAGTGTTGGATAGCATATGAGTAAAATTTACTATTCCCACTCCAGAGACTGCAACAGTCAGGAAAGTGTTGGATAGCGTAGGGGTAAAAATTACTATTCCATCTCCAGAGAGTGCAACAGTAGGGAAAGTGTTGGATAGTGTAGTGGTAAAAATGACTATTCCCACTCCAGAGAGTGCAACAGTAGGGAAAGTGTTGGATAGCGTAGGGGTAAAAATTAGTATTCCAACTCCAGTGAGTGCAACAGTACGGAAAGTGTTGGATAGTGTAGGGATAAAAATGACTATTCCCACTCCACCGAGTGCAACAATAGGGAAAGTGTTGGATAGCGTAGGGGTAACAATTACTATTCCCACTCCAGAGCGTGCAACAGTAGGGAAAGTGTTGGATAGGGTAGTGGTAAAATTACTATTCCAACTCCAGAGAGTGCAACAGTAGGGAAGGTGTTGGATAGCGTAGGGATTAAAATTAGTAATACCACTCAAATGAGTCCAACAGTAGGGAAGGTGATGATAGCGTAGGGGTAAAAATTACCATTCCCACTCCAGTGAGTGTAACAGTAGGGAAAGTGTTGGATAGCATAGAAGTAAAAATTACTATTCCCACTCCAGAGAGTGCAACAGTAGAGAAAGTGTTGGATAGCATAGGGGTAAAAATTACTATTCCCACTCCAGAGAGTGCAACAGTAGGAAAAGTGTTGGATAGCGTAGGGGTTAAAAATTCTATTCCAACTGCAGAGTGTGCAACAGTACGGAAAGTGTTGGATAGCGTAGGGGTAAACATCACTATTCCCACTCCAGAGAGTGCAACAGTAGGGAAAGTGTTGGATAGCGTAGCTGTAAAAATTACTATTCCAACTCCAGAGAATGCAACAGTAGTGCAGGTATTGGATAACATAGGGGTTAAAATTACTATTCCTACTCCAATGAGTGTAACAGTAGGGTAGGTGTTGGATAGTGTAGGGGTAAAAATTACCATTCCCACTTCAGTGAGTGCAACAGTAGGGAAAGTGTTGGAAAGAGTAGGGGTAAAAATTTCTATTCCGACTCCAGAGAGTGCAACAGAAGGGAAAGTGTTGGATAGCGTAGGGGTAAGAACGTACTATTCCCACTCCAGAGAGTGCAACAGTAGAGAAAGAGTTGGATAGCATAGGGGTAAAATTTACTATTCCCGCTCGGGAGACTGCAACAGTAGGGAAAGTGTTGGATAGCGTAGGGGTAAAAATTACTATTCCAACTCCAGAGAGTGCAACAGTAGGGAAAGTGTTGGATAGCGAAGTGGTAAAAATTACTATTCCCACTCCAGAGAGTGCAACAGTAGGGAAAGAGTTGGATAGCGTAGGGGTAAAAGTTACTATTCCAACACCAGAGAGTGCAACAGTACAGAAAGTGTTGGATAGTGTAGGGATAAAAATGACTATTCCCACTCTAGACAGTGCAACAGTAGGGAAAGTGTTGGATAGCGTAGGGGTAAAAATTACTGTTCCCACTCCAGAGAGTGCAACAGTAGGGAAAGTGTTGGATAGCGTAGCGGTAAAAATTACTATTCCAACTCCAGAGAGTGCAACAGTAGGGAAGGTGTTGGATAGCATAGGGGTTAAAATTACTATTCCCACTACAATGAGTGCAACAGTAGGGAAGGTGATGGATAGCGTAGGGGTAAAAATTACTATTCCCACTCCAGTGAGTGCAACAGTAGGGAAATTGTTGGATAGCGTAGAAGTAAAAATTACTTTTCCCACTCCAGTGAGTGCTACAGTTGAGAAAGTGTTGGATAATGCAGGAGTAAAAATAACATACAAATAATTTACATATTTTTTTAATAAATAATGGTTTAATTATTAAATAATAATAAAATATTTAACAATACCAATGAATATTTAATTAACAATAATTGCCAATTAATAATTAATTAAAAATTAAAATAATGATAAATACCAATAATTAATCTTTATTAAAAATGTATTTCCATATAAAAATTAACAAACAAATTAATTTTCAATACCAAAGAACAAAAATAATGTATAATATTTTACAGTTAATAATTAATTAACAATAAATTATTGATAGATTCCTATAAATAATAATTAATAACAATTAATAATATGTATTAATTAATGGACAATAAATTAATTTTCAAAACCAAAATGTTTTAATTATTAAAAATGTATTACCAATTAATAATTAATTAACAATACATTATTTACAAATACCCAACAATAAAATTAATAATTACTTAATTAGAAATGAATTATTTCCCACCCTATACCCCTATAAACTCACAACACACTCCACAAATACATTAATACACAATATAATTACCAATTACTCAATAAAAAAATGAATTACCAATTAATACAAATGAATTACCAATTAAGATTTATTTAACAATAAATTATCAATATTAATAAATAAATAAATAATTACTTAATACCAATTAAATTACTTCCCACCCTATTCCCCTATAAACCCACAATCCACTACAGAACTAAAACGCAAAAATGTACTTTAAAATAATTACTAATTTCTATTGTTTTTTATTAATTTACTATAATTAAATTATTTCCCACCCTATTCCCTTATAAACCCACAACCCACTACAGTACTAAAACGGATAACTTATTTAAAAAAACATTGCTAACAACTAAAAATGTTATACATATATTCAAAAAACAGTACAATACTTAACAAAAAATATAAACACAAACATATAAAATATATAATAAAATACATAACACTATTATAAACATCGATATTAGTAACATCAATATTTTTGCTATCGATATTACTAACTTTGATATTAACAAAAACAATATTTCTTACCTTCAGGTTGATATTTTGGTTGTCGATATTCTTGATTTCGATATTCTGTCCCTACGATATTTACAACTCGATATTACTTCAGGGACAGAGTCCTGTGGTATGAAATTCTCCATACTACCTTACTGAGACCAAGGAGTGTAGTACAATCCTCCCTTTTTCAGAGAGATTGTGGAGTAGGGTAGACTTCTGAGACTTTGGGGCCCATTAGGATGACGGGCGGACAAATCCCATCGTAGAAAGGGACCGCCCGCCATAAGGGTGGAGGTCCCGTTATGGAAATTAGGATGCGCCTGCCACAGTGGCAGGCGCATCCTGTATTTTTAACATTCAGCACTGCCCGCCGCAATGCTAAGAATACATGTTGTGCATTTCAAAGCACAACATGACAGGCACCGTGCGGTGCCTGCCACGTTGTTCTGTGAAATACAGGGGGATGGTACCCCCATGTGCACCCCCCACCCTCCCCGAAGTCCCTGGGGGCCTGCAACAGGCCCCCACAGGTAGACGCTGCATGCCTTTCCGTGGCAGCAATGCCGCCATGGAAAGGCATTCCCCAGTGCACATTGTAATATGGCTGGCGGTGTCAAACAGATACCTCCACCATATTTCAGCCTTTTCCGCCCCGGTTGCAAGGCGACCGGGGCGGAAATGTGGCAGTCGGTCTTTCTTTCGTCCGCCAAAATAATTTGGCGGGGGTCATTCCTGCAAGGATGGTGGGTGGATCCCCCCTGCCAGGCCGGGGGTGGCTACCGACGGCCTGGGGGGGGGGGGGCGATCCACCTGCCATCCTAATGGACCCTTTTAACTCTAACGACTTAGATTCGATAGGTTAGAGGTGTTAGACAAAGAAACACAATGATACGGTATTGGAATGCACCTAGAGCATTGAAATGTTCAAAGTGATTTAATATGCAGCTATGGTTTTATGGAATGCACTAGTCTTTGAGTTACTATCAAGACTGTTCTGACATTCTTGCAAAATGATCTTGCCATATAATCCTGATTTTCCATGACAAATAGGATTTTACCAATATTTAAAATGTTAGAAAAAGTGGTTTGCTGTAAAGAAACATTTTTTACATTAGAATAAGGTACAAGGGATGTCTTTAAAACTGTGCCCATTATCAGTTAACATTTAATTTCAACCTAATAAATTAAAATGCACTTATTTTCCTACTGGAATGTGTGTTCACATATCAGTAAATGTACAATTCATATCATCTATATAATTAATATGAATGTCCTGTTTCACAAGTGATTAAAAAATTCTTAACAGAACAGCTTATGGCTGGGGTCTTCAAACTAGGGTGCGGACCCCTCTGGGGATGGGGTGGGACTCAGATGCTCCCGAGTAGGGGCTCCAGGCTCAGGGCAAAAGAAGCATTATGCTGATAGTGTTTATTTTAAGTGGACAAAAATGAGTGACAGTAAGGTGCTCTGTAATGGCCCATCATTAACATCTTTTGTCATTTATATCCTAGCTGGGAGTATGCGTCAAAAGGGAAGGGACTCCAAATATTCTTCAAACTCCCCACCTCCATTACTAATAATCACAATGTGATACTTTTACATGTTAGTAAGGCTTGCCTGACCAGAATAGGATGTTTGGCAATCATTTATTTGAAAGCATTTATTGTAAAAACGTTAACAGAACCTCACTGCAATGTTTGAATAAGTCTAGACATATTTTTACATTGCCAGCTACTTGCACATGTATGCTAGAAACACCAAACCACATCACTTTAAAGCAATAAACTCACGGTTTAGGCTCTCGGTTTCATACCAGAGTGTAGCACCATATCATATCAGCACCATGTCACTCTGAGCAACACCGCACTTTCAGCCCAGTAACAGTGACTACTTCACTTCGTACTCCCCACAAAGCTTACAGTGCTCCTACCCTCCTTTCCTACTTTTTGTCACCCTTTTTTCCCCTTATTCGCTTCAACAGAATCACAAATGTCAGCCAACACTTCCTAGTTGCAACCGCATCGCAGCCAATAAGCAGCAAGCTCCTGCTCGTAACACCTAAGCCAATCAGATGGCAGAATTCCCAAATATCGATATCTGTAAATTTGGATATTTCTCGAAAACGACTGAACGAATTTAAACCAAATAAACAAGAGTGCTTTCTACACCAAAACCTTTCTCCCTGCCAAATTTGGTGTAATTCAGTTCACCCGTTCGACCTGTAGCCTTGTCTAAACTTTCCTATAGAAATTAACATAGAGAAAACACGTTGTGTGACCCCCCTTTTTTATCGGCCCCCCCTTGATGAATCACCCCCAAACTTTCAAAATAAGAGCTGATATGAAGAACGAATACGTTATTAAAATGTCATGAAGATTCATCAAATGATGCCAAAGTTATAAGCAAAACAAAAAGTGCTCTTCCTATGGAAACTCGGTCCTAACTCTATAACTACCCACTGGCAACGGCCAGTAGGTAATAAAGAACAAATTAGAATAGTTCCTTGATTCTTTTAGCTTTCAAAACTTCTTTCTATTACTGTCTTTCTACTTTTCCATATAAACAATTTTATTAATATTCAAGTACACATAGAAGGCAGAAATGCAACGTATTCTATCAACACACTTTCTAGAACATGCTACAACACGTGAAGGTTAAAAGTTCATCAATTTTTTTAAACCTAACAATATTTTTTTGTAACATTTTCTCGAACATTTAACGGCACGTGCAGGTTAAAAGTTCCCGATTGTTGTAATTTCGAACACTGCATCCAAAATGCAAGTAGCAGGTGTGGTTGAGTTGATCAAATGTAATCCTATAATATGAACTCCACGTTCAAACTACTTTTTCTTAACCAATCACAAAGATGCTTTTCCACAAAACGACTGTGCACCCTACTTTAAAAAACAATGCTTTTCATCTCCCAATCAGGTACCGTTTTGTATGTGAAAAGAAACTAGTGCCCCATCTTTAAACGGGAAACAACCTTTACAACGCAACTTTTACAGCGCACTACCATTACAACAAAACTTTTACAACGCAAGATCCATTACAACGCATGACACTACAACACATATCACTTCAACGCATTTCATTACAACACAGTCATTACAACGCATACCATTACAACGCATACCATCACAACGCATAGTACCCTTACATTATCCAACACTTACCCTACTGTTGCACCCCTTGGAGTTAGAATAGTAATTTTTACCCCTACACTATCCAACACTTACCCTACTGTTGCACCCCTTGGAGTCAGAATAGGAATTTTTACCCCTACACTATCCAACACTTACCCTACTGTTGAACCCCCTGGAGTTAGAATAGTAATTTTTACCCCTACACTATCCAATACTTACTATTAATGCAATGTAATGGTATGCGTTGTAATGGTATGCATTGTAAAGGTAGTACGCGTTGTAAAGGAATGTGGTGTAAAGGTAGTTTTTAAAAATTTGTTGTAATGGCATGCGTTGTAATGGGTTGCGTTGTAATGGATGATGCGTTCTAAAGGTATGCATTGTAAAAGTATGCGTTGTAACATCATACATCCCTTTAAACATATCTCTTATTTTACGAAGTAACTGCATGAGCTAAAGACATCTTTCCATACCTTCCAGCCATCCTTTCAAAAGTATGGATCGTAGGACAAACCCATGTTTTCTGGTGCAAGAGGTATGCAGAACAGAGACATATTGACTTAGACCTCGGTTTACAAACTGTGGACATTAAATGGTTTGGACAGACAGGATTGAAGTGGCACCAATTATTGCCTTTGGTTAAAACCTGTTTGCATCGTCAACACCCTGACCTCATGATTCTGCACTGTGGTGAAAATGACCTAGGCACATTGACTGGGGTAGGTTTGGAAATGCATATGAAGGACACCTTTGAACAATTGATGTTACTTTTGCCTCAAACTGTCTTTGTATATTCCAATATATGCCAAAGACAGAAGTGGAAATGGTCCAAACAATTTTGTCAACAAATCTGTGTCTGCATACCTCAGAGACCACAAAATGGGCTCCATCTACAACAACAACATATGTTTTGATATGGTGGATATCTACAGAAGTGATGGAGTACACTTCACAGATCAGGGAAACCGAGTTTTCCTGAATAACTTGAAGCTGTGCATCCGTACTTATATGTAGCTCGAGCTAATGAACACAAGGGCTCTTTTTAGAGCCCCCCTAAAACTTACAACTTAGGCCCGCAATTTTAGGGCCAGATAACGGCAACTCCCGAACCCTCGTCAAAATTTATTCTCCACGCAGCTGTGGCGCAGCGGCCAGACCATCTCACTTTGCAGCACAGACCTCTCGCTTTGATCCCAGGCTCTACTCACCCATAGGAGTGAGTAGTTTGCACTTTATAAATACTGTATTAATTTACCTTCGCACTCCCTATACAACACCACCTAAGCACCATATACAAGTTGAACACACGTGGCACAGCGCCCAGAGCACATGACTTCACAGCATAGCACACAGTTTAGCCTCGGGGTTTCATCCCCGAGTCCAGCAGCAGCTCAATTCAACAGCATGACACTCTATGCAATACCTCACTTAATTTCCGTACCCTGCACTTTTGGACCGGTAGGGGTCAACAGCTTTACCCCGAGTCCGTCAGCAGCTCAGCTTACGTCCCCAGCGCCATCAGACCCATAGGACTGAGTAGTTAGCATTTCACTAATACTGAATTGATTTCATACGCGCAAATTTACCTTCTCACTCCCTCTATAACACCCCCTAAGCACATACACAAGTTACAATGTTTGAAACAAAAGTTCATCCAAGTAGCTATAACTAAATGCTCACACTACTTGGACAGGTATGGCACAGCGCCTAGAGCACATGACTTCACAGCATAGCACACACTGTTTAGGCTCACGCTTTCATACCCGAATCCGGCAGCAGCTCAGCTTAGCACCATGACACTCTAGACAATACCAGACAAATTCTCCGTACCCCAGGACTTTCAGACCAGAACGGGTCAGTAGTTCATCCTAGTAGGTATAAACACATGCTGACACTACTTCCACAGGTGTAGTGCAGCGGCCATGGCACATGACTTCACAGCATAAGACACACAATTTGAGCTCACGCTTTAATCCCCAAGTCCCGCACCAGCTCACCTTAGCAGCAACAGACTCTAGGCAATGCCTCACTTAATTTACGTAACCCTATGGTAACTAGGTCCTACCTATAACTACCTACTGGTGACCGCCAGTAGGATACATATATATGTATATATATATATATATATGTATATATATATATATATATATATATATATATATATATATAATTATATATATTCCTCGAGCTCGATTCCCCGATCTGGGAATCAATTTTTAAAAGGGAGCGCACTCTGGAGTAAATAATCACTGTTATTATTTCATTCTTCGAGCCCGATTGACAAACGTGTTTCGCCGTAACTGCCTTCTTCAGTGTCGACAGTACATTTAAATTACGTGTTTTAAATAAAGTTGTGCTCTACAAACTGACAGGAGGTCAATGATCTTGAAAGTGTCTTAGTGCAAAAAACAAATCATACTCTTTACGTGGCAGACATCTTAGATTAGTCAATTCATATGATATTAAGTAGTAAACCAATTCCATCGTTTATACATAAATACCTTTTCAATCACATGTTGCTTCACAAGTTCATATCTATTCCTAACCATTATTTTTTAGATATACTTATTAATAAAATGTATCTTAAACATTATAAGTTTCGATGAAAGAGGAAGGGAAGAGGGAAGAACTCAGATATAAGTCAAACCATTGTATACATTTATGCAATAATTTCATATGTATCTCACCCAATATATCGGGGATAACCTCCTCTCTTGGATGTGACTCCATTCCTATGGATGATCGGTTTAAAATCATTTGGTATGTTTGCCACATAATCAATTCTCATTACGCCCTGTATGGGCTTTTAAGCAGCAATTAGATCCTGTCCTATATGTTTTTACAAGTACAAACAGTGATTTCTTTGGGCTAATTCTTAGTGTATCCTAGCTTCTCCTTATGTTGCCTACCCCTTTTTTTATTTGTGTTTAGCCTACATGGACCCACATCTTCTCTTTATTATTTGACCCTCTTGGGGCCCTGCTCTGCAGTTTAATATTATACTTGGCTTCTAGGGTGCGTAATATTTTTACCCAGTCCCCACCTCTCTCAGATTTGTTCACTTGATCCAGGCAGAAGAATGTTAGTAAATTGCTATTACTACAGTGCTTCATTTCAAAATGTCGGGAGACCAGATAAGTTTGTCCTTGTTATTAATTGCCCGAAGATGCTCCAAGACTCTTTTCTTCGTGGGATGACTCATGCTACCCAAGTACTGTTTGCCACATGGGCACTGCAAACAGTAAACTGTATGATCTGAATTACAGTTAAGAAACTTTGATATTATAGTCTTAGATTTCTTGCCTGGTATCAAGTATTCCATCACGTTGGTGCTATTTCTGCAGGCCTTGCATTTCATGCAAGGATAGAATCCCTTAACTGGATTTAGTTATCTTGATTTTGCTTTGTAATGACTCCTAGCCAATGGTCTTTTAGAGATGTCCCTCTTCTGTAAGTCACTAAAGGCTTATCTGACATCAGTTCTCCCATTACACCGTCTGATTTAAGCATTCGCCAATTCCTTCTCAGGATTTTGAATACTTCAGATGATTTCTCTGTGTAATCTGTAAACAGTCTCCTTCTATTCTCCTCTTGATTCGGGTTATTCTTCTCTTTGTCAATTCAATTCAATTCAAAAATCTTTATTCGAATTTCAAGAATTCATAAAAGCATATCACATTTATACAATAATATCCTAAAATCCTTATTTAAAAAACTTTGCAAAATAGGCATCAGATGATTGTAAGAAAAATTAATATAACGGAGAAAATCAAAGATTATCCATCATTTCACAAGTCTCAAGAAAGTGCTGGTGTAAAAGATTCAGTGTCCAAGGAAAGCAGCATCTGGTAAGATTCCCCCAAAGAAAGGGGTCTATGTTTCTTAAAGAAAGGAGTTAAAAACTATATTTAACATATTTTAAATATTATTTGCAGAAAAAGAAGAAGTGCAAGTCATCTTGTGCGCTTACTCCATCACAAGGGCATGGTATGTATCCTGGGTTTGACCAATATCCCAAGGTAAAACTCAGTAGGCATCTTATGGTTCCCGCCCTTAATCGTAATAAGAGGATTCTTTCCCAGTTTGCCATTGGCAAGGTGAGATATAATGGAAAGGGATACCTATACAGCTCCTTGGCCATATAAATAGAGACTGTAGATTTCTTAGATTCCTTATTAATCCTATCTGAGTTATAAAGTGCGTAGAGTGCTTTTTTAAAGTCATTCTTATGTGATGGGTCAGCTCTAGTTGGTTCTAAAAACAGGTAGCCTTTGTCCACACTACATAAACTCTTATACACTCCTGAAAGCCAAGCAATGTCCATTCCTTTCTCGCACTTAAGGCAGTCACTTATGATTTCTTGCGTCAGAGTGGCTGATTTATTCCTCCAAACTGAAAGCCAAAATAGTGCTGGTCTTGCCCTAATAAAGTCACAGATGAAATGCAAATTTAATTCTCCATGGCTAATATACTCAGAAGTAGAGATCGGTACACCCAAAAGCTTCCTACAGAACCGGTTTTCTTCTTGTTGGATGCACCGATTTTCAGCCAAACCCCATATCGCAGCCCCATATGTGGCCACTGGAACGCATTGCAGTTTAACATTTTTTTAAATAACTTTAATAGCACCTGTTTGCCTCGGACAGGGGAGACTAAGAATTGAGTTGATGGCCTTTGAGAACTTGCTCGTGGAGTGAGCCATATGGCCCACTCCACGAACCGTTCGCAGCAAAGACCATCCCTAAATATGGGAAAGTGCGGGTGGAAATTAATCTGTCATTCCCCACTAATATAGAACTGAGCTTGCTTTTCCCTGGCCCGCATGACATAATGAACGATTTTTAAAAGTTTACGCGTAGGTCCAGACCGTCCATATACTGTACAAAATTTTTAACCAAAATACGCAAATAAATTGGGATGCGGCACATAAGGACCGCATCATCTGCATAGAGAAGTACCGTAATAGTTTACCATTGATTTTCGGAACGTCCGGGGTCGATGTTTCAGGCAATTGCTCAGCCCATTAATGTAAATGATAAAAAGCAGGGGTGCTAAAATGCGCCCCTGTCTAACTCCTCTTCCCACCCTAATGGAACCAAAACCTCCCCACCCATGCCAATCCTGACTTGTGCTTTAAGATCTGTGCATAAAAATACCAGGAAATGTACCAGGGATTTATCTAATCCATAATCCAACAAAATAGATCAAAGTTTGGACATATTAACTAAATCAAAAGCAGACGATAGGTCAATAAACGCTAAATAAACAGGGGAGGATTGGGCAATGTTATATTTACTGATGACCAGATTAAGGTTCAAGCACTGTTCTATCGTTCCGACCTTACTTCTGATACCCAGTTGACATGGGTCCAACATTCCACTTTCCTCTGTCCATTCCAAAACCCTGTTATATATTACTCTGCCCAAGACTTTCAATGTATTATCGAGCAGCGAAATTGGTTTATAATTATTTGGGTCAGATCTGTCCCCCTTTTTATATATTGGGACAATGATGCTCATTGCCCATGTATTAGGAATGGGAACTTGGGGTAAACTATTAAAAACATTCAAGAGAATTGAAGCCCAGAGTTCCGGTTTCCACTTTATTATATCTATGGGTAGCCCATCGGGACCCGGGGCCTTATTGCCAAGACTCTGTGCGATTGCCTTTTCTACCTCAAGCAGCGTGACCTGTAGGCAGCAAGGATGTCCCTGCACATAATAATCTGTGCCTTGTATTGGTGTAGCATATATTCTAGAGAAGTGATTCTCCCATGAATCGCTGGAGATAGTACAGCTGACTGGTGTTAATTGTTGGCCCATGTTACGCAGGTCCCTAACTGTCGACCAGAATGAATTACCATTCTTTCCCCCAGCTGAATCAGCTAGTACCTCCCAGCGCTCCCCCAGGAGTATATCCTTCCAATATCTAGTTGCTGTTTTATACATCCTCCTTGCTGTCCTTACGTCCATGGGACACCTAGGTTTAGAGGTTAGAGCCTTTTGTAGATTCTTATTCGCCTCTGAACATTTATGATCAAACCATCTCGGTTCTTTGTCTGCCTTAGGCAGTGGCACTAACAGGAGGGATCTAATTACAGAGCAGAGTTTGGTAAAATCCTCGATTATACTTAAGTGGTTACCTTTGGTTGAAAGACATGAAGTAATTAGGTGCGAATGCCCTTTTATTACACTCTCAACTATTCCACCACTATCTCCTCCCCTCCACTTCAACCTTAAATTATCTGTTGAAGGAGTGACATCCCTAGCCCCGTGAAAGATGGTATACACGGGGCGGGATGCTAATCTTAATACCACTGTCAAGGGGTTGTGGTCCCCAAAATCCGTTGCAAGGAACTCAGCAGTTATTAAGCGGTCTTTGTCAATTAGAAGTTGGCTCCACTGTATTTCATCACTTCTAGATTCAGCTTTATTCAGAACCCCCCTGCCGCATCCTCTTTTGAGAAATCTCTGTTTTGCTGTTTCTTTAGCTTCTTTATACTCATTAGTTGTGAAACAATTCCGCTTCACCCTCAGAAACTCCCATAAGGGAATGTTGTTAAACACGCTTCAGGGATGATAGCTGTTAGCATGCAGCATTGAATTTCCTGTGGTGGGTTAGCGATATAGTGCCGTTTTTAGGGTGTTATTCTCTACGTATACCCTTAGGTCCAAATAGACCACCTCCTTTTTGCTGATGCAGTTTATAAATTGCAAATTCAAAACATTCTCATTTAGAGCTTTTATGTAATTCTCTGCTTCATTCTGTGGACCCCACCAAACGATGTAAAGATCATCGATATAGCATGTCCACAGAGCCACGTTGTCCACCCATCTCTCATTTGGACCTGCCCAGGCCACATTATTCTCCCACCAGTCCACGAAAAGTTTTGCGTGGCTGGGGGTGAAGCAGGTTCCCATGGCAGTACCCTGTTTTTGTACATACAATTGGCCTGCAAAGGTAAAGATGTTATCATTAAGACAGAACCAAGTCAAAACAATCAACATTTGGTTGTGATCTCGAAATTTGAGGGGACTTTTATATAGGAAAAATGTGATGGCTTTCAATCCTTTCTTGTGATCAATACACGTAAAAAGGCTTGTGATGTCTACGGTTATTAGAAGCATATCTGGCTCCCACTGTGTCCCTTCGATAATTTCAAGAAAGTCTTGATCTATATACATTGAGGTGTTCTCTAGGAGGCTGTTCTTTAATAACACTATTGGCCGACCTGGTGGCCATTGTTTAAGTTTGTAAACCTTCGGTAGGTGGTAGAAAGTTGCTAACTCAGGAAATTCACAATTCAGGAATGTCCAGTCCTCCTGTTCTAGCACTCCATCATTTCTCCATTTTGTTATTAATTTCTGGAATGCTGCTATACTTTGTTCATATTGTTTTCGTGTGATGGGAGAGTCACGCTCCTCCTTGTTTAGTTGATACAAGGCCTCATCCTCATATTGTTTCTTGTTTAAAATCACCACGTTCCATCCCTGATCTGAGGGTTTGAGTATCATCGTGTCATCCTCTTTCAATTTTACAACAGCCTCCCATTGATCTTTGGATAAATTAATCTTACTTCTGTTGAATATCTTTTGTTGTCATAATTTCAGATCCACAATTACAGTCTCCTGAAATGTATCTATTCCATTGTGTGGTGTCCGGAGAATTACTGTTGATTTTACCCTTAGATTGTTCTTGCAGCTTCTCTGTACTATGCCTGTTTCTTCAAGCATTTGTGTTGCACTACCTTCCATGTCTCTCTGGACGTCTGATTCCTCATCCAATTCATGGAGAGTCCATAAAGTCTCTAAGTCTGCCCCCATGAGTTGATCCAAAGGCTCTAATCCTTCCATTTGTATTAATGCTTAATGGTTAGGTCTAGAGGGACAGCTTAGTTATCTGCCACAGCAAATGTCAGTACCACAGCAGGAAACACAGAGGAGATTTGCGGCAGCCATCTTCAGCCACTCTTTTGCGTGGGACAGGCTCCTTCAGCCATTGTTTACATAAAATAGTATTCATCTTCTGGGTCAGAATAGTAGAGTATTTCATTCTCAGCTTCGTGCTGCTATTTGATTTGGTGCTGATGTAGGAGTCTGCCTAAGGCATTCCTGAATTGCTGTGCATGGACAGTGAAGTGTTCATGCAGTACAAAGTAGGCCCAGTGTTCTTCTGTATGGTCAAGGAAGATCTTACATTTAATAAGCCATCAAACATATGACAAGTACTCCCCACACATATCTACTCATCCCTACTACTCTCAGATGTCAGAGTACTTTGTTCTTGGACTATCGTTGATAGGTTGTTTCTAAATGCAAGGTATATGTATGCTGCAAATTGCCAAAAACAGTAGCCACAATGTACTCTCTGCTCCTGTAGATTCAGCAGTGTATTCACTGCTACTGTAGATGCCACATTGGGCTCTCTGCTCCTGTAGATGCCATAGTGTGTTCTCTGCTCCTGTAGATGCTGCTGTGTGATCTCTACTCCTGTAGATGCCACATTCTGCTCTCTGCTCCTGTAGAGGCCACATTGGGCTCTCTGCTCCTGTAGATGCTGCAATGTGCTCTCTTCTCCTATAAATGCCACATTGTGCTCTCTGCTCCTGTAGATGCTGCAATGTACGTTCTGCTCCTGTAGATGCTGCGATGTGAGCTCTGCTCCTATAGCTGCTGCAATGTGCGCTCTGCTCCTGTAGATGCTACCATGTGAGCTTCGCTTCTGTAGCTGCTGCAAAATGCGCTCTGCTCCGGTAGATGCCACAATGATGCTTTCTGCTCCTGTAGATGCCACAATATGTGTTCTGCTCCTGTAGATGCTGCACTGTGTGCTCTGCTCTTGTAGCTGATGTAATATGCGCTCTACTCCTGTAGATGCCACAATCTGCGCTCTTGCTCCTGTAAATGCCAAAAATGCGGGTGGAGACATGGAAGAGATGGAGCTGGAGTTGGCGTTCTGCTCCTGTGTATTCCACATGCGGGTGGAGATATGGCAGAGATGGAGCTGGTGTTGGCGTTCTTCCCCTGAGGATGCCACATGTGATGCGAGTGGAGATATGGCAGAGATGGAGCTGGTGTTGGCGTTCTTCTCCTAAGGATGCCACATGCGGGTGGGGATATGACTGAGATGGAGCTGGTGTTGGCGTTCTTCTCCTGAGGATGCCACATGCGGGTGGAGGCATGGCAGAGATGGAGTTGGCATTTATTTGTTATTACATCACCACTGTCACATGTGGCTTCTGTGATAGTTGTCTTTGTTTAAGTTATTCTGGTTCATAAAGATTCTTTTAAAAGTTGTGCAACGCTCATGTGGCCACAATAGAGTAATCAGGGTAGGTATTGTGTGCTGTATAAAGCTTTCCTTGACTATGAAGAAGAAGTAGCCATCTTCATATGAACTGTGAGTAATCTATGAACCAGTATATTTGATGTGAAAATCAGCTTATCTGGTAGAATCGGAACTCCAATTCTATTTTATATACTCTCATGTATTTTTTAAAAAAAATACACTGCATGTAAACAATCAGCTCTTTAATTGAAGACTATGCAACGCAGTGCAATAACAAATTCTTTTTCATTTACTATTGTGACTGCGGGTAACCCAAACTCTTCCATTTTAGCCTGGCCAAGCTATTATAGTTGTTTTTTTCAGTGTTTGTCAGAGTGCTTGAGCTCCTGCTCTCTCTCTGATGCTTTACACCTCCAGTCGACCATCTGAGCTTCCTGAGGTGACCTACAGTGACTGCTCTGGAGTGAGAATGCAGCAGTCGGCCAAGGCTCAAGAGAGCAGGAGGTGCAAAACCATGTCTTGCTCTGAGAACTTTACCATGTCTTACGATAATGTCTATTTGTTGAATATTGGCTGGAATCAGTCCACTACCTGGGTCTTTTGCAGTTGGCACAGGAGTGGGGTACAGAAGACACACAGGGAGCAGGGGAGGGGTACACACTGCTGGTCATTCATGTACGACTAATGTGCCTGTTCCTCCTATCAAAGTGCATGGGATACATCAGGCATCCTCCCAAAGGGAAAGCTGCCAAATCAGGAAATGCTCCTATAGTCCTCATTCCCTTATGAGGGATTGTGATAGCAGGATGCATGAAGTCCACCACAGGGACCCCGCCTCTTGAATCTTCTGCGATGTCCTTGTTCTGTATGAGAGTTTTATACCTATAAACCCACTTTACTTAAATGGGTCAGTTGCATCCCTGATTTCATGCCAGAGGTCATCCAGCAAAGCTCATACAGTCAGGCTAAATCCCACATGTGTTTCAATAAGTCTTGTTACTACAATGCCATCCACAGAAATAAATTCCGACCACACTGCGAGTGGCAATTAACCCTGGGCAGACAACTACGCTACGCTCGCGTAGTTTGCAAAGTTTGCGATACTTCGCACTACGCGAATTGCACCTAGCACAGTGCAAACATGCATAACGTAGAGTAGCAGTCATTTTTTGCTTGCTCTGGGTCTTCAATGTCAGGTTGGCGACCGCGAGCCAGCAAAATGACACCCCGTCAAGACTTTTTCCTCGTTCGCGATCAGCAACATAAAGTTGGCGATTGCGAGCGTGGAAAATAAACCTCCCGGCGAGATTCTCAACGCGGGGAGGTCAGGTTTCTCATTGCAAGTGGTCGCGTAAGCTCGCGACCGCTTGCGATGAGAAACTACCAGTCCGCATTCAGAAAGCTGCCCTCGAATAAAAATCTACTTGAGCGGCAGAAAACGACAGCTCGCACTGTGCAAGATGCCATTTTCAATGATTGCACATCCGGCACTGTGCAATCATCGCGAACAGCGCACTATGCAGTTCGCGTAGCACTACGCGTAGCTCGCGTAGTGCGAAGTGCACTTTGCGTAGCTACGCGTAGCGCTACTTCATGAACTATGCCCAGGATTAGTGGTAATCGTAATTCAACTCCCCATCAAAATCCTAAATTGCATCTTCACATTCTAAATTCCATATTTACAATCCACTACCCAGAATATAAAACAACCTCTATATCAATTACAAATTTACAGAAATTTACAGAAATTAAAGGAATTTCCTTGAAAATAAAGTATAACCACACAATGTGTAACCAAATATGCTTTTGCATCAAGTCTAAAGCCTTTCATTAAATGTTAGTAGCTCATTATTTCATCTTCAAATCTCGCTTCTCTCCCACTGTGGCATTATTTCATTTGCATCCCAGTAAATTCTCCAATTCCCAATACTGTCAACTTCACATCCAATCTCAAAGTAGTATGTGTTGTGCCTATTATTATCAAGACTAAACCTACATTATCTTTATTCCAAAGCTCCAACACCTTTTTCCTCCAGATCAACTGCTTCCCCTCAACGTTCTTCAAGCGTTAATGGGTCAGTCAATTTTCCACAAATACGATTTCCACATAACCAATCTTGAAACTGTTACTTTGACTTAAACCAGTCATCCTTTTTCACATGCTGCTTATAAAATTGGCCATCTTTTAACTTGTAAAGTTTCTCAAACATCTTACCTTACAGCACTCCTGCTCATTAGCCTGCTGGCTGAAGCGATAATTGGTCTTGACATGGGTTGCTAGATGAATGCAATTGAAGATGGACGTGGTAACAGGATGTGGTAACTCTTTATAATTGCCACTTTGATTTTTAAGCCTAGATACTGGAAAATAGTTGCCCCTTAATTGTTCCAAGACTGAGGTATTAGTAGTAGCTGTTTTACACCAGGAGAGAACTCTTTTTTTCCTTGGCCATCCTTTTGGGAGCTCAACCCACCTCAGTGTGGAAAGACAAAAATCTACGTCTCATCATTTTTCATTGAGGCACAAGTGGATCATGTTGTTGAAAGATAACAGCTTTCCTTTGCTTGTTACAGGTTCTCACTCCTTTTTATTTCTTGGTTCTTTTGTTTTTAAATGGATCTTTGTCCCTCTTTGTCCATGGAAAAGTCCTGTCTACAGGAATCCTGAATCACTGAAAGAATATCGACTACAGAAATATCGCCGTCAAAAATATAGGAGGCGAAATATCGATGTCAACAATATTGAATTCCTATCTACATTGTGGTAAGTACAAAAATATCGAAACAAATATATCGTTGTCAAAAATATTGTTGTTAAAAATATCGTTTTTTAAAATGTTTAAAAATAATGTAAAATAAAGTAAACAATACATATAATTAAAAGAAATATAGTTGAAAATATTTTAAAATGTTTAAAATTATAACTAATACATATAGGAGCCGATTCTGATTCAGTAAAATCCCCTACGAATAGCCGTACGGGGCATATTTCCCGTACAAAGCATACACCTTAAACGTCCCCGTACATACGATGAAGTACAATCCAAATCCCCAAGCAGATCTACGTATGAATCGTACGAAAGACCATACGACTTAAAGAGCCGTACAAATCGCATTCGGAACACACAGTACGCGACGTCCGTACGGATTGAAGCAGCTTTTTCCGACCCACAAGTACGATTCGTCAAGTCAACACTCTGTACGACTCTTTTCTACGGGAGTTCAAAACGTCCGTAAAAGCAGATTTCGACTTGAACCTCGTACGAAACGGACCCCCCCGGGTACGTGAGTACACCTCATGATTGCAGGGGTGCAGGGCTTAGGGGTACGGTGCGTAGGGGTACAGTGCTTAGGGGTATGGTGCATAGGGGTATGGAGCTTAGGTGTACGGAGAATAGGGGTATGGTGCTTAGGGTACGGGGTGTAGGGGTACGGTGCATAGGTGTATGGTGCGTAGAGGTACAGTGCATAGGTGACCGGTGCGTACCTCCATGATTGCAGGGGTACGGTGCGTATGTGATTGTGTGGCTCTCCGTATGAATTGCTCATACGATGTTTTCCGTACGAATCACATTCTCGTTCCCTGGTCTGGATCGTACTTGTCGGGTGGTACAGCATGTTTACGATTTCTACAGTTCACCGTGAGGGTCCGTATCGTACAGATTTTCCCTTGCTTTTCATACGGTTCGCAAATTTAGACGTATTTTTTTCCTACGGATAGTGCTACGCGATTCGGACGGATTTGTACGATTCGTACGGAAAGGGCTATGAATTCTAATCGACCCCATAATGTAAAAAGAAATTAAACATATACATATAAAATATAATATAAATACTTACTTAATAATTATAAATATTTATCGTAATAACTTATACATTATAAATACATACATACACATACAACAATAATATAAATAAAAATATAAAATATATATATAACAAACTTTAAAAAAATTAAAAATTAATTATACACTACATTAACTAAAACAGTAAAGATTGGATATCGTAGGGGTAAAAATTACTATTCCCACTCCAGAGAGTGCAAAAGTATGGAAAGTGTTGGATAGCATATGAGTAAAATTTACTATTCCCACTCCAGAGACTGCAACAGTCAGGAAAGTGTTGGATAGCGTAGGGGTAAAAATTACTATTCCATCTCCAGAGAGTGCAACAGTAGGGAAAGTGTTGGATAGTGTAGTGGTAAAAATGACTATTCCCACTCCAGAGAGTGCAACAGTAGGGAAAGTGTTGGATAGCGTAGGGGTAAAAATTACTATTCCAACTCCAGTGAGTGCAACAGTACGGAAAGTGTTGGATAGTGTAGGGATAAAAATGACTATTCCCACTCCACCGAGTGCAACAATAGGGAAAGTGTTGGATAGCGTAGGGGTAACAATTACTATTCCCACTCCAGAGCGTGCAACAGTAGGGAAAGTGTTGGATAGGGTAGTGGTAAAATTACTATTCCAACTCCAGAGAGTGCAACAGTAGGGAAGGTGTTGGATAGCGTAGGGATTAAAATTAGTAATACCACTCAAATGAGTCCAACAGTAGGGAAGGTGATGATAGCGTAGGGGTAAAAATTACCATTCCCACTCCAGTGAGTGTAACAGTAGGGAAAGTGTTGGATAGCATAGAAGTAAAAATTACTATTCCCACTCCAGAGAGTGCAACAGTAGAGAAAGTGTTGGATAGCATAGGGGTAAAAATTACTATTCCCACTCCAGAGAGTGCAACAGTAGGAAAAGTGTTGGATAGCGTAGGGGTTAAAAATTCTATTCCAACTGCAGAGTGTGCAACAGTACGGAAAGTGTTGGATAGCGTAGGGGTAAACATCACTATTCCCACTCCAGAGAGTGCAACAGTAGGGAAAGTGTTGGATAGCGTAGCTGTAAAAATTACTATTCCAACTCCAGAGAATGCAACAGTAGTGCAGGTATTGGATAACATAGGGGTTAAAATTACTATTCCTACTCCAATGAGTGTAACAGTAGGGTAGGTGTTGGATAGTGTAGGGGTAAAAATTACCATTCCCACTTCAGTGAGTGCAACAGTAGGGAAAGTGTTGGAAAGAGTAGGGGTAAAAATTTCTATTCCGACTCCAGAGAGTGCAACAGAAGGGAAAGTGTTGGATAGCGTAGGGGTAAGAACGTACTATTCCCACTCCAGAGAGTGCAACAGTAGAGAAAGAGTTGGATAGCATAGGGGTCAAATTTACTATTCCCGCTCGGGAGACTGCAACAGTAGGGAAAGTGTTGGATAGCGTAGGGGTAAAAATTACTATTCCAACTCCAGAGAGTGCAACAGTAGGGAAAGTGTTGGATAGCGAAGTGGTAAAAATTACTATTCCCACTCCAGAGAGTGCAACAGTAGGGAAAGAGTTGGATAGCGTAGGGGTAAAAGTTACTATTCCAACACCAGAGAGTGCAACAGTACAGAAAGTGTTGGATAGTGTAGGGATAAAAATGACTATTCCCACTCTAGACAGTGCAACAGTAGGGAAAGTGTTGGATAGCGTAGGGGTAAAAATTACTGTTCCCACTCCAGAGAGTGCAACAGTAGGGAAAGTGTTGGATAGCGTAGCGGTAAAAATTACTATTCCAACTCCAGAGAGTGCAACAGTAGGGAAGGTGTTGGATAGCATAGGGGTTAAAATTACTATTCCCACTACAATGAGTGCAACAGTAGGGAAGGTGATGGATAGCGTAGGGGTAAAAATTACTATTCCCACTCCAGTGAGTGCAACAGTAGGGAAATTGTTGGATAGCGTAGAAGTAAAAATTACTTTTCCCACTCCAGTGAGTGCTACAGTTGAGAAAGTGTTGGATAATGCAGGAGTAAAAATAACATACAAATAATTTACATATTTTTTTAATAAATAATGGTTTAATTATTAAATAATAATAAAATATTTAACAATACCAATGAATATTTAATTAACAATAATTGCCAATTAATAATTAATTAAAAATTAAAATAATGATAAATACCAATAATTAATCTTTATTAAAAATGTATTTCCATATAAAAATTAACAAACAAATTAATTTTCAATACCAAAGAACAAAAATAATGTATAATATTTTACAGTTAATAATTAATTAACAATAAATTATTGATAGATTCCTATAAATAATAATTAATAACAATTAATAATATGTATTAATTAATGGACAATAAATTAATTTTCAAAACCAAAATGTTTTAATTATTAAAAATGTATTACCAATTAATAATTAATTAACAATACATTATTTACAAATACCCAACAATAAAATTAATAATTACTTAATTAGAAATGAATTATTTCCCACCCTATACCCCTATAAACTCACAACACACTCCACAAATACATTAATACACAATATAATTACCAATTACTCAATAAAAAAATGAATTACCAATTAATACAAATGAATTACCAATTAAGATTTATTTAACAATAAATTATCAATATTAATAAATAAATAAATAATTACTTAATACCAATTAAATTACTTCCCACCCTATTCCCCTATAAACCCACAATCCACTACAGAACTAAAACGCAAAAATGTACTTTAAAATAATTACTAATTTCTATTGTTTTTTATTAATTTACTATAATTAAATTATTTCCCACCCTATTCCCTTATAAACCCACAACCCACTACAGTACTAAAACGGATAACTTATTTAAAAAAACATTGCTAACAACTAAAAATGTTATACATATATTCAAAAAACAGTACAATACTTAACAAAAAATATAAACACAAACATATAAAATATATAATAAAATACATAACACTATTATAAACATCGATATTAGTAACATCAATATTTTTGCTATCGATATTACTAACTTTGATATTAACAAAAACAATATTTCTTACCTTCAGGTTGATATTTTGGTTGTCGATATTCTTGATTTCGATATTCTGTCCCTACGATATTTACAACTCGATATTACTTCAGGGACAGAGTCCTGTGGTATGAAATTCTCCATACTACCTTACTGAGACCAAGGAGTGTAGTACAATCCTCCCTTTTTCAGAGAGATTGTGGAGTAGGGTAGACTTCTGAGACTTTGGGGCCCATTAGGATGACGGGCGGACAAATCCCATCGTAGAAAGGGACCGCCCGCCATAAGGGTGGAGGTCCCGTTATGGAAATTAGGATGCGCCTGCCACAGTGGCAGGCGCATCCTGTATTTTTAACATTCAGCACTGCCCGCCGCAATGCTAAGAATACATGTTGTGCATTTCAAAGCACAACATGACAGGCACCGTGCGGTGCCTGCCACGTTGTTCTGTGAAATGCAGGGGGATGGTACCCCCATGTGCACCCCCCACCCTCCCCGAAGTCCCTGGGGGCCTGCAACAGGCCCCCACAGGTAGACGCTGCATGCCTTTCCGTGGCAGCAATGCCGCCATGGAAAGGCATTCCCCAGTGCACATTGTAATATGGCTGGCGGTGTCAAACAGATACCTCCACCATATTTCAGCCTTTTCCGCCCCGGTTGCAAGGCGACCGGGGCGGAAATGTGGCAGTCGGTCTTTCTTTCGTCCGCCAAAATAATTTGGCGGGGGTCATTCCTGCAAGGATGGTGGGTGGATCCCCCCTGCCAGGCCGGGGGTGGCTACCGACGGCCTGGGGGGGGGGGGGCGATCCACCTGCCATCCTAATGGACCCTTTTAACTCTAACGACTTAGATTCGATAGGTTAGAGGTGTTAGACAAAGAAACACAATGATACGGTATTGGAATGCACCTAGAGCATTGAAATGTTCAAAGTGATTTAATATGCAGCTATGGTTTTATGGAATGCACTAGTCTTTGAGTTACTATCAAGACTGTTCTGACATTCTTGCAAAATGATCTTGCCATATAATCCTGATTTTCCATGACAAATAGGATTTTACCAATATTTAAAATGTTAGAAAAAGTGGTTTGCTGTAAAGAAACATTTTTTACATTAGAATAAGGTACAAGGGATGTCTTTAAAACTGTGCCCATTATCAGTTAACATTTAATTTCAACCTAATAAATTAAAATGCACTTATTTTCCTACTGGAATGTGTGTTCACATATCAGTAAATGTACAATTCATATCATCTATATAATTAATATGAATGTCCTGTTTCACAAGTGATTAAAAAATTCTTAACAGAACAGCTTATGGCTGGGGTCTTCAAACTAGGGTGCGGACCCCTCTGGGGATGGGGTGGGACTCAGATGCTCCCGAGTAGGGGCTCCAGGCTCAGGGCAAAAGAAGCATTATGCTGATAGTGTTTATTTTAAGTGGACAAAAATGAGTGACAGTAAGGTGCTCTGTAATGGCCCATCATTAACATCTTTTGTCATTTATATCCTAGCTGGGAGTATGCGTCAAAAGGGAAGGGACTCCAAATATTCTTCAAACTCCCCACCTCCATTACTAATAATCACAATGTGATACTTTTACATGTTAGTAAGGCTTGCCTGACCAGAATAGGATGTTTGGCAATCATTTATTTGAAAGCATTTATTGTAAAAACGTTAACAGAACCTCACTGCAATGTTTGAATAAGTCTAGACATATTTTTACATTGCCAGTTAATAAAATAATTGTGAAAAATTCTGAGGGGGCCCCGATTATTTTGTTTTTCCCCTGGGTAGAGCGGCGTTAAAAAGTGTGAAGAGCATTGGCTTATGGAATCAAGAGGGCATGTAAAATACAAGTTTCATTTATAACAAAGTTTTAGGTTTGCAAAGTGTTTGCTTTTCTTTTACACATTAGAGGAATGTTCCATTTTGACCAGAAATCCCCTGGAAGCATTAATAGGTCTAAAGTCACCAGATAAATACGTACTGGGTTAGTACCCAGGTTTTTAATAAGGAAAAAAGACTACTGAAGAATAATAAGTGAACCTGCCTCCAATCCCTCACAAAGCAGTCTGAGCTCTCCTCTGCATCCCAGTTTAACGCAGTGGTAAAAAGGAAAAACATGCAGCTCCCCATTCTCTGAATTTTGTTTTATTTCCTTGAAATGTATCATTATGTGGAGCTCCTACGAGTGCTCCCAGTGGCATGCCTAATCTTTTGCAATACCTGTTACTCAGGATAATGATTGTAGTAAGAAATATCGCATCCCAAATATTGATGGACAGAATATTGTTACCACAATATTGAGGGACAACATATTAAAAGGTAAGCGCACAGAGGGGGATAAGGATTTACTTACAAGTCTTAATTTTACATCTAGATACCTTGATATATATATATATATATATATCAACAAGGTATGTATATGTGAAGTTAAGCATAGAAAATGTATAGGGGCAAACCTTTCAATATTTTATTCTTTAATATTGTGGTAATGATATTCTGTCCAGCCGATATTTAGGGTACGATGTTCCAGACTACACCCAGGGCATTGGTTGCAATTTGAGGCAGTTACAATGTGCCATCCCAAACAGAACCACATGAAACCTGCACTGAAAGTGTTTCACTGCTTCCTGGTGGGTACAAGGACTAGTGTTATGGGTCCTTTGCACTGTCCACAAGCCACTCTGGTGAAACGACCAAGAGACCTTCACCTGCCAGCCCCTCACTAGTCATGAACCAGAAGCCTGCACTAATCAACATCTCACAGCGTCTCAAAAGCAGGCCAGATGGAAGCAGGCATTTGGGAGTCCAGGGCCCTAGACTATGGAACACCAACACTGAACGTGAGAGCTGAGTAGACAGGTAAAAACTGAAGTTTTCAACGTTTTCAAACTTACATATAAGTAGGTCTGGGCGAAACTCGTGTAGTTTCACTCCATGGAACTCTGCAGAGTCACAAATTCTGTCAAATTCCACAGAGTTCTGTGTGTGGGTGGAGTGCTATCTTCACAATTAGTCACAAACCTCCACCTTGTAGAGGCAACGCTTAGCGAGCAGTGCTATTTACGAAGTGTCACGAATGAAAGGCAATTGACAATATATATATATATATATTCTAAAATAATATTTTTAAAAAAAACACTCACCAAATGCAAGAAAATAGGGGCGTGAAATACTGAAGCCCATTTCTTTGAGGCGGCTTTAAAAGCATCATGCGTGCCACTCCTGCCTCGAAGCCTGCCTAATGACTCCATTGTAGTGGCAGCCAGGCCAGGCTGCAAGTGTCGGCATGGCCCGTCAGCCAGTGCACTTATACTCCAGGCCGTACAAATGCTTTAAGTGATAAGGAGGCAACGGTGGTGGTACATCCTGCGAGGTCTTTTGACTGTGTGTGAAAGCCTGTCATGAAAGGTCATCAAAAGCAGCTTTAAATGAACATTTTACAAGCTTTCATTGATTAAAAACTGAAAAATAAATACCTTGCACTGAGCTCTCATAATACAAGCAATTGAACCAATTGAATTATTTCCCTTAATTGAGGCAGAGGTTTTGTACTTGAGGACAGGGCTGATTTATTAGTGAAACTCAAGAGAGCGCCACAGCAGTGATAACACTAGGCAGGGGAGGGTCTGGATCTTTGTCATCCATGACAAAAATGACATATCTGCCCACATTCAGATATATTAGGTGAAACTTAGTGTAGGTCTCTGATAGGCTACACAACATTGGCCATGAAACAGATATCACTACTAACTAGTAACTGTCAGGGCCTCACCAGCGATGTCCAATAGCTGCAGGTGCGGCATGGTCCTGCTGTCCCAGCTGGCTGGTCCCCTTCAGGACGAAATCGACACCAATGGAAATCTAAGCCACACGCAGCTCCTGGATCACGAGTCCCTTGAACAGGTGCTCACGGCACTCTTGAGGTGTCAGGGACCTCCCAGCAGTGGAGGCCATCTCGTCACCGCTGCCTGAGCTGGACAAGTCTACAGCAAATCGATCCTGGGAGGCAGCAGCAAAGGAGGACTTGGAGAGCGGGGTGCACAGGTGCCACTCTCCCGATCAACAGTACACCCGCTCATCTTCCAACAGTGTCTGGCCTTCCGCCGTTGCTTCTGGGATACTCACTCTTACTAATGACACCACCTCAAGCAGTCTGGGACATGTAGTCATCCCACGTCTGCTCATTATTACTTCCTAGTGAGTGACAGTGTGTCCTGGTAAACCCCACTCCACAGTCGGTTAGCAGGGTTTTTGCCAATCTCCCCACTCCGTCGGAGTGTGGAGTAGAAAATCTCCACCGGCAGAGTGGAGTTTACTGCACACCCTACTTATAAATGGACACTGCAAATGTGTTACGAATGAAGAGTATCAGACACGTTTCTACCTCATCAATCAGACTCTAAACAACCCTTGATATTGTATAAAAAGCCAAATTCACCTTGTCAAGATGTTAGTAGAGCTCTCTGAAATAACCAAAATGAATCACACAGGGATGCCTGCTGGGTTTGCAGGTGGGGGGACTTCATCCCCCAAGATCCTTAGCTGCTGGGAGGGCTTTCCTACCATCAGAGCCCTCTGAATCGCATGCTTAAAAACACACCTGGTCCTGCAGTCCACGGGATGCTTGCTTTGTTTGCCAGTGAGGGGAATTCAAATTCCAGGATCCTTTGCTGCTGGGAGGGCCTTGTTGCCATGAGAGCCCTCTGAACCTCGTGCTAAAAAAGCACCTGGACCTGCGATGTACAGGACGCCCGCCTGCTGTGTTTGCAGGTGGGGGGGATTTCAACCCCCAGGATCCTTTGCTGCTGGGAGCCCTCTGAACCTCAGGCCTAAAAGCGGGCCTGGACCTATGGTGGGAGGGACGCCTGCCATTTTTGCTGGGGAGGGGACTTCAACCCCAGGACCCATTGCCGCTAGTGGGACCTTAGTGCCATCAGAGTCCTTTGAACCTCGTGCATCAAAGTGCACCTGGACTTGAGGTGCCTGGACCTTGCAAAGACCGGGCAAAGAGCAGGCCCATCTTTGCCTGTCCTCACCCGGAAGAGGCTGGGCTGGGTCACGCCACTTACTCCAGGTACTATGACACTATTTATGTTGCTATACATTAGCCCATATCCATTATTGATTCATCATGGGGAAATGGAAAGCATAGGAGAGTGGTATGAAAGCTCCACCAGGCTCCATCCTTGACGTTCTTTTACAGAGAGCAGTGGGAGTCATCAGTAAGGAAAATGAGCTGGCTGAGTGCCGTCTGTCGCTTTCATCCCCACTACCCGTTTGTCCCCACTGCACACTTGGGTCTGCCCTGGAAACATCAGAATTAGTGCATATAGCTATAAGAACTATCACCACGTGTGTGGGTCAGTCATCTGGTCCTAAACCAGCATCTCTGTATCTGCCACCTGATGCCAGCCCATATGCGACAGTATCGTCAAATGTCCCTTGTCTAGCAAACGATGTAGATGAGTCATTTATCCAATTGAAAAATAAGGTTTTACACTGTCTTTGTACTCACGCTGGTTTGTCATGCTGGTTTGCGTGCCACATTTTAGTGGTCAGGAGAGAGGATGGGTTAGGTTGGGCCCGTGATTAAGTATTTGGCGGGCGACTGTATTGTTGTAAATTTTAAGTACCCCAACATTGTCCACAACTGAGAGAAAGAGATTATTTTCTGAACATTAGGTTATTTTGCTCTTGTTTGTGTAGCAACAGTAGAGCACAAAGTCAGCATAATTCTTGTTAGACTAAACTTCTTTAGGAGGTTGGTCTTCCAATTACAATACTCTATTTTTATAGCCTGGTTCTGAGAGTAATATATTTAAACCTGATCGCCAATTTGTGAGTTGGCTACCGATTATGGGTCCTTATTGGGTGGCCGACAGAGGGATACCCTGATTTCTCACCACTCACTACATTGAAGAAAGGTTCCATCCGAGACCATAGCCTCTGTGGGTGAAGTATACAATCTGAGTAAAAATAGTTATTCGTATGGGACCACGGCTAGGAAACCAGTACATTGCTTCCGCTGCAACACCGCTTCTGGAGCAGCTTTTAGATTGGTGTGAAGAGAACCAAATCTTCTCCAACCTGTAGAACTAGTGAAAAACTGGTTTATGAGAAAACTGCCACCTGCAGGGAACATCGAAGCACAATAAGCAGTTTAACAAGTGCTTTCCTACTCCATAAATCCAGTAGTAAGGCTGAAGGGTTTTTAGATTGTATGCGCCCGGCTCGTGCATGATCAGTGTTCTCATAGTTTAGGTACGGGACACTCCGAGTAGCAGCTTTCACTGCCCCACGGGGGAGGGGGTCACGCACCAGGGGTCACGATCATGTTTTTACTGCAAAACTGTTATGGAAATAGACAAACATCTGCTATTCATCTGCCCCCATATGCTAAAGATAGAAGTAGGTGGATAGTAAATCTGTGCCGATCATTTAGTTTAGCATGAAGGGGAGAAGACGACAGAATGTGCAAAAAACGATAGTGGCACTGGTGGTCTACAAGATTCTGCACACAGCCTGGACAACGAGGCAAAAGATGTTAGGCAACACTCTAGTTTGACTATAATAGATGGGGTGGCTGATCGGATGAATACTTGGTCAATTTTTGTATATATATATATGCTTTTAAATTTAGTACTCACTACTGTTTTATAAGTGTGCCAGTTTGGTATATTTTAGTCTAATTGTTTATCATTTTACCGTGATTATTTTATGTACTATGATGATGAAATTTTCATTTCGAACTACCGATAAACTTAGTCATATACTGCTCCGTAAAACTCTTAAATAAATATATTGGAGGGAATTTTCCGGCATCCTTTCTGGATAAACAAAAAAAAAATCATTGAAATGCAAATCTAATATCCGCGTCAGAACACACTCCAGGCAATTTTGTAGTGTGCTGTTTGATCCGAAGTGATTCCATACATACAATGTGAAACATGCTGAGGTATCCTGTTGAGGACCTGTCAAAAGATGTTGTGGGACTCAGGTCACAAATGTGATATGAAGCCCTTCTCTGAGTTTATGACCATACCTAGTGGCGGCAATGGTTGCATGACTTCTTCGGAATATATTTCAAAAGCAGCCCATACCTCCTTTTGTGATGAGTGAGATGATTTTGCAGTGGCAGGGGCATTGGGAAAATTTCCCCTGCCTCTCCCCACTAGTGACGGTCCTGGCCTTCACACCAGTCTGTCTTTGCAGCATCTTAGTACCTCTTGTGCGCCTCCTAATATATGTCGACCTCTCAAATACTATTCCCAATTACTTGAAAATAATCAGAGAAATCAGAAATACTATTTTTTACTTGAATAAATCTCAGCTATTGCTAATTGCTCTAAGTCACATTCCATTCCACCATTTTAGTTCACTTCTACCTTTACAGACAGAGATAAGCCATCTGCACACCGCCCCAAAAGAGGCATCTTCATTTTCACACTCAGTTATACATCTAGCTTTTCATGCTGCTAAGGTCGATAACATTGGTACACTTGACTAATAGCATTAGTGCCACAATTGTTCTCATTCAAAGTTGTATTGTTCTCAGACGGGACAAAAACGTGCTTTTGTGGCCAAACTATTCCTCTCCATAACTGAAGCGTTGGGCCAAAGGCGTCAAGCAGCCCCAAGAGTTAATTTCACTGTTAATTTCATGTGCAGCCATTTTGCTTTTCTTTCGTTAAGATTATGTGATACCAAGCATGACCGCTGTGCTGATGGCAAACGCAGAGGACCATTGTAGTACCTACTCGCTTGTTTTGATTGCAGACCACGGCTTAACTGGCCGTTTTTCAGGTCCATTAATCAATCATTGTTACTTTCATCCGCCCCTACCTAAACTGACAGTAAGGAAGCGGGATTCCACTAGCTACATAGCAGGCCACAGCTGTGCACCCAGCAGGACCTAATGATGCTGGGGGACCTTGGAGGGAGGGCTGGAACACACATCCTAATTGGATGCATCAAAGGGAACAAATGATAATGTGGGAATTAGAGGAATTATCTTGTAATAAAACCAGATTTTTTTCTACGATAATTTGAAAAGTAATAATAAAAGACTAACTGGCCTGGCAATAAGCACATGATGCCAACAGCGCATTTGAAGCGCGCATCAGCTTCACCCGTCTGCTGTACACAAGTGCAGGCGGTGTTATGAGTCATATCATGGACCACTGTATGGAAAGCCAAATTATGCGGCAAGAAAAGGTAAATTATGCGGAGTAATGCAGCACATTGCCTCCTTTCTTTTTACCAATTTTACACATGGTTACAGATTTTGGTTAAAGGTTTCACATCATTAATACCAGTTTGACACACAAATATATAAATAAGCAACAGAAAGGTGACCAGGTCATATTGCATTTCTTATGCATCCTTTTTCTTTGCAAACATATTAGTATTGGGTGCGTGGTTAACTCATGTTAACATACCACGTGCTGGGATGCTCATCTTCTGTTTTTTGCTTTTTGGTGGGTGTTTGTTTTGGATTTTTATACATGCTTATTTTTCAGTGTGTCATTTTTTTGAATAGTTCAAGTCGGTTAATTATACATTCTTCCTATTTATGCTTTTCCAATTGCAGAGAAATTTCAAACTGCAATGTGGTTATGGGTTTTGTGAATAGAAGGGAAATCCCAAACAAGGAATATTTAATGCTAAACTAAAACTTGTGTTGCTAGAAACAATGGGGTTAGGGGTATCTGGGGCTGGGTGGGGTACAACAAGGTATTTGGGTGCATTAGAAGTGTCTTACATGTTATATGGACTACATTATAGGCACGCCATACTTATATTAAGACTTAATTTAGAGAGACCAGGCTGGACATAAAATTATCGTATCTGGGTGTGTCAGAGACTTTCCCCCAGATTCATCATTGTCATGTTTTGCGAGTCCTTAATAGCGATTATAAAGGAATCTCTATTAAAGACTCGCAAAACGGGATTCATGTAGAAATCGCAATATTTATTGCAATTCCTACAGCTTCCTTATTTGCGATTCGCTAATTGCTAATCGCAAATAAGGAATGACTCCCCATTCATTCCTATGGGCCTAAAGGCCAAATAGCGAATTGCAAATAAGGAAGCGATTTCAAGGGTGCCAGGGTGTCCAAAGGACACCCTGTAGCACCCCTGAAATGGTAATGTACACTGGTGTTGTGCACACACATGTCAAAAGGACATGTGTGCGTGTAACATACAACTTAAAAAAATGCACTAAAGTTAATTTTTCTAAGTTTTCGCTATTTACCACTGTTAGACTTTGCGGTAAATAGCGGCCCCAGATAGCGAATTCGCAATTTTTAAATGGTTCATGAATTGCATTTAAGGAATCTTAAATTGAGATTCATTAAATGCAATTCATCGCAATTTAGCGATTTCTATAATTGCGATTTTTGCATTTGTGATGATGAATCCCAAATGCAAAAATAGCGCTCGCAAATGGCCATATTCTCAGAATCTGGCCCTTTGCGAGCCGAATTTCCTTTGATGAATCTGGCTGTAAGTCCCTCATTACGATGCCGGTTGGACGTGCATCCGACCGGCATCAAAGCGGAAGAGGGACCGCCCGACAAGGAGTCAGCAGTCCCACTACCATTATTATGAAGCAACGACCTGCACAGCGGTCAGAAAGTGGAAACTTTCCATTGCGGTTTGTGCTGTGAGCCGCAGCATAAGCCGCAATATGAAATATACACTTTAGAAACATCCATGCACCGTGTGACATGCACCATGAGGTGCCTGCCACACAATGCATCGGTGTTTGGGGGGCACCCCAGGGGCCCCCAGGCCCAACATCAGCGGCCCAGGGGGATGGGGGGGCCCTAGGCCCCCACAGTTCATTTCCATCTGCCGTTCTATGGCGGTCGGACAGCCATAGAAAGGGAGACGGAAAGGGACATCCTAATCCCTTCAGCGGTGCCTGATCAGGTACCGCCACTATTGTAGGGATTACAGTCCGCACGACGGTCCGACGGGCTCCTTGAGCCCATCTGAAAGCATTGGAAGGTCCCTCCACCTACTGCCTTCACTGCATGCATCGTAATGTGGTGGTCGGACCGCAGAAGCAGATGTCAGTCAGACTGCAACCAACAAGCCGCCGGTTGCACCCGACCAACATCAGAATGAGGGCCTTAGGGTCCTGTTCATAAATTGCATTTTGCAGTATGTTAGGTAGTATTACAACAGTACTACTCCCTTACTACAAAATGCAATTAACTAACCTACATATGGAAGTCTACACCTCCACCTCTCCTATGTTTTTTGTGTGGTGTTCTCCACCCCAACTGCAGGGATCTTCACACACATAGGTATATAGTATTGTAGTAAATGTTGGGGTGTGGGTGACTGACTGGGAAAATATGCAATATTTACGATTAAATAGGAGGTGTTTAGAGTAGAGTAAGGAGAGTTTAAGGGAGGACTAGGGAGGGGTTTTAGAGAGAGACATACACCAACCTACAAAAAGCAATCTCATCCCTATTCACAAACTGCTCTTTTATATTTACTATAGCCAAAAGGACCCAAAACATCTCCGACTGGAGTATGTCTAGCACCACCCATGACCAAACACATTTATCGCAGTACACTACCATTGAAAATAATAGATGTCTTAAAATAGAACCCCTTTCAAAATATTAGGGTAATTTATTTCATTATTTCCATTTTTAAAATTGCATTTGATGTTAAAAAAATAACATTTAAATACAAAGGATAAGTTAATTTTAAAATAAATTAATTCTGTTTTAATTTAAGAATAAATGTAAATTAATTTACATTTTTTAAATATTTAATTTGTTTAAATTAATTTTATACCTACTTTTTAGTAATGTTTCATACATAATACATGGATATAAACATTTTACTTTAGGTGGGATTGTTTTAACAAATCTTTAAAAATATTTTAATTTAATAAAAATTTTAATAAACTCTTAATGTATTCAACCTAATGTATTTAAATAATACCTTTAATAAATATGTATTTTAAAATGTAGTTAATAGTGCTTTGGCATTTATTTATATAGTTCTAAACTTAATATAATTATCTTCATTAATTCAAATTAACATTTAACATTACATTATTTTTGTTTTGCTTTTTAAAGTTAATAAACTTTTTTACTTTTTCTTGTATATTTAAATGGGAGAACTCCATCCCCATGGCAGGGAACATGAAGAGTTACTAAATAACTATACACCTGTAAATTTTGCTCCATCCCCTGGTTTCAGGGGGTGGCAACGTGTAAGTCTACACTCTGTAGTACATTTACACTTGTAAATGTTGACTAGCCAAAAGAGGTAAATGTGCTACAAAGTTTAAGAGTAAATTTACACAAGTAGATTTACTCACTTGTAACTCTACCTTTGTGAATAGCCCCCTAACTATTTGCCTGTGGGTAGGACTCCTTTTAGTGGAACAGTCACTTTTTGGGCAGACCAGTTGGAAGAACATTAACACAATTAATTGAGGATAGTACTGCAGAATGCAGCACACATAGAAAAAGGAAAAACAAGCAGAAATAAAGATATTTCTCCCCGCTGTGCCTCTCGTACGCCTCCCCTGGGGAGGCATATGTTTTTGGGGCTGCCTCAGAGTTTACATTTTCTCGTAAATCTGAGGCAGTGCCAAAATGCCACGGATGTTACTGGATGTTACAGCAACACTCATTGCACGCCGCTGTAATGCAGAAAACTGAGTTAAAGGGGAGAATATTTATGAGGCAGTATTAAGCCAAAAAAAGTGGCTTAGTGCTGCTCCGTAAATATGGACTTGCTCCTGAGCCATAGAATGTGGAGAAATGTGGCTCACCGGTTAGAGGAGGCAGTCCCTGATGCAGAGGTCAGACCAGGGTTCAATCCCCGATGCGGCAGGGCCTGAGCTCAAAATGTTCACGGACTCGATAATTCTCGCCTCGGTGCCTACTCAAATCGTGGGTTCACACTCTGCAACTCTGGGCAATAGCTTGCTTAATCTCCACAACAGCACCACTGCGATGGGATGCCTGGTCTTAACCTTGGGGATGCCCAGTAGGGGTAATCTCACAGGGAAAGGCCAGACGGGTTCCCAAAGCAAGCGCCTGGAGACCTTACGGTGAAAGGCGCTATATAAGAACGTAAAGTTTACAATTTTTTATTGATAGAATGTCACAAAAAAGTGCATGGGGCCTCATAAATGAGGCCCTGAATGTATGGAACCTGAGCAAGTGGTTCCTGATATAGATTTGATGTGTATTGAATGAGTAACATGGATCAAGTTCCTCACTATCTTCAGAGCTCTAAACCACATCTTTAATTTGCTCATTACTCAATGGGCCCATTGCAAGTGAGGACTCAATTCAGAAAGCTCTCTCAGCAACAGTTTCATCCCCATCAAATTTGTAGATCCAACTGATCAATGTTCAGGTTAATGTCTGGGCCAAAATGAGGAATCTGATACAGAAATTATTGTTTTCTGCAGTAATTCCGAATTTCTTAGGGGATCCTGTGGTCTAATTCATAATGGACCTACTCCCAGAGTTACCAGTAGTCTTGGCATCAGTAACTCTGGGGCCCATGATATACTGGCCCATCTTCTGGACCATTAATAGTGGGAGCCCCTGCGGTTCTCTGGCTTGCTTGCCAACTAGATTGAGGAAAAAACAGGTTTTCTTCTAAAGATAAAAAACACATGCATTCAACTGCAGTTTTATGGTGTTGACACCATTCCCACAATTTGGCAGCCAATCACTATGCAGTCTGCTCCATCCGCCACATAGTAAGCATCCCGCTCTGCGGTATTGCCATTCTGCCGAGTGATGCTCATGAGACAGCGACTGATATTCCACTATGTAAATGTAAAACAGTTATACACTTTGACACATCAAACCAACTTTTGTATAACCTGAGGTCCAGTGTGAGGAAAAAATCCAGCCAGACCTTGTACTTTAACTATCCATGGGCTAAGAGCAGCGCCCAATCACCAAAGCAACATACACCTTGAAATTGCTCGAGCGACATCACAGTGACAGCTTCATTTTCTTAAAATACTTTGACCTTGTCCCAAGGTGTGATCTCTCAGACCTCGGGAGACTTGGAGATGTTTCTTGCGCGTTCGCTGCAGCTGTAGATCATCTTCCCTCTGTCGTGTTTCTCATCTTTTCTCTGCTACTATTCAATTCCCTTGGAGATCCTAAACTTCAGAATACGTGAAATTGATGTTTTCTTCGCCCTGCCTGGCTGTCCCTGCGAGATTGGCTGAAATCAGTGCAATAAATGATTTTTGGTTGCTCTTTTGACAGGGAGCTCACACGTCCGCCTGGAGCTCTGCATGTGGCTCTGTGTATCTTAATGATCATTCATTTAAGGGCAGAGGCCAGGTGAGTCCAGCAACCATAACAAAGCTCGGCACTCTGGCCAGCCTGTGATTCTGTTGTGGTGATGCTGCTCAGTGCTTAATTTGTAATAATATAAGTATCAAGTACAGGGGATAAAGGTTTACGTAGGAGCCCACGCTGCTGCCTATTTCCTGTGTTGTGGATATCAAATCTGCCTGCTTCTGATTCCACCACTTGCCTCTTTCTTCCATCAGCCAGTCTTTCCTGTCTTCATCTCTCTATTGCAGGTTCTTTTTCATTCATGCCTTCTCCCTCTTAGACTGTTTTCATATGTTACTCTTCTTTCTTTCCCTCTTTTTTTCTTTTCCCTCTCTTATTCTGGATCAATGTATGATGATGAAAAATATGCCCAGGTCTCCAAAATTACACACAGACCCTACTGTGCAAATCTTATCGAGCAAAGAGAGAAAAGCAACCACTTTTCAGCATTCTTGCCACTCAAAGGACAGCAAGAGATGGGTGCAAAAAGGTTGAGAAAGAGGCGAAGTCGGTGATTACAGTCTAGTTGTTGCAATCGGCAGGAACATTAGCTGAATCATTGGGACTGGTGGCCTTTTCTGCTTTTAGTGTATATACACCTCAATGGTTAATAACTTTATTCCCTTCTGTCCCTGAAACCACTTATCAAAATAAAATGTCATTGCAATTGGTATAAAATGGGACCATTTTCACAGTATTATTATGTTCACTCCCTGCACTTCCAGGCTTGTGGGTGTGATCTTGGGTATCTAGTGTTCCCTGTGCAGTAGACTGAATGATTATTTCTCCTTATCTGGGTAGTGGAGAGGGATCACTGTGCTTCCGACAAAGGGTACCTGTAGACGTGATGCGGGTATGATGTGCAGTTCCCCAGAGAAAATGCGATTCCTCCGAGAAGGAAGTGAAAGACCAACATGATTCAGTATCCAGAACACGAGATGGTGGGCCTGATTCATAAAGGTAACTTACACTTTCAGTGAGTTTACAATTTTGAGCACGTTTAGTACTTTTTGGTATTCACTAACTCCACTTTTGAAGTAACTTACACTTTTGTGGTAATACCAGTCCTGCATATGGCCAACCACCAGTATGGCAACATCATTCCATAGAAAATAATAAAGCCCCATGGGAAATAATGTTAAAATAAATTACATTATTTAAAATTGTTACAAATTTAAATAAATATAATTTAATGTTAAAAATATATAAAAGCAGACATATGATGAATATGTATTACTTTTATATAGGAACTAATGTTAAATTACCCCAAAATATTTAAAACAGTTAAAAATATAAAGAAATATAAGCAAACTAACTCACAGTAATATCATGGTGGATTGGGCCCTCTGCTGGCTATTCTAAGGTTCAGGGTGTTACACAATGACTTGAGCTCTGGTGTAGTTATCTCTCCCTGGACAGCAGATTGGAAACTCTTTTTTAAATGAGTTCACGGATATATGTGAAACACTAAGGGCCCGATTACGACTTTTGGCAGTGCGAGGGCGCCAGCCCACTTCCGTCGCGCCCCTGCACCACCAAGTGTCTTGTAGTCTGGCAGGCAGGTGGCATTGCATTTCCGGCGGCGGTGCCTTTCAAACAGGTACCCGCAATGGGAACGTCTCACAAGGTTCCTGCACGGCATGGACTGTAACGTCCATTCCATGGAGGAACTGGTTTGCAAGCGCACAGGGGGGCATATGTTGTGCCCCCCGGTGTATATACACAGAGTACAGAGCAACAAGGGGGTGTTACAAGTTTCCTCCCTGCCAGGGTTTTCATGGAGGTAGACCCACCATAAAAACCCTGGTGGAGAGGAAACCCGTAATATGCTTGAGGTCTCACCAAGTCCCAGGAAACCTAAGGGGTGGAATTTCTGCCCCATCCCCTAGATTATGAATAAATATAAATAACTATGTAATTATTTGAATCGTGATGAGGTTGAATTAATTCAACTCAGTGTACGCAAATATGTTATGTTGAAACCTACCCCCAGTCTAGAGCCTTACCTTACATGGTCTATATCAGGCTCTGAGCGTTTCTTGTTGACCAGGATTCGCCTAGACTACTACCACCTCCTATTAGCTGTCCCCAGCGGCTGCCTTAAGGGTCAAGTATTACCGTCCTGCAGCTGCGACAGTGTGTCTCCGCAGGACCTGGCACACTTTTTATTTGTATGCCCCCTATATGAGATACCACGGAGGTCTTTTTTAAAACCCCTGTTTAGAGTACAGAACTTTACCCAAGTCCGTCCAGCCCTCTGCCACTTACAATTGCTGAAGCCTGAGAGCACCTTATTCCTGATTGTTTTTTTTAAATCAGCTCTAAAACTTAGAAAAGTCGGATGAATTGAGTATATGCCAAACTACTGCTACTTTATATTTTGTTCCTCCATGGCTGTTTTTTTATATTTTTTAACTTTTTATATATAATTGTTTTGTATATGTATAACTGATGGGACTTGGATCTCTATTTTAATCATGTATTGTATTGTTGGTGGTAATATTGCTTTTATGGTTTTATCTACTAAAAACCGAATAAAGTATCTAAATGAAATTAAATGAATGAATATAAATAATTATGTATATAGTGGATACATGTCACATTGTACGATATTGACCACAAGAGTTCCTGGTGACTTCATAAACCAAGAGCCTGATGGCCTGTTCTGTTGTAAATGTCTCCAGAACCCCATATGGCAATGAAGCATCATATCAGAACTGATCTGTTATCTATTTTCTGTATTACATATTTATTTTGGAGAAAAAGGCATGAATGATGTGCGTTTTGTTTTTCAACAGGGATGTTTTATTAAATATAATAAGTTAACTTTGGTGTACATAATCAGAGCAAATTGGTTTATGCAGCATGGAGCGATACGTTTTTAAAAGTGCCCTTGTAAATACACCCCAGATTGACTTGCAGAGTCCTCTAGCAAGCATCGGTATGAACCAGCTTGCTGGCCATAGAAGGAAAGACCTGTCTACCTCCTGCAACCTACCGAGAAATACTGGATATTGGGTAATTAACATCCCTATCACAGATTGTAGGATTATATTTATTAGTGAGTTTTGGAGCTCATGTCCCCAAAAGATGGGGACACACAAAAAATCCACAGTAACAATTTAATTTTTTTAACTTTATTATTATTATTTTTTAATATGTTCAGTTATAATATTTAGCATCAGTGTTATCAGTCCTGAATTTTACATTATCTTCCATAAATATGCAACACAGCTACATCAGCATCTTTAATTTACAATTGCACTTTTGTTTTTTCCACAACATTTTCTGATAACTTTAGTAAACAGTAATCTTTAATAGGAGCATGAGTATGTTTCTCTTCCTGATGGGCATGCACATCTTGTACAATATACATTTCCTAGGTTAGCATTTATTGTATTGTATTGTATTGTATTTGCTCTTGTATGGCGCGTCTGCCACCCTACGGGTATCCTGGCGCTCTGGGGAAAAACATTATCAGATGGAAACTGCAGATTGAAAGGCTAAGTAATGGACGTCGAGGACTCAGACTTTGGCAAATAGCCACGTCTTTAGGCTCTTCCTGAAACCTAACAAGGTATTGATTTGCCTGATGTTCTGAGGCAGCTCGTTCCATAGGCGAGAGACTACTATGCTGAAGGCTCTGCCTCCCATCCTAGATCTCTTAAATCTGGTGGTAGTTGCCAGACTTAGATTAGAGGAACGAAGAGACCTTGTGGGCTTGTACCAAGTGAATCTTTCCTGCATTGGTAGAGGACCTGTACTGTGTAGCGCTCTGTAGACTATGCATAGAGATTTAAAGGTGACTCTGTCCCGTACAGGCAACCAGTGAAGGTCTCTCAGGGCCATTGTGGTAGAGGAGCTACGTGGTCTATTAAGTGCCAACTTGGCCGCTATTGACTGGACTCTCTGCAGCCCCTGCAGAATGTATAAGGGGCGCCCATATAAAGGGAGTTGCAGTAATCCAGTCTAGCCAGAATTGTGCTCCTAACCACCAGTGGTCTAGCGTCATCGGGCAGGAGAGGGAGAATCTGCCTGAGTGCTTTTAGCAGACCAAAACAAGCACTAATTGTTTTGTTAGTTTGTGACACCATTTGAAGATTTTCATCAAATAGCAATAGCAAATATGCAACACTAATGAGTTTTTAGCAGATGGTTAGTAGCTACTTCTAGTCCATTTTACATTTATAGTTACTCTTGGAAGTCTGCGTTTCTCAGGAAAAGGCAGAGGGGTTCCCAAATATCTTGAGGACGAGTTGTCACTGGAAGAAGTGTGTCATATACTTTGTCATTTTCATCTTCATGCTTGTCCTTTTTGTTCGGAAATCTTGCTCTCTCCCAGCAAACTGCCACTCTGTGTTTAGCCAGCAGTAATGCTAATGCTGTGAACTTTTGCTTTGATTTAAGAAATATTTAACAGCAAGGGGTGGTGATGGACAGAGTTTCTGAATTAAGCAGAATACTCTCACCCAGTCAAGGGATCAGGGCTAGATCCAACACCGTTTTTTAGCTCACTGCACCATCCCAGCTCAGAACCTGGCTATATGCAAATTAGTCTGTTCCTGTCCCAGTGCATGATGAGAACAGGGCAAACCAAACTACCAAGCCAATTCTTACACTGGGAAGGAAACAAGCTTCCGGGGACCGGTTTCTGGCATTTCAGCCGTCGTCGGCCCAGCTTGCTTGAATCCTGATGGTGCAATGAGCAAGGGCCCTTTTCTGAATCATTTTTGGCCACTATAGGTGTGGCAGGGTATACTCAGACATGAGTCCCTTTCTCACTGCACCATCAGGATTCAAGCAAGCCGGGCCGAAGACGGCTGAAATGCCAGAAACCGGTCCCCGGTAGCTTGTCTTCGTTCTGGTGAAGAATTGGCTTGGTAGTTTAGTCTGCCCTGTTCCCATGATGCACTGGGCCAGGGTCAGACTGATTTGCATATAGCCAGGTTCTGAGCTGGGATGGTGCAGTGAGATAAATAACGGTGATGGATCAAGCCCTGATCTTTGGACTGGGTAAGAGTGGTCTGCTTAATTCAGACACTCTGTTCATCACCACCCCCTTTTCTGAATTGATTTAAGAAAGCCATAAATAAAGCCCTGTAATGTATGCGCTAGGTGGGTCTATGTTTCTAATTCTAGCATTTTATATAGGTCTATAAAAAATAATATCAAAGATCTAGAAGTAATATTACACTATTATACCAGATGCATGAATTGGTCAGTAAATAACCATATATTTAACTGTTGTGTCCGACCATATCATTGTGACTTCTAAATTGCATGCCTGTCATGTCTCCTTTGTTGCTATGGGGAGGAGATATACCATTATTTTGTCCCAATCGATAGTCAATCCTGGCAACACACCAAGTTTCAAGAAGACTCTCATCATAGGAGTTACTCTATCTGCCAGACTTCTAACAGCAAACTATCATCTGCATATAGGGATGTAATGAGCTGCCTTGTCTAGTAGACACGACCTCTATGTGTCATGCTGGGCTCGTATGCATGTCAAGGGCTCGATTACAACAGTGAATAAAAGCAAGGATAGTAGACATCTTATTTCGTGCCTCTTTTGAGTATGAAATATTGGAACCAACCCATCCAGTCTAATAGTTTGATCAAGAATCCCAATTCTGTCGATTCAACTGCTTTGGCCTCCTGTAGAAACACAGCCACTACTCGTATTTCTGGCTTAATTATATGGTGCAGCACAGAGAACATTGCACACAGATTGTAAGCAAGATACCTCCCTAGGATAAAGCTTGATTGCACTAGGAGCACTAAGTCAGGCATAAGTAGGAGCAGACTGTCTGCTAAGATTATGCCAATATTTTACAAACGACATAAAGAACAAATAGGGGGCTATATGACTCACACTGTGTCATGTTTTATCCAATTCTAGAAATGCTATCAGCAGTGCTTCTCTCATTGTCGTTGGTAGAAAACTTGAATTCATTACTTCTTGATAGACAATTAATAAATGGCAAGCAATCCATATAGCTGTTTGCAGCATGATCACCTGCTGTTTTCCTTGTGGCATTAGTAATGTCTTTTAGGGTGATTGTCAGTCAGTCAGTCAAATATCTTTATTCTCTCCGAATGAATCACAAAAGTTCACAGAAGAAAAAGTATACATTCAAGAATAACATTTTCTACACCAAAAATGTTGAATATACAGGAGAAAGACAGCTTGCGGCCTGATCAAATGGCCACTTTAGATTACTTTTACATTGCATACCCTTTCTTCATTATGAAAACAATTTCAATAAAACTAAGCACAGAGCTGCAGATGGAAACAGTTTATAATGACCATAAATAATTAAAACCCTCCTTATAGGAGCAAGGACGAATTGTTATTAAAATCAGTTTAAGGAAACACACCCTAGGGTCTTTGTATAATGTGCAAAATAGCATAATATGCATTATAGTTTGTTGTGCTGAGTTATTACACGGACAGGGGGGTAGTTTCTCACACCACGCCTCCTGTTTTGGAAAAGTTTCAAGAAAGTGCAGTGTGCCTAAGCGAAATCTAGTCATTAAAGAGCGTGAGTGGGCTAGCCGGCTGAAAGACAAATAGAATTGTTGCCGATTTGATCCCCCAAACAGTCCAATCTTCCTGTGGCCCGGTGTGATAGTCTCAATTCAGATAGATATGCATCGTTTATAACCATTTTCATGTTAGGTCATATGGTCTCTGGCTTCTCATAAACGTTTTCTAGACCTATCTTGTAAAACGTTTGCTTGACATAGCGTAATCACGGGACTCACATTGCATTATCTAGGTTAATACAATCTCTTATAATGCATCGTGAGAAGGAAAGTTCTTCTGTAATCCAAATTTTCCCCCATAAAAACAGGGGGCCATGTGTATGCTGTCTACAATATAGTCCATGCCCACCTCAGAATGGCAAAATGATGTAGGGAGCTATTAGGGATATGTAAAAGTCTCTTAAAATATGTATTCTCTGATGTTTGAATTTGTAAGCTCTTATGGTACCCCCATACTCCAGCCCCATAAATGGCCCGACAGACATTTGGATTTATACAAAGTTATCAACTCAGCTACAGGCTTATGGCCAAGTTTAGCAGCAAAATGAAACAGCCCCTCAATGCCTCTACTCATTTGTTGTACCCTGGATACTATAAGTTGGGCCCAATTTAAATGAAAGTTAAAAACATTCCCCAAATAGGAAAAAATGTTCACTTTGTCAAATACTTTTCCTTTGACTGTATATTTTCGTGTTTTCGTTGATTTTGGCCCACAAACCACAATAAAAGATTTCTTAAAATTCACCTTTAGATCTAATGACAACATATACTCAGTAAAAGCGTCCAGGCACTCCTGAAGGCCACTGGCTGTCAAAGCCATCAGACTGTGTCGTCAGTGTAAGACAGGTACCTGTTTGCCTTCTATATTCGGGAAATCCAGATGTTAATTTAGCAGAAACTGTTCAAGGCCATTGGTGTATACCCCAAACAGAAAAGGAGCCAATATGCAGCCTTGTCGTACTCCCTCTGTTAGGACAACAGGCTTGGTCTTTTCTCCCCCTGGCCCGTAACAGATAACTACAGAGGTGGAAGCATGAAGTCTACAGAGGAGGGTAACGAGTGGTTCCTCGAAGCCCAGATCTTCCATTAGTGACCACAGCTTACCCCGGCACACTCCGTCAAAGGTGCTGGATAAGTCCATGAAGGCCAAGTGGATCGATGCCCCCCCTGGCCTTCATTTGCTTACTCATGATCATGGACAGATTGAGGCACTGCTCAGTTGTTCCCATTCCCTTTTTTTTTTTTTTTTTTTTTTTTTTTAAAAAAAACAAAAAAAAACTGCTCAGTTGTTCCCATTCCCTTCCTAAACCTGTATTGGGATTTATGATATTAGGCCAGAAGTATTTGCCAATGACTCTAACCGTGCAAGGATTACCCTTCCCATCACCTTGCACGTGACATCTATTTGAGAGATCGGCCTGTAACATGTTGGTTCATTTCTGTTTCCCTTTTAAAAAATGGGCACCACCACTGCTTTTTTCCAAGATAGTGGGATTCGGCCCACTATGACTGCTCTAAAACATTTAGTATCAAGGGGCCCCATATCACTGGATTTCTTTTAAAGAAGTCCAAGGGTGCACCATCTGGCCCTGGAGCTTTGGATTCAATGCCCTTTCGCAGGGCCTCCTCCACTTCACCTAAGGACAGGGATGCGCGTAGCTGCTGAGCAGATTCAGGATTAAAACATAAATCTGTCTGATAATTTTGGGTAATAATATCCTTTGGGTTAGAAATCTAAGAAAAATGAGACTCCCAGACTCTCCCTCTAATATTAGGTTCCACACTCATAGTATTGTTTGTAAAAAGTGGACCGTTTATCACCTCCCAGAAGCTCCTGGAATCCCTTAGGGCACTTGCTTTTTCTAAACCATTCCAGGCCTGGCGTCTCTTTTCGTCCTTTCTACATTCTATTGTCTTCTGATAGGATTGTCTGGCTTATTTTATCAAAGCCCCATCACGGGGAACTACGCTTAGTGCTTTCTTTAGAGCTTTATTTGCCCCTGAGCACTCAGTGTTAAACCATTTGAGTTCGGGACAGTTATGTTTTTTCACTGATCTAACCAAGTTGTTGGCCACGTCTTTGAAGATGGTTTCAAAGCTCTGTATATTGGAGTCTGGGGGGAAACGTAAGTTAGACAGGTCATCACTTGAGTTAGGTTTGTCCTAATGATGTTCGCCTCAAAATTGACATGGTCAATCATACTCCACTTTAACCTTAACCCTTGATTACAATTATATTTTATAGGGCATTCCAAAGTCCTCCCCTTCTGAGCCGTAACTTTTAAAGAGGCTGTTAGAGGATTGTGGTCGCTGGCCTGGTTAGATTTGACTATGAAGCTATCTATAAGGTACGAGTACCTACTAGAGATCAACACGAAGTCAATTGTACTAGTTCTGCCCCTACCTGAAATGTCAGAATAGACGCCTCCACGCTGTCAACCAAGTTGCTAACCAGGCATAAATCGTTTACTATATTAATTGAATTTAATGCGTCACCTTGGGGAATGTGTTTAAAGTGGGCTAGAGGTTGTTCATAAAAGTCTAGGACCCCACATACTTTATTACCACTATGCTGATATAAGTTGCAATTAAAGTCTCCAACCCAGATGATACATAACAGGGAGAATTTAATGCTATTTTGTCAATTTCTTCTTTAAGTGAGTGTATAATCCCAGAGCTTTGAGGTTCAAAAATATTATAGTACCAATTGACTAATAATAGGGTTACGTGGATCAGAATAAAACACAATTAGCTGGTACCAAGAGGAGTCAATGACTTTTTCTATTATGATCCCCTTGTACTGTACTGATATCATGGTTACCAATCAACCCTTTACCCTCCCTGACGAGGAAGGTTCAGCAAAGACATTCAGGGAACAATATCCATTTATATTAACGTCCTTTCTACTCCACTTCTCCTAGGTACAGATAATATCAAATGATTAACCCATATCTCATCTGTTAAATTTGAGGTGATCCCTGCAATGTTCCAAGAGAGCAAACAAAGCAGGCAGCTGTTTTGAGGAGGGTTTGGCTCTTGCAAAGCGATCCCCTCAGAATTGCTCGAATTCTGATCCATAAAGAGGACAGCTGAACCCGGCTCTACCGTACTCATACTGTGTAACTGAGGTAGAGAAAATGTTTAATTCTCACCAGCCACCCTCAATGAGGGTTCCCTTAGATTCTCAGTTGTAACAGGGATGTTGACAAAATTATTAGAAGTATCATGTGAACTCTCCTCCAGCCTACCCCTTTTGATGGATATTCAATCTAATTCTGCTAAATCGCTTAATGGTGCAAATCAATTTCTATGAAACCAGGGTTGGGGCTGAAGGTGCTGATTTGTCATCGGGCGTCTCACTTCTTCCATATTATAAGTTACGAGTTTGGGTGGTGGATAGAAAAAACCCAGCAGTAATACAGAGATTGTGTGCTTGTTCACTGATTCATTAGCTGTCATGTCTAATATTGATTTTACCAGGCCTGGGGATCTAAAGGTCAGCACAACACAATCCCCTGCCAGGTTCATATTAGTTGCACCTACCCACCCAATCCTGCGGGCCATCTTAAATTCTACAAATAAGAGTCTGTTATCAAACCCTGTTTTGATATTTACAAAGTGCAGTGCCTTGTTTCTTAGAGAAGATCAGTGTTCCCTCTGGCCAGACGGCAATGGGGGAACATTGGCTAACACAATAATGTAAAGTGTAGTTTGTGGGGGAAGATGCAAGTTAATATCAGTGTCACTTAGAATTAAATCATCTATCTGCTGACTCCCAAGAGCACTTTGGCTTTGCGGTCTATTATCTGGTTTGGCATATACCTGACCAACCGATTCCAAGTTTGAAGAGTCCCTTGCCCGTACCTCTTTTCGGAGTAGACTTTGACTCTGCAATGAGGGCTCACTAACATATAAATGAATCCTCCTTTGGTCTAACCCATCCTGTAACATCACTTTTGGTGGGGCAATCAAGGTCCGCACACCGCCTCCAGCTGCTCCATCCATGGTCCTAATCGGCCTAAGCGTGAGATCTCTTAGTGAAGGAGGTGCGTTATTGGTTTTCTCTTCTAAACAGTGTAACCTGTTCTCTATATCAGTCAACTTTTGTAAGATGGGAGTTAGATGGGTTGATTTTAGTGCTTCCAATTTGACCCAGAAAGCCCCACCCTCCCCCGATGGTACAGTTGATGTTGAAGCCTCCTCTGCTTGAACTGTGCACAAGTTAACTTCTGAACTTGGGTCATTATATACCTGGTCATGCTCTTCACTCAGAGGTTTAGACGAAGAATGATTCTGTTTTGATGAATTAATTGCTACTTGTCCCTTTTTTTTCCTTTGCTGCGGTACCACACTCATTCCACCCTTATTTTAAAGTATCTGGCCTCTTGTTATGACATTTGGCCTAGCCTCTTTAATTTTCTGTACCGTGCCATTATTAAGCATTGGGCTTAATGAATGTGGCACACTGGTTTGAGGTTGAGATTGAAGTTGACAGTCACCCAAACTTCCCTGTGAACCTAAGGTGCAGAAATTAGTGCAGGCTGATTGAGTATGGGGATCCAAAGACAGTCTGCGCTCTGTTAACTCTATTTCGTGAATCAGAGCAGTTCCACCCTTAGTAAAAACGCATCCAGCGTACCTACTACCCCTTGTCCCACTTTTAGTTTTGACATGATATGCTTTCCCTCCTTCTTTTGTACCAAAATCAATAAATAAAGTCAGCAGGGTCAATACGTCAATAAAGTCAATAACAACGCACTGCAAATTCAAACAGTACCTTTTAAGTTTGTGCGTTTATCAAAGATGGCCTCCGATGTGGGAGCAGAAAAAAATGTAGCCCTGCCTGGCCTCCTTCGGGCTCTGATGGGCGTAGACGGGCCCCGGCATGCCTGCTTGCTGCAGAAGCCCTATAGCTCTTTTGAGCGCCTCTTGGTGCTGGGCGCTGGGCGTCTCTGTCCTCCTCTCTCGGGACCAGTGAGACCTCCGCTTATCCCCCAATGACTCCGGGGGCGGTGGCGGCGGGAAAAACAACAGGGTGATTGGTTGTTGCACATACTCTAAGTGGGCATCACTGAGTCATGTTAATTCTATCTCATCCAGTTATTTTCCAAGTTCTTGTGTTAAAGACACTGTGGTATTGCATAATCGCGTAAAGTAATTTACAAATGTTTGCTTAATCCTCTCTGCTTCTTCTACACTATCACCTCTAGGATTATGAATTTCTATGATGTATGTATAATTAGGCATTGTTTGATGCAATGTTGCGGCCATGGGTATTTTATTGTGGACTGTGGGTTCAGAATTAGCTTGATATCGCCTCTCCATACAACCATTTGTGGTGACTTCTTAGTTAAATCCACTGTTACACCTTTAATAAAGCTTTGGATATCAGTGTTGAACTGCCTATTTTTACCACTATTGCTTGTTGTCTAGACAATGTGCCCTCAACAATCACATTTCTCCCTTCAATGACTTTTTTTAACTTACTCAGAGATACTGGTGTGCCCTTCGTAATATATGACACACTCATTTTGAGTAGTATGTTGCTGAGAATCTGTATATACTCTACCCTTTTTCAAATCTGTATTACATTTTATTAGTTAAATGAGGTTCTTGCACTAGTGCTATATGTATACTGTGTCTATGCAGAAATGCCAGCACTTATCTGGCCTTCCAAGGATTGTTAAGCCCTCTGATGTTCCAGGTTATGCACCTAATTTCTTTTATGATTTTAGTTGTTGTGTTTTGTGTGTTCAAAAGTGTGAATCAAAATAGCTGAAATATATCTGTTAATTCCTGCCCATCTTTTTGTAATTGTGTGCTCTTGTTACTACACCGCTTTTAGAATATTGTCGAGATATCATAAAGGCCCCTTGATTCCCAGCTCATCCCATGCTGAGCCGAAATCGACCAGTGAAATTATTACCTCTCCATAACATATTTTGTGAATAAACTAACATACTGCGCATGGCTATCAGCTTGGAGGGACCAGTGGGCGTGAGACCCATCTCTGCCCTAGAGTCAGTCTCGGCCAGGTCATATACAAGTCTTTATTTCAGTTCCCTGTTACCCAAGTGATGGTCTTCTGGCTGACAGCAATCATTTCATTATCTTATTTGGGTTAATGATAGTGCCTTTCAAATTTGTCTCATGATTACAGAGTCTATTCATGTTGCAGTTCCGTAGTCTACATCTTGTGTTATCAGCTACCGCAATCTGTTTTTGGCTGATGTGGTTGGTTTATTTCTGCATATTTTCTTGACTAAATCTGTTTCTCTGTTGGCATCCCCAAATATGTGATGTTTACTGTTCACAATGATCGTCAAGCACGCTGGGTAGAGCATGGTGTAGGCTATGTGCGCCTGCTGGAGCTTTGTCTTTACAGTGCTGAATGACCACCTGGCCTCCTGTATGACTAGTGTAAAGTCTGGGAATAGGGAGATTTATGTGCAATAGTACTGTCGATCTGGTTTGACTCTTGCTATTTCTAAGGCTATATCCCAGCCCCTGTAGTTCAGCCATTTGGCTATGATTTGTCTTGCAGGGGCCTCTCAATGAAGTTTTCCAGTTGATGCCCAATGGGCTCTTGACACCATGAAATGTGTTGAAGAATCGGTTCTTCCTAACAGATAACCAAGCAATTATCCATGAAGTCTTCAATTTTGCCGGTGGCAATGGTTTCCGGGTACACCCAGTATTTGTAGATTTCTCCGTCTAGATCATGCTTTGTTTTTGCTTTTGATGATCTCACTTGTCTTTTCCATCCGTTGCAGTTTATCAGTGTGTCCCGTGGAGTTGTCCTCAGCCTCAGATATTCAAACTGGTCTGTGAGAAGACTTCAGCTGGCTTGTTTGTCTAGTCTTTCCTTCACGGCTTTCACTCTGAATATTAATGAGTCAATTTTGCTGTCCATGGATCGCAGGGTTGTTCACATTACAATAAATTCTTCTTCAGTGCCCATGGCTGTGTCATCTCCCGTGGTGTGCGAAGAGATATTCTCCTCTTGCATCCTGGACACCTTCATGTGTACAAAAGTGAGTATGGTCTGTCTGTTTAGTGTCTCCTTTACCCATTCTCTGTGCCTTGAAAGGTTTTTCGTTATGTCTGTCCGCTAAGGCATGCTGCAGTAGATCATATAGGGAATCGTTATCAGTTCTGATTTAATTTTCAATGGTGTCCAGTGTCATTCTTTGTGTTGCATTGTTCATCTAAGTATTTCTGTCTATTCACATTTGCGGGTAATCACCCACTCCCTAAAAAGGCCTATGATTTATAATCATTTACAATCAATATGTTCTATCCCACCTGCACCCCAAAGACGTCTGGCCTGCTCCTTAAACAATTGCATCCTTCCCAATAGGTTTTCAGAAAATGTCCCTTGTATTATGCAGCCTTACTTTAAATATGTCAGCGCACATGCTCAGTTGCAGCTGCGGTCTGAATGGACCCCATGCCTACTGTACCTTCCTGATCTGTAGCTACCTTATGGCAGGTCCTAAGAACCGAGACATCTCATTGCAGCCCTTTGTTGCTTTTATGGTGGGGCCAGCGGAAGTGGGAACTGGCATGCATCACCCAGCACCACCGGCTTCGGTCCTCTCTACCTTACGCTGTAGGCCTGAGGGTTTCTAGCTGAAGGTGGGCAGACCCTCCATCTCTTCACCAACCTCTGGCAATCATGTGGTAGCTTCTTCTCTCTCCAAGCACCGCAGTATTTCTTCCAGAGCAGGTGCTGCATCTAACCTTTGCTCTTCCAATAGGGCCCGTCCGCACTGTGTTAACAAGGCAGCAACATCGTGATTACACTGGTTCCGCTCCTCTTTTGGCCAGTAGAAGCATCATCAGCCTAGTACCAGCCATGTGCCAAAATATCTATTATTTAAATCACTATGATGGCATCAGGAATTGCAGTATTGTGACGGATTTTGAGTCCTGGCCAGTGGAGCCAAAGCCAATGTAGCCATCTTGTGTCTTGAGTCTCTGGTGCCCCAAACAATGGGGCAGATTTAGAAGCCCCTTTCAACACTTTTACGCCGCCGTTGCGTCACTTTTGTGACGCAACGGCAGCGTCAACAATGCGCCACGTTCCGACTTATTTACAACGTGACGCATCTAGGCAGATGCATCACGTTATAAAGCCCTGCGCCACATGAAACCTACATCAGGTTTTATGTGGGCGTTCTGTTGCAGGGTTCCCTCGCAGGAAAATCTACAAGATTTCACTGAGTCAGTTTTACGACGCTGCTGCGTCAAATCCTTACGCCTGCTTTAAGCAGGCATAAGGAGTGACGCACCACGTTGAGTATAGGTGGCCCCTGTGCATTGCAGGATTTGCGTCGCACTAACGACGCAACTCCAGCAATGCGCCGCCCATACGCCACAAGATGCGTCACGCATCTTCCCTTACTTGCACCATGGTGCGCTGCATTGTAAATGTGGCGCATCTGTGGTGGCGGAAGGAGGGGATTGCATGACGCATCTGTTCTGGCGCATCCCTGCTGATTTGCAGAGATGTGCCAGAACATGTAAATATGCCCCAATGTATTTTTTTAAAAATACTTTATTAAATATTGCAACCCTGATCTAGTGCAGATTAAATGAATGAGTGTTATTGCAGAAATTAAAATAACGGTGGAAGATAAAAATATGATAAATTTAAATACAAGATTAAATTGCAACACATTAGACTGTGATCGCTGAGTCAATTCATTGATGAAATCAATCTGTATTGGAATCCCTTCCTTCCTATCCCCTAGTCTATACTTAAATTAGGATTACATAAATTATAACCTTTTCAAAGTTTCTTCATCTGACAGAGAACAATTTCTGTCTTTGTTTAGTCGTACTTTCGCCAAGAAAGCAATAGTTGTGGCCCCTGCATGATCTACAACCAGAGTTTTTGCAGCTTTGATGCTCCTTCCAAAACCTGAAAATCCTCTCTGTCGAGATGCCTTTTCACCTGACTAATAGATAAATATTTCTCACCATTATTGTGAGCGAAATAGGCCCCACGATTTGAGATGTTAGGTGAAATAGGAATTTCTCCTGCACATTTATCTAAATATATTATTATTTATAAATAATACTGGGGACTACATAACATATAGTTTACTGATGCACTATCATCCTATATATGAGAGCATCATACCATACAGTAAATATAAGCAATAAACTAACAAGACAACCATACCATAATGAATGCTATGGGGGCTGAAAAGCAGAACAATGCAAAACACCTGCTAGAAGGATTACAATATTCAGCAACGTTATCAAAATTATAGGGCACAATATTCTAATTATGCACCACATTTCACTGGCAGTATTCGTATCCTCCATTTGAGCTGAAAAAATTGTTTTTGTCAAAGTTACAAATGAGGAAAATTATGAGGCAAATAGAGTACATCCAGAATTATGCGGTAAAAGCTGTGACCACAGAATAACATAAACCCAATGGACCTTATATTTCTCCATGGTTTTTTATAAAAAATGTCTTCAAAAAGGGTAAACAGAATCTACACATTCTAATTCCAAACAGTGACCATTATGGCTTGCACTTTGAAGAAAGCACATTTTTCCATTTAGATACTCCAAATGCACATTAATATAAAGTATATATAATAAGTAACACATATAACATTGTCCTATAATGTACTCCTTAAATTATAGTGGCATTTACAAACCACTCGATCAAAGATCAGAAGAACTAGTAGCCTAATTTACACAACAGTTTTGCTGTTGGGACTTGCCCCTATTGGTTTGTTTCTGACCTCAAAAATCAATCTAATCAAACTGTGCTACAAATTTCAAAGGAAGCAATTGAAAGTTTGAACATAAGTGGTTGCAAAAAGTTCCCTTAGGCTTCAGATCACTCAGTTCATAAGTTCATAAGTTCAAGATGCAAAGTTGAGGCCTTCATTAAATACAGCTCATGCACGATAAAATTGTTCTAAAAATAAAATATGAATCTCGCATTGCAAAGCATAATATATTAATCCTGCAATTAAATGTATTCATTTTGCTTCAATAATATCAAAATGTATTCATGTAGGTATAGGATTACTCATACCATTTTGAAAATGTCACTGTCACTCACATCTTTCTTTGTAAGCTTCTTTTACACATCATATGCTATTAAAGCACATGTTTGAAGACACATCAAAGGAAAAATTAATAAAATGAAATTTTACTAAACCCACGTGGCATTGTTGTCATTTTCAGTGCACACATTACACATTTTGATGCACTTTTAGCTCTAATACTTGAAACCTTTAATTCACATATGAATTTCTCAGTTATCATTATTCCACATTGGTTATTTTACAAGATCACATGTCATTAAAGCATTACATTTCACAGCTATTTCTTAAATATTAAATGTAACATAAACTCATTATAACATTCTGCATGCTTTTAAGGTGCAGTCTCTAATTCAAAACTTTGTTTTGTCATTTCTTGAAATGTGGAGCTTAACACACTTTTCTGTGATATCCATGAAAAGTAGTGTCACAAATCATTTCTGTGTTAACTGTCGTAAACTAGTGAGAGAAAAATCTCTGTTCTTTCACTTGTTTCCAATTTGGAATTTAGTTTAGTGATTCGATATGTGGAAGCGGCGTGCTTAGGGAGACCCTCCAAATACTAGAATGCAGTGCTATGTATGCATGTTTGCGACCGAATTACTGTCGCAAAATATACATTTTTTTACAGACTACTAAAAGGTAGTGGTAACCATTCGCAGATGGGAAGGGTTCCAATAGTTGTTAAATGTAAACTCATCCTCAGCAAAGCTTAGAGGGTAGTGATGTATATTTCTTAGGGTAGTGATGTACATTTCTGTGACAGTCCTTCTTTTGATGTGCATTACACCATGCTAATTAACCCCACTCCTTATGTTTTTGAGGACGGGGGCCCTTTGAGTACATATTTATCTACATTGTATGTGGGAATTCAATCATGTATCAAAAGACTTAAACTGGGACAAACCAGAATGGCTGATATTCCAGAGGCAGTAGTATATCTTGAAATCTTCAAATATTCATGTTTGAATATTCATGTGAACTAGGCACTCTTTGCTTGATCCTGGTCTTTTTATGAGCATCCATTGTTTTCTACAGAACAGGTGTCACACTTCTTTTAATTTTTGGTTGGGTGAATAATGCTGTTCAAAGAAAGAGAGTCACATTTTCTCAAAACTTGGAAAAGGAAAGTTGGATTTGGTTTGTGACTTAAGTAATTCGGGCCTATGTAAAAAGGAATGAAGTTTTGTGCAAAAATTGATAGAGTGAAATCATAACAACATGGTTAATGGTGATTTTGCTACGATGCAGGTAACTCTGCAGGGATTTAACCATCCACATTATGTTGAGCCACATGTGGGTGAGGTGTATCCTGAAGAGCAGGGTTCTTACAGCCAGATTCATCAAAGACCCGTTTTGCGAGTCTTTAATAGCGATTCATAAGGAATCGCTATTACAGACTCGCAAAACGGGATTCATGTAGGAAGCGCAAAATAAGATGCGATTCCTACACAATCCTTATTTGCGATGAGCAAATTGCTAATCGCAAATAAGGAATAACTCCCCATTCATTCCTATGGGCCAAAAGGCCCATAGGAATGAATGGGGAGTATTCCTTATTTGCGAATAGCAATTTGCTAATCGCAAATAAGATAGCGATTTCAAGGGTGCCAGGGATGTCCAAAGGACATGTGTGTGTGTAACATGCGAAAGAAAAAAATGCACTAAAGTGCTTTTTTCGCAATTTACCACGAAGTCAGACTTCGCGGTAAATTGCGACCAAATACTGCGAATTCGCAATTTCAAATTGGTTGATGAATTGCATTTAAGGAATCTCTATTAGAGACTCCTTAAATCCAATTCCTCGCAAATATGCGATTTCACTAATAGCGATTTTTGCATTTGGGATGATGAATCCCAAATGCAAAAAATGCACTCGCAAAGGGCCAGATTCTCAGAATCTGGCCCTTTGCGAGCGCAATTTCGCTTGATGAATCGGGCTGTTAGTTTCTTTCTGAAGAGTAGGTGTAAAGAAAACTTGGTGTATGTGGAGAAGGTGTTCCAGATCCTCAGAGCAAAGTAAGAGCAAACATATTATGGAATTAGCCATCTACACTCTGCTTTTTTTGTCTTAAGCTAGTCAAGGTTGTTTGTGGGCATTACATTGACCAGTTGAGATCTCGACCTTGCTTGCTTGATAAAGTGGCATTCTCAAAAGTGCCTCTTTGTAGGTGATGCAGCAGAGTTTAAAGTTATTGAAAACTGGATGAGGAAATCTATTGAGTGCTTGGAAGGGGATGGCATTATTTCAACGTTATACATTCTTTAATTAAATCAGCAATGGTACAGGATGTCACTCCGAGGGGTAACTATAAACCTGGGATCCCAACAATTAAGGTGTCTCCAGTTATGACTTTGACTTCGGAAGCTGGATAGAAATATGCTTTGAGGAAACAATGATGGGGAAAAATAAAGAAGTGATGGGTGGATTGCCTAAATTATTCACAGGAACTGTTAATTATTCTGGGTCACACTCCAGTCCATCATTTGTTTCCACCATGCCAGCTCACACATGAGACAGCCATACACAAAACAATCTATGGAAAACAAAATCTTTTTGAAGCCTAATGAGTTTGTGACATAACACATCAGTCTTTTTTGAGATGCACATTATCAAGCTGAGGAATAGTGTTAATGTGGAATTTTGTAAAGTAGGCACTTTAAATAGAAAGGTTACACCATCAATGTGCATTACTGAAAGCCAGTCCTGTACACATTTCTGTTGATGTTGATTGTTGCTGGTGATGAGCACACACTTGTTTCTAGGGTTGAGCCTCAAGTACACCTTAAGCTTCCGTGCAGAGATGATCAGCCCCAGGTAACCCTTCATCTGTGGTATAACATTTCTTGAAGTGATTTTCTAATATAATGTCAATTTGCACTGTTGGATCTTGATGTCTTTGTACACTGGCAGAACTTCTAGGAGTTTCATATGGTGGTTAAAGATAAGGATCAAGTCTAGTGTGCGCCACAGGTTAGAGAGATGGTGCTCAAACTGATGGACTCATAAGGATGATCAAAAATATGTTGCTTAGGTAAGATGTGAATCATTGAAGGACAGAGATATTAAATCATAACCTTGCAGAGAGAGCACTCAGTATGATTTGATAGTCAATGTAATTGAAATTCATAGACAGATCCATAATTATGACATTATTGTGCTGATTAAAATTAGCAATTGCTATAAAATGGTAAGATTGCTTAGTGAATCAGAAAGAATAGACAGTAGGCATTATCTGTCTTTCTTCCCTGCATTCTTTATTTTTCATAATTTGAGCAAGTGTGCAGAATACGGATATGAAGTATGAAGATGACATAGGAATGCTGTTACCAAAAAAAGTGAAAAGAAATATGTTCTGTCATATGGTCTCCCTATCAAAATCTTATAACAAACAAAATGTGACACATTGTCAAATAAATTACTTTTATCCAACTCCTATCATACCGCAGGTTTCATAAGATAATGAATCAGGACACCTTAACCACATTTTTCTGGCATGCTTTATCATAATATGATATGACATAACATGATATATACACGAGGCATCTTGGTGGTACGAACTTTTTGACAGGACCTGGATCAAGAAATCCTATAGCATACAGGTTAATGACCAGGTTTTGAACTGTTTTCTAAAACATGTATGATTCTCCATGTTTCTTTATTTAGGTCAATAGACGATTCCAGAGCCTAGCTGTCAGCATGCGAAATCATGTACTTTCCCATTTTTTCTGTTATGTTTTCGGTACCACTACCAGCTTCTTCTTCAAAGACCTGAGATGCCTTCTGGGGATATATCAACTGAAATTTGCTTTGAGAGGGAGAGGTGTGGCGCTGCGGCTAGGGTGACTGACTCCAGAATCTGGGGATCACAGTTCGAGCAACGGCGGCAGATTCGCCCAGCACCATGTGACTCTGTGCAATAGCTTGCTTAATCTTCCCAACGGCACCCATCGCCTAGAGACCCTCATGGGTGATTTTGCACTTCACAAATGTGGATTATTAATATTATAGAGGCAAGGCCCACCCCATGTAGAGTCCCGAGTACAATACAGATAGTCCTAAACATGGAACACTTATGGACTGGCAACCAGTGCAAGCTCTTTAAAGATATAAGATAATGTTTGGGAGTATCTAGAATCAATCTTGTAGCAGCATTTTGTGCTATCCATAATGTAGCCTGAGCAATTCATAAATATGGGATGTTACAAGAGTCTAGGTGAGAGGCTATCAGAGCTTGATAGACCATTTTGTGTGAGAACAAGATAAGATAGGGTGAAGATTTTGCCAGCATATGTTGAATATAGCTTTGAAGGATAACTCTTCACCAAAGATGACCCCAATATACGTGCTGAGGCAAGGGAGTTGCTCACAACTCCAAAGGACACTATAAGCTTGACCACATGTTTAGAGAGTTGCCAAATATGAATATTTCTGTTTCTCTGTTAGGTTTAAGACAGTTTTGTATCATCAAGTTATCCACTTCTTGCATCACTCCTGACATTTTACTGCCACCATCACTGAGTCGCTGAGACCTTCAAGATATTAATCAATCTATGTGTATCATCAGCATAGAACAATACTGTGAAACCAAAGGACTTTACCAACTTTTCTAAAGGAACCATCACTCCTGAAATTTGACTGCCACCATCGCTGAGTTGCTGAGACTTTCAAGATATTAATCAATGTATGCGTATCATCAGCATAGAACAATACTGTGAAACCAAAGGACTTTACCAACTTTTCTAAAGGAACCATCACTCCTGAAATTTGACTGCCACCATCGCTGAGTTGCTGAGACCTTCAAGATATTAATCAATGTATGCGTATCATCAGCATAGAACAATACTGTGAAACCAAAGGACTTTACCAACTTTGCTAAAGGAACCATATAAATGTTAAACAATGTTGGACTAAGTGATGAGCCCAGTGGAACACAAAAACAGCAGAGAGAAAGGTTGTGGTCTAAATGGCTTTTTCTATTCAGTTTTTTTAATTTTGTTTTTTTTAATTTCCAGAAAAGATCACAAAAAATAAGCATTCATCGAAAGTGCACAATGTACAGGTGATATGAGACAGTTCAATTGTTGACTTGAAACAGAGTATATACTAAACCACGGGGGTCATTTTGCAGAAGGTGCATCAGTGCCTACCCCACACCTCAAAGCACAATACAATGCAATTATCTTGCATATACCCACCATAAGCCATCATGAGAATTCAGGTAATGTGTGCTTGCGTCAGCAGAAGTCTACCAGGTAGCACAGACCCGATCCTGACCCCACTGCTCCCACCCTATGCAAACTAAGGTAGTGATGGGCCCTGTTAAGTATGTGGGCCTGAAGTAGGCTGCATATGCCATATGGACAAAGGGCCTGTGGTATTGTGTTATAATAGGTTTCCAACTGTTCATTGAAATATATCATATGTTTCAGTCATAGCCCAACAATGGGTGAGTGTACCCTGCCCGACTACGCTAGGACAGAAGGAGAGTGATGGATGCAAACTGCCTGACACCCTGATTCACAGCAATGGTGCAAACCACCAAGGCTATCTTCAGGGAAGATGTAAGGGTGACTCCTGCTATATTTGACAGTGTGCAAAACAGCTTGTCCCAAAATGTGTGTATACGAGGGCATTGTCAGACCATGTGAGCAACAGAAGTGGCCTCTATGGACCCTGGTGGTTGGGCGGGGGACAGGAAGAAAAAACAAAAAAAAACCACTTACCTGAAAACGGACGGCTGCTGCCTCCTCTCCATCCTCTTCTTCCTGTCTCCGGTCTGGCAGCAGGAAGCAGCAGGACGTGCCTGGGCTCCCCTGAGCCATGGATCAGGGCTCAGACAGGGAATACGAGGTTGGGCATGTTCCTCACCGGGCTGTGCATTACAGCCTGGTGAGGAACATGCAAAGTGTGCATGACTGTTTGACCGGCCCAAAAGGGCTGGCCAAGCAGTCTTGCACATTTAGGGAGTGCAAACCACTCCTCCCCCTGCTCTGGCCAGCCCCGCCCGAGAGCCACTGACTGCAATGAGAAAACTAAAATGATAATAGCGAAGTTTTATTTTCATTTTATATTTTCTTTTGAGCAGTGAGGTGAGGCTCCTTCGCCTTGGTGGAGGAGCCACCACTGGTGGGCAAAGTCGGCTTCCAGAGCAGCACAAAAAGTGCAGTGGGAATCTGCTTTTGGTTTGAACTTAAAGAGGTGAAGAGGGGTGTGGTAAATGTAGTGCAGGTATTGGAAGTGCAATAGTCTGAGCCGGCCACAGGGGGAGCGTCCCCATCTCTGGATGCAGCAGTATGCCCATTCCTTATCCTGAACTGGTGCTCCCAGATTCGCTTTCTATTGTGTTCTAGCCAGCGGAATTACAAGAGGACCTCAGATTGCATGGGGGTGTAGAGTCTAGTCACCAAGTGCCTTGAGGTCGAGGAGGTGCAAATCAGAGCCAGAGTTTTGAAGCGGTCGAGGTTCTAGAGGAAATGCAGGGTATTTCTCTCTGCATAGCACCCGGAGCTGGCAATATGTGAATGCATCAGTGGCAGAGAAGCCGCCTCGGGTGAAGATTGATGCGTAGTCCAGGAAAGTGTCCCCAAAATAGATGTTGGTCATGTGGCCCGAGCCCTGCAAGTGCTGCATGATAGTTTTATGTTCTTTGAGAATTGCCATGTGAAAGTGAGTGATGGGTTGCTCTGGAGTGTACAAAATAGGGTGAGTGCTGCATCGATGGAGGCCCTCCCATGCTAGTTGGTTACAGGAGGCTGAGCTGATCTCAACACGGGGACTGCGGGGAACCACATCAAATACAGAAAACAGCATAGTCAGATGCCCAGCATTATGTTCTCTCACCTGAGGGGCAATGTATAGGGGCGAGAGACAAAAACAGGAACCTCTTCATAAACATTAATTAGTACATAGGTCATAGATCCTAAATGAGAAGACAGTAACATTGTCCAACAGAGCAACTATTTATAACTGTTTTATTATTATTATTATTATTGTATCAAAATATATCATTTTTTTAAACATATGTAAATCCATTTATATTGAAAGATTAGCTTAACTTAATTCAAAAGTAAAGAGACCCAAAAGCAAGGACAATACAGAGAATACACAACAACAATTTGGCACCACACATCACACAAACATCATTCATTCCATGCAAATCCCAACTGAGCAAGACATGAATTGTACATAACACACTAACTGACAAATAAACAATTGCCATATACAGAATGCAAAATTGATTGCCATATACAGAATACAAAAATTATGTCAAGGCTAAGAACAGCGCCAACGCGCGTTTCGGAGTGGAACCTTTTCCAACAGTTCCTTTGTCTGGGCGCAGCTGTTACAGTGCACTTTTAGTCAGAATTCCATCTGTGGATCATGAGCAATTTATAAAATATGTGGGGAACAATGAAACAAGGTATAAATGATAAAGTTCTATTTAGTAATTCAAATGGGCGTTGTGGAGGGAAAAGTTAGGGCTAGAAAAGTCAGAATTCAGAAGTGCAGGTAAGATCAAATGAAAAGTGCACATAAGGTAAATGGAACAATTCCACCCGGTGTCAAAAAGAAAAGGAAACTCAATGTGCAAATTAGTGTGAACTGCCAGAAACTCGAAAGTAAAAAGTAAAGTAGATGGCAATGCTGAAGATACTTGACAACTGAAGGGATATCGACTGTATAAGATCATAGGTAATAAAGGTGTTCTCTAGATAAGGAGAATAGCGGTCGGTAAAGTTGAAAAAATAACCGCTAATATCTATGTAAATTGTAGCTGAAAGGTATATCTGATACCCAAGGTACAGCGTGTTGACATTGCGCTAATAGCTCAATAGAGGCGTACAGAGAACTAACTTATACAATGGCATACTGGACTGAATTCCCTGAGCAGAGAAAAGACCGCAGATCCAAGTGACTGCCTAGAAGTACAGAAAGAAGTAATAAGGTAGACTCACCCCAAAGTGTATATCGCTAAATAGCGCGAGAGACAACAAGCCGGGGGCTTCTCAATATATTTAGGGAAGTTCTTGGATACGACAGTCGTGGTGGCAGGTAAATCTGAACACCTGTATAATAAGAACAACAAAAATTATCATTTCCCTTAAGTAACAAGTAGCGCTGGATAAAAACCAGTGAGGAAAAGATATGAAATAATGATATCCTACATACTTACATAGGACTAAGTCAGAATTGGGGTGCCATATACAGTACAGAAACCAGCTCTATGGACGTCCTGGGCATATCATGATGGAGCTAGTGACAATGCAAGAACGAAACAGGGGTGAGAATTCTAGTGATATCAGGCCCCACTTAACAAAGAGAATCACAAGGTGGACTATCTCTTACTGAGTTTACATACCTTATTTAGCTTCCTGGGTCGCAAAAAAGTGGGGTCTATTCCTCCAACGGATTTAGCAGACGCCATAAAGAAAACTCCCTGCTTTAAGGGCAGGACGCTGCTACAAAAATTAAGTGCACCTACGATATTTCGCAAAAATAAAGCATAGAGTGGCGAAAGGCGCACGTATATATGGATAGAACTTGGCGCCATATTGGAGAAGGTATAAGTGAGCATGTCGCCGCCATCTTGAAGTGGGTGCGCAGTAACGGACCCTGCGCAGACTATAGGAGGATAAAGGAGGCGAGAATGTGATCTTCATTTGCCATCCAACGGAATCTGCGTGAGCGATAGTGTTAAGGTATGGGTCCGTGTTATGATCTTCTATTTCTATTATGGAGCATGGAGCTCTGTGTTGTAGTGTTCTATGTTCCAGCTATGTGTGGGTATTCTCTACTCTGGCAGTTGCTGTCTGACTGGCCAGGGGAGAGCCACGCTTTTCTTACCCAGGGATTTCTTTAAGAATAAATCCTACTTACTACTCCTACGATATCGAGTCCTTCTTGAATTCACCTCAGATTCAACCACAACATTTTTGGCGACGATTTGGCCAGGTTTTATACCGTCCTGGGTAAAAGTGGCAAAAGAATCTACGCTAAAAGAATATTAATTGAAGAAGAATCTTCTATTTTGGCTTATCGGCGTTATTCTTCACAAATATGGACTCATAGTGAGTAATTTCAACCTGTTATTGTCTTTACTCGTCAAATGCGGAGTATTGCCGTTCATATGAAGCAGCTCGTGCGTGTCTTGTAAAATGCTGTCTCGAGCGATGTTTATCCTATTTCACAGTCATCACGACGTGCCCAATTAACTTTAGAAACTACACGCACACCGCGCTGCTACAACAAGGCCAATTTCCCTTCGAAACAAACGTCAAAAACGTAGCGGACATTTTGTTGCAATCGGAACTCCGATCTTTTTCTTCATTTTTTTACGAGGTACGAGGACAATTGACAAACAGGTATTAATCGGAGTATTGTTCTGATTTTAATTGATTTTAACTCACTTTAACTCCATCGTTTTGTTTGCTAGAAAACGAATAGTGTTACTCTCATAGAAAGACTTGGACCTTATATTATTTCTCGAAATACAAAAATATATCTTGGTTTTCATTTGATACAGAGAGACTCTATTTTACTTTCCATCACTTACTTGTTTATTCTTTACATTATGGGCATTCAAAGTCCTACAGTTGCTCCTGTCCAATATGTTATGGAGAGCCAAAGTTCAATAATAACTCCTCTAATTTTTTTGGCCTCACCTGGACCTTTATCAATAGAGTGGGAACCTTAACTAAGAGTGAGTGGTTTGATGCCATGTCTATGGACAGTTCCATGACTGAGCTTAAGAAATTAATACAGACAGGATGCAAGAGGGAGAGCACTGTTTCAGTTACCAATAGGCCATTTGTTAAAATGTTGGATGAACTCTCTGTCTATGGTGATACTGTGATCATGCGAGGTGACTTATTTGTCCCTCCGATTTCCTTGAGAAATAGTTTGATTATACTAGCCCATGAAGGACATTTGGGTCAAACAAGAACTAAACAAAGGTTGAGAGCGAATTGGTGGTGGTCAGGTATGGATGCGGAAGTGAATGCATGGATTACTAAGTGTGAAGTTTGCAGAGAGAGTGATAAACGCCTGAGGGTTGGTGTTCAAGCTTCCTCTGGACACATCTCTGATCCGGGTCAGCCTTGGCACACCATATGTTTAGACTTCATTGGACCAATGAATGGTTTGAAAGAGAATTAGCGTTTTGGCATTGTCGTTGTTGATGTGCACACGAGATGGATGATTATTAAGTTCACTAAAGACATCACCACTTCCACTACTATTCGTGCTATGAAGTGTATTTGGAGAGAAGAGGGCATACCATTAGTCCTTTTAACGGACAATGGTACACAGTAAACATCTGATGAAATGCAGAAATTCCTTTCAACTTTTGGTATTAGACACAGCCGTACTTCTCTATATAACCCACAGGGTAACGGCATTGTTGAGAGGGCCAACCGTTTAGTTAAGGGGGCCATTCAGATGGCAATCTCTAGTGGACAAGATGTAGAGTCCTTAGTATTAGAGATGCTGTGGGCCCATCGTTCAAGTGTGCATGGTGTCACTGGTAAGACACCATTTGAAATGATGCGTGGTCGATTGCCCAATACCAAGCTTGTACCTACTTGGATGAGACACATTATTTCTGGCAAAAATGTCTCTATTGATTCATCTTCAGTTGCTTCTCAAGAACGTTTGAATCGTAAAGGACATTTTAACAGGAAAATTAGTCCTGTGGATTGGGTCAAAATACGTTCTGGGAGACCCAGTTCCTCAGCAAAGTTTCTTGGACCTTTTAGGGTTAAGGTCACTTTGCCGTATGGAGTAATTTTGGATAATGGTGAGAAATGGAACTATAGGAGGGTTGCTCTGTACCAGAAAAAAAATGGTCTTGCAGATGCCAATACCGACTCTATACGTCATGATGTTCCTGTCAGCAACACCTTTTTATCCATGTCAGATGATGATTTTATTCAAAATTCCCAGACCGCGGGTGTTTCTCGCAATACTATGCAAGGAGGGGGTGATGCTCCTGCTTCTCTTCCTTCTGGTCCTCCTTGCGCTGGTCAAGTGAGGCTTTATAGAAACTGTCATCCTCTAGGTTATTTGAAAGATTACATTTGTAAATAGGATGTGTACCCTTTTCTATTATTTATGCTATGCCACTGTTGTAACTTTATTTATCTTATTTCTTTGTGGTTTTTTTCCTTCATGTGTTTATTTATTTAAGGGAAGAGGATATGTTATGATCTTCTATTTCTATTATGGAGCATGGAGCTCTGTGTTGTAGTGTTCTATGTTCCAGCTATGTGTGGGTATTCTCTACTCTGGCAGTTGCTGTCTGACTGGCCAGGGGAGAACCACGCTTTTCTTACCCAGGGATTTCTTTAAGAATATATCCTACTTACTACTCCTACGATATCGAGTCCTTCTTGAATTCACCTCAGATTCAACCACAACAGTCCGCTGTCAATGTGAGTGGGATAGGTGAAACAAGCGTCATGAGGCGGGAATATGATCCTGAGAATATGATCCCCGTCTGTCACCCACGAGACCTGCATAAGCTAATGTGTAGAATGATAGGTCTGTTGACAATGTGAGCGGGATAGGTAAAACAGGCGCCATGATGGATGAGGCGAGAATAGAATCCCAGTCTTCCATCCACACTAACTGGTGAGCATGCACGCCTTGTGAGAAAAACGATATTGACAGAAAAAATCAGGATCACGTAATATTCGCGGTTATTTGCGTTAAAAGGTCACACCAAATATAAAAAAGAAATCAGAAGGGATTAGAGTTCAAGAGAGCGCATCTCAGATCCTGATCTGAAAATTGTGGGGTAAATCAGCAGGATTGGAGACAATACTGTAGGGGGTAAGCAACCACCAAACGATGATAAAAATATGATAATGAATCAAGAAGAGAGAGACATATATAATAGTACTGATATCACGAAGTACTAGGCAGTAGACATAAGGCCAGACTCTGGTCATAGAAACCTGTAACCCAGACTAGGGGAGAGTACCAAGGTCAAGGTGCCAAATGAAGGAGTCCAAACCAGGACTTTGGCCATGTCCAGTAGCTTTTTGTTGGTACTCGCTGTGTCATCCTTGAGTGTGGTGATGCATGTCTCTGCAGTGGTAAGCCACTTTTCTTGCTTGCTTAAGGAGGTGGTCAGCTTGTCTACCTGGGAGGTGAGATTATCCAGCTGTGTGTCAATGGAGGTAAGGCTCCTCTGCATATGCATCTTTGGCATTATCCTCCCCTACTGCAGCACCAAGGTTAATTAGCCTTACCTGCGTGCTCCCCCAGACACATGTTTATCACCAAAATGTAGTTTGAACTGTCTAGTATCTCCCTTGTCCATCTTGCTGACTGAGGGGGGTTTCCTGCCAGTCAATGGAAGACTGAATGCTGAGTTTCGAGGCACCACAGATGGCCCAGCTGGCCCCCAGCATAGGAAGGCACTCATTCCCTACATGCCTGGCCAGCTAAGTGCTGCAGAAAGGCTTTCACAGGAAGAGAATGTCACCACCACGGGTGTGCTCAAGCAGTGTGCCTCTGGACAAGGCAACTCATGCGGCTGGTGAAGCCTAGTGGGGTCTTCTCCCACCTAGGCAAGATGGCCAGAGGTGGACTGACCCGGAGGTCAGGAAAGTCAGGGTAGCGTCTGTATAACTCCCTCTGTTGCCAGGAATCCAGGAGAGGGCCACGGGGCCCTAGACAGCCCGATGGCTCATGTGTAGCAGGGAGGTATGAGTCAGGAAGAGCTGCATGCCACAGCAAAGCTGACCAGACAGTGGACACCCAGCAGCACAATCTAGCTCCCCCAAGGGAGGCCACCCACGAGCCTCCCTTGGATAGCATGGCACTATTGTGGTCTGAGGATCACCTAGTCTGTGCTGGGTCCAGGCCCGTTCACTTGGGCTCAGGTATGCACAGAACTGCAGAACCCAAGGGCCGCCAATATGGCCTGGCACCTGGGGTCACCAGACATATGCCACAGCTGGGGGAAAAACACAGCTCCTCACCTTCCACCCGGCTTCACCATATGCCATCTGGCTGGTCCAGTGGCCTGAAAACAGTGGTGGCAGGGATTAACTGAGTCAGCCCTAGGCCGTTCTGCCATCTTGCCACGCAGCAGCACAGGTATGGGCAAAACCAAGAGGCTCTTCTCGGGGTTTACAGGGCTTGGCAGTAGTTGCTGGCCACTCTTTCAGGGATGCAAGAAGACCCCGCTCATCCTCTCAACACCAAATATTGTCAACAGTGTTCGGGTCACTGATTTTCAATGGATGGATGACTGGGTGCAAGAAGCCTCACTAGGGTGTGGCCATCTTGAGGCCATGTAATCTGGCACCCAAGGCCTTGTCTTTAATGCTTACCTGAGAGAATCAAGCTACTAGCACGGATCTAATATTACGAGGGTGCAGTACTTTCACCATCTAGAATTCTCAAATCATCTGTGACAATTAACAGCACAGACTCTTTTGTATGTATTCTACTAAAACTTGCTTGTGAACTAACTAATCAATTGTAATTTTCTATGATTAGTGATCGTACAATATTCAGGGCTTTCTTCAAGATCTGAGCTGGCAGTAGAAAACTGAAATTTGACCACAGTTTTTCTAATCTGTGACATCTGCATTTAATTTTTTCGGGAGATGAAATATTGCAGATTGTTTCTGCGCCCATGGAAAAGTGGATGACTCAATGGCTAAAATGTATATGGGTATGAGTTATTTGGTTATAACATCTTGCACCACATGCAATATGTAAGGAGAACATGGATCAGATGGATAACCTGATTTAGTCAGTGAGAAGAATTCTTCGATTTATGACTCTAATTGACAAAAAAATTACCAAGAAAAGTGTCCTGGGTATTAAGGTCAACCTCAGCTAGGGTCTGTTTGAGGTCCCGTAATTTGACCAGATCAAAGACTTTATAGATGTTTTTAATATTATTTTGAAAAAAGCTTGCCATTTGGTCACACGTGGTTTGAGATTATGGAATTGGAGAGTTAAAAATAGGGGTGTAGAGCTGATTTACCATTGTAAACAGATCCTTACTAGGTTTTTAGAGATTTCAATCTTCTCTGTGAAATATGAAGAATTGCCTTTAAAATTGCTGCTCTATGGATTGATTTATAAAACTCTAGATGGTGCCTCTGCTATGACTGCTCAAGTCTCCTAGACTGGTGGAGTACTAGGGTGCATTAGCATGTACCCTTCTCTGCTTTACTGATGAAGTGGTGTAATCTCCGATAATCCTAAAAAAACAATGTATTAAACCCTGTAACTACTGTAGTCACAGTGTTATCAAATGTAGGTGGCTGTGATTCTGGGGCTACTGTGGAATTCCCTGTCTGCACCTTTCTCCATGATCATGATTGTTCTATATACTGGGATACATCTATACTCTTGGTTGGGTTGTTAACTGAACAATTGAAAAAAATTGAAATTTGATAGGACCATATCACTGGACGTGGTGTGCTGATTTGTATCAAATTATGATTGGAATACAAATCATCCAATCTATTTCCTGCTGTGCGTGTTGGAAAGTCCACAAGCTGTATAAAGCCAAACACATTAAGCATTTCAGAAATAGATATTTTTTTTTTATTTCACCCCGCACAAGACGTAAGTTTAAATCTCCTAGAATGGTGAAATTGGGCTCGGGAAGAAATGTTTCCAATGAGGGTTCTAGACCTTGAACACATTTTGCTCTGTGACTCGGACGTCTATACATCATCGGTGTCCTTCTCCTGGTGGTTAGATGCCATCGAGTTTGACTCAACTTTTTGAAGGAGTTCAGCATAATTATTAAGTAGAGAATTGCAGGGATCCAGATATAATAAATAACCCTCGGGGTAAACCCAAAAGGTATCTTTTTAGGAGGTGGGAAACCCAGGTAAGGTTAAAGTTGGATTTGTGCATTATGTCCTAGAAAGCAATTTTTTCCTGCATCCACTGCCTAATGCCAACATTTCTGATGCCCATATGGGTCTGTGGCCTTTGCCAGGGCTTGGGAGATTACTTCCCAGCTAGTGGGCATACACCCTCATGTACACATAATCTTAATCAAATCTAAACTCTCATACCTTAATTATTATTAATTAGTAGTGATTTTTCGAATTTGGGTTCAGAAATGCTTCATGATTGTGAGTGATGAAGGAGATCTCTTCGTAAACAAACTTTTGTTCAAAGGATATGCTGGCATAGTCACCTATTGTTAACTAAGGTGGAAGGAAGAAACAATAGGTGACTATGCTGACACAGATCATTTGGACTATTTTTGCCAAGGTTGCATTTGATTTCCTTCGAGGAGTGAGGACAGCAGGGCAATCTTAGATAAACTGATTAGCCCTTGCCCTGGCAGGGCAAAATCCTACCAAGAGCTTCACTCTCACCCTCGCACGAGTCCTGTACAAGTTTGTCTGGGGTCTGAGCCACAGACCTACCAGGGCTTGCCCGATTCGCGTATGTCTGACTTTGGGAGCTTACAAGTGACTTAGAGCATGTACCCCTGCTCAGCATTCTGTCATCCTTTGGACTAGGAGAAGTAGGTGGAATATGGACCCTTTAATGCTTGTGTAGGCCCTGTTCAGGTGTCCCGCCTTGACTGCTCTTGCATTTACATCCTCCGTGATGGGATGCACCTATTCAGCAGTAGGCAGTATTGCTGCATTTACATTGATAAATCAATAAATTATTATAAATTCAATTGGTCCATGGCTGCTGTTTTCTCCTTACCAACACCAATTCTTGGCTTATTTGGCATCCTTTTACTCATTAGACAGTATGTATGCCTGGCACATGTCACCATATGTGTTACTGGGCCGCCTAGTAACCCCCTATTTTGGAGTACAGGCACACAGCATCCCGATGCCCCTGTGGCTAGGTTGGTTAGTCCTTATTAAAATTATAATGTGTGCATCTATCCCTCACACACTCTCAACCATCACACCGCATATGCTGCGTTCCGTAATACGAAGATAACCACACCTCATCATGCACGACATGAAAACACTTCTCACACAGGCTCAAAACAAAGACAACACCACTCCATCAACACAGCTTTCACAGCGAGGCTTGTCGTCAATGTGAACTAGTGCTTCAACGTCCCACTTAGTTGTAATAGGCGCTCTACTATTTATACAATACAACACAACTAACATACCAATAAAGTTCAGTGCTTAACCTCTGACATCCAAGAGAGCTTCAGAAGCTAATACCTTGCACTATACAGTTAATGCTCTCAAATGTTTAGTGAGCTCACCAAGAGGCCCTCTAACCTTTCATCTTCAAATGCACTTATCCGCAGTGGGAGTAGGAAACGCCTGCATGTAAAGTCATCTACTACTGTTCACTACTCTCGTCCGTTTAGGGCAAAATGTATTTTCAGGAAAGGAGCTCTGAATCAAAATGGAGAAAGAGTGCTGCTGCAGGCCGTCCATTTCTTCCGACTGTCAAATCTCTTGTTTTATGGTTCCTCTGGCTCCATAAAGCACCTTGACACCCCTGGCTTACTATCTTTCCCATTTGTTTTCTGACTAAGTGAGCTGCTATTTTGGAAGGCGTTCATGCATCGCAGTGAAATGATACCCACAGTTTGTGCAGACAAGCCTGGAGTGAATTTACTTCTATTTACCACGGTAGCATTTAATTCATTTCAAGGTTGAGGGCAGGGAGGAGATAACGGAAGGATGTGGGCTTTACAAGACAGCTTTGCGATGGCACGTGAATATAAGCCGACCTCTTCTTCTATGCTATTAATTATTGGGCCGAGTTACGAAGGAATTTTTGAGTATATGAAGCAGACTCCAACAGGCCTACTTCACGGACTCCGGACTTTTATTCCTAAAATTCATAAGGACTTCAAAGGTAAACCTCGTAAATTTTCCCGAGAATGTTTAGGCGCATAAAACTAAATTACTCAAGCCACTATTTTGATGATTCCTTAGCGACACAATAGTGGCACATCTTAAGGCTTTAAGCGTGGCGCAAAAAGAGGGGGGGGGGGGTTCTTTAAAAGGACTGGGTCTATTTAATTAAGGGTGTGGGTTAAACATGTAAACAACATTTTTGGTCCCTTTAGTGTGCCACCCGACCAGTATTTTGGTGCAAAATTATAAGGGCCTCATTAGGATGAAGGACGAACTTCCGTCTGTCCGCCATGCATTCAGAATGGGGACCGCCCGCCTGCAAAGCAGCGGTTCCACACGCCAAATTACGATGCGACTGCCACCATGGTGGTCAAAATGTGTATTCATTGTTTTGCGGCGGGTGCTGCGGTCTGCAGCACCCACCGCAGTACAATAAAATTACATGTTACATATCCCTGCACTACGTTTCAGACACCATGTGGTGCCTGCCAAATGGTGCTGGGATATGTAGGGGGTCACCATAGGTGTCCCTCATGGGCCCATGTTCACGGCCCAGGGGGAAAGGGGCCCCCTTTGGGCCGCCAAGTCCGTTTTCGCCTGTCTGTTCCGGGTGGGTTAACCGCAGCTGACAGACTGGCAGAAAGGGATATATTCATCCCTAGGGCGGTGCCTGACAGGCACTGCTGGCATTATGTGGAATGTGGGAGGTCCAATGGGCAGTTGGAATCATTCCAACTGTCAAACCCATGGCGGCCAGTCTTTCAGACCGCCACACATCCGCCGCCATCCAAAATTGGCGGGAGGAAAACATGATTGCGATGCCGGCGGGGCCACCTTCGACTGGCTGTCTGTAGCGGTCCCACCGTCCTCGTAATCAGGCCCTTTGTTAGTGAAATATGATCCAGCACTGGTCCAACCTCTTACCATGGATTATCCATGGGTCTTTCTTGTCAACTGAGAGGTAAAGGGAGTTAGCATTAGTCAAACAATCTAATTAACAGTGTAACCTATTTGGCTACACAATGAGGACTAGGAATCAGAGAGTAAAGTTAAGAAGGTTAATTACAAGTTAGCAGTCAAGTTAATGTAAATGAATCTCAAAACCATCCTGTAAAGATACAGAATGGCAAGAGGATAGCTAAACCTCACAAAGAAGTTCAGGCACAGCAATACAGCAAATTAACAATAGGATCTGATTTATGAATTGTTTGTTTGCACTTTGATGGTTTTAATCTAACCGAATAAAGTTATACTTGACTTGACTTGAATAGGATCTGATGCTCAGTGAAAAGTCTCAGATCCACTCTCCTATACATGAGTAATGTCTAAAGTCATCACATTTAAATTCTAAGCCATCAATTATGAGTAAGTCTAAAAGGGTTTTAAAAGGGGAAAGTGCAGAAAAAGAGAAAAAATGTGGGAAGGTGTCAACATTTCAGAAGCTCAATCAAGAGTCTTCTCGGGATAGGGAAATACATGTTAGCCTAGGCCACACTCAGCAAGCAATTCCAAGGGGAAAGCATGGAGGTCTGTTTCTCTCAAAGTCCAAAGGAATAGTGGCCAACTCAACCTGCATAAACATCAGTTAATACGACACAAACCCTCTCTGTGGCACCCCTTGTTACACCACCAGGGGCTCAATTGTCCTTTCCATTCTCACGTTGTGAGCTGCAACATTACCAGATTCTACCAGACCAGTCCTGTGAACGTTATCATTCTTGGATAACTGCAACTCCTCTATACATTACTGAATAGGGACTGTCAGTTAGTGCTATGGCTTTCCATGCTCTTTGTCAAGGTCCCCTTCCTAGGCTTTCTATCACTAGTACAGTGTTACATCTATTCTAAAATTAACAAACCAGGTGAACATACCTGCAAGGAAAAGACATACAAGCAGAAAAGGGAAAGCAGTATTTTTTTATGCAGAAAGAAGTACAGGCCTACTTGTGTCAACCTTGAATATATTATCAATGGTTCCCATTTATTATGTTTCATATGAGCACATATAACTACAAACAATTGAAATATGTTAGTTCATAAATTCAAACATAGAATAATGCTGCACTTTAAGCAACTTCCCTATAACTTTGAATATATGAGTATAAATGTGCATGTGAACTTCATTCTACATTCAAATGTGAAACATTAATGCACACATTTACATAAATCTTTCTAGTTTCTGAAGTAAATACATTTTAATAGTGTGAGGATGGTTATATCAGGGATCCTAGGAGTACTTTTCTTTTTAATGTAGTTAAGGCACACAGTGGATATGAACCTCTGGTTCTACAGTGAACTCACTTTAGTACTGAGCTCAAGTGCAGCACTTTACATTAATTATTGATGGGACACACAAAGTGAGTGGTGCTAAGTGCACGTTTATATTGCATATTTGTGACAAGTAAGAGTGGAACCAAAATCGCTTTTAACCAAATATAAACATAAACTAAATTGCTGATATGGATTAGTTTGACGTTTTTGAGATGAAGTGTTCAGTAATTGATCAGTGTTGCTTGCCAGTAAAGTTTAGAACATGAATATAGGGCCCGATAGATACCCATTTCAAATGTCCGTTTGTAATATCTGCAGAGTCTGAGACATGGAGGGACCCGGCTCACTTAAAGCCCTGACACACCCCACCCTTGTATTAGGTTTGCTTGGGCATGTGTATTTCGTGTGGACACAAAACTCTTTTAATGGAGCGGGTGCACCATAATTGTGCTCCCTACAGTATGCCTGCACTTACTACAGCAACAAAGGCATCAATGGTACAGATGTCCGAAGAAAGCATTGCCGGGCAGTTTGGCACACAAAAAAAGACTAGGAGAGAGGTAAATATCAGAAGCATTAATGGGTGCATTGTTTAACAACTGCTCCTAGGGGAGGGGCGTATAGAAAATGGCTCATAGCTTTAAATTGCTTTCCATATTGAGGGCACATGGATGTCTGGTTATGTTTGAAACACATCTCAGCTGCTGGTGTACATTGGTGTACATTGTTAAGCAGACACACTGAAGTGATACATTACAAGCACATATTGGCAGCCCATCCCCAGCCTTGTGCTAATACATTTGTACGCAAAAACAACAGGTGATGGACCGAATGAGGATCAATGTCACACATTCAACCCAGTCAAAAGATCTGGGTCCTAATCCATCGTTTTTTTGCACTCCACACCACCCTGGGTTAGACAATGGCGATATGCAAATCAGCTCTGACCCTGTGCCCCATGGGAACAGTCCAGTCCGAACTACAAAAGCCATGTCCTTCCCAGAACGGAATCAAGCATCCGAGGACCGGACCGGTTTCGAGGTAACACCTCTCATCAGCCCGGCTAGCTTGACTCCAGTGGTGTGGAGTGCCTGGGACCCACGTCTGGGCATCCCCAGTACACTTATAGCGAGTTTGCAAAAACAACAGGTGATGGACCGAATGAGGATCAATGTCACACATTCAACCCAGTCAAAAGATCTGGGTCCTAATCCATCGTTTTTTTGCACTCCACACCACCCTGGGTTAGACAATGGCGATATGCAAATCAGCTCTGACCCTGTGCCCCATGGGAACAGTCCAGTCCGAACTACAAAAGCCATGTCCTTCCCAGAACGGAATCAAGCATCCGAGGACCGGACCGGTTTCGAGGTAACACCTCTCATCAGCCCGGCTAGCTTGACTCCAGTGGTGTGGAGTGCCTGGGACCCACGTCTGGGCATCCCCAGTACACTTATAGCGAGTTTGCAAAAACAACAGGTGATGGACCGAATGAGGATCAATGTCACACATTCAACCCAGTCAAAAGATCTGGGTCCTAATCCATCGTTTTTTTGCACTCCACACCACCCTGGGTTAGACAATGGCGATATGCAAATCAGCTCTGACCCTGTGCCCCATGGGAACAGTCCAGTCCGAACTACAAAAGCCATGTCCTTCCCAGAACGGAATCAAGCATCCGAGGACCGGACCGGTTTCGAGGTAACACCTCTCATCAGCCCGGCTAGCTTGACTCCAGTGGTGTGGAGTGCCTGGGACCCACGTCTGGGCATCCCCAGTACACTTATAGCGAGTTTGCAAAAACAACAGGTGATGGACCGAGTGAGGATCAATGTCACACATTCAACCCAGTCAAAAGATCTGGGTCCTAATCCATCGTTTTTTTGCACTCCACACCACCCTGGGTTAGACAATGGCGATATGCAAATCAGCTCTGACCCTGTGCCCCATGGGAACAGTCCAGTCCGAACTACAAAAGCCATGTCCTTCCCAGAACGGAATCAAGCATCCGAGGACCGGACCGGTTTCGAGGTAACACCTCTCATCAGCCCGGCTAGCTTGACTCCAGTGGTGTGGAGTGCCTGGGACCCACGTCTGGGCATCCCCAGTACACTTATAGCGAGTTTGCAAAAACAACAGGTGATGGACCGAATGAGGATCAATGTCACACATTCAACCCAGTCAAAAGATCTGGGTCCTAATCCATCGTTTTTTTGCACTCCACACCACCCTGGGTTAGACAATGGCGATATGCAAATCAGCTCTGACCCTGTGCCCCATGGGAACAGTCCAGTCCGAACTACAAAAGCCATGTCCTTCCCAGAACGGAATCAAGCATCCGAGGACCGGACCGGTTTCGAGGTAACACCTCTCATCAGCCCGGCTAGCTTGACTCCAGTGGTGTGGAGTGCCTGGGACCCACGTCTGGGCATCCCCAGTACACTTATAGCGAGTTTGCAAAAACAACAGGTGATGGACCGAATGAGGATCAATGTCACACATTCAACCCAGTCAAAAGATCTGGGTCCTAATCCATCGTTTTTTTGCACTCCACACCACCCTGGGTTAGACAATGGCGATATGCAAATCAGCTCTGACCCTGTGCCCCATGGGAACAGTCCAGTCCGAACTACAAAAGCCATGTCCTTCCCAGAACGGAATCAAGCATCCGAGGACCGGACCGGTTTCGAGGTAACACCTCTCATCAGCCCGGCTAGCTTGACTCCAGTGGTGTGGAGTGCCTGGGACCCACGTCTGGGCATCCCCAGTACACTTATAGCGAGTTTGCAAAAACAACAGGTGATGGACCGAATGAGGATCAATGTCACACATTCAACCCAGTCAAAAGATCTGGGTCCTAATCCATCGTTTTTTTGCACTCCACACCACCCTGGGTTAGACAATGGCGATATGCAAATCAGCTCTGACCCTGTGCCCCATGGGAACAGTCCAGTCCGAACTACAAAAGCCATGTCCTTCCCAGAACGGAATCAAGCATCCGAGGACCGGACCGGTTTCGAGGTAACACCTCTCATCAGCCCGGCTAGCTTGACTCCAGTGGTGTGGAGTGCCTGGGACCCACGTCTGGGCATCCCCAGTACACTTATAGCGAGTTTGCAAAAACAACAGGTGATGGACCGAATGAGGATCAATGTCACACATTCAACCCAGTCAAAAGATCTGGGTCCTAATCCATCGTTTTTTTGCACTCCACACCACCCTGGGTTAGACAATGGCGATATGCAAATCAGCTCTGACCCTGTGCCCCATGGGAACAGTCCAGTCCGAACTACAAAAGCCATGTCCTTCCCAGAACGGAATCAAGCATCCGAGGACCGGACCGGTTTCGAGGTAACACCTCTCATCAGCCCGGCTAGCTTGACTCCAGTGGTGTGGAGTGCCTGGGACCCACGTCTGGGCATCCCCAGTACACTTATAGCGAGTTTGCAAAAACAACAGGTGATGGACCGAATGAGGATCAATGTCACACATTCAACCCAGTCAAAAGATCTGGGTCCTAATCCATCGTTTTTTTGCACTCCACACCACCCTGGGTTAGACAATGGCGATATGCAAATCAGCTCTGACCCTGTGCCCCATGGGAACAGTCCAGTCCGAACTACAAAAGCCATGTCCTTCCCAGAACGGAATCAAGCATCCGAGGACCGGACCGGTTTCGAGGTAACACCTCTCATCAGCCCGGCTAGCTTGACTCCAGTGGTGTGGAGTGCCTGGGACCCACGTCTGGGCATCCCCAGTACACTTATAGCGAGTTTGCAAAAACAACAGGTGATGGACCGAATGAGGATCAATGTCACACATTCAACCCAGTCAAAAGATCTGGGTCCTAATCCATCGTTTTTTTGCACTCCACACCACCCTGGGTTAGACAATGGCGATATGCAAATCAGCTCTGACCCTGTGCCCCATGGGAACAGTCCAGTCCGAACTACAAAAGCCATGTCCTTCCCAGAACGGAATCAAGCATCCGAGGACCGGACCGGTTTCGAGGTAACACCTCTCATCAGCCCGGCTAGCTTGACTCCAGTGGTGTGGAGTGCCTGGGACCCACGTCTGGGCATCCCCAGTACACTTATAGCGAGTTTGCAAAAACAACAGGTGATGGACCGAATGAGGATCAATGTCACACATTCAACCCAGTCAAAAGATCTGGGTCCTAATCCATCGTTTTTTTGCACTCCACACCACCCTGGGTTAGACAATGGCGATATGCAAATCAGCTCTGACCCTGTGCCCCATGGGAACAGTCCAGTCCGAACTACAAAAGCCATGTCCTTCCCAGAACGGAATCAAGCATCCGAGGACCGGACCGGTTTCGAGGTAACACCTCTCATCAGCCCGGCTAGCTTGACTCCAGTGGTGTGGAGTGCCTGGGACCCACGTCTGGGCATCCCCAGTACACTTATAGCGAGTTTGCAAAAACAACAGGTGATGGACCGAATGAGGATCAATGTCACACATTCAACCCAGTCAAAAGATCTGGGTCCTAATCCATCGTTTTTTTGCACTCCACACCACCCTGGGTTAGACAATGGCGATATGCAAATCAGCTCTGACCCTGTGCCCCATGGGAACAGTCCAGTCCGAACTACAAAAGCCATGTCCTTCCCAGAACGGAATCAAGCATCCGAGGACCGGACCGGTTTCGAGGTAACACCTCTCATCAGCCCGGCTAGCTTGACTCCAGTGGTGTGGAGTGCCTGGGACCCACGTCTGGGCATCCCCAGTACACTTATAGCGAGTTTGCAAAAACAACAGGTGATGGACCGAATGAGGATCAATGTCACACATTCAACCCAGTCAAAAGATCTGGGTCCTAATCCATCGTTTTTTTGCACTCCACACCACCCTGGGTTAGACAATGGCGATATGCAAATCAGCTCTGACCCTGTGCCCCATGGGAACAGTCCAGTCCGAACTACAAAAGCCATGTCCTTCCCAGAACGGAATCAAGCATCCGAGGACCGGACCGGTTTCGAGGTAACACCTCTCATCAGCCCGGCTAGCTTGACTCCAGTGGTGTGGAGTGCCTGGGACCCACGTCTGGGCATCCCCAGTACACTTATAGCGAGTTTGCAAAAACAACAGGTGATGGACCGAATGAGGATCAATGTCACACATTCAACCCAGTCAAAAGATCTGGGTCCTAATCCATCGTTTTTTTGCACTCCACACCACCCTGGGTTAGACAATGTGCGACGTGGGTCCCAGGCACTCCACACCACTGGAGTCAAGCTAGCCGGGCTGATGAGAGGTGTTACCTCGAAACCGGTCCGGTCCTCGGATGCTTGATTCCGTTCTGGGAAGGACATGGCTTTTGTAGTTCGGACTGGACTGTTCCCATGGGGCACAGGGTCAGAGCTGATTTGCATATAGCCATTGTCTAACCCAGGGTGGTGTGGAGTGCAAAAAAACGATGGATTAGGACCCAGATCTTTTGACTGGGTTGAATGTGTGACATTGATCCTCATTCGGTCCATCACCTGTTGTTTTTGCAATACATTTGTACGCGGCCAATTTTGAGAAATGCAACATTGGCTAAAGGTAGCCCATCAATGCTACTCCTGTTTTTAAAGAGGAGGAAGGTAAAAACAGATTAGGTCCCTTAAAACAGGCACTTTAACTCATTATTCTCCAACATATTTACAACCCTGCACTACACTGCAGGTACAGGAAAAGGACATTAAAGTATGACATTCCAAACCTCCTCAGTGGATGGGGCAGTTTGGCTGTCGCAAGCCTTCCCAGAGTAGAATAAGCTGTTGTTCATGAGCCCTTGAGGCTACTTTGGGGTTGCACAAGTAGGTAAGCAGAGCTGTCCTAGAATACCTTCAATCGTTCAGTCACATCTTCTGGATGGTCTTCTGCTCTTGGCCTGTGTGCAGGCTATCTTAACGCTCTACGTTTATGTTCAATTCAGTTGATGGTACCAATGTTTCATCTAAAAATCATACATGTGGAGGACTGTGACCGCGGTCACATCCCCAACACACAGTTTCAATACCCCAGTGGCCCAACACATTATACACTAGTGTCCATGCATGCCCTTATAAAGAGTTGTTCCTGAGTAGCTGCTGCTCCCAATTTAAGCACTGGAGCAGGTACACTGGTGGGGACAGAAGCGGAGTCTGCTGCCACCATCTCCTTCACCGCTACAGCATCAGATAGATAAATCTTCTGCAAGAAGCAGATATAGTTCAGAACCAGCCAGAGTGTGTCACAGCTACCTCCTATCCAAAAAGGCTGGACATTCCTGGCCATTTATATTTCTAGGGTGGGGTGTACGCTTTGTCATGTTTCATTGCAATGGTATCCAGAGGACGTAATCATTTGCTAGCCCACTTTACCCACATAAACGTCGAAGAACTTGTAATTTAGAAAGCTTGGTCAGAGATATGCATGAGCTTGTTTTTGCAAGTTTTCTCATGGAAGATTAGGTAGACTAGTCACCCCTTCTTATAACCATTCCCACCTTTGATTATTCAAAGGGTTAGGTGTTCCAGGAAACTGGTGGTAGTTGCTTGTTTCCTGTTCTCTTATTGTCACCTCCCTTTTCATGTGCCATACTACAGCTTTTTGTTAGTTAATTTGTAAAATAACAATTACGTTCAGCATACGAATAATGATTTGTATGTCTTTTAACAAAATGTACACTAAAAAGTTTTTATCTTCCTAAATATTCCACGTTCAGTTATATTAATTGCATCTAATTTTCTGATGCTGGTGAGGAATTTACAAGGGATTGTTCCCATAACATAAGGATTGGTTGTTCAGGAATGGAAGTTCCACCTGATCCGTGACTCCCATATAAGAGAATGAAGCCCAGATTTACTAATATTTTACATTGGGGTTGCGCACTATATTGTCGCAGCCCCAATGGGAAATCAATTTTGGGATTTTCTAAGTCATTCAAGTCCCGATTTGTAAGGCTCTGTAAAAAATTAAAAGAAACGCAATTCAGCTCTTAGTGCTGACTTGCATTACCCAGCATCTGAGAGGCCTTACATGGGTGGAGCATGGGTGTTCCTGTTCATGCACCCATGTAGTCTGACACAAATCCAAAACAACATCAGGAAAGATGGGGTTGCATCAGAACTAATTGATGCTGGTGTGATAAGGACAAATATCTTTATTTCTCCATGTTATTTCCTCTTTGTACGGTTATTGCAATATGTAACACTCATATACAAAAGAATAAGCCTCTAAGAATAGTTTTTGTGCAGGAAGGAAGCCCTTTTTGCACAAAAGCTATTCTGACCACAATGCAGGCACTCTTGCAGCATGCCACAAGGGTGCCTGCACTGGCGCTAGGCAGCCACAACTGCGCCAGTGTTAGGAGACAGTAGAACTGTGCCCATATCTTTGTAAATCTATCCATTTCACCCAAAGCAGTGCAGCAACTTCCCTTGCTGCCCTGAAGTACATGAAATGTTAGTAAATCAGGTCCTAAATACCCCACTAGATAACTAACTTCATCAGCAACTATCACATTAGGCTTAGAACCTTTTATTTTAAACTCCTTTGCTATAATTTAGAGAAAGTTGTGGGTACTACAAAAGTACTCAATGTGAGGCGGTATACAGTCAAAATATCGAGTTTTTAATATCGATTTACATTAATTTCGAATTACAAATATAGAATGTACACAATATCGAATGGAAAGAATATAGACTACAAAAATATCGAATAGAATAGCATTAATATCGAATTAAAAATATAGAATGGACAGAATATCGAATGGCAAAACATAGACTACAAAAATATAGAATGGACAGAATATAGAAAACAAAAATATAGAATGGACAGAATATAGACAACAAAAATATAGAATGGACAGAATATAGACAACAAAAATATCGAATTTGAGGTAAGTAAGCTCATATTAATTTTTTAATAATATCTCATTTTTAAAAAAAATTTTTATGTTAGTATATGTGTGAAAAGTGTATATTTATTTTCTAATTTATTTAAATTAATTAATTTTATGGTATTTCTTTTGCGTAATATAATTCTGTAGCGGGTTGTGGGTTTATAGGGGAATAGGGTGGGAAGTAATTTAATTATAATTAATTAAATATGTTAATTTATTTATTGGTATTTATTTTGAATTAATTGTTATTTATTAATTGGTAAATAATTAAAATATAATTGGTAATTAATTTTAATTAATTGATTAATTGATAATTAAGTTAATTTTATTAATATATTTTCTGTAGCGGGTTGTGGGTTTATAGGGGAATAGAGTGGATAGTAATTTAATTATAATTATTTAAATTTTAAAATTTATTTATTGGTATTTATTTTGAATTAATTGATATTAAAATATTTAATTGGTAATTATATACAATATAATTGGTAATTTATTTTAAATACTTGATTCATTGATAATTATGTTAATGTTATGAATTTATTTTATGTTGCGGGTTGTGGGTTTGTAGGGGAATAGGGTGGTAAATAATTTATTTATAATTAATTATTTTTTAAATTTATTTATTGGTATTTATTTGTAATTAATTGATAATAAAATATTACATTGGTAATTAAATGAAATATAATTGGTAATTTATTTTAATTAATTGATTAATTGATAATTATCTTAATTTTATTAATTTATTTTATGTTGCGGGTTGTGGGTTTGTAGGGGAATAGGGTGGGAAGTAAAGTAATAGTAATTAATTAAATTTTTTAATTTATTTATTGTTTGTTTGTTATTTAAATTTTTAATTATTTTTTAATTGTTAATTAATAATTGTTAATTGGTAAATAATTTGTATGAATAGGTAATACTTTTTAATAATTAATTTTATTTGCATGTTTAATTGATTAATTATTATTTTATATAAAATTGTTGATTACTTTTAATTAATTAGTAATTGGTATTAATATTTAATTTATTTTTATATATATATGAAGTATTTACTTTCCCTACTGTTGCACTCTCCGGAGTTGGAACAGTAATTTTTACCCCTACGCTATCCAACGCTTTCCCTACTGTTGCACTCTCTGGGGTGGGAATAGTAATTTTTACCTCTACGCTATCCAACGCTTTCCCTACTGTCGCACTCTCTGGAGTTGGAATAGTAATTTTTACACTTCCGCTATCCAACGCTTTCCCTACTGTTGCACTCTCTGGAGTGGGAATAGTAATTTTTACCCCTACACTATACAACGCTTTCCCTACTGTTGCACTCTCTGGAGTGGGAATAGTAATTTTTACCCCTACGCTATCCAACGCTTTCCCTACTGTTGCACTCTCTGAAGTCGGAATAGTAAATTTTACCCTGCCGCTATCCAACGTTTTCCCTACTGTTGCACTTTCTGCAGTTGGAATAGTAATTTTTACCCCTACGCTATCCAACGCTTTCCCTACTGTTGCACTCTCTGGAGTTGGAACAGTAATTTTTACCCCTACGCTATCCAACGCTTTCCCTACTGTTGCACTCTCTGGGGTGGGAATAGTAATTTCTACCTCTACGCTATCCAACGCTTTCCCTACTGTCGCACTCTCTGGAGTTGGAATAGTAATTTTTACACTTCCGCTATCCAACGCTTTCCCTACTGTTGCACTCTCTGGAGTGGGAATAGTAATTTTTACCCCTACACTATACAACGCTTTCCCTACTGTTGCACTCTCTGGAGTGGGAATAGTAATTTTTACCCCTACGCTATCCAACGCTTTCCCTACTGTTGCACTCTCTGAAGTCGGAATAGTAAATTTTACCCTGCCGCTATCCAACGTTTTCCCTACTGTTGCACTTTCTGCAGTTGGAATAGTAATTTTTACCCCTACGCTATCCAACGCTTTCCCTACTGTTGCACTCTCTGGAGTGGAAATAGTAATTTTTACCCTTACGCTATCCAACGCTTTCCCTACTGTTGCAATCTCTGGAGTGGGAATAGTAATTTTTACCTCTACGCTATCCAACGCTTTCCCTACTGTTGCACTCTCTCGAGTGGGAATAGTAAATTTTACCCTGCTGCTATCCAACGTTTTCCCTGCTGTTGCACTCTCTGGAGTTAGAATAGTAATTTTTACCCCTGCGCTATCCAACGCTTTCCCTACTGTTGCACTCCCTGGAGTTGGAATAGTAATTTTTACCCCTACGCTATCCAATGTTTTCCCTACTGTTGCACTCTCTGGAGTTGGAATAGTAATTTTTACCCCTACGCTATCCAACGCGTTCCCTACTGTTGCACTCTCCGGAGTTGGAATAGTAATTTTTACCTCTACGCTATCCAACACTTTCCCTACTGTTGCACTCTCTGGAGTGGGAATAGTAAATGTTACCCTGCCGCTATTCAACGCTTTCCCTGCTGTTGCGCTCTCTGGAGTGGGAATAGTAATTTTTACCTCTACGCTATCCAATGCTTTCCCTACTGTTGCTCTCTCTGGAGTGGGAATAGTAAATTTGACCCTGCTGCTATCCAACATTTTTCCTGCTGTTGCACTCTCTGGAGTTGGAATAGTAATTTTTACCCCTGCGCTATCAAACGCTTTCCCTACTGTTGCACTCCCTGGAGTTGGAATAGTAATTTTTACCCCTACGCTATCTAATGTTTTCCCTACTGTTGCACTCTCTGGAGTTGGAATAGTAATTTTTACCCTTACACTATCCAACGCGTTCTCTACTGTTGCACTCTCTGGAGTTGGAATAGTAATTTTTACCCCTACGCTATCCAATGTTTTCCCTACTGTTGCACTCTCTGGAGTGGGAATAGTAATTTTTACACTTCCGCTATTCAACGCTTTCCCTGCTGTTGCGCTCTCTGGAGTGGGAATAGAAATTTTTACCTCTACGCTATCCAATGCTTTCCCTACTGTTGCTCTCTCTGGAGTGGGAATAGTAAATTTGACCCTGCTGCTATCCAATGTTTTTCCTGCTGTTGCACTCTCTGGAGTTGGAATAGTAATTTTTACCCTTACGCTATCCAACGCGTTCTCTACTGTTGCACTCTCTTGAGTTGGAATAGTAATTTTTACCCCTACGCTATCCAATGTTTTCCCTACTGTTGCACTCTCTGGAGTTGGAATAGTAATTTTTACCCCTACGCTATCCAACGCTTTCCCTACTGTTGCACTCTCTGGAGTTGGAATAGTAATTTTTACCCCTACGCTATCCAATGTTTTCCCTACTGTTGCACTCTCTGGAGTTGGAATAGTAATTTTTACCCTACGCTATCCAACGCTTTCCCTACTGTTGCACTCTCTGGAGTGGGAATAGTAATTTTTACCCCTACGCTATGCAACACTTTCCCTACTGTTGCACTCTCTGTAGTTGGAATAGTAATTTTTACCCCTACTCTATCCAACGCTTTCCCTACTGTTGCACTCTCTGGAGTGGGAATAATAATTTGTACCTCTACGCTATCCAATGCTTTCCCTACTGCTGCACTCTCTGGAGTGGGAATAGTACATTTTACCCTGCCGCTATCCAACGTTTTCCCTACTGTTGCATTCTCTGGAGTTGGAATAGTAATTTTTACCCCTACGCTATCCAACGCTTTCCCTACTGTTGCACTCTCTGGAGTTGGAATAGTAATTTCTACCCCTACGCTATCCAATGCTTTCCCTACTGTTGCAATCTTTGGAGTTGGAATAGTAATTTTTACCCCTACTCTATCCAACGCTTTCCCTACTCTTGCACTCTCTGGAGTGGGAATAGTAATGTTTACCCCTATGCTATCCAATGCTTTCCCTACTGTTGCACTCTCTGGAGTTGGAATAGTAATTTTTACCCCTACGCTATCCAACGCTTTCCCTACTGTTGCACTCTCTGGAGTGGGAATAGTAATTTTTACACCTACGCTATCCAAAGCTTTCCCTACTGTTGCACTCACTGGAGTGGTAATAGTAAATTTTACCCTTTCCGCTATCCTACGGTAAAAATATTGTAATTTTTTTTATTAATATTACGTTTATATATATATATATATATATATACGCCGCTCGTTCACAACTCGTCTTGACACCATGTGCACCGCGACACTACGTGGGAGTAATTTTGCTCACTGAAGCAGGATACTTGGGCGAAAGCTGTGAATGTTTGGCAGCGGAGTGAGGGACACGTTAATCTGCAACACCGCCCTCCTGTAAGAACACAGTGAGCATGGTTGGAACTAGGGCAGACACAGCCCACCGGGGTCTGCACTGGCACATGGACGTCTGCTCCGTGAGAATCCATTCTGGGTTTTCACTTCCACCACGCTACTATCACCTGGAGGGTCCTGTCCAATCGTAGCAGGACTACTGACTTTAAAACGAGGGCGAGAGACTGACCTGGGTTAGAATCTCGGCAGCACTGATGAAGTTTGAAATAAATGAAACGTGTCTGCATATACCGAAAACAAAGGGTTTTATGCGCTGATTTCCCTGGAGTCCTGCTGGTGTTTCTCTCCTTGATCTTTCAGGGGGATAAGACTTGATATATATATATATGTATTAACAAATAAATGTGTATGTTCTTTTTTAACTTACATTAATTATTTATTATTTTATGGTTATTTAAGTATTTTAAGTATGTTTAAGTTAATTATATTTATTATTTCATGAATTTTTTATTAATTTAAAGCATTTTTAAAAATTCGATATTTTTATACTTACCTGTTTGGAGATAGGAGGTCGATATTTTGGTAGTCTATATTTTTTCCTTGATATTTTTGTAATTCGATATTGTTGACGCCAATTTTTTTTAGTGATCCTCTGGCAATATCACTTTACTCTAGGGGAAAGACATACTTCTTAGCAACAGCAAAATTGTGGTACTGTGGAAAAACATATGGTTTCACTGTTCCAAATATACCCAATTAAATATACATTTCCAATAATATTACAGTTGTCAGGCTCAATAAGGAAGTACCAATTTGCGTTGATACAGTAAAAACGTGCAGTCCTCTATGGATATCTTTTAAACAAGGTATTTAGAGAAGCACACCATGGTATATTCCGAGAAATATTTATATTGTAGTTATACAGTGTCTACTCTCTTCCTTTTTCGATTTGATATTCTTGGTAACAGATGATGGTCCGAAACTAGCGAGCCTGGTAAAACCTTGTATGAGCAAAGTTTTCTGGTTTTGTTTTTGTTTTTGCTTCTATAGCCGGGTAGGGATGCGTGGTCGGGTGGTTGAAGCACAAAGGGGACCTTGCCTCAGGTAGACCTATACCAAAACGAGATGTGATGGGAAGGGGTGAACACGGGGGTGAGTGTTCATACGAAGTTGGTGCCAATTGGTGATAATCCACCTGCTGTTGCACCATGACCCACATGGCAGCCGAAAATTTGTCAGTGAATCTTTAGGTGAGCCGTTCCTTACACATAGTTAAATCAACAAACGAGCAAAAGAGAACATCATTAGGTTAGCCGACAAGAGAGAGGAGTTAAAATGGAAGGGATAGAAAAAAATGGGAGGATGTAGAATGAAGAAAGAAAAAGAAAATTTATTTTATAAGAACAGTGATCAGATTGAAAAGAAAAATAGTGCAGTATTTGTGAGAAGAACAAGCGGGCGCCTCCATTAGGACAAAGGAGGGCCGCCCTCAATGCCATCACCCTCACATAAAACGATAATAAAATGGGTTTCTAACCTGTTTTATTATCGTTCAATTTTAATCCCCCAGGACTCTGAAGAGTCTTGGGGCAGGTTCATAAGATGATACTGTGGTGGGGGATTGCTAGTGCACCCTTGTCCCTTCACTGCGCATGAGGTGTTTGGCTGGCCGTTTCACACCGGCCAAACGTCTCATGTGCAGTGAAGCTTTCTCCAGCTCCAGCTTTGTTGCTGGGGCTGGAGAAAGCAGGCATAGGCTCCCAGTCTGCTGGGAGTGCAGAGTTATAGTGCTCATGCCATAGTAACAAAACAATAAAAGTCCCACATACTTTCTTTGACGCTACTACAGATATTATCTGGCGTGAAGAATACCCCCGCCGTGAGCCCACAGAAGCGGGACATAACATGTCTACATGTAAGACCTTCATGAGTAATCACAATATTTTTCCATACTAAGGTGGCCGCTCCAATTATGGTTGCGGCAAACACTCCATTGAGTGTTTAGGAGCACGCACTGTTTAACCACACCAAACTAGCAGGCAGGCCTATAATTCTGAGAAGCACTGCCCTAGCGTTCACTAGAACTAGTGTCATTTTGAATGCATGCTCAACCAACAACCATGCATGCTACACTGCGCAATAGTTATAACCCACCATAGCGCTATAAATCATAATACATTTAATTCACATTTCTATAATATAGCACATTATGGAGTTTCTATGGTGGAGAATGGTTGAGCGAGAACCCACGATTGCTAAAGTAAGTGAGTGCCTGCATTTACCATGTGGGCAGCAATGGATTAATTATGATGTTGCTTTGGGCCGCATTTCTTCTTTCTATTTCTTCACAGGGTATTGGACGCTGGGAAAATCCAGGACTGTCCACAAAACCGTGAGTTTTTTCATTAGCAAATTCTACCTTGAGGTCAGGATACACCTTAGCGCGTGTATACCGCCCAGGGTATTTTCTGGTCCTGATGAAAGGTCGGCTGAACAAGCCAATTTGAGCAGAAACATGTCGACCAAAAACTTTTTACACTAAGGACACTATTGGTTCAAATTTGTGACCTTTTGGCATCCGTTTCACTTGTTTTTAACGAACGCAAGCTGATCTCTAAATAAAAAGTCTTTTCGAGAGAAAGACTGCTTTCTTTTAACATCACTATTTTTTGCACTATTCACAACACAAAAACCAGCTCCGCTGTAACATCAGGCGTTGAAGCACACCGGGCAGACATTCGGTCTACCCGGTGGGAACCCTATGATGAAGCATGTCACCGACCAGGTCGGTGAGTGAGGGTTCTTCATACTAATCAAGAAATTGTCCCCTAACTAACCCGCTCCCACCTTTTGTCCCTTTCTCTGGGGAGTGTAACCTTCATCTTGTTTTGGATGCACACCCAGGATCACTCTTTTGTTGTTTAAATATAATTAGCAGGGGTTGAAGAGTTGTTCTTTACCCTATCTCTCTCTTTGTTTATGTGTAAGGCAAGAATAAACCAACTTTCTAAAAGTGGCATTTTCAGAATTGTAATTTAAAATTTGCCTTCACCTTAAATTTTTTTCAATATGATTCCATAGACACCAAACATAACAGTTTGCCTGTTCCCACTTAGAAATTACTTTATAAAAATGTAATAGAGTAACTCCAATGTTAACCTATTGGAGAGGTAGGACTTGCTGAATTGAAAATTGAATTTAAGAGTTTTTCACATGTAAAACTCCAAAGTACATGTTAAACTATTTACATACACTGCACCCTGACCTGGGGTCTGTCCAGGGCCTACCTTAGTGGTGACCTATATGTAATAAAATTAAAGGTTTCTTTGCCTGGTCACAATGGCAGTTTCAAATGCAAACACCGGCTGCAATGGTATACCTGAGACATGTTTAAAGGGCTACTTAACTGGGTGGCATAATCAGTACTCCAGGCATATTAGTAGCATTTAATTTATAGGACCTGGGCACTGGTAATGCCACTTCAATAGGAACTTACAAGAAAATAAACATGCCAATCGGGTATAAGCCAATTGCTCCATGTGAGAGAGAGCACAAGCACTTGAGCACTGGCTAGTAGCAGTAAACTGCACAGAGTCCTAAGGCCAACAAAAACTTGGCAATACAGCAAAAAATAGGAGGAAGATAGAAAGTCTGAAGATGACCCTGCAGAAAGAGCCAAGTCCAACAGACATTACTCCACCTTTAAACTTTTAATAAGGCTCTTAGTTGTCTATGGATATGCAATTGTTCTATGAATCTAATGTAAACAAAGTAAGCACATTGGGGCTGATTTAGAGTTTGACACAACAGGCATTCTGTTGCAACGATGAAGGCATACCTATTACGCCAAACTCCCAGTCCTCCTGTCTGACTTAGAGGTGGGTGGACATTAAGTCTATTTTAGCTCAGACACCGACATACTCTTCTGGCAGCTTGATGGATTATGGGCCTTTAAAAGGAAGCTATGAGACATCTGCCCAAATTCAAGATGGAAGTTGGATTGCTTTTTTTTGCTGTCTGTCACCACCATGCAAAACTTGGCAGTGAGGAACAGAAATAATGAAACAAATGACCCCCCACAACATGGGAGAAAGCGTCCACGGTGTGGGAGTCATTAGTTTTACTATATTCAAAAAGAAACTCTCGCTTTGGGAGATTTTTGTGAAAAAGTAAATCTTTGTAAAAGTTTGGTGGCTGTCTGTAAGTTTGACAGAGCCAAACTTTGACAACATTGACAGGACCGATGGTGACAGCAGTTCCTGTCAATTTTAAGAAATGTCCAAGGGGCCAGCGGACAGCTCTCAATTTGGGGGACAGTATGTTCATCAAGGCGGTGGAACAATTTACTCTGTTGCCCTGACTGACACTACTCTGTCCCCCAAACTTTAAATCAGTCTCATTCTCTGGTAAATCAAATACTGAAATGAAACATTATACAGAAATATTCACTTATAACAGAATACACATTCAGAGGGTTTTAGAATTATTTTTCCTCTTATGCATTACATCATGCAGTGTTCCAAAAATTGAGAGCGCTGAAGTCTTAACCACTTTCAAGGCAATCTCTCTAGGGCCTAGACAACAGGCAACATACTAAGATGCAAGTGCGACTTGGATGCTACACCACAACGGCTAGTTTGTAGTGTTGTAACACAGAAGGTCCTCAGTAGGCCATTGAAACCAAACACAGTTTTCAGATGCATAGCAGTGAAATGCATCTGAAGCAGCAAAATGAATCGCTAACTGACTAACTAATTCATTTTACTTGGATCATAATTGTCCAGCAGGTACCAACTAAAGAAGTGTTAAAAGGTGCTGCAACTGCAACTCCAGAGCTGATGGTTCTTGGTCTATGCACCCTGAAGAGCACAATGAAGCATGACAGGAATGCAGGTTAGGTGCAGGGTTCCACTTTAGAAGAGCTGGATCCTCTAGATTTGTAGCTGCCTTTTATTTTTTAACTCGCTCAGTCATGTAAGAGAGATCCAGACTTGGTGACTTTTATACTGCATCCACACAATAGAGCTGGAGCCAGGGTAAGTCGCATAGTTAAGGAGAGAGTCCTAAAAGAGGTGAAACTTTCCAACTTAGTCCCACCAGAGACCCCATACACCATCTTCAGGACTATACAATTTTTCCAATCATCAGTTAGACCAATGAATAACTGTGGCTCCCATGTTTATGTTCTTTTCATCAATAAACCCGCCACACCTGCACTCTCTCATTCATCCACTAGGAGCTTTTCTCTTTCATTAACTCACTAAGAAAGACACACAAATTCACCAATCAATGAAGGAGAACTTTCTATTTTAATACAGAGACAAAATTATACCCATTAATCTTGTTTAGGGCTTTGCAAAATGTGCATAATATTCTTTTGTATAATTATGAGATATTACAGCTAAATTACTAGTAATTATGCAAAAGGAAAATCCATCATTTCATGCTGTATTATAGTGAAAAATGCATCCTTGCATCAATCTTCAGCATGAGGGTGCACTTAAACATGAGCACCACAAACAACAGCTGTTCTTCTTGTACATTTGTGGTAAATGTTTGCCCCAAATTACCACAAATGGCACCATTCCTAGAAAAGGTTTGCTGCAAACAGTACATATTTACAGAAGTGGTATAACAGGCATAATTTGTGAGTTTAGTATTACAAGCGTGATGTGACAATGTATGCAACATATACTGGAATAATTGAAATTTTGCCCAGGCCTCCTCTTTACTAAGCAGGTTCGAAATATTAATTTGAAATTCAGACGAAAAGCTCAAATTATTGTGAAGCCATAAGGAAGCATTCACTGCCACCCTATTATTTGCAGAATAGGAGGGACGGAGGAGGAGAAATGAAGCAGGAAAGAAAAAGAGAATTGCATTTGCTCTTTTTGCAAAGTATATTTGAGAAAGATGTTTTCGTACTGATAAGCAAAATAATATTTGACCATCAATAAAAATAAAAATAACTTTTAAATTCACTAATTTAACCTCTTAGCAAAGCACCAGACCTTAAAGGAGAAACATGACCTACCTTGGAAAGACCAAGAGTCAAATACTTAGGGGCAAATTTATCATTGAATGTTGTTGTCCTTGCACCACAGAAGGAGTGCAAGGGCAAGGCAACCCAACTACTAGGTCAGATTTATCAAGCCATGCAAGTCTACGTTGCGTGGCCCTGTGTGGCTTGATAAATCTAGAATATTGCAATACAGCGCAAATCGCTGTGTTGTGTTGCACTACACCAGGGAGGCATTCCATCAGTGGAGAGTTGTTGTTCCCATGAATCCGCCCATGGATTTTGGCACATTCTCAGATTTACCATGAGTGGTAGACCTGGGAATGCGTCAAAATGCTACGCCTCCCCTGGTAAGGCGTTATGAGAAGAAATATCTTTACTTTTCCTTGTTTTTCCTCTCTCTTTGTGTGCTGTAGCACATGCACCAAAGCCCATTTTCTTACCCACAAAGCCCAGTAAACCTCAAACTTTGAGTAAAAACACACAGTTTCCTCACATTTCTGTGGGGAAAACTTTTAGAATCTGCGTGAAGCCACAAAGTATGTGCCACAAAGCACCCCCCCAAGTCTGCAGATAAAAAGGGTTTCTCACTTGTGTGAATGAGTCAAGAGACCTTAACATAAAAGCCCTACAGTGATACGTGGAGAGATCAGCAATAGGGGTATCTGCAGGATTTGGGGCCGTGCTTGGCCGCCACCCATGGAAACCTACCAACCACAGACATTTTTGAAATTTAGACAACCAGGCAATTCAAGGGTGATGAGTCTTGTGTGAATCCCATGAGGTTTTCTTGATCACAATGTCCTGCAAATCTCAACATTTGCCTGAAATCTTGCATTTTCCCTACTGTGACCAGGAGGCGGAGGAGGGTCCCCCTTCTCCGGCACCCCCTACATGTCTATACCCCGCTTTGTCTCCGATGCAGGAGCCTGAGGTCTGGAAAACAGCAACTCCCTTCTATTCAATTGGCCCACGCGATGTAGAAGGACACTGTTTCTTTAACTGAGCTGAGTTCGAGCCGGGACACGCCCCCTGGTCAGCTGGAGCTGCAGAAGTGAATACCGGCTCTCCCGAGGTCCCAGGGTGTTCATCACCCGGAGGAGACGAGGATGTGTGGAGAGGAGGCGGAGGCTTGGGAGTGGAGAAGGCAAGGACAGTGACAAGAGGGAGACGGAAGAGGATTTGGCAGAGGAGGCGAGGCAACCGAGTGGAGAGCCAGGAGGCCAACGACAAGGCGTTCCACCCAGCCGCGCTTCAAGGGAAGCGTGGCTCAGCCAGGTACGTGATCGTATCGTGGGCTGGGCGGGTAGAAGAAGTTTTAAACCTCCTTAGATCACTCGGCGGCGTTATCCCTGCTCTTTCCCCCACCCCCTCATTTCACCACCGGCACGACGTGGTTTTCTTGTGCACGTGTGACAGCCCTCACTCCCCTTCCCTTATCACGCTCGCAGAATCAGAGCGCTTGACTAAAGCGGGTCTATTCTTTTGTTGTTTTGTTTCCCGAGACCCGACGACCAAGACTGCCGTGAGAACGACTACATCTCCCAAAAGTCCACGGGAGAGAGGAAAACCAGGCGTGGAACAGCAGAAGGAGAGAACCTCACCAGCGCGTCGGGACACCGAACCACCCCTGCACTATTATAGAAGTGTGACGCGGCGAAGGCGATTGTTGAAATCAATAAAGCCGGTGTTACCCAACCCCCAAGTATCTGTGTTTTCAACCATCCCGCCACACTCACATTTCTGTGATGAAAAAATCCGGAATCTGCAGGAATCCAGAAAGAATTCCTACCTGCTAATAAAAACATGGCGTCAATTGTGTAGTTGGGCCTAGTACCCGTGAAAAGAACGGATCAAACCGAGGTCAATGGGAGTCCCTTTGAAAGGGCTCACATTAACCTTGGTCATTCTTATATTTATTTTATGGGATTATGTTTGATCAGTAACAAAAAGGATAGAGTAATAGTTAATTAAGTCTTATGCTATGAATGAAGATGTGGGTTCAAGACTGACCGTTGCTGTTATTTCATTTTATTTTTACTTGATGTGATTTATTAACTTGAATTTAGATGTTATATTAGAGCTAGTTGTTCATTATGCTTTGAGTTTTCAATTGTTTAAGGGCTTTGTGGTTGAATTTTGCCATTTTTATATTTATTTAGTTATATACTTTTTTTGTGATTTAATGCTGTGTGGGGTCATAGAGTCTCTTCTTTTACTATAGAGTGGTAGGAAGGTGAGGTGGCCTCCATTTTGGTCATGTGAGACTATGTAAAGTGGGCATTCTGTAAGACTTTATTTTGCTGATACACTTATTGTGTAACAGCACTTTGCCGGTAGCTCTTCTTGCTATACTAGGTGAGATGGGGTCTTGTGAGCTTAGGGTGTAGTTTTAGTTCTTATGTAAGTTCCTTCCAGTATTCACTTATGGTTACTATTTCTTTTATGTTTTGTTTTTTATCTGAGAACTACCTTTATTTTCAAACTTAAGTACATCACTGCTTTTAGGGAAACCTACTTTGAAAATACCAATTGAGGTAATTATTGTACCGTACATTGGGGTGTGCTTGAAGAATATTGATGGAATGCAGAGTGCTAAATTTGATGCAATATGGTATTTAACAATGGCATATGTGTAACTCCAAATATGTCTTTAGAGGAAGCATTCTGGGGTGATAGGTAAGTTTTGATGTATGTTTTGTTACCTTATATTTGACTGGGATTTATACTGTGATATTTGATGGCTAAAAATGAAATGTACATAAAGAATGTTGTAAAGTGATTTTTTCCCATCACACCTGATGGAAGTTAATGTAATTATGGAAAGAAATGTCTTAAAGTAAAATATTTGAGATGTGTGAATTTTTTGTTGTTTATAATCAGGGCCACTGGAATTATGCTATTGTGTGGCTGCTTTGATTTTTGCATAGGTATAGGTTTGCCACATTTGCCACATAGTTCATCATCTTCCCTATAATTTGCAGATTTTACCCAAGAAAATAGTTTTGAGCTCTAATGGTTCAAAAGTTACAAAAAATTCAGCAACACGTGTTACTGCGCAGTGAAAGGCCCTTTGGAAAACAGGACTGGACTGATCACCTTTCTGTTGTTAATTGCCATATTTGGGTGTTGGTTCAAATAAGGTGCAACCAATGCCGAGACAGTGTTACCAAGTTCAACAAGCATAAGTAATGCAATAGGTCTTGCATTAATGAGAGTTTAAGCTATTGGCAATGCGCAAATGTGAGACCCATTGCATTCCAAATATTAGTTTTTTTACTAGCGCCCACGCGTGCTTTCATATTCATGAAAGCCATGCCTCTTTTAGACACGTCAGGTCTAAAGAAAGGGACGTATCCAACATTAAAGTGAGACCGGGAATGGGGGCTTTGACAATAAAAAAGGATGTTTGTCAAGTTGAGAAACAGATGTTTTTTTTTGGTAAAGGCGCCCATGCTGCGCTTTCACTTTAATGTCGGCCGCGTACCTTTCTTTAGACATGGTTTGTATAAAGAAAGGGGCGCAGACTCTATGAATGTGAAAGCGCCGTATGGGCCGCTATGCTTAATGCAGACTGCGCTGCTAGAATAAATAAATAAACAAAAGTGGCCGCTATAGTTAAAGCGAACAGCCATTAGTAAAAATTTAAATAAAAGTGGGTGGTGTGCTGCGAGGTAGTGGGTGGAGTAGGGACAAATCATTAAATAAGATAGTGCACAGAGTAAAGATAAAGCAGACCATGTAACAAGACAAGTTAAAGTTCCAGTCATTATGGGAGGTAACTAATGCAGACAAGGAAGTACTAAGGAGGGACAAACAAGCCTAATAATGAATAAGAAGCCAGCGTTTATAAAGGACAATGACACAAGCCAATTACAAATATGGGCGGAGAGTGTGCGGGGCTTTAAGTCCATATACTTCACTATTGCATGCCTCACGGCAGCACATAAGCTACACAGGCTCAACATAAAAATGACAAAATTATGAAGTAATACTGTTACAAAATATGCCACTTAATGCTGCATAATTTGATTGTCTTGCGCATAATTTATTCAATCCTGCCGCATAATTTGGTCCTCTCCTGCTGCATAATTACAGTGGCCCAGTGTAAAATATTATCTGAATGCCATATATCTGTTTAGAAAGAAGAGACATTCCTATTTTTCAACTAGGGGGCTGACTATGATGGCAGTCGAATGAGTGTCTGTCAGGGCTCAGAAATAAAAAACCCAGAAACTCCACTGCACCACCGTAACTCCCGTGGGCAGATTCAAGAACGCTTTCCATTCCCACAAGCGATTCAGAGTGATTGTCACACATTGCAGGGCATTCGGAAGAGTACGCCAAAAATGGAGGCATGCAATTAAAGTTGCCTTCTAGCCTCTCGCATTTGGCTCTTGGCGCGAGGAGAGAACTGGCAGTGAAGTGCCTCGGCAGAATTCTGAGCTGTCAATCAATCAATCAAAGCATTTGTATAGCGTGCTACTCACCCGGAGGGTCTCAAGGCGCTTGTGAAGGGGGGGCCTGCTACTGCTCGAACAGCCAGGTCTTGAGTTGCTTCCTGAAGGCGAGGTGGTCTTGGGTCAGGCGGAGGTGGGTGGGGAGGGAGTTCCACGTCTTGGCGGCCAGGTAGGAGAAGGATCTTGCTCCCATTGTGGCTCTTCGGATGCGGGGGACGGCAGCGAGGGCGTGGCTGGTCGATCGAAGCTGGTGGGTGGGAGTGTAGAAGTTGAGGCGGTCGTTGAGGTATCTTGGTCCTTGGTTGTGGAGAGCTTTGTGTGCGTGGGTGAGGAGTCGGAACGTGATTCTTTTGTTAACGGGGAGCCAGTGCAGGTTTCTTAGGTGTGCGGAGGTGTGGCTGTGTCGGGGGATGTCCAGGATGAGTCGTGTTGAGGCGTTCTGAATCCGCTGAAGTCTTTTCTGGAGTTTGGCAGTGGTTCCGGCGTAGAGGGAGTTGCCCTAGTCCAGTCGGCTGGTGACGAGGGCCTGGGTGACCATCTTCCTGGTTTCGGTGGGGATCCACCGGAAGATCTTCCTTAGCATGCGTAGGATGTTGAAGCATGCGGAGGAGACGGCGTTGACTTGTCTGGTCATGGAGAGGGAGGAGTCCAGGATGAAGCCCAGGTTGCATGCGTGGTCCGTTGGTTTGGGTGCGCTGCCCAGGGCAGGGGGCCACCAGGAGTCGTCCCAGGCGGATGGCGACGATCTCATGGTGAGGTCTTCCGTCTTATCCAAATTCAGTTTCAGGCGGCTGTTCCTCATCCACTCGGCTACGTCTTTCATCCCTTCGTGAAGGTTGGTTCTGGCGGTGGCAGGGTCATTGGTGAGGGGGAGGATCAACTGGGTGTGGTCGGCGTAGGAGATGATGTTGAGGTTGTGTTGGTGTGTGATGGCCGCAAGGGGGCTCATGTGGATGTTGAACAGCGTGGGGCTGAGTGAGGATCCTTGTGGTACGCCGCAGATGACTTCGGTGGCTTCTGATCTGAACGGGGGGAGGCGGACTCTCTGTGTCCTTCCGGCGAGGAAGGAGACGATCCATTCCAGTGCCTTCTCTTGGATTCCAACGTTGCTGAGGCTTTGCACTAGGGTGCGGTGGCAGACAGTGTTGAACGCCCCGGAGAGGTCCAGGAGGATGAGGGCCGCTGGTTCGCCGTTGTTGAGCAGGGCTCTGATATCGTCAGTGGCTGCGATGAGGGCGGTCTCTGTACTGAGGTTCGCCCGGAAGCCGGACTGCGAGGGGTCGAGGGATCCATTCGTCTCGAGGAAGGCGGCAAGCTGTCTGTTGATGGTCTTCTCGATGACTTTGGCAGGAAACGGGAGCAGCGAGATGGGGCGGTAGTTCTTGAGGTCGGTGGGGTCGAGTGATGGTTTCTTTAGGAGGGCGCTGAGTTCGGCATGCTTCCAGCTCTCCGGGAAGGTTGCGGTGTCGAAGGAGGCATTGATGATGTCCCGGAGATGGGGTGCAATGACAGAGTCGGCCTTGTTGAAGACGTGATGAGGGCAGGGGTCGGTTGGAGATCCGGAGTGAATGGAGTTCATCGTGCGTATGGTCTCTTCGGTGTTGATCGGGGTCCATGCACGGAGGGTGGTGGTGGGGGGCGTTGGTGCGGTCGTAGGGTGCGTTGGCTGTGTGCTGAAGATTTTGTGTATGTCTGCGATCTTGTTGTGGAAGTACGAGGCGACTGAGTTGCAGAGGTCTTGCGATGGGGTGATGTCGTGGTTTCCGGCGCTGGGGTTGGAGAGCTCTTTGACGATGATGAAGAGTTCCTTGCTGTTGTGGGCGTTGTTGTTCAGTCGTTCCTTGAATGCTGTTTTCTTGGTGGTGTGGATCAGGTGGTGGTGTTTTCGAGTGGCGAGCTTGAGGGTTGTCATGTTGTCTGGTGTCGGGTCTCTGCGCCAGGCTTTCTCGAGGGCACGGCAGTACTTCTTTGAGCTCTTGAGTTTGTCGGTGAACCAGGATGCTTTCTTGCTGCTGGGTCTGCTGGGAGGGGTCCTCAGTGGGGCGAGGTCATCTACGCAGTTGTTGATCCACCTCGAGAGGTTGATGGCGGCATGGTTGGGGTTCACTGAGCTGGCGGGAGGGTTCTGGCTCAGGGATGCTGCGAGCTGGTCGGCTGTGATCTTGTTCCAGCTTCTGCGTGGAGCCTGTTGCTGGTGGTGGTGGATCGTGTTCCTTTTGAAGCTGAAGTGGACGTAACTGTGGTCCGTCCAGTGGAGTCCGGTGGCACGGCTGAAGGAGATGTCCTTGCTGGAGGAGAAGACGGGGTCAAGCGTGTGGCCGGCGTAGTGGGTGGGGGTGGTCACCAGTTGCTTGAGTCCGAGGTTGGCGAGGTTGTCCAGCAGGGTGGTGGTGTTGCGGTCGTTGTTGTTCTCCAGGTGGAAGTTGAGGTCCCCGAGGAGGATGTAGTCGGCGGAGGGGAGGGCGTGCAGGCTGATGAAGTTGGCGATGTCGTCGCTGAATTGTGTGCGCGGTCCCGGGGGTCTGTAGATGAGGGTGCCTCTGAGGGTCGGTGTGGATCTGGAAGTGCAGGTGTTCGGCGGCTGTGAGGGTGTTGTCGGTGTTGGTCGTGATGCGGATGGTGTTCTTGTGGGCAATGGCGATGCCTCCTCCCGTCTGGTTGACGTGGTCCCTCCGGGTGATCTTGTAGCCGTCCGGGATGGCGATGAGGATGTCGGGCGCTGAGGAGGCATTCAACCATGTTTCCATGAGGAAGGCGACGTCTGGAGTTGTGCACTTCACCAATGATTCCTTTGTGTATGAATCAACCATGCAAGCGCTTAGCTTAGTCAGGAGTTAGTGTAGACCTTGAGCGTGCGTAGTTTATAGGCGTAGGGAAGTGTTTGTTTCACTATCGGCGGATAGTTAGTCAGGTTAATTAGAGATCTTCAATTGAAAAGGTAATCAGAGATGTGAAATGACTGTCAAAAAGGTGGACCATAATACCCACAGCAGTGCCTGAGAAGGCACTGCCTCAATTGTGGGGAATGCGATCCGCCCGACCGCCCGACGGGTTCCTTGAGCTTGTCAAAAGCTGTTGGTCAGTCCCTGAGGCAATGCAGTCTGACCGACCGCATAATTATGTTGTGGTCTGACCACGGTTATGGATGTCAGTGGGACCAACACCAATGGCACAGCCCCCTTGTATTTAGTATTTTTAGAAATCTTGTTGAATTGAACAGCTTTCTTGTGTCATGTCTGTCTATATTGCACAGTTTGTTTTAGATGGTTGCTGTAGTATGATAATTATATATTGTTGAGGAAGTGAAAACCGTTTTTTTTTTTAACTTTCCAGGACTATCCATGAATTTAATAGAATTTTGTATATGTTTGATTGATTTTTTTTTTAAAGTAATTTTTATTGTAGACATACAGTTCACATACCAGTATACAATCAATCAATCAATCAGTGACACTTATAAAGCGCGCTACATACCCGTAGGGTCTCAAGGCGCTGAGGGGGGGGGGGGGGGGGGGTGGGGGTGCCGCTACTGCTCGAACAGCCAGGTCTTCAGCTTCTTCCTGAAGGAGAGGTGGTCTTGGGTCAGGCGCAGGTCGGACGGGAGGGAGTTCCAGGTCTTGGCGGCCAGGTAGGAGAAGGACCTTCCTCCTGTAGTCGCTCTTCGGATGCGGGGGACGGCGGCGAGGGCGTGGTTGGCTGATCGGAGGTGGCGTTTGGGAGCGTAGAATTTGACTCGGCTGTTGAGGTAGCTCGGGCCTTGGTCGTGTAGGGCTTTGTGTGCGTGGGTGAGGAGGCGGAAGGTGATTCTCTTGTTGACGGGGAACCAGTGAAGGTCTCTCAGATGTCCGGAGATGTGGCTGGATCGTGGGATGTCGAGGATGAGTCTGGCTGAGGCGTTTTGGATCCGCTGGAGTCTCTTCTGGAGCTTGGCGGTGGTACCGGCGTAGAGGGCGTTGCCGTAGTCCAGTCGGCTGGTGACGAGGGCCTGGGTGACGGTCTTCCTGGTCTCGGTGGGGATCCACCAGAAGATCTTTCGTAGCATGCGTAGGATGTTGAAGCACGCCGAGGAGACGTTGTTGACTTGCCTGGTCATGGAGAGGGAGGAGTCCAGGATGAAGCCCAGGTTTCGTGCATGGTCTGTCGGTTTGGGTGCGGTGCCCAGGGCGGGAGGCCACCAGGAGTCATCCCAGGCGGAGGGAGAGGAGCCCAGGATGAGGACCTCCGTCTTGTCCGAGTTCAGTTTCAGGCGGCTGGTCGTCATCCACTCGGCTACCTCTTTCATCCCTTCGTGCAGGTTGGCTCTGGCGGCGACGGGGTCGTTGGTCAGGGAGAGGATCAGCTGGGTGTCGTCGGCGTAGGAGATTATGCTGAGGTGGTGTTTGCGTACGATGGCCGCGAGGGGGCTCATGTAGACGTTGAAGAGGGTGGGGCTCAGGGATGATCCTTGGGGGACGCCGCAGATGACTTCGGAGGCCTCTGACTTGTACGGTGGTAGGCGGACTCTCTGTGTTCTTCCGTCGAGGAAGGAGATGATCCATTCCAGCGCCTTGTCCTGGATTCCGATGTTGATGAGGCGCCGTACTAGGGTGCGGTGGCAGACCGTGTCGAATGCCGCGGAGAGGTCTAGGAGGATGAGGGCCGTTGTTTCTCCATTGTCCATCAGGGCTCGGATGTCATCGGTGGCGGCGATGAGGGCGGTCTCGGTGCTGTGTTTGGCTCGGAAGCCGGACTGTGAGGGGTCGAGGGATCCGTTCGTCTCGAGGAAGGCGGCCATCTGCTTGTTGACGGTCTTCTCGATGACTTTGGCTGGAAACGGGAGAAGCGAGATGGGGCGGTAATTCTTGAGGTCGGTGGGGTCCGCTGTTGGTTTCTTGAGTAGGGCGCTGAGTTCGGCGTGTTTCCAGCTCTCAGGGAAGATGGCGGTTTCGAAGGAGGTGTTGATGATGTCTCGCAGGTGGGGTGCGATGACAGCGTCGGCCCTGTTGAAGACGTGGTGAGGGCAGGGGTCGGTCGGTGATCCGGAGTGAATGGAGTTCATCGTGCGGATGGTGTCTTCGGTGCTGATCAGGGTCCAGGCGTGGAGGGTGGTGGTGGGGGGGGGTGGTTGGTCGGTCATGGTGTGCGTTGCTTGGTTGTTGAAACTGCTGTGTATGTCCGTGATCTTGTTGTGGAAGTATGAGGCGAGGAAGTTGCAGAGGTCTTGCGATGGGGTGATGTCGTTGTTTTCTGCGCTGGGGTTGGAGAGCTCTTTCACGATGTTGAAGAGTTCCTTGCAGTTGTGTGCGTTGTTGTCCAACCGGTCCTTGAATGCTGTTTTCTTGGCGGCGCGGATCAGCTGGTGGTGTTTCCGGGTGGCAAGTTTGTAGGAGGTCCTGTTGTCCGGTGTCGGTTCCCTTTTCCAGACTTTCTCGAGGGCTCGGCAGTTCTTCTTGGAGCTCTTGAGTTCATCGGTGAACCATGGGGCCTTCTTGCTGCCGGGTCTGCTAGGCGGGGTCCTCAGCGGGGCGAGTTCGTCCGCGCAGTTGCTGATCCACTTCGTGAGGTTGTCGGCGGCCTGGCTGCGGTTCGCTGAGCTGGCAGGAGGGTGCTGGCTCAGGGAGGTGGCGAGCTGGTCTGCTGTGATCTTGTTCCAGCTTCTGCGGGCGGTCTGTTGCTGGTGATGGTGGGTCGTCGTTCTCTTGAAGGTGAAGTGGACGCAGCTGTGGTCCGTCCATTGAAGCTCTGTGGCGTGGCTGAAGTCGATGTCTGTGCTGGATGAGAAGACGGCGTCGAGTGTGTGTCCGGCGAGGTGGGTGGGGGTGGACACCAGTTGCTTGAGTCCCAGGTTGGCGAGGTTGTCAAGCAGGGTGCTGGTGTTGTGGTCGTTGTTGTTCTCCAGATGGAAGTTGAGGTCTCCCAGGAGGATGTAGTCAGCGGAGGGGAGGGCATGCGGGCTGATGAAGTCGGCGATGTCCTCGCTGAATTGCGTGCGTGGTCCAGGGGGTCGGTAGATCAGGGTGCCTCTGAGGGTGGTGTTCGGGTTGGTGTGGATCTGGAAATGCAGGTGTTCGGCGCTGGTCAGGGTGTTGTCGGTGCTGGTCGTGAGGCGGATGGTGTTCCTGTGGATGATGGCGATGCCTCCTCCCATCTGGTTGGGGTTTCGGTCCCTCCGGACGATCTTGTAGCCCTCTGGGATAGCGATGGCGATGTCGGGCGCTGAAGAGGCGTTCATCCAGGTCTCCGTGAGGAAGGCAACGTCAGGGGCTGTGGCGTCTAGGAGGTTCCAGAGTTCGATGGCGTGTCTGTGGACGGAGCGGGTGTTGAGCAGGATGCACTTGAGGTGGGTGCTGCTGGTGTTCGACTTGGCGGGTGCTGGTGCGGGGCTGGTCCGGATGCAGGAGAACTTGCAGGCGTGGCAGCTGAAAGGTCCGTGGGTGCGTCTTGGAGTGGCTTGGTGGCATTCTGGGAGTCGGCCGGTGTTGAGTGCGATGAGGGTGGCGGCTGAGTACGTCAGGCGGGTAGGTCGAGGTCTTCGTGGGCCAGGGGTCCTGGCGCTGGTCGCGATCCGGTCGCGGACGGGCGCAGACGGGCTTACCTTTGGCGCGCCTTCGGCGCACAATCGGCGCGCCCGCTGCGCGTGACCGCTGCGCGTTCGCTCGGTCGCCATTTAAGGCGAAGTGCGCGGGTGGGCGGAGCAGCTGGGAGGCGGGAGCGGGGAGGGTTACAGAAGGCAAAAAAGGGGCGGGGACAAGCGGCGGTGGCGGGAAGGGAGGGCGGGGGGCGTCGAGGTAGGCGGACAACAAGGAAGGAGAGAAAACACGGGAGAAATGCAATTACAGTAAAAAACAGGCACAAAAAACGCTAAAAACAGGGGAAAAACAGAGTTTAAACCAAACAAGCACAAAGTACCGTAAAAACAAGGGAAAAAACACTCGCAGCGGCGGCAGCCGGCACACGAGGCAGCAGCCGGGCAGAGGTCGGCAAGGGGCACACGCAGCAGCTGGTGGCCGTGCGGCGCGGGGGTGTCCCACAAGTGGGTCACACTCACCTGCGTCGCACGGTCGCCATTTAAGGCCAAGTGCGCGGGTGGGCGGAGCAGCTGGGAGGCGGGAGCGGGGAGGGTTACAGAAGGCAAAAAAGGGGCGGGGACAAGCGGCGGTGGCGGGAAGGGAGGGCGGGGGGCGTCGAGGTAGGCGGACAACAAGGAAGGAGAGAAAACACGGGAGAAATGCAATTACAGTAAAAAACAGGCACAAAAAACGCTAAAAACAGGGGAAAAACAGAGTTTAAACCAAACAAGCACAAAGTACCGTAAAAACAAGGGAAAAAACACTCGCAGCGGCGGTTCTGTTCGGGCACTTTTAACGACATACTTTCATGTCTTGTTGTACACAGCCTGCAGGCCCTCAACCCAGAGGTCGGGCGGCGGCAATTAAATGACCCTCCTTAGTCTGGTTGCTGTTGTTAGGATCATCCTCATCGCATTAAAGAGTGTATGTCTACTTTTCTTTTCCTAACCAAAATAAATTTTATGAACTCCCCCTTAAACTATCCCTCAACATTGCTACTTGCCCACCCTCCCCTCCCCCCTCACCATCCGCTCGCAGGGTCTCTTGCTGTGTCTAATCTAGGGTACAATCTTTGGCCATATATTGTCTAGGTGTGTGATGTGCTCGGTGTTTCCGGGGTGCAATTCCTGTCCGTGCTGAGGGTTTCCTCGTCCTCCGTTAGCATGCTATCCCTAAGGGCTTGTACTAGCGCCTCCCAGGCTGCCACCATATCCAATGCTCTAAGATCTGGATTCCGACGTGCTAATTGATATCTGTGTGTGCTGTCACAAGCTGACCACTTGAGGAATTTGTTATACCATCTCCTATGAGTAGGGCTCGTCCTCGCCTTCCACTGTCTTGTTATTTCCCTTTTGGCTTTTATCAACCCCATATCAATGAATTTACTTGAATTTTTATTTTTGGGCGTATGTGGGAACCAGTGCAGAATGCACACCGCTGAATCAAACTCAATGGTTCTTTCATAACTTTGTTCAAGGTGTCCCCTATTGTCTGCCAGTGCTCCCGGAGGGCAGGGCAGGACCCCAGCATGTGTTCCAGCTCCGCTCCCTCCAATGCACACCGGGGGCACGCCGACTCAACTACCCCAAAGTAATTCTTGATTCTGCCAGGGGTCATGTAAGCCCTGTGCAGCACGTAGAAATGAATGAGCTGAAATCTCGCACTTCTTGTGCTATTTCGGGCTCGACGCACTAGTCGGGCCCAAGTCGTCTCAGGAATATCCTTACCCAGGTCAGCTTCCCATTTGGACTTTGACGCCGTGAGGGGCGGCAGGTTTTCGCGGAGCATTCTAGAGTACAGGCACGTCACATCCTTAACCGTCCCAGCTGCCATCATAGCGTACTGGCAAGCCATGGACGTCTCGGGCTCTGTCAGACCCCTTTTCCAATGCGCCTGCATTGCTCCAACCACAGCCGAGTGCAGAAGGTAGCCCCCTCGTGGCAGATTGAACCGTTCCTGAAGTTCCTGATATGGGAGGAGCGCACCATCTTCATAGAGGTCTCCTACAACCTGTATTCCCGCGTCTTCCCAGTGCTGCAGCTGCGACCAATCTCCGCCGTGGGGCAGCGCAGTCAGCATGCCCAGGGTTATTTCTGGGGCATATGAGTGTCGTATCCCCGCACGCCGCTGAGACAGGTTCCAGCAAAGCCGTAACGTTTGTTGCTCAAGTGTCAGGTCTCGAATGGCGATCCTCTGCTGTAGGGCTATATAGGCCAGGACGTGCTTTGGCGTGCCTCACACCCCGTCGCTCTCAGGGCCCCGGTACACCCGCGCCACCTCCTGCGTGTATATCTGCAGTTGAGCGGCGAGATAATAAAGCTCGAAGTCCGGTACCGCAAGCCCCCCCTCGTCCTTCGGGCGGGTGAGCGTCGCCAACGCCACTCTGCATCTACCTGTCCCCCACAGGAACGTAGTCAGCTGAGACTTGAGTTGGCAGAAGAAGGAACTAGGAATCCAGATTGGGAGTGTACAAAAGTAGTATAGTAATCGCGGCAGGGCAACCATTTTCAGCAAGGATATACGGCCAGTGACGGATAGCGGGAGCGTGGCCCAAAAGGCCATGCTGCCTTTCAGGGCTCGCACACAGCGGCCCACGTTTCCCTCTAACATATCCGCAGCCGTGTGGTATATATATATACCCCTAAGTACTTAAGACAATTCGGCTCCCAGTTAAGCATAGGCCGGTGGTCAGGGCGATCCGAGTCCCGCCGTAATGGGAACAAGCACTCTTCGCCCAATTGACCTTTAAGCCCGATATTTCGTCGAATCGCCCTAGCAGTCTCTCTGCACCCTCCAGCGCTGTTGTATCGTTTTCTAGGAATAACAGTAGGTCGTCAGCATACAGTGAAATAAATTGCCGACTGTCTCTGCTGCCTACTCCCTCGAAGTGTTTTCCCGTCCGGGCCTCTGCCGCAAGTGGCTCAATCGCTAGTGCAAATAGTAGGGGGGACAAGGAACATCCCTGTCGGGTGCCCCTTTCCACCGGGTATTGGTGCAAGTCTAATGGTCCAATCCTCACTCTGGCCACTGCCGCCGTATACAGGACTTGCGTCCAATTCATATACCCTTATCCCAATCCAAAGCGTTCCATGACCTTGTATAAGTAGTACCATTCTAGACTATCGAAAGCCTTTTCCATGTCTACTGATATGACTAGAGGCGCTCGACTCTCAGCGTACAGGCCCTCCAACAGGCGCGTGAGTCTCCTGAAGTTAATCGTCGTGTTCCGTGCGGGAATGAATCCATTTTGGTCTTCGTGTACTAAGTCGGGCATATGCTGTAGGAGTCTAGCTGCTAAAATAGAACTCAATATTTTGTAGTCAGCGGTCAGCATAGAGAGTGGCCTATAAGACGCAGGGCTACAGCTCTCCCTTCCCGGTTTCAGGAGTGGTATTACTAGCGCTTCCCGCATTGATTGGGGTAGGCGACCTGTTACCCTGGCTTCTTTGCATATCGTTTGGAGTTTTGGCGCCAAGACGTCTAGGTACTTACTATAAAATTCTATGGGCAACCCATCTAATCCCGGTGTCTTGTTGCGGGCCATCCTTTTCACCGCTCCCCTGATCTCTCCTAGGTCAATGTCTCTCCCCAAAGCCTTCGCCTGTTCCTCGTCTAACTGGGGCAATTGGAGGCCATCTAAAAAGATCTCGGTTTCACTCTCCCAGTCCCCTGGTTCGCTCTTGTAGAGGCCCTCATAGTACTTCTGAAAGCCATCCAAGATTCCATTTGGGAGTAGTGGATGCGACCCACCTCATCCTCTATGGCTAGTATTGGGGAACATCGCATTGTGGGGTTTGCCAACCATGCTAGTAATGTTCCGGCTTTGTCCCCCTCTACGTGGGCCCTAAGCATATATGCCCGGTGATCAAAGCCACGAAGTCGTTCCACTTCCACCGCCACCGCCTCCCTAGCTAAGTTGACCTCCTCTTGGAGTTCGGGATGGCCAGGCCGCACCCTCTCTGCTTCCCGCAGCTTGGAATCTGCCTTATTGAGGTCCTCCAGCAGCACCCTCCGCGTGCCCACGTATTTCGTTAGGCATTGGCCCCTCACCACCACCTTAAAAGCATCCCATTCCACCGCTCTAGTGGCTGCCATCCCCTCGTTGTTGGTGAAGTATTGGGTAACCCCTTCCTCCAGTGCCGCATGGAACAATGGGTCTTCCAGGGTCTCTGGTCTCAGCATCCAGGTCGGCACTCGAGGTACCTCGACCGCCCAGGCCAAGTTGACTATTAACGGGTTGTGGCCCGAGATTGTCCTTGTCTGGTACTCGGACCAAGTTATGGCCGGCAACACGACCTGTGAGCATAGTATCGCATCAATTCGGATGTGGAGGTCATGCAGGCTGGAGAAGTGCAAGTAATCGCATTCAGTTGGGTGTTGTGCGCACCAGACATCAGTCAAGCCCCACCCCTCCTGCCATTCCAATCTACCCTTTGTGAGTTGGTGAACAGGGGAGTCCCTCAATGGTGGGTGGGACCTATCCAGTGTTGTGTCCGCTACTGAGTTAAAGTCCCCTCCCATCAGAATCGGGCCCACCAGGAAGTGTGCTAGTGTCCCTGACAAACCTGTTAAGAAGGTCAGCTGCTCCGTGTTCGGGCGTATATGCTGCACAGGACTATGTCCCTACCTCTCAACCTGCCTTCTACCACTACGTATCTCCCCTCTGGGTCTATTAGATGTCGTGTCGCCTGAAAGGGTGTGCCCGCCTGTACCCATATCAAAGCGCCCCTAGCATACGATGAATAAGTGGTGTGAAAGACCTGACCCCTCCATCTCCTCTGCAGTGCCGCCCCTTCCTGCTTCGTGAGGTGTGTTTCTTGCAGCAGCGCAATATGGACCCCCCTTCTAATCAAGTGGGCATGTACCTTATGTCTCCTTACCATCGTATGAAGCCCCCGCACGTTCCAGGTTATACACTTCAATACATTTGCATTAGCCATTGTCCTATAGTTCAAGTCGCTTCCTCACATACAATCTCATTCCCTCGCGGATGGTGGACCCCCCCCCCCCAATTTCCTCTTGACTTTTCCAACTTTTTAACTCCCAGGTGTCCCGGGATCAACAGTTGCCAATTGTGGAAAAAGTCCCCTACAGTATGCCCCCTCCTCCCCCCCAGAACAGGCCCCAATATTGGTCTATCAGTTCCCATCCAAACTTATGCAACCTTTCGAACTGTATTTCTATTCCATGGTCGTAACCGCGAGTGCCTTAAGGGCGAGTGGAGCGTGGCCTAGATCGAAAGGTAGCTACACAGGCTCTCCCCACGCACCCTTCCGTGGACCCCCATGATTAACAGCAGGCTTATGAACCAGTTCGTAATCCCCGGTTATAGTACTCTTCAGTTCGGGAGGTTCTCGTTGGCAATCCTGCCCACTACCTGTCAGCTCCGAGTCAAATATTCAGGATCTCCTCCGACGTCTGCGGTGTTACCAGCCTTGGTTCTGTGTATTCCCGAAAGGTCCGTTTCCGAGCCCGAGGCTGAGGCGTGTGTCTCTGTGTCCATGCCCCGCTTGGACTGGGAATCGCCGGATCTCGCCAGCATTTCTACAGCTTGAAGCGCGGCCTTCCGCTCCACTTCCGTTTGTGACATGGATGGTTTCCGTGTGCCTTCTCGTCTCTTGCGCAATCTCTGCGATTTCCGTAGGCGTGATGGAGCCCGCTCCCTTTCTTCTCGGAACTTGGCTCCATCAGTGCCCGCCTTATATGTTTCCCACCACGCCCATGCATCCGCCGACGTGCTGAAGAAGTGTGTTTTATCATCGACCACCACCCTGAGCTTAGCTGGGAAAAGCAAGGAGTATGGGATGCCTTCAGTCTGGAGTTCCCTTTTAATCGACAGAAAGGAGGCACGCAGTCGCTGCGTCTCAAAGGTGAAATCAGGGTACAATGTCACTCTGCTGTTTTCCAGCTGAAATGGACCAGTGTCCCGAGCCCTTTGAAGCAGCAGGTCCATGTCCTTGTAATGCAACAATTTGGCTATGATCGGTCTCGGGGGCAGGCCCGGTTTGGGCGGCCCGGACGGGACACGGTGTGAGCGTTCCAGGTTGAAGAAGGGCGAGAGGCCCTCCGGCGCCACCGTAGTCCTGAGCCAGTTGTCGAGGAACTGAACCATGTCGTCCCCTTCTGCCTTTTCCGGCACTCCTACTATGCGGACATTACTGCGTCTACTCCTATTTTCGGCATCCTCAGCCCATCTTTCTAAGACCTGTATCCGGTCTAGTGCATCTGTTAGTCTACCCTCCATAGTTTTATGAGCAGGAGCCAGTTCCTGTAGGGTATCTTCGACATCCTTGACCCTATCTTTAAGTTTGTCATGGTCCGCTCGTAGGAGGCCCAGTCCCGATACCACCTGCGCTATATCTTGCTGCAAAGTGTCTCTTGTTGCCGCTATAGCCTCCAAGATGTGGTCCTGCAACTGCTGCAGCTCTGATGGTCCTGCAGGATCCCCTTCCACCGCGTCGGAGGCTGCGGCTCCCTCAGTCTTTCCTTTCGTTTTCACCATATTGCCAAGCCGCCTACTCCGTCGATGTGCTCAGTGCCCTCAGTCGCCAGTCGGGCCCCTCGCTGTCCCCCGGTTCTCCTCTCGGGCGCTGGATCACAACTGCAGGGACTGTCGCGTTCCCAGCTTATCGCCTGTTGGCGCCTCGGGGGCTCCGGCTTCCAGCCCTCCTGCCACTGGGCTACCGCTGGATCTCAGCTCAACCCGTCGATCCGCCTCGTATTTGCGTCCTTCTGCAAACCACCACGGTTCACTCGGGTCAAGACCGACCTAGGGCCTGGTATTGTTCTGGAGTTGCTCTCCACTCAGCACTTTCATGCGGCCTACCGCAGGGCGGGCCCGCGATCTGCGTCTTCGCGCCTCTGCTGCCTCGATCCCCGCTTGGTGCAATGTTAAGACCAGGCCTCTCCGGTTACTGCTGGGCCGACCGTATGGCCTCCCCTCCAGCTCCACTGTCTTAAGGGCGGCTGGGGCACTTCTCCAGGAATGCCTGCTATTGTCTCGTCCGCCACCGATGGCTCAGGGTTCAGTGCCTCACCTCTCCGTCTCTTTCAGGGGGGGTTGTGAGCCGACCACCGTCCGGTCCGTCGGCGAGGGCGTCTTGGCCTTGCTGGTCTGCACCACTCCTTAGTTCTCCACAGGCTGTAGGCCTTTACTTCTCCGGCTCCGCTCCCCTGCATGACGCACCAGCCCGGGCCACTCCACCATCTTGTCGAGTCCCTGCTCTCAGGCTAGTCGGCTCGGCGGGCAGTAATCTTCTCGTCATAGGCCATCTAGGTCCACCGCTGGGTCACTTGGCCATGTTTGGCGGTGTGATCCGGAGTCGGGTCTTCGGCTCCCTCAGGGGGGAGAACTTCGCTCGCTGCTGATCGGCACTTATCACACCTCGGCCGCCATCTTGGCAGCCTCTTCGTGTCGAGCTTTTAGTGGCGGCGGCGCCAAACCTCTGTTAATCGTCTCCGTTGGCGGTTCCCCGTGTGTCTGTTCTATTCGCCCGTTGGCGACCCGTTTTTCCGGGGCCGTCGTGGGTTTTGCCGCTCCGATTTTCAGGATTTCTGTGGGGATCGGGCGCGGAGCTCCGAGCTCACGCCTCCATTCCCTTCGGCGCCCAAGCCATGCCCTCTCTGTATATGTTTGTTTGATGACATATCTTTTCCATTTTGTTCTTTAGTGATTTACTGGACTTGCAATTCTTTCTAGGTATGACATTTTAATACTCTGTTCCTATAATGGCAGGCAGATCCTAAGGGAGCATTTGTTGTCGATCAACGTGATTCTGCCCCAGTTCTTTTTGGGATGCATTTTTATTGGCATTTAGAACATTCAGGGTTACAATTTTTCGACTACTGTCACATCATGCCGTGTTACAACAAGTCAGAAAGTCTCCGCTCCCCCAACCTCCCCTTGACCTGTATATTAACAAAAATGGCGACATGACTTCTACTATTAGAAACTTTCCCAGTCTAGAAAAGGAGTATATACATTTACAATATTATCTGAGACTTTCAGGGTCTCTGGGACTCCATGCTCTAAAACCAGCTCCCAGCTTTGTGGACCCAGTCATCTGTTCCCTCATGGTGGCCTCACATCTTGTGGCTCAAGGAACTCAGCCTACATAGACACCCACATCTGCATAACATTGGCTAGTTTGTTATCCCTCTGTGTCTTATGCATGTGCCTTTCTTCAACCACTGGCCATCTGCCATATCCCTTAGCCAATTTATGAATCTGTCCCAGTTGTGAATATTTTTGAATGTGAAACCATCATGTGCCATTACTATACCATGGCACTGTTGTATACTAACACCCACAGTAGCCACCATCTTGAGGCATCCAGGAAGTGCCACAGCTACTAGGTCAAGCCTGGCAGAGAAATAGACCACTTGCTGTTTTACAGCGCAGTGTGTTTGTGTCAGCAGAGGCAATGCACACCCTCCTCATTATAGCATTAAAGGGCAAAATCCTCTGACCTCTAGGAAGGTGTACCTGCACTTATTATCCCACGGTAGTGGATCATTCACATCATCTGTAGAGGCTTAGCCACTAGGGAAAGTTGGGAATCCACTGACGCCAGTAGCCTACCATTCCCAGGAACATCCTAACTTCTCTCTGTGTTGGGGAAGGAACTTCTCAAGACTGTGGAGGTACATTCTTTGGTCAATCTACTACCTCTTTTCTCGAAGTGGCATCCCAAATAGAGAACCTCCCACTGGCAGTACTGTAGCTACACCTTGTGCCCTTTCTCTACAAGGTGATCCAACAAAACATTGGCTTTTCTTCCAGGCCTCCCAAGTTATAGAAGTCACCAAAAAGTTTTCTATGTACTGCACTAAAACGGAGTTGCAAGGCAACTGCATGGTCTCACATTTTTTTCTATAATATCTGACTAAATGTCAGGGACTCTCTGTATACCTCTGTGGGTCACAACGCCGCCAAGTATTTTTCCTAAGAATTGGAAAACAAACAGAAATTGACTATCCTAATGTAAGGGAATGGAAAACCATGCTTGACACAGATCAATGACCGTGAATCACCTGGCATCACATGGAATCTGGAAGAGAATCATAGCACTGTTTAGTACCATGGGACAACATGGGACTACAATCTGATTCACCTTTCTGAGGTCCTGAAATATGCTCCATTTCTTTTTCTGTTTCTGCAAACCCATCATTGATGAGTTGCAAGGACTCCCAGAACTTCCTTCAAAATGCTCTGTTCTAACATGATTTCCATGATTGGCATATAATCCTGCCACGGCTTCAGGCATAAGGTTATATTGGGGCTTTCCTAATGCTCTTTATTAGGCCTCAAAGTGGTTCCCACAGGCTCGACCTACTTAATCAATCCAATATCTTTGCCTGAAAAGTCCTAGACTTCCTCATTTACCGTACATCTTAAGTCCAGAGATAAGTTTTCCTTTGTTAGGACTAGGAACAACCCAACTGCTGCTCCTTGTGGTGTAAGCTTAAAATCTATATTCTCATTGTGTATCTGAAGTTCCACACATCCAGTGTGCAATAGAACACACAATTCTTTTTGCAGGTGGACCATAATCCCCACATCAGTGACTGAGGAGACACTGCCTCAATTGGTGAAAATACGATCCGCCCAACGGGCTCCTTGAGCCTGTCGGAAGCTGTTGGTCGGTCCCTGGGGCAATGCAGCCTGACCGACCGCAACATTATTTGGTGGGCTGATTGCGGTTATAAATGTCAGTGGGACCAACACCCATGGCACATCGATGTTGGTCCAACCAACATCATAGATTGACTGGACTTGAGTCACATTTTACAAATTGATGGTCATTTTCAAGGAAACCTATCTTTACAGGAACCGTCCTGAAACTCGGTCATACTCCATCTACTAGAGAAGTCTACAACTTGGACTTATTTTCCCAAATTAGACAGATTAGGGTCCACTACTGTTCTCACAGTAGTGTGGGTGGCTCCAATGCCAATTAGAAACTGTACAGGGTAGCCATTCACCTCAACATCAATATATGGTTCATTCTGGTGTACCTCAAAATTTGGTCTAAGGCAATCATACTCCCCTATATGGCACTGTCACTGTGATTGACTAGAGTCCTGTACAATGGGACTATCACAACTGGGAACTGTTGGAGGTTGTCACCAATTATTAAACCGTTCTGCAGAATCTTGGAGTTAGGATTTAAACAGTAACTTCTGTTTACCACATTTTGTTGCATCATTGGGGCTTGGGCACCTTTGAACTTGCACATTCTGCATTGGCATTGCATCATATCATCATATTTGGCATTTAAACATAATTTTCCCTTAATGTTGGTTAATCTGCATTCTTGTATCCAGTGGCTCATCTTGATACAAATATGACAAGCAGTGGTTTACTTCAACATGTGCATGTCTATTCCTACATTTGGGATGGCAGCCATCTATGCATTCCCATGTTCTACCTGTTCCCATGCATTCAGCTATACAGGCCTTGGTTGAGGGTTGATCTCATAAATTTCTCTTCCCAAAATTTCTATTTTTCTCACATTCAACACCCCATACAGGGGAAGTTGCAAATGCCCATATTTTGATGTGATCTTATTCCATTGTTTGACACAAACACATGTGTGATGTCTGACATTAGAGGCCATTAGCACATGCTTGTGCCCTCAGGAGGAGATTCCATACTTGGACGAAAAGGAGCATCAACGTTTTTCAACATAGCTTCTATTTTCTTAAAGAAATGCATCTTTGTATCTTAAATGAAATGATGATCGGTTTAAGCAAACCACAACACGGTACTCAGCGACATAAACATCCAATCCCAACACGACTCCATGGAACCAATCAATTGTAGTGCAACCCCAAATGATGTAGCAACCAATCCCAGAGTGACAAACAAAGATGAACAACCAATCTCACCGGGACAATTTTTGATGCAGCTCACAACACATCGTAACACAATGGGAGAGATGGAGGTAAGACAATGCATACCCCCCACAATCAATTATTAAGAAAACACAAGTGTGATGGCTGGAGACATAATGCCCAATTTATGGTCTATATGAAGGGTATTCCAGTTAGGGTCCGAAAGGAACAGCTATCCAGAGAACCAATTATTTTGGAAGATGAAGCTCCAGCCACTATTGGGGCATGCTTCATCACCGGCCCTTCATCCCACCCTGGTAAGATAATACTACCAGTAGGACTCAACCCTAAAAAGTCAGGACTTCTTAGATTAAACTAACTGGATAAGAAGGGTTTCAGATATGCTAAACATGCCTAAAGGTAAACCCAGGATAATACCTTTATTTAGTAGGTACCTTCGATAGACCTACAAACAATGAGGGGATGGTGTATGGGTACAATAGTCCCACCATCTATAATAAGCCACCATGTTTCTGCCCATACATATGCAATACTCCTCAGGGGCATTCCTCAGGGCCAATTGGGATCCCTATCCCTATAGCCCATGCTAAGACAGTAGGTAAGAGAATATAGGTGTCAATGTGAGTCCTAACTTAACACCTCACATGAATAGTTAACACATGCATATACCTAATTCTTACCTTGCTTACCCTAATATTAGGGAGAAATAACTTCATGGTCTAGGTGGAGATAGTATCCACTGTAGCCACATATTGTAGTTATATAAAATAGTGACATAAAGGTAATCATTTTCTCCTGCAGGGGGTAACACAAGCTCCCGCAGCCTCCGCAGTGCGGGCCCCCAAGCTCCAGGGTTCCCCTCAGCACAGCACTCTGGCTGCAGAGCTCTTGATTGAGTCCGGAGGGGGGCCCTCCACGTGCCTTGCAGGGAGGCCACCTCAAGATTTGTTACACCAGTGTTCTCCAGTAATGGAAGTACAAGAAGCAAAACCACTTTAGTATGTTCATTATTCTGATAAGACATCTCTGATTGAGAGGAGGCAATGTGATTAGTAGGTCCTCAACGTCCCAATTGCAAACCCCATAGCAATAGGAAATTTAATGGTGACAAGATGGAGGAACTCTATGCAAAATTGGCAGGACGTGTTTATTTTTGATATATTGACAAAAGACTGCCCTGAACATATATGCCGTGAATGACACAACAAGCGATAGTGGCATCTCTAAACAACCACATGGCCACAGTAAGAAAAATCATTGGTGTCAGTGGGAGCATTCTCTATCCCGTTTTCCGTGCACTCACCCACATAGGTTGGGTATACAGAGGAAATGTTGCCCTGAAATTATAAGCGGTGGCTCACCCAAGCAGCAATAGTTGCACCTCCAAACAACCAAATTTATTGCAACCGAAGATGAGATCATTAGTAACAATGGGAGCATCCACCATCCGTTTTCCTTGTTAAACACACGGCTCACATGGATTAATAGCAGTTTTCTTCACATTCACTCCTCCTCATCAACATACAAGACATACGTATTGCGGATTGCGTCAAGATGCATACCATATGGGAAACCTAGAAGTGCTCCCGTAGCCTAGTCGGCATTGGTAGATAGGGGAATAGCGTCTGACTGGAAATGTTGGGGCATATTAGCAAGAACCTCCTTAAAAATATTGCTGTTTTAGCGGCAGGAAACTGCTGTTAAAACGGCGATAATGGGCTTGCTAATATGTGTTAGAGAATTCCAATAGAAGCCCAGGTGAGATGTCCTGCACATCTAACCTGGGCTTCTATTGGAATTCTATAACGCATATTAGCAAGCTCATTATCGTCGTTTTAGCGGCACTTTCCTGCCGCTAAAACAGCGATAATTTTAACGAGGTTCTTGCTAATATGCCCCGTAGTTCACTCGGCGACTGATCCCTGCTGAGTCCAGAGACAGATAATCCTCACATTCCAAAGTGTCAGCCCTTAAAACTTCTGAAAAAAAGTTCAAATGAGAAGGAAAACATCAACTCTCACTGATATATTTGTGGAAGTTATCCATTAGCCAGGATATCAATCTGTTTCCAGATAGTAGAGCTCACAACACAGCAGAGCGATTCTCACTTCACTTCGATCTACTACGCATAAACAAAATAGCAGAAAATACAACAACCCTGGTCTGCTTTACCTAAAGGAAATTAGAATCAGCAATTGTTTTAGCGTAAATAAGGAAAGAGTACCTTCCGGGCACTACAAAACTCACCAAGCGAGTTCGCGTTCTCCATAAAACTGACTCTGACTATTGTGATCTACCCCTGCATGTGAAGGATAGACTGAACAACATTCTCAGTTAGTACACTCTCACAGTAGAAATGAATGGTCTTTGTAATGCACCAGACATTATAAGAGGATCATGATAAGAATAATAATAATAATAATAATAATAATAATGATAATAATCCACATTTGTAAAGCGCACAATCACCCGTATGGGTCTCTAGGCGCTGGGAGCCGTCGGGAAGATTAAGCAAGCTATTTCCCAGAGTCACATGGTGCTAGGCTAATCTGCCGCCGGTGCTAGGGATCGAACCGTGATCCCCAGATTCCGGAGTCAGTCGCCCTAGCCGCGGCGCCACACCTCTTCCTCCGCGGCTCCACACCTCTTCCTGATCATGTAAGCACCAAGACTCAAACATTTAAACTTGAGAGTGAGAGCATAATAAGACCTCAACAAATAGCCAACCCTGGCTCTTTTCTAAACAGGTTTGAAACATACCTATCACATTTGATTTAAAAGCTAAAGTCCCTTTGAAGCCATAGATGAGCATACACTGCCAACTGTATCGTTTAAAGAATAGAAGGGAGAGAGGACAGGGAAAAAATTGAGGGAGAGATACTAGGATTTGCTCTTTGTGCATGGCATACTTAAGAAAGATGCTTTCAGACAGAGAGGAAAAAATAATATTTCCTCATCAATAAAAATCAACATTTAATTTATTCTCTTACATTTCTTTGTAATGCTCCAGATTTTATGGGACATATATGACCATGGAAACAGTAAGACACAAACACCTTTCCTTGATAATGACATTCTAACACCTTAATGAGTAGGCCACAAATGACTCTTTACTAAGCAGATTTAACAGCTCAAGACACTTTAAAGACGTAATGTGATAATACACTGCCAACTCTATCATTTAGAGAACAGGAAGGAGGGAGGAGGAGAAATAAAGGGATAGGGAGAACACTAGATTTGCTGTTTGTGTACTGTGTACTTAAGAAAGATGTCTTTAGACAGAGATGCAAAAATAAAATTAACACTTCAATAAAAATGGGCTTTTCATTTTCTCATTGTGCCTCTTTGTTTTTTATCTGAGCCAGGGCTGCTGGACTTATTCGATTGTGCGGCCGATGAGATTTTAGCATAATTAGAGATTTGTTGCATTTCTCACATAACTCACCATCTGCCGCATAATCTGCAGATTTTAACAAAAAAAATCTTTCTAGCTCAAACGGTTCAAAAGTTAGTAAAAACACAGTGAAACTTGTTGCTGTGCAGTGGAAGGCCCTTTGGAAAGGTTGACTGCTCACCTTTTTGTAGCTTATTGCTATATTTGGGTGTTAAACTGGTACTAATGAGGTGCAAATAGTGGCCAGATAATGCTAACAAGCGTAAAAATGACAAAAGAATGAAGCATAATGCGGCCTGATTTGCCTTTCTTAACTCAACCCTGCTGCATAAATTGGCTGTTGCATAATTCCAGTGGCCCTGATCAGATCTTATAGAAACACATGACCAAGGAAACAACAGGATTTAAACACTTAGCCTTCTCAGTGAGAGCCTAAGACCTTAAAGACAGTGCCAATCATGACTCTTTAGTAAACATATTCGAAGCATAGCTATGACATTAATCCAAAAGCTCATGTCACTGTGAAGCCCTGGGTGATCATACACTGCGAATTCAAATATTTACAGAATAGGAGGTAGGAGGTAGAGAGAAGAAGATATCAAGGAAGACTTTTGCATTTTGAACATGCTCTACTTAAGAAAGATTTCTTCAGACAGAGAGGCAAAAATAATATTTACCAATAAATATAGATAAATGTTCACTTTCAATTTACTCATTAAACCTCTTTGTGCACTAGACCTTATAGAAATACACGACAGGAAAACACCAGCCGTAATCACTTTACCTTCACAGTGAGAAACTAAGAACCTCAATTATAAGATGGTTGCATCACATTTTCATAACGCAACTTGGTACATGCGTCACGTAAACATCTAAGTCTGATTTTTGAAGCCAAACAAAGCCACTCTGAGTGGTTTGAAAAATCTGGAGTAACGCAACACAGCGTAAATTGCTGGGTCAAGTTACTCCTCCCTGGAGAGGCATTAAATGGGCTTTGCATGGGTGTTCCTAGGCAACTCCTATGGATTTTGACACATCCCCAGATTTACAAAAACTGGTAAACCTGGGGATGCGCTAAAAACGTACAGGAAGGTGCCGCTTCCTACACAAAAACAAGTTTGCATGCATGCGCAGTATTGTCTTAAAGATGGTACATTAATTCCCTTTGCCTGTCACACAGTGCAGCCAGGAGACTTGCTGCACTGCATGACTTACTAAAAAAACTCAGGTCACTAATAAATCCACAGGTGAGCAGATACTGCCACCTCTATCCTCTACAGATTAGGCGGGTGGGAGAAGGAGGAAGCGAAAGAAAGAGAGAGACTTGAATTTGTTCATTGTGCATGGATTAACGATGTGCATATTTTACTTTTGAAAAAATATGCTAAATTATCAGAGGCAACTGACTGAGCATCAGTAGCGTCTCCTGGTGGGAGTGCTGCGGGCGGTGGGGTGCGGCGAGTCGTGGGAGGGGCAGGGTGGGGGTTAGTAACTCCGGCATTCAGCAGATCGGAGTTAGGTAAAGAAATAAATAAATAAAACAAATTAAATGGCGCGCGCTGCAACGCCAAATGCGTTGCAGTGTGCGCAATTAAATTTGTTTTATTTCTTTTTTTTTTTTACCTAACTCTTATCAGCCATATGCCGGAGTTTACTACAAATACCCGCAGCACTCCCTCCAGTAGCCGCGACTGCTGAGCATGTTCCCACTGCTGAGCGTGCCATTGATGATTTCACGCCCTGAGATAGCATCAGTGAAATCTAAGCTATCTTGTATGGAAAACACATTTAACATTTTAGAAACAAGCCCAGAAGATGCAGAAAATAGTGCATGCTGAAAACAAAATAAGAATTATTGGTATGCCGGAACATATTGACACCACTACTCTAAATTCGACTGCCTTTTTAGAGGCATAGATTAAAGAGCAGGTTGTCCCAGATGACCTCACTCTGTACTATGCCTTAGAGCATGCCCATTGTGTTCCCTCAAGCCCCGCAGTACCTGGTGCGGCTCCTCGTTCAATAGTGATAAAGCTATTGCATTAAGGAAACCATGACCAAATTCTGTCACAAGCCAGACTGGAAATATTATGGCTGGAAACCATAAAGTTAATTTATTCCCAGACTTCACGGTCCAAAAGCAGAGGGCTTCCTTCACTGATGCCGAAATAAATATCTTCGCATAATTGGCTATACTGTTCCCTGCCAAACTGAAGGTAACCTTTAGTGAGGAGGTGCAATTTTTCACTACTCCACAGTCTCTGTGGGAATGGATTGATGGTCTCCCTCAACAAAAAGATGAGGTTAAACTGAGGAAAATCCAATGTAGTAGGACAACACCTAAAAAGAGCACCAGGGGTGTTCAAGGAACTGCTCTATCTCAGTTACAGCTACACTATGAATGTAGGCATGTTGCAGAGGTGAGAGCCGCCATGAGTAGTGGTGAGGTAGCGGCACTAAACAGAGAAAGTGATCAATGTGACTCCGACTCTGATCAAACATCGTGCCTCCTCTCAGGATTCTGCAATGTTGTTGCCGATAATCACTCCAGGCACATCAGGTGAGATAATCTGAAAGCTAGTAAATACTGTAATGTGAGGTTTTGGAGTAAGGCTTTGGCATGAGGTGAATATTATTTTTGTAATTTTCAGATAGTTGATGTGAAGACGGCATTTCAACCCCCCTTAATTTTTTTGTTGTTGTGCTTGTTATGCATGCACATTAGTTGGATGATGTCCGGCTGGATTGGATGAGAAGTTGTCTGCTTCTGGTCCTGGGGATAAGGAGTTGGGTAAGTTTTAGTTTGGGTTTTAGGTACAGTTATACGATAGAAGCACAATGATAGTAACCCTATCCCCGCCTTCCCCCTAGGTCCAAAAGACTTCACCGCACCATAGGGATGGCCCATACACGGACCCAAAAATATTGAAAGGTACGTCCAGCAGTGCTTTGGGATGAGGTTACCGCAGAGCTAGCGTAGAACGCCACTGGAAACTGACAATTTGATTTTAATTCCCTACAGACGACAGTTCCAAAGATGCACAAACACCCATAGGATAACTACAGCGACAAATAAGGTACTATTGTATTTGAATGTGGCACACCACTAGCAGTATAAAATAAGGAGGCCATAGACAATTACATTTACACACTGTTACCTTTCTCTTATATACATACAGACAGAAAGTGACAAGGCCCTGAAGAGAACCCATAACTACTGTTTGGAGTTCGAAACGCGTCGGCATGAAAGGAGATGAAATTCATGATCATTGAGAGCTTTAGACTCATATCATTTGTGCAATGTGACATCTCCTTGTTAATGTGATTCTGTCTAATACTGTTCTTAAGATTTCATTCATTGATGGTTATTGAGGCTTGTAAATTTGACTTGCCTTTTTTGAACAGTCTGAAATTGGTACAGTTGTTTTGTATGTTTCACTTTGTGATTTTTTTCATTTGATAAATGTTGTATTATAGTTGATGTACTTATGTGTTATACGTGTAGTGTTCCTTCTCTGTCATGAGAAGTTATGATTTTTTCATAAAAAGATTTGAAAACAAAGGTAAATAAAATACCTAACATATCTGACCAAAGTTGATGTGTTGCCTATAACCAAGGGCTAATGGAACAAGTGGGGCGGCAATTTTTTGTGTCAAAAGTATTTACAAGGTCCAGCCTTCCCCATTTTCTAAGGACCTAACTCCTTTCTCCTTTAGAAATAAATATCTTCGCATAATTGGCTATACTGTTCCCTGCCAAACTGAAGGTAACCTTTAGTGAGGAGGTGCAATTTTTCACTACTCCACAGTCTCTGTGGGAATGGATTGATGGTCTCCCTCAACAAAAAGATGAGGTTAAACTGAGGAAAATCCAATGTAGTAGGACAACACCTAAAAAGAGCACCAGGGGTGTTCAAGGAACTGCTCCATCTCAGTTACAGCTACACTATGAATGTAGGCATGTTGCAGAGGTGAGAGCCGCCATGAGTAGTGGTGAGGTAGCGGCACTAAACAGAGAAAGTGATCAATGTGACTCCGACTCTGATCAAACATCGTGCCTCCTCTCAGGATTCTGCAATGTTGTTGCCGATAATCACTCCAGGCACATCAGGTGAGATAATCTGAAAGCTAGTAAATACTGTAATGTGAGGTTTTGGAGTAAGGCTTTGGCATGAGGTGAATATTATTTTTGTAATTTTCAGATAGGTGATGTGAAGACGGCATTTCAACCCCCCTTAATTTTTTTGTTGTTGTGCTTGTTATGCATGCACATGAGTTGGATGATGTCCGGCTGGATTGGATGAGAAGTTGTCTGCTTCTGGTCCTGGGGATAAGGAGTTGGGTAAGTTTTAGTTTGGGTTTTAGGTACAGTTATCCCTGTCTGCTGCTTTAGTGTAGCATTAGAACAAGTAGGTGTCACTGTCATGTGTGCTACAGTGACCACCATCTCTAAATATTCTACATGACAACCTCTGTGAAATATAATTTTGTATCCTGGAATGTCAGAGGTCTAAACAGCATGTCTAAAAGGTATAAAGTATATTCTTATCTTAAGAGACGGGGAATTCACTTGGTCACCTGCAGGAAAACCATCTTAATAACCCTGAATGATTGGCTCTGCACAAGAGATAGCAGGGGCAAGTATGTGGCACCACTCATTCAGAATTTGCTAGAGGAGTAATGATTTGGGTAAGACCTGGGGTACTCTTCCAAAAAACTAATAAACTTGTGGATCCTGAGGGTAGATTTGTGGTTGTCTCTGGGAAGTTAGCAGGACGCAATCTTACTATTGTCGGAATTTATGCACCTAACACAAACCAGAGTGGATTTCTTGTGGGCATGTCTAGGGCCTTGGTATCTTACTTGACTCTGTCAATTTTATTAGGTGGGGATTTTAACTCTGTCGAAGGGGATTCTCCTGTGAACTGGGCAGCTTGAAACTTTAGCGCCTGACAGCAACAGTGGGAGCTTGTTAACTCTGGGTGGCGAATGCACCCTGTAACTACTCATTTTACTCAGGACTACACAAACTTCACGTTCGTCTGGATAACTTTTTAAGGTTGCCGACTGTGCATAGTGGGGTTCACAGTATTGAATATCTATGCAGAACTATTTCTGATCATACCCTGTATTTAGCCTCTTTGAATTGGGGACGTGAGCACCCTTGCATTCTGATTTGGCATTTAAAGGTAGAGGCTCTAGATGGTTTCGTCTTTATAAATAATATTGGAGAGGCTATAACAGCTTACTTTAACAAAATGCTAGAACAGCTACATCCTCTTTGATTGAATGAAATGCATTTAAGACATTGATCAGGTGTCGATGTATCAGAGAGGTAGCTGGGGCACATAGCACTCTAGTTTGTGAGGTGGAAACTCAGGAAAGGGTACTTAGAAGCCTTGAGCAACGTAGGCCAGGTAGTCCTGCTCTTAAATATTCCATGCTTGAGGCAAAGGAATTGCAGACAGCCCAAGTTGAAGAATTACATTGTTTTGATTATAAGGAATATTTGACTTGTGAACATACTGAGCGCGATAAAGCAGGCTCCCTTTTGAAATGGTCTATTAAATCCCTCAAAACCGGAATCATTGATTCTAGAGCTTGACTCTGCTGCAGGTAAAGCATCTTGTAATCAAGCTACTATTAATGCTCACTTCCGTATATTATTACACAGTTCTAAATGCTCCAGAAACGAGAAGACCACCTCAGGATATTGAAGAATTTTTATCAATAAGCCAACTGTGGGTCCTCTCAAGTGAGGATGCAGATGATTGCGGGGGATATAACTATACAAGAAATTAGAGCTGCTATAAAAAATATGGCGTGTGGTAAGGTTCCTGGAGCAGATGGCTTACCTGGTGAGTTATTTGCTACATACATGAATGAATTGGCTCCTAGATTGGTGGAAATTTAATCTACATCTTGGAAGACAGGATGCCTGTCAGATTCTATATGTAAGGTGCTGGTCATTACTTTTTTGAAACCTGGATGTCCTTTAATGGATGTTAGATCCTATAGGCCATTGTCTATGGTCAATATAAATTATACAATTCTTTTTTTTATTTTTTAGAATTATTATTTATGGATTTTTCATTTATAGACATACAGGAAACACACAATTACAGGGAAGTTGCTACATAGTTGGTACTTGGTGGGGCCCCCTTTTTAGCATGGTTATACAATTTTGGTAGGCTGTATGTGGGGTGGGAGAAACAGAGAAAAAGGAGTAAAGGGAAAGATTGAATAAGTAAAGAGAGATAAGATGGTACGTCATAGGGCATCGTCGGGGCAATGGGAGAGGTGTACCTTGTCGTTATTTGGTGAATTTTTTACTATTCGGTAGATCGTAAAGCGGTTCCGTTCTGAGGAGTGTCAGAACGGGTCATGTAGTTGTCCAGTGGTTCCCAGAGGTGTCTGGAGGAGGCTTTCCATGGTTCATATCTTATCGCTATGGCGTCTGCTCCTCTTAGGTAAGAGACCCAGCTAAGCCAGCCATTGAAAGATGCTTTAGAGGTGTCTTTCCAGTTCATTTGTACTAACTTGGCTGCGGCGATTAGCAGGAGGTCCATTAGCTCTCTTTCTCCTGCTGTGGGGAGTTCAGTTCTGATAAAAGCCGACGTGATCGAGGCAAAGTCTCTTATTATTTTACACTTGAAAACATTGTCTATAAAGTCAAATACCTTCCCCCAGAACCCAGTGAGTGTCGGGCACTGAAAAATCAAGTGTTCGAGGTCGCCTTTGCTTGTGTTGCAGTTCCAGCAGTCGGGGTTGTCTCAGAGACCTAGTTTATGAAGGCGGTCAGGGGTCCAGAATGTTTTATGTAAGCGCCAGAATTTGGTCTGGGCGAGGGCTGGTGTAATCTTGGTATTTTTGGCTGATGACCATAGGTAGGACCACTCCTGGTTGTCCAGTGGTGGATGTATGCGGATGTTCCAGTATTGTTTAGTTTTGACGTTGATACTGGATTTTTGTGTATTAAGTGTTTTATATATGTGCGACACCTGGTGTTCTAGTTTGTTTATGTTAATTACATATTGAAATATTGATAGCTTAGCGTTTGTTATCTTTGATTTTGTGGTGGCTGTTTTGACCTTTAGAAATCTGTAGAGGTCTGAATCATCGAGCTGGTTGGCATTTTTTAGGCTGGCGAAGGTCAGCGTGGCAGATTCCGCTTCCAGCTGGTGTGGGTGTGATATGCCTTTTTCTATCCAGTTGTCGTAGTATAGCTTTCTCCGTTTGTATTTTATGGCGCTATTTGCCCATAGGGATTCAGCTTTGGATCCTTTGATGCTAATCTCCATCTTTTTGTCTAGCTTTAGTAGTGCTATCTTGGTGTTTCTGAAAATTGTGTTGCTCGCGAGGGGGTGCGTGTTGGCTGTGAGGAGGGCCAGTGGGTTTAGGTTATTAAGTGTTGCCTTTTCTACTTGTAGCCAGACCGGTGTGTAATCTGTTGCCTGAACAATCCAGTGGGTACCCTGTTTAGCTAGGAATGCGAGTTGGAATGTTCTGAAGTCGGCTATGCTTACCCCTTCCTGGCTTTTGGGTCTTCTTAGCTTTTTCAAGCTAATCCGAACCTTTTTGTCCCACCAGAAAAAGCTAGTGCACAGTTTATCCAGTTTTTAGTGGAACTCGTCTGAGAGGAATATTGGGAGCATGCTTGCGAGGTAGTTCATTTGGGGGGGTGATCATAATTTTTATTGTTTCGATTCTCCCCCACTATGTCATGAATTTGGGTGACCATGTCTCTAAGTCTTTTTTTGATTTTCCCTACCATCAGTTTCTCATTGTGTCTTAGGGTGGAGATTAGGTCTGTGCTGAAGTGAATGCCCAGGTATTTTATGTAGCCTGTCTGCCACCTGATTCCTGAGGACCCCAAAGCTTCTTTGGTACTGTGGATGTTTAGTGGTTTGTATTCTGACTTATCGTTGTTGAGAGTGTAGCCTGATAGCTCTGCATAATCTTCGATTATGGACATGAGTGCCTCTATCGATGTCTTTGGCTGTTGTGTCACTATTAGAATGTCAACGTTGAGAGGCTCAGAGCGCACTGCTTTTTTTTAACTGAAGTTTCTATGTTCACTAACTCCTCTTGTTATTGAGAGTGCGATCAAAGCTGCGCCTCTTGCCTTAGGCGTCTCATAAACAATCCAAAGTTGTGCTTCCCACTAGAAAAGTGAAAGCATCCCTTGATGCACTGCTATTGGATCCTACTGGGGACTACCCAGAGTTCCTCTAAAGTTCACTCCACACAAGTTTTCAAATGTTCATTTCTTTATTTTCTCGAAAAATTCTTTCTTTTACTGATTATGTTCATTGATTAATCATCTTATTTGTACATGTGTATTCTTTAGTCAGTCCAATGCATTTCGGTCGCTATGACCTTCATCTGGGACCATATGAGCTGAAACAAGGCATAACAATACTCTGTATCAGTGATAAAGTAATAAAATGTCAACACAAACATTCATGCATGTTAATTATACTGATTACACAATGTGCCAAAAATGTGACCATCTGTGATAACACCCAGGTGTGTGCGTGCTCTAGTGCACTGATATAACAAGACAAGCATTAGAAATGCAATCGGGCTCGGATTTATTTGAGTTTGAGCTAATGGCATTGTAAATGCCAATGTATTGTTGCTATGTGTTATGGAGTGTGTTCATGTGATGTGTACTGCCAGTGATCTCCTTGTGAGTGTGAGAATATTGCACCGTTACTGCCTGTGATGTCCTTCTTGTGAGTGTGAGAAGCTTGCACCTCTGCTGCCTGTGGTCTCCTTGTGAGTGTAAGAAGCTTGCACTGCTGCTGCCTGTGATGTTGTTCTTGTGAGTGGGAGAAGATTGCACCTCAGCTGCCTGTGGTCTCCTTGTGAGCGTAAGAAGCTTGCACAGCTGCTGCCTGTGATGTCCTACTCACTACTCTACTCACTACTCTACTCACTACTCTACTCACTACTCTACTCTACTCTGCAATCACTACTCACTACTCTACTCACTACTCTGCACTCACTACTCACTACTCTACTCACTACTCTGCACTCACTACTCACTACTCTACTCACTACTCACTACTCTACTCACTACTCACTACTCTACTCTCTACTCTCTACTCACTACTCTACTCACTACTCACTACTCTACTCTCTACTCTCTACTCACTACTCTACTCACTACTCTACTCACTACTCTACTCACTACTCTACTCACTACTCTACTCACTACTCGACTCACTACTCTACTCACTACTCTACTCACTACTCACTACTCTACTCTACTCACTACTCACTACTCTACTCACTACTCTGCACTCACTACTCTACTCACTACTTCACTCACTACTCACTACTCTACTCACTACTCTACTCACTACTCTACTCACTACTCTACTCACTACTCACTACTCACTACTCTGCACTCACTACTCTACTCACTACTCTACTCACTACTCACTACTCTACTCACTACTCACTACTCTACTCACTACTCTGCACTCACTACTCTACTCACTACTCTGCACTACTCTACTCACTACTCTACTCACTGCTCTACTCACTACTCACTACTCTGCACTCACTACTCTACTCACTACTCTGCACTCACTACTCTACTCACTACTCACTACTCACTACTCACTACTCTGCACTCACTAATCTACTCACTACTCACTACTCTACTCACTACTCTGCACTCACTACTCACCTCACTACTCACCTCACTACTCTACTCACTACTCTACTCACTACTCTGCACTCACTACTCACTACTCTACTCACTACTCTACTCACTACTCTGCACTCACTACTCACTACTCTACTCACTACTCTGCACTCACTACTCACTACTCTACTCACTACTCTACTCACTACTCTACTCACTACTCACTACTCTACTCACTACTCTACTCACTACTCTACTCACTACTCTGCACTCACTACTTACTACTCTACTCACTACTCACTACTCTACTCACTACTCTACTCACTACTCACTACTCTACTCACTACTCTACACTCACTACTCTACTCACTACTCTACTCACTACTCTACTCACTACTCTGCACTCACTACTCACTACTCTACTCACTACTCTGCACTCACTACTCTCACTACTCACTACTCTACTCACTACTCACTACTTACTACTCTGCTCTCACTACTCACTAATCTGCGCTCACTACTCTACTCTACTCACTACTCTACTCACTACTCTACTCACTACTCTACTCACTACTCACTACTCTACTCACTACTCTGCACTCACTACTCTGCACTCACTACTCTACTCACTACTCTTCTCACTACTCACTACTCTACTCACTACTCTACTCACTATTCTGCACTCACTACTCTACTCACTACTCAGTACTCTACTCACTACTCTGCATTCACTACTCTACTCACTACTCTACTCACCTCACTACTCTGCACTCACTACTTTACTCTACTCACTACTCTACTCACTACTCACTACTCTACTCACTACTCACTACTCTACTCACTACTCTGCACTCACTACTCACTACTCTGCACTCACTACTCTACTCACTACTCACTACTCTACTCACTACTCACTACTCTACTGACTACTCTGTACTCACTACTCACTACTCTACTCACTACTCTACTCACTACACACTACTCTGCACTCACTACTCTACTCACTACTCACTACTCTGCACTCACTACTCTACTCACTACTCTACTCACTACTCACTACTCTACTCACTACTCTACTCACTACTCTACTCACTACTCACTACTCTACTCACTACTCTACTCACTACTCTACTCACTACTCACTACTCACTACTCTACTGACTACTCTGTACTCACTACTCACTACTCTACTCACTACTCTGCACTCACTACTCACTACTCTACTCACTACTCTATTCACTACTCACTACTCTACTCACTACTCTGCACTCACTACTCTACTCACTACTCTACTCACTACTCTACTCACTACTCTACTCACTACTCTGCACTCACTACTCACTACTCTACTCACTACTCTACTCACTACTCTGCACTCACTACTCTCACTACTCACTACTCTACTCACTACTGACTACTTACTACTCACTACTCTGCAATCACTACTCACTAATCTGCACACACTACTCTACTCACTACTCTACTCACTACTCACTACTCACTACTCACTACTCTACTCACTACTCTGCACTCACTACTCTGCACTCACTACTCTGCACTCACTACTCTACTCACTACTCTACTCACTACTCACTACTCTACTCACTACTCACTCACTACTCACTACTCTACTCACTACTCTACTCACTACTCTACTCACTACTCTGCACTCACTACTCTACTCACTACTCACTACTCTACTCACTACTCACTACTCTACTCACTACTCACTACTCACTACTCTACTCACTACTCTGCACTCACTACTCACTACTCTACTCACTACTCACTACTCTACTCACTACTCTGCACTCACTACTCACTACTCTACTCACTACTCACTACTATACTCACTACTCTGGACTCACTACTCTACTCACTACTCCACTCACTACTCACTACTGTACTCACTACTCTGCACTCACTACTCACTACTTACTACTCTGCACTCACTACTCACTACTCTACTCTAGTCACTACTCTGCACTCACTACTCACTAATCTGCACTCACTACTCTACTCACTACTCTACTCACTACTCTACTCACTACTCTGCACTCACTACTCTGCACTCACTACTTTACTCACTACTCTACTCACTACTCTACTCACTAATCTGGTGGTGTTAGTGCTGGTAGTACTGATGGTGGTAGTACTGGTAGTAGTGGTGGTGGTTGTGGTACTGCTAGTACTGGTAATGGTAGTACTGGTAGTGGTAGTACTGGTGGTGGTGGTACTGGTAGTACTGGTGGTGGTGGTAGTACTGGTGGCTGTAGTAGTGGTAGTACTGGTGGCTGTATTAGTGGTAGTACTGGTGGTGGTAGTACTGGTAGTATTGATGGTGGTAGTACTGGTATTACTGGTGGTAGTGGCAGTACTGGTGGTGGTGGTAGTGGTAGTACTGGTGGCTGTAGTAGTGGTAGTACTGGTGGCTGTAGTAGTGGTAGTACTGGTGGTGGTGGAAATGGTAGTACTGATGGTGGTAGTACTGGAAGTACTGGTGGTGGTGGTGGTACTGGTAGTGGTAGTACTGGTGGTGGTGTTACTGGTAGTACTGGTGGTGGTGGTGGTACTGGTAGTAGTGGTAGTACTGGAGGTGGTGTTACTGGTAGTGGTAGTACTGTTGGTGGTAGTACTGGTAGTGGTGGTACTGGTGGTGGTGGTACTGGTGGTGGTGGTACTGGTGGTGGTGGTACTGGTAGTGGTAGTACTGGTGGTGGTACCGGTAGTGGTAGTGCTAGTGGTGGTGGTACTGCTGCCCGTAGTACTGGTAGTGGTAGTACTGGTGGTGGTGATACTGGTGATGGTAGTACTGGTGGTGGTAGTAGTACTGGTATTGGTAGTACTGGTAGTGGTAGTACTGGTGGTCGTGGTACTGTTAGTACTGGTGGTGGTGGTAGTTGTAGTACTGGTGGCTGTAGTACTGGTAGTACTGGGGGTGTTGGTGGTACTGGTAGTGGTAGTACTGGTAGTGGTGGTACTGGTGCTGGTGGTGGTACTGGTAGTGGTAGTACTGGTGGTGGTACCGGTAGTGGTAGTGCTAGTGGTGGTGGTGGTACTGCTGCCCGTAGTACTGGTAGTGGTAGTACTGGTGGTGGTGGTACTGGTGATGGTGGTACTGGTGGTGGTAGTACTGGTGGTGGTAGTGGTACTGGTATTGGTAGTACTGGTAGTGGTAGTACTGGTGGTCGTGGTACTGTTAGTACTGGTGGTGGTGGTAGTTGTAGTACTGGTGGCTGTAGTACTGGTAGTACTGGGGGTGGTGGTAGTACTTGTGGTGGTGGTACTGGTGGTGGTGGTTGTGGTAATGGTAATGGTAGTACTGGTAGTGGTAGTACTGGTGGTGGTGGTACTGGTAGTACTGGTGGTGGTGGTGTTAGTGGTAGTACTGGTGGTCGTGGTACTGTTACTACTGGTGGTGGTGGTAGTGGTAGTACTGGTGGCTGTAGTACTGGTAGTACTGCTGGTGGTGGTGCATGTATCAATGAGTCTAATTTTTCCTAATGAAATAGCCATTGGCATTACGTGAGACAGAATATGCCATGAAACTAACATCAATGACGGACGAAAAGTCAATATAGCCTATCACGTCAAGGCTACTAAATAGACAGCACAGCGAAGACGAATCACTAGGCATCTCTTAGGGGTAATCCAGTTCATTTTGAATACACTGATCTCCGCTTTTTTTAAAAACTGTTTACTTTTCATATTTCACTACATTGATATCTTTATTGATTCACTCTTGTGAACTTCCTCACAAAATCAGAAGGTAGAGACTCGCTCCTATTGGCTGTAGTCCAGATCACGTGATCGGAGACACAACCAATGAGAGCGAAGCATAAGAAAGAGCTTTTGTAATGTTTAGATAAAGCACGAGCCATTGGACCGGCATCGCGCTAATGCCGGAATACTTTTGTGGAACAGCAAACAGGATAGAGAAGACGTTTTTGCACGTCTATAAAGTGAGTAATACGGAGATATGAATGGGATGACACATAGACAGGAGCGGAACCCTTTGAAACAGTGACTTTCTATAATGATTTTTTTCGTTTTTTCTTGCCAGTTTTGACATAGTGTTGTGTTCAATGCAAGCAGTATAAACAGGAAGTAAAGTGAGTGCCTATTAGGCGTTTTTTCTTGTTATATCAGTGCACTAGAGCACGCACACACCTGGGTGTTATCACAGATGGTCACATTTTTTGCACATTGTGTAATCAGTATAATGAACAGGCATGAATGTTCGTGTTGACATTTTATTACTTTATCACTGATACAGAGTATTGTTATGTCTTGTTTCAGCTCATATGGTCCCAGATGAAGGTCATAGCGACCGAAATGCATTGGACTGACTAAAGAATACACATGTACAAATAAGATGTTTAATCAATGAACATAATCATAAAAAGAAATAATTTTTCGAGAAAATAAAGAAATGAACATTTGAAAACTTGTGTGGAGTGAACTTTAGAGGAACTCTAGGTAGTCCCCAGTAGGATCCAATAGCAGTGCATCAAGGGATGCTTTCACTTTTCTAGTGGGAAGCACAACTTTGGACTATTAGAATGTTGTCAGCACACACTACTATTTTAACCCTCGTCTGTCTGAAGGTCACCCCCTTTATTTTCTCGCTTAGTTTTATATCTTGGATTAGGGGTTCTAGGGCTAGTAGGAAGAGGGCAGGTGATAGAGGGCATCATTGTCTCGTTCCTTGTTGCAATGTAAATGGTTTTGAAAGGGCCCGTTAATAGTAATGCACGCCGTTGGTGAGAGATACAGGGCCATTACCATTTTAATGTATCTTCCTCCCAGATTTTGATTATGCATGCATCGTTCTAGGAAAGCCCATGACAATTTGTTGAAGGCTTTCTCAGCGTCTAGTGCAATGGCAACTGTTTGGTGTGTGCTCTTTGACGCTAGTTCTAGCACGTGGCAAAGTAGGCGTGTGTTGTCACTGGACATCCTACCTTTCATGAAGCCCACCTGGGTATTACTAATCAGTTTGGGTAGTACCTTCTTCAGTCTCGCCGCTAGGATCTTAGCATAGATTTTGCAATCGACATTGATGAGTGAGATTGGTCTGTAGTTCTTTGGCAGTTGGTGGTCTTTGTTTTCTTTGGGAATTACTGTTATGGTCGCCTCAGCCATGGAAGGAGTTGTTCTCCCCACTGTGGCTGTGTGGTTAAAGACTCTTATCATGAGCGGAACCAGTTGTGGGAGGAAGGTTTTGTAAGAATCGGCTGTGTAGCCGTCTGGGCCAGGGCCTTTGTTCTTTTTTAGGGATTTGACTGCCGTGTCTATCTCTGCTCCATTGATGTCTAGTCCTAGGTTGGTGCTGTCTTTTTTGTCTAGTGTCAGCAGGCCTAGTTTCTCTAGGTACTTTCGGCACTTTTCTTTGTCTAGCTTCTTATCGTTCCTATATAGGTCTGAGTAGAAATCTCTGAAGGTTCTGAGGATCTCTTTGTGTTTGGTGTGTGTTTTATTGTCTGCATCGGTAATCGACGTGGTTGACCTCTGGTTGTTCTTATATTTCAAGTACGACGCAAGGAATTTCCCTGCTCTGTTAGCTCCGCACAGGTTTAATGCTTTACATCTGGTGAACCAGAGGCCAGCCCTTTCACTAACTATTTTGTTATACTCATATTTCTTGAACGTTAGCCTATGAAGAGTTGCGTCTTCATTCTTGTTTTTTACGAGTTCAAGCTCTAATTTTTTGATTTCCGGCTCTAGTTCTGTGAGCTGTCCATTCGCCTTCTTGTTCAGCCTAGACGAAATTTTCATTAATTTCCCCCTAATTGTGGCCTTTGGGCATCCCATAATGTGTTTACTTTGACCTTGCCATTATCATTAATTAACATGAACTCGGTTAGGGCGTCTATAATTTCTTTTCTGTGTTCTGGGTCTGTGGTGGTGTTATTTCTGAAACGCCATCTTCGGGGTAGTGACTCGTGGTGGGCGCCAGCCAGTTTCAGGCTGATTGCTGAGTGATCCGAGACTAGTCTTGGTTCTATGGAGGCTTCTTCTATCATGTGTGTGCGCGCCCCCTGAGATTAGTATGTAGTCTATTCTTGTGTGCGACTTGTGTGGGTTCGAGTAGAATGCGTAATCCCTCGTTGTTGGGTGTAGCAGCCTTCATGTGTCTTTGAGGTTGTATTTCGTGCACATGTTACAGAGTGCCACATGGGAGTTGTTGGGATGGTATTGGCAAAGTGATTGTCTGTCTAGCAGCGGGTCTAATGGCATGTTGCTGTCCTCTGCTACTATGAGTAGATCATTTTGTGGAACTTTGGCTAGGGTTGCTGTTACTACATTCCAGTACTGCAGGTCATCTGAGTTGGGTACATACAAATTTGCCACGTGCAGTCTGTAACTACCCCTTGTAATAGTCGTAAGTAGTAGTCTGCCCTCGTTGTCGTGTGTGTGTGAGTCTATCGAGAGATTGGAGTTTTTGGAGATGAGCCTCACGACGCCTCATCAGTTTTTGTTCGCCGGTGAGCATACCGATTGTGCTGTCCACTTAGCCCTAACTAGTTTGTAGCTCTCCTCATCGAGCTTTGTTTCTTGTAGCAAGATTATGTCACTCTTTGTTTTAGCTAAGTACTCTGTTATTTTCCTGAGCTTAATGGGGTGATTCAGGCCTTTAACATTTAGCGACGTTATTTTGAGGTCTGTCAATAGCGTGGTCGTGTTGTTGCTAGCCATTGTCTAATACGTAAGCTGGCTGTTTTCATTGCCCGCCCACCCAGGAGTTATTGCCTTGCGCAGTCTTCTGGAAGTAAGTGAGAAAGAATAAGTAAAGAAAAGACAGTACATAGATAAGCCCTTTTTAATTCATACTGATCAAGCTGGCTTTCTTCCTGGTCATAATGCGGTGTATAATATTCAGTGACTTATCTCCCTCTTAAATGATGATTTTGTGGTTAAGGAAAAGGCAGCTGTCATGTTAATAGACCTTGTGAATGCCTTTGACAGTTTAAACAGGAAGTTCAGAATATATTAATGGAATAACCTTGCCTTTTACAACCTTGGTCTGCCTCCTAGGGGGATACCCTTGTCCTAACAATAAGAAACCTACTACTAGATTTACTGACTTAGGTTTGATTTTGGCAAAACAAAAATTGACTAGGCACTATAAACAAAAATTGACTAGGCACTATAGATCAGTGCATGATCCTCAAATAACTAGATGGCGAAAATACATTTGTAAGTTTGGAGAGTGCTGTGTTTCGTATGATAAAAAGAAGGGCGAAGGAAAATTAAAAGGGTTAAAACATGGGAACACCTGGTAGATGGTTTATTGGCCCTGGAAGCAGACACAGATTCATCGAATAGCTCCTTGAGTCATTGCGGGTAAGGGAAAGGAAATCGAATTCAACATTGATAAATTGGGCGATAATGGGTACTACTGTGATTTACTTGTGCATGTGGAATATTTTGACACTTTATTTATGATTGCTTTCCTTTATTGGGGTAACTGTGGGTGGGGGACTGATGCTATAGTTTTATTGTACTAATTTTAGTAGACCTAGAATATGTATGAAATATACAAAAGTTGGAATATGCTTGAATGCTTGTGGATGCAGGTCACATGAGATATATTGATATCACGTTTAATCTGCAAAGTATTTCTTCTTTTGAACCTATATTTTAATCTTTTTATTATATTTATCGGTATGACTTTTAAAGAAAATGATTGTGTATATAGTGTGCATCATTTATGATCGGTATTATATGCCAGCTACAATTGCACTTATGGTCTATTTAATGAAACTAATAAAAAATTATTTAAACTTACTATTATGAAAAATGCAAATCTGTCATTTTGTGCCATATATTTTAGCACAATATGCACCGCACATCAATTTATAATGCGAGTATGAATTTGAGCAAGAGAATTGTGAACAACAACTGTTATTCCTGTGTATTTGCAGTAAATGTATCGCGTAAACTATCGTTAATTACACCATTTGCAGTACATTTTTACATTGAACTGCACATAATTACTCAAAGTGGCACAATGGCATAATTTCAGGAATTGTACGTAAAAAGGGTATTGAGAAATAATGCAAGCTGCGCAGCCATAGTATAAATTTCATCCAGGCTTCATCTTTTTTTTTCAGTTTAAGAAACTTTTTATTTTGTTTAAACAAAGTTCAATACAAAGTTAGTAAAATAGTACCATCCAGGCTTCATCTAATTCCAATTTAGAGTAAAAGAGAAAAAGTTCCATGTCAGGTAATAGACCAGTTTGCAACCAGCTCAACCTCGTTTGTAACACAGACAGCTGTTGCGGCCAAATTAAGGAAAACAATAATGCTTCTTTGGCAGCTGCAGACAGTGCCACAAATTTGAAGTCAGGTCAGTGTGTGCCCAGACAAAATGTAATTACTGATTCAATTTCTAGTTCATCCTTCCATAAAAAGGAGTTCATTGCCGCTCACAGTGCCTTGGTTAGTAGCGACAGAAAGCAAGTAGCTTGACTTCATTCTGAATTCAAGGCAAAATATAGTAAGAACTTTTGTGTAGCTTTTTCAAACAAAGTCTTGAATGCTCTTAGCAATCCAAATCATCGTTTTGCCATTTCCCTATTCGATTGTATTAATTTTATCTAAGGGTGGTTTGGAATTGGTGTGCTTTTGTGGAATTATGCAAAATTTTCAGAGAATCACACAAAAACACACATAATTATGAGAAAAGCAAAACCGGCATTTGGCGCTATATTTTACCCCAAATTATGTTATCCTGTTTATTGGCATGGCATAATAGCCTATTTTTGGGAATTTCATGTTACAGGTGTAACACAAACTTAGACACATTATGCGAGATTACACCAGTGTATTGGAAATTTCGCCCGGACCTACCTTTACTGCCCTGAAAAAACATGAAAGGCAGAGTCAAGTCACCAGGATTCCGAATATTTACACGGTATGTATGTGTTTAAATATGTATTGTTTGAGTAGTATATTTTAATTTTATAGAGCACTCACCAAAATGCTGTATGAGTAAAAATAGGGTAAAATCTAGAGTAAAATGTACAACTGTTTACAGAGAAACAACATTGGTTAAAGTGAGGTGATGTGCTACAGAAATTCAGAGGAAAGTGGACTTCAGCAATTTACGGCGGGAAGGAGAAGCAGAATCATTCTATGCTTTGTGATTCTGAAGAGAGAAGCATCTCCAGTGAAGGAGAGCGAACACCAGAGAATTGGCTATGTTATGACGTATGATTTCAGATGACAAAGATAGGTAATACATTTGAAATCACAATGTTTTAATCGCGAGGCAGGACTTGGCAGCTCTAAGATGAGCTGGGATGGTGCAGTGAGCTAAAAAAACGGTGTTGGATCTAGCCCTGATCTCTTGACTGGGTGAGAGTATTCTGCTTAATTCAGAAACTCTGTCCATCACCACCCCTTGTTGTTAAATATTTTGTCCACCCTAAGCGTGGAAGGGTATACTCAGATGTGAGTCCCTTGCTCATTGCACCATCAGGATTCAAGCAAGCCGGGCCGAAGACGGCTGAAATGCCAGAAACCGGTCTCCGGTAGCTTGTTTCCTTCCCAGTGTAAGAATTGGCTTGGTAGTTTGGTTTGCCCTGTTCCCATCATGCACTGGGACAGGAACAGACTAATTTGCATATAGCCAGGTTCTGAGCTGGGATGGTGCAGTGAGCTAAAAAAACGGTGTTGGATCTAGCCCTGATCTCTTGACTGGGTGAGAGTATTCTTCTTAATTCAGAAACTCTGTCCATCACCACCCCTTGTTGTTAAATATTTTGTCCACCCTAAGCGTGGAAGGGTATACTCAGATGTGAGTCCCTTGCTCATTGCACCATCAGGATTCAAGCAAGCCGGGCCGACGACGGCTGAAATGCCAGAAACCGGTCCCCGGTAGCTTGTTTCCTTCCCAGTGTAAGAATTGGCTTGGTAGTTTGGTTTGCCCTGTTCCCATCATGCACTGGGACAGGAACAGACTAATTTGCATATAGCCAGGTTCTGAGCTGGGATGGTGCAGTGAGCTAAAAAAACGGTGTTGGATCTAGCCCTGATCTCTTGACTGGGTGAGAGTATTCTGCTTAATTCAGACACTCTGTCCATCACCACCCCTTGTTGTTAAATAGCTCTAAGATGTCTGCAAAAGCCTGAGGCTCGATCTGCAGGGCCTTGAAACATTAATAATATATATATATATCATCTTCTCTGCCCCCAAAATCAGATTTTTCCACCCCGTGAGCAGTTAAGTGGGAGGCAATGTCTGAGATAGAGGTTGGGGCTGAAAGAGATAAAGATTTGGCATAGTGAAGTGCTGTCACACCTTGCCATGGCCCACCTTCATAAATGTGCTTACCTTGCTGTCTGCAAGACAGCCAGAGTTAGAGTGACCTGAGGCTGGCTAGATAATACAACCTAAGAATGTGTTAAGACAAAAAGAGGAAGCGCTCAGAGCTCGCGCTCCCTGGGACATTCTTTACAATAAAGAAATAGCCGACCACCACTCTACGAATCACACACTTTGCCTGAAGAATTTTGCTCAATCAGCCATTAGATCACAGGATAGGGCGAGGAGCCTCTGCAGTTGATCAACAATGAGCAGAACCAATGGAACCCTCAAGGGCTCTGTGTTTGGAGAGCTTATACTAGGCTGATGCCCTGGAACAGAGTAGGGAGTCCCTCTCTTGGTAAGATCTACTTCCTCACTGTCATTGAGAATGGCTCCCAGCCACGAAGGTCTACGGGTTTACAAATGAACACTTAATTGTCAGGGTATGTCAACTCTTTCTGCTACCTCTGGTACCTGGTCAACTATAAGTCCAATGGTGGCACTTATAGCGGGTGAGTGGGAAAGGTCAATCATCTGTTTACCATCTTCCAATTTCTTCACCATAGGCACAGAGGTTAAGATATTTTGGACATTATACATATAACAGTTAATTAATAAGCAATACTAGTGGTCTTTAAAATATGTGGAGCTTGTCTCCTCTTCCATAAATGCTTCTTATATCAGGTTCTGAAGAAATGGCCAGATTCTGAAGGAAACTCATTCAACTTTATTGGTGCTGGTTATGGTCTATGTACCCAGTGGAAACAAGTTTGCCTTCTCAGTGCTGAACAGACTCCTTCCAGAATTTTCCAGCTCCAGAACCACTGTTTGGGATGACAGGAACTTTGTAATAAAATCTGTGTTTCATCTTTCTGGAAGACTTGCCTTAAGTGGGGGAAAGGAGATAGGCCTCCTGGAAGATCTCCTACCTGATCATACACTGGTTGACCCCTGGAGTTTTTCTCATCAAGTAAAGTGGGATTACAGTTTCCTCTTGTGCTCATGTAACTAGTGCAAGGAAATACTACTTTCTGGAATAGGGTTCACCCCTACCCACTCCGTCTGACTGCTCTATCTATGAAGGGGACATAGTGGATCCTGCACTCTTATGAATCCAAACAACCGTCAGCAATACAGTTGCAGATTTGAAATGTGGTATTTCAACTTACATATACAAATTCGGACAGCCAGAGGCAAAGCATTGTAGCAGACATAAAAAAAAGAAATAGACCCTGTTGATTGTTTATGTGCAGGAAGGTGTGCCTTCCTATACAAAAACAATCATTCCTACAATGCAGACACACTTGCACCATGGTGCAAGTGGGCCTGCGTTGGCGCAATGCAGCCCTTTGAGTGCCAGAGCAAAGGGAAAGGACAGGAATGCATCATTTCTTACAGATACGGTGCATTCCTGTCCTTTTCTTTTGAGGTAGGGCAGAGCAGCAGGAAGGCTTGCGGTGCTGCCCTACACCAAGAAACCTGTGAATGAGGCCCTGATTCGCTAATGGATGTCACTTTTATTTTGGTGATTGGGCCTACTTTCTGTCCCAGTCTGACGCTGCTGGGTTTACGGTACCCCAATTCTTAACCACTGGTTAGGGTTTCCTGATTTAAAAAAAAACGGGATAGGATTTCCGCAGGCTGTTTACGAATGACTGCATCCTATGAAGTGCTGGAGATTTAAAGCAATTTCCATCTGGGAAAAAGCAAACTGGAGTCAATAGGGTGGAGGGCAGTTTCTATTTGGGCTGCAGCCTCTGAAATTGGAAGAGTTGGATGATCAACCCGTTAGTATGTATGGGGACTTTCCATAACCAAGGTTAATTACCCAATAGAAAAATGTTATTGAGCTTCATAGCACTTTTATTTGGAGTAAACCACACTAGTTGAAAAGTTCAGATTCCTTTTTTGAAAAATGGGCAACTAACTACACTACAGTTTCCATTAGGGGAAAGTGTAAATTATTGGGAATGACCCAAGCTAATTTGTAGTTCATCAAGGCCGCCTAATAAACTACCTGAGCGCTCTTAGCTAAGGATTGTGAACATTGAATCTACCAAGATGGGAGTTGCTTATTGCCATTAGGTAACATATGTGTTTTTTCCCTGTATTCTTTGCTGATGGTTTTGGAAATAGCCTATTATGCAGAGTCATGCCCAAACGTATTGGCTTCCTCCTCCCCCTTTTTGCTGAATTAATTTTTGTTGGCCATAGGAAACTGTGCACTTTACCACTGCTAATCAGTTCTAAAGTGCTTGTGCTCACTCCTTAACACATAGTAGAACTGGCTTAGACCCAATTGCAAATTTATTTTACTTGTAAGACTCTGGCAAAGTTGTACATGTACCCAGGGTCTGTAAATTAAATGCTACTAGTGGGCATGCTGCACTGATTGTACCACCCACTTAAGTAGCCCTTTAAACATGTCTTCGGCCTGCCACTTCTGAGCATGTGGGTGCAGTTTAAAAACTGCCTTTTTGATCTGGCAGATAAAACCTTTTGCCAGGCCCAACCCTTCCTTTTTAAAACATATAAATCACCCGTAGGGTAGGCCCCTGGACAGCCCAGAGAAAAGGGTGCAATGTATTTAAAAAGGTGGCCATGTACTTTTAAGTTTTACATATCATGGTAGTGAAACATCACAAATTAATTTTTCACTGCTGCAAGGCCTATCTCTCCCATAGAATAACATTGGAGTTGCATTATTACATTTTATAAGTGTAATTTCCAAATGGCAAGAGATAATCACTTCACGTTTGGTGTCTCTGCAATCAAAATGTAAAATTGTAACTTATGATGAAGTCGGACTTTAAATTGCAATTCTGAAAATGCCACTTTTAGTTAATTGTTATTTTCTTGCCTCCGTGATTTGGTGCCTCAGCCTGTCTCTGGTCACATGACTGGGAGTAGTTAGCAGTTGGGCTTTGTATATTCCTTCTTAGACAGCTGCAAAGAATGCAAGCTTATGTGTGACTGGGTGAGCCATCACTGGCAGTATGGGACGGAGAAGCTCTAGGCAGCCCCATTTATACTTGAATAGAGTGTGTCCTGTCTTCACATAAAGGGTCTAACAACCCTACTTTATCACCTCAGCCAGCTTGGAGCCATGGCAGGGGAGGTAGGGAATTCCATGCACTTCAAAGATACTGCCTAAAAGCTTTTCCCACATTCCAGAACCGGGGTGCCAAGGTATAAAAAGGGGACCCCAGACACCAACTTTTCAGTACACTTCTAGACCTGTGGATACTCTGCAGACAAGAAGGACTGCTGTGCTGCTGAAATATTGCCACTCTGCTGGACGGCTGCTCTGAAGGAAATGCTGCCTTGCTGTGCTGACCTTCTGCCTGCTGCCCTCTTGCCTGAATGAGAAGGACTTAGCCTGCCTCTCCTGAACCCAGGACTCAGAGTGACTCCAAGGGCTTGTTAGCTGGCCTCCTTATCTGAAGCCTCAGGGACATAATAGATCTTCCAATAACCTTGTATCTGCACATGGAGCCATCCATCTGTGAGTATATCCTGCCAAGTGATGCCAACCCAGACCTAGACCCTTGGAAGTGAGCCCATGGTGCTTGCCAGAGAACAGACACATCTTCTCTGCTGAGAGATGCATCCCTGAGAAGAACCAACTCATCTTCTCTCGTGAGCAATGCATCCCAGAGCAGAACAGAACTATCTCCACTGCTGTGTGGATTGGACCCATAACAAAAACCTGCATTGCATCCACAGTCCTCAGAACAGGTGCATTACCCCAAGGTCATGGTGCATCCACAGTCTACTTCCGTGCATCTCTCGTCGGCAGCATCCTCAACGACGACAACTGACTTCGCATCGCAGTCTTGCAACTCCTCGGAAGTGACGTATCGCCCACTGCTCATTGCATTCCCGACCCTGGACTTCACATCGCAAGCCATGTCAATGGGATCTTCACCGATGACGCAGCAGAACCTCGCACTGCAGCCTCGTTACAGCTTGGAACAGATGCATCACTTTGGCTGTGTGGTACAACCTAGACGCAAACCCATCAAATGTTCCGCAACCAGGACTACAGGTATTGGGTTCAGGAAGGCTAACAGGGACCCTGTAGCTGGTCCGTACTCCATCACAGTCAGCCTGAACTTGTGACTTTGTCCCAGTCCAGCAGCGACCAGATATCCCTAGTTGGTACATTGTGCTCGCTGGTGCTATTATCACTAAAAAATGTACAATTCAATATCTCCGTTCCTACTAATTGGATTTTTGTCATTGTGGTCTTGTTTATTTATCAAAAACTACTCTATTTTTCCAAAAACTGTTATAGGCTCTTTTTGTGGTGTGTCACTGTTTTACTTTTTGAATTGTTGCACAAATACATTACACATTGCCTCTAAATTAAGCCTGACTGCTCTGTGCCAAGCTACCAGGTGGCCGAGCATAGGTTACTTTGGGGTTTGCCTTAACCTGACAAGGATTGTGTTTGCTGCTTGATCAGGGCTCACACCTCAGTCCACCAACAAACCAATTTCTTACAGGTGAGTTTTGTGGTAGGAAGTGTTTTTACACCTGACATTTTTGGGAGATCAGCGCTAACACTCAATCAATGTGCATTAGGACTGGTATGATTTCAAACAAAATGAGTTGTAGATTTTCAACCACAGTTAGTGGTTTTAGAGAGCAGATGTAACAAGGATTCTTGTAGCTCTACAAGAATCATTCAAGAAAAGGTTTTTTTCTTTTAAATAGCGGAATATGAGGAACAGTTGGCTTGCCCATTTTTCCCAGTTTGTGGCTGCACGGTGTGTTTGTTGGTGGCAACAGTCAGCAGTGGTAGCCGGCAAGGATCTTGGGTGGCAGGGAGGAGGGACTAAGAGGGTCTAAAAAAGATCAAAAAAGAAAAATACTCTTACCTTTAGCGCGTCTCTCCCACGTCATCTCTCGTCTGCGCAGGGCCGAAGTCACCGAACAGTAAGCACATCTAGGCTTCTCTGAGCCAATCACAACACTGCAATGTACCTTTGTGATTGATCTAAGCACCATGGATCAGCACTCAGCCAGGGATTGGGGGCCTGTAATGCAGCCTGGGTGGAGAACATGCTAAGTGCGCATGACTGTTTGGCCATCCCTCTCGGGCCGGACAAAGCATTATGCGAACTTCAGTGTACCCACTACTCCTCCCCCTGCCCTGCTCTGTGAGCAGAGCAGGCCTGCCCTGCCCCAACAAGCTGCCACAGCAGGACGAAATAGAAGGATAATAATGTTAAGTTATGATAATTTTATTTTTCGTTTCTTTCACTGCTTCAAAGCTTAGTGGAGGAGCTGCCACTGACAGTCAGCAGATCAGCAGTGGCAGCACCAAATTGTCACCCGGAGTCTAGCAGTTACCAGTATCACTCTTGAATGAATGATTCTTATCAGATTACGGGTGAGTACTGGCAGCTGAACATATGTATGCACACCCTATGCTGCACTAAGGGGAGAGAGCTAAATAGCATTAAATCGAGGTTAACAATCCTGCATCTTTGTGGGGCTGGGTACGCAATGCCCACTTCAAATCCAATTATTCAAGTGCAGGTGTTAGAAGGCAACGCTCGTCGAGGTGTTAACTTTTAGTATTTGTGATGCTTGATGTCACAAACCTGCTAATATTAAAAGCCAATGTGGGGTAGTGCATCAGTCTTCTTTACGTTGTGATAAGTGGTTGGGTAGAGGAAAGCTGAGGTCACGCAATTTGAGCCATTCCCAACCCATCTCTTCTGGGCCCCCAGTGTGCCCTCATGAAAATCTAATATACGGGCAACTATTTTCAACATGAATGAGGTAATTCTTCTTTAGGGTAGACCATATGCACCCCAGTACCTCTTTAGATTAAATAGAATTCGAATTTCTTATAGTCGTTTCTGTCAACCCAAGCTAGGACTATTTTTCTGTCCCATTCGCATTCTCCTACCCCTCCTTTTCACCCCCTCTCCTTTGACTCTCCCTATGCAGTGCCTTCTCAATCCCATGTCTACCTTTTTTAGGTCGAGCCTAGATAGTGGGAATGCGCTGTCTGCAACTCCTGGTGTTATCAATATAACAGCTTTTTTCCCCACCTCTATTTACCATACGTTGACTCCAGTGTTGCTCTACTTTGCTGCCTTGTAACTGGTTTCCACACAAATAGGTCACTTCTGTTGAAGGATGCAGAGCACCGGCCAAAAACAGTTTCCTTACACTTTCAGAGATTATCTGTTGTTTGGAAGAACTCTTTTTCTTCTGCTGCCCTTCCGTGCACTATAAGCCCAGCTTGTGTCATCGCTTCGGTGCCCTATTTTCTCAGTGCGTGCGATGCCCTGCCCCACCACCGTCTCCCCTCGCTGGTATTTTCTTGTTGCTGTGACATACCTGCAGCTGCGCGCTGCACTCACTGCCCGGTCAAGGAGGTGTAAAAATATAATGGCAGGAATATAATACAAATATTTAATGATTTTTTTTAACCTTATTTCCAATAGGGTTTTATCATTTTCCATTATCCTTGGTTTCCCAGATGTCTTTATTTGATTTCCAGGTTTGGCTTGTACGTATTGCCTTCCTCCTCCCCCCTTTAACTCTCAGGTCCATCCTTTAGCTTGTGGGGTGCCACAGGGTTCCATCTTGAGCCCACTTCTTTTCAATCTCTATGTGGGACCTTTGGCGGAGGTGGCCAGAGGTAGGGGGCTATTCTTGGTGTCGTATGCTGACAACACCCAGTTGGTGATTGCTTTTTCCAAAAACTGTTGTGCAAACCTGGAAAGTTTCAAGACAGATCTGTCGGCTATCTCAGACTGGATGAAGGCTAACTGTCTTCAATTGAACGTCAGCAAATCGGAGATTCTTCTCTATGGGAAAGATCAAGAGCAGTGGTCGGAGCAGTGGTGGCCTGACCATCTTAAACATGCTCCGTTACCAAAGAAGATGGTAAAGAACTTAGGCATTTGGTTTGACACCGGCCTAACCTTCAAGAAACAGACAAGAGCTGTTGATGCGGTTTGTTTTGGACTTCTGAGAGGCCTAAGACCTTTGCTTGGTCTTTTTCTATCTGAAGTGCACCAAACCATCTTGCAAGCATCCATATTGGCGAGGCTTGATTACGGAAATGCCTTATATCTGGGCGCAAACAGAGCAAGTATTAAGCACCTCCAGAGAGTCCAGAATGCGGCAGCACGTATGTTAGTAGCACTGCCGAGATCGCAGTCGGTGGCTCATGTGCTCCTAAAGCTGCACTGGCTGCCCATCGAAGCCCGTGTTCACTTTAAGGTGTTGTGCATTGCACATAAAATCTTGATGCACCAAGCCCCTATCAGACTTTCGGGCTTATTGAAGCCCTATGTGCCTGGGCGTGCCTTGAGATCTACCAATTGCGGGTTGGTCTGTGAGTAAGGAAAGCGAGGGCGGGGGGCCGCTTGTATGGCTTTTTGGCAGCCAAACTCTGGAAATCCCTTCCTGTGAACATCAGAGCCATATCTAATTTGCTGATGTTTCGGAAGTCCATAAAGACATGGCTGTTCCCTGCAATTTAACAACGAGGACGCTGCTGTACCCCCCCCCCCCGCTCCCTTTAGGTTTCTGGCTGCGCTGGAACGCCTCGTCGCTGAGGCAGCCATGCGCATTATAAATCCTGTACAAATAAATAAAAATAAACGGCCCACCAACCTCCTCCCCTCTAACTTCGCTGCTTGAGCCGTGCTGTGATGCTTATTTTCATGTCCTTTGTCTCTGTCTACATATTTGGACACATCTCTGCAGATCCCTTTCAGCTAGAGTGTCTACGGCCTTCCTGCTTTCATTTCTGGTGTAACATCCGTTTTATAAGCTTATATAATATGGTCTGGTACTTACCTAGGTCCCCTCTCACCCCTACCCTCTGCCCCTGGTTCTAGGATGACAGCCCCTCCATGCCCCAGGTGCACAAGATTGGGCAAACCACACCAGTTTGTTGTAAGTTTTTTGAATAGGGGGGAGTGACCCCCCCGGCCGTATTTATTAACAAATAAAACAATATTAAAAAAATTTCATTTTATACAAATTTACGCAGAAAGTACAGATACATTGGTATACACATGTTGCAAGAGCTATCCTTAACACAATCTAATACAGAAGGCACTCCTACCATAAATCTAACAATGTATGATATTACTTTCTGCGTGTCCCTTCTAGAGCCTACGGCAAAGTCAACGTCTGGCAGCTTCTCCCCTCCTTTTTGTCCCAGGGTCTACAACTACTACTCCCAGAGTAAGTTTGCGCAGGGGGTACAGCTTATCGGATGGAGATGTGTCCCCCGGGCCCCCCCGTATGCCTTGGCCTTGACTCCTTTAGGCCTAGCGTCGCCCGTAGACGTTACACTGCGGGGATACCTAAAGCAAGAGGTTGCTCTGCCCGCCGGCTCCCCCTTTTAAGGGTTAAGTCTCGGGGTTCGTCCGAACAGGCGGAAGTGACGTGTGACCCGGAAGCATCCCAGGGAAAGAGGGCGCCTATTGGCTGCCGCTTTGGGGTAGGGTCCGCGTCATTGCTGACGCGGACCCTCCCCCTGTCTGTGATCTCCGGGGACCAGGGCGACCGCCATAATGGCGGCACGTCCCATGCTGTTCCGTGCCTTCTCCAGTGCAGGGGGGGTGGATACCGTAGAGATTGGTCATTGAGTATGTTGAAGTGTACACAGCCAGCATGTAATCTTGAGAATCAATCATGTCTGGCCTAATCATATAATAAGCCACTAGATATTCATGATCTTAAATGGTTTAAAACCACCAGTGCTAACCAGCTCTTGGTTTGGGGACTTTACATTGTAGAATTAAATATGACAAATAGTGGACTTTTAGATGCAAAATAGTTGCCTGTCCTTTTTGCCACAAGTCCTTTGCTGAGATTCTTTAACCCATACCTATGGTCATAGTGAGCCTGAGAGCCACAGAATTCAACATGCTGTTGAATCGAAATCTAAGGCCTGCTGGGGCTGTCTAATAACTTCGGGCCACTTGCCAGTCACGTCAAATGGTATGATTTATATTTTATTGATGGATTTGATAGCGTAGGGCGGGATGGGCATTCAACTGACAAAACAGTGGTGCATCATAAAAAATACGTACAATTTGGCCGCTAAAACCCTTATGAGAACAAATCTCACCGGTGGTGAACATCAACAAAAGCAAACGGGCTACATTTCCATTTTCAAAGACTGTGAAAATGAGATCTTCAAAAAGCTCCACTGGTGGAATCCAGATTCTATCTACCTTTTTAAAGTGAGCAGAGTAGTCTCTTAAGGACAGCACTTTCCCTGTCCTAAGCTTCTGTTTTACAAATCATTGTCATAAGGAGTGTTCTTCGTAATATTTTATGTCAGCAAATAAGTGCTGCAGTTACCAGAACGAAATAACACAAAGGGGACTTCTTATCAACAAGGAAATATAAATAAATAAATAAATAAATAGCAGGGAGTATTTCAGGTGTGTATTTAAACAAAAAAATGAACTTTCAGATCGCATTCAATTTGCCAATGATGCCTTACTTGCAGGGCATTATTCTCTGTTTCATGGGCTGTTGGTGGCTTCGCTTGCATTTTTACTAACGCCTGTTTTTTGTTTGTTTTTTAACAAATAACCCTTCATATCTTCATGCCCAACACTAGGAGCACAATCTTAAGGTCGCTAAATCATGTAGCAATACACTCATTCTAAAACATAATCGAAAATGTGTTAAAATAAAAATATCCTGTCTCCTAAAGATGATAAACAAAGGTCACCATTAATCACACAATGGATTTACGTAGGACAGAACTTGTGCTAAAATTAAAAAGTTTCTTCACCCTAAGGGAAAAACAGACTTTTGTCTTCCAAGTTTTGACAATTAAATGTTAATCATTTCTTTACTAATGTTCTTCATACCCATATTGCCAATAATGCCCTGTTTTCAAATTCCTAGCCCATTGTTAATCATTTTGAAATACCTTCCAGTAACTATCACGTTAGACAAGCATTTGCAATGCAATAGGTCTCACATTATATGTTTTGAAAACCTGCACACAGTGCGGAAATACGTACTTTGGGGCAGATTTACATGCCCCTTGCGACACTTTTACGTTGCTGTTGCATTACTTTTGTGACGCAGCGTCGGCGTAAACAATGCGCCACGTTGCGACTTATTTACAACGTGACGCAACTAGGCAGATGCATCACGTTGTAAAGCCCTGTGCCACATGAAACCTGTGTCAGGTTTCATGTGGTCGTTCTGTCGCAGGGTGGACGTTCCCTCACAGGAAAGCCCCATAAAACTGACGCAGTGAAATCTGCAAGATTTTACTGAGTCAGTTTTACGACGCTGCTGCGTCAAATCCTTACGCCTGCCTGAAGCAGGCGTAAGGAGTGACACACCACATTGAGTATGGGTGGCCCCTGTGCATTGCAGGAGTTGCGTTGCGCTTGCAACGCGACTCTAGCAATGCGCCGCCCATACGCCACAAGATGCGTCACGCATCTTCCCTACCTCGCACCATGGTGCGCCGCATTGTAAATGCGGCGCATCTGTGATGGCAGAAGGAGAAGATTGCATGACGCATCTGTTCTGGTGCATCCCTGCTGATTTGCAGAGATGCGTCAGAACATGTAAATATGCCCCATAGTACTTAGAGTGATTGCTTACGAGAAGCAAGGCTGGCAGTATCTGCACCTTTTTTACTGACAGCCTTGCTTCTTGTAAGCAAGATCTATAAGTACTGAGGGGCAAATTTACAAGAAACTGACGCATCTGTGGAGATACGTCAGTTTTCCTGTGCCACCCTGTGACACCCTTGCGCCACTCTGGATGCGCTGTATTTACAATATGGCGCACCATGTCGCAAGGATTGACAGATGCGTCAGAAATTCTGACGCATCTGTTGGCCCAAAAGTCATGCATTGCAGGAGTTGTGTCGCAAGCACAACGCAACTCCAGCAATGCATGGTGAGGCCTATACTCATTATAGTCAGTCACTCCTTACGCCTGCTTCAGGCAGGCGTAAGGTTTTGAGGCAGTGGCATCCTAGATTTCACTGCATCACTTCTACCAGGCTTTCCTGCATGGGAACACCTACCTTCCATACATTATACCTGATGCAGATATAATGTGACGGAGGGCTTTGCAACATGAAGCATCTCCCTAGATGTGTCACATTGTAAATTGGCTGCATTCTTTACGCTGCCGCTCTGTCACAAAAGTGACGCAACTGCGGTGCAAAAGTGTTGCAATAGGCTTGTAAATCTGTCCCAACGTGCATGTTTGGGCACCGCTTGCAGGTTTTTAAAACACATAAATAAATGATGTTGTCATTTACATTGCCAATAGCTCAAACTCTCGCAAATGCGAGACCAATTGCATTGCAATTGCTTGTTTAACATTATTTACTGTCCACTGCACTGTAAGCAAAAATCCATCATAAAATGTTTTTCAGACCATTTCTAGTTGACAGCATGTGTGCGCATGCATGACTGATTGTAACCTTTGAAAGGTTTTGCTGAATTTTGACAAATCCCATTCAATGATGGATGCTGCATGTATCTGCATATCCTAAGCAGCCATTTTTAAACGGGATGCAATAAAATGAACCAAAATGCATTCAAATACGGCCACTAGGAAGGTAACGAAATGGCCATCTCTGAATGATATTTATAAAAACATTAGATGTTCATTCAATAATGGCTGTTCTGGTTGCGCAGTCATCTGTGGTGGTCATTTTCTTTTTTATGTATCTAGTAGTTTTTGAAAAACTCATTTTTAGCTGGACACTAACGACGCGTGTACATTCGCAGCGATTACCTAAGCCAAAACACTACTTTTCCTAGTGTGCAATATACTTTATGTAGATAAACCCCCGTGCCGTAGTTTTTCGATAAAATGTTTGCAACTCCAGAGAGGGATAACGTTGTATCGATATGTGAGAATGTTGCAGGGAGCACTGCATTATGAGCACGTCATGGCTAGTCACTAGTGGTCGAAGTGGGCGGGATCGGGAGGGCGCGATGTTATGACACTAGCAGCTAGTGTCATACCATCCAATGATAATTTAAATGACGAAAACATAAGCTATCTTTCTTTTAAATGGCAGGTGCAGAGACAGTCCTTAATTGACAAGCATTGTTGGCACAGTAACTGCCTCAGGAGCATTTCTTCCATCAAATTATTCTCAGTAGCAACACAAAGATTCAGGAACATTTAACAGTGCAGGGTGGCCAGAAGTTGTTTGCCTGCAGCGTGTTTATAATTTCTAACAGTTTCCGATACAAACTAAGGAATATTTTATTTAGAACAAAATTAATTGTCCCTTTACATTGCCTGGAATGCAAGTCGCCTGGCTGTTTTAACTTTTTGAGAACTTCAGTGGTCATCTACAACTTAGAACCAAAAGATACTGTTTCGAGTCACAATGGTCAGACAACTAGTCAAAGATGGTATTCACGACTGCACAAAACATTGTCAAGTTGACCGATTTTCCAAAACCATAAGGGTGGATAAATGGTGAACAGTAAGCGTTTGTGAAGTCTGACGGGGAGGACATGGTACCATAAAATATATTCTGGTGCAAGCTGCAAACTTCAGCTACAAAGTTGGGCAAAGCCTGGAATTGTTTGTGATGGCAAGCACATTTCCCGGGTTTATTCACTAAATTGTTTAGCTCACACTAGCCAGACCCAGAATGCAGGGGTGGCTGGTGGCATTTGAAAGTGGTAGGGCGTAAAATGATTGGCATACTGCGCCGTGAGCCCGAACCACCATAAAAGAAAATTTTGAAAAAAGAGAAGAAAAATGGTGCACTTTCAAGCAAATTTGAGAAAGCAGGAAGGTTAATAAAGCAATTGCCAGCAGTCAGCAGACAGTCACTAACTCACTACCCGCACCAGCACTAGGTCTAGTGTGACTGTGTGCGCCGGTGACGTGGGCTGTGCTGCACCTGGGACGTCACCACACACACAGCCATGTCCAATCGCTACTGCATGGCTTCACTGATGTCACACAGTGATTGGCCATAAATCTGTAATGACAGGTACACAGGTATTACTGCACAGTAATTACCACAGTATGTAGAATGGTAATATTTAAAGACTGCAGAAGTGGGTGCCTTAATTCCTCCATCTCTCCCTTCATTCTCTGCTCATCCAGCCCTTCTTTCTGTACTTGGCCTTTCCATCCTACCTTCTCTCCTCCTCTGCCGGTCACCCTCCCCAGCCCAGCCCGCCCCTCCTCTCCTCAGCTCCACTTCCTTCATGTACTCTCCTCCCCTTCTCTACCCTTCCCACTACCCTCCTCTACTCCCCTCCCCTCAATTCTACTCTTCTCTCACTTTTCTCCTTCTCCTCCCTCCCTCCCATCCTGTCCCCTCCCCTCCTCAGCTCTCCTCTCCTTCTCTTCCCTTCCTTTCTTCCCGTTTCCAGAAGGGGCCCTGGCACTTGTCTCGGATGCCTCATAGTCAGTTTTCCAGGCCTCCTCCTAATGTTCGTTTCGCGCAGACATGAGTTTTATCATAAGAGGTGTGAGCCGGCAATTAGTCTGCGCGAGTGTTGCAATGAAAGACAACATAAATAGAATAACTTCAAGTGTGAAGTTTATTGCAAGATAGAAAAGTTGAGGTGGTCACAGTGACGACGTGAGGAAGCCAGCCAGCAGTCAGACTCAGCAGACAGTCACTGAACTCACTACACGCATCAGCACAAGGTCTAGCGTGACTGTGTGCGCCGGTGAGGTGGCTGCACTGCGCCTGGGGGGGCACAGTTAGTATTCGCCCTGATCGCCCATTTAGACCCCGGGGGCTGCCGCGGCCATGGCGGCATGAAGCAGCACCCTTGGGTCCCTTGTAAAGGTGGAAGCCTGTGCTCTGCGCATGCTCGGGCTGGTTATATCCCTGTCACTCAAACAAGCTGCCGCAGCCCAGCCGATGTCGCCCAACCCCCAGGCTTCACCAGCGTGACGCGTGAGGTGAGGAAGGAGTCGAGGACGGAAGGTCAAGGTAAGGAGCATTGGCTAATACAATTGCATTTTGCCTGCTTAGCGTGCGTGCTTCCATATGGCTTAGTGGGGCTATGCCCCAACGCCCCAATGGACACACCGCGCCTGCCAGAATGTCTATTTGCTGCACAGCTACAGCTGCACACCAGAGGCCGTATTAAAGATGGTGAAACGGGGCGCAACAGGCGATTGTGCCAGCTTTGCGTGCCCCCGGGGCACTTTGGTATCAGGGGACGCAGACGCTTGGGCGTCCCCTTCTATAATACTAACAGCGCTGTCGCACTTAAAGCGCCAGCGCTATCAACAAAGGGTGTTCCCTTGTTTGTATAGGGGTGTGCCGTATGCAAATGAGGGAGTTCCTCTGACTCTGCTTCTGCGCCATATTACAGACACGGAAGCAGAGACAAAGTAGCCCTCAGGAGGCGCACTGATAGTGCGCCATTTAAAAGTTGGCGCACTGTCAGTGCGCCTCCTGACAGTGGCCCTCTGCAGAAGGTAAAGGGATCCCATGGAACCCCCAGACATCCCTGACTGCACTGAATCTCCAAACCCCTTTGAAAGTCCAGGCAGGTGCCACCTGCACCCTGAAAACAAGGAACGCTTGCCTGCCCCGCCCTGGGGGCAGCGCATACACCATAATGGAGTGCATTATCACTGTTTGCCCCTGCCAACTTTTTGTGCAGAGCTGGCCTGTATGCCATTCAGACTGATGAGCGGCAGTGGCTTCTTCTCCACCAGGAGCGATGGGCCTAGACTTTCACTGGAGAAGACTTGTCAGCACGAGATGCCAGGAAGAGAAGCTATAGTCAGCGCTGCTCGTTCCCCTGAACATTTCTTCAGTACTCCATAGACCAGTTTTTCATTCTGCTTTGGTATTTCAACACTTCACACTTTACCAAGCCTGTGATGAATTTTTTAATATTTTTTTTATTGAAGTTATGAGATAGAAATGTAAGGAATAGGGATATCCGAAAACATCCCCATTTCATTTTTAAAACCAGAAAGGCCTTCCTAAAATCAGTCCTAAAACTCTCTTTACGTGTGTTTTTAGGATAGGAAATAGACACTAACACTCCCATATAGTCTGGGGATGTAGTAGAAGAGACATCTTTACATGGAGAAATATATTCCTAATGGAAATCCAAATAAAAGATGAAGCAATACGTTCAAAAAATATTGCTTCAAACGCTAAATCTGCGAATCATCCGCCCGTGTACATTATACAAGATAGCCAACTAGTGAGTACAGGACCATGCCTAAAATGCCACAATTTCGTAGTTTGACTATCCTCTCCTTAGAAATTTTGAGATTGTCCAGGCTAAGTAAATGTACAAAAAACATAGGCATATTACTACAACACTTATTTGTACAACTTGTAGGGTTAGTAAATGAACTTAAGAATCAACCCCATGATGAATTTCGAGCCAAATGCAGCAGGTGGTAACTTCGAGACACCGTGCAGGGTGATCCATGTTGAAGCAAATGTAGAGTGAGTCCTGTAGCAGTAATGTCATCAAACCCGAGTGCCTTCAGGGAAGGGTTTAGATGGTTCTCACCATTGTAGGTGAAACATTTGGTGAGTGCTCCTCACCAGATGGTTGATGCTGTCACACCAGGCCATTTTTTACCACACCCAGCAAAGAAAACCAAAACTCAATTTGATTACAGATTTTTCAACATCACAGAACATAAATAATATTTATTTAGGGTGGTTAGAAAAAGAAAACACAGTTAGGCAGATATTCTCCTCAAACATATGACAAACATATGCTGACAGTACTATAAATGTAACTCAATCTTCATTTCCCAATCCAGCCTGTCATTCCCTTGTTCTCCTCTGTTTAAACATGGGGTAGTGCTCACTTGATAATATTTCAAAGACAACTACCCCAGTGAAAGGTGATGCGTCCTCAAGTAGCACGGCAGGTGGATGATTATCCCCCAAACCGGTACCCTATTTTCCATCATGGACACAAGTTCAAATCCTGGCAGTTCCACTCAGCCTTTCATCCTTCCGAGGTTGGGAAAATAAGCACCACTGAGGTGGGCCACAATAAACGTGTCATCCAGTGTCAAGATATCTAACGCTGTAAGCATGTACGTTAGAGATGCAGGTGTTGTGTTCTGATGAGATAGCAGGAGTGGGCATGATTGTCATGCAGAGGATCACACTGTGAATTTAGAGCATCTGCAATTGCTATGCTATTGTTCCACTTGAGAATGTGCCGACGCTAAAACAGTCCATGGACGCTTTATCTTGCATATGGTAAGAGGTGTGACTTAACAGATGGAAGACATTTTATGTGATAAGATGGAAATCTATTGTACAAAAATGTCAAACTAAATGCAAGATGATATCCGACTGCTGGAGAGATGCTCCGGACAGACCAGCTGATCTATGCATTTAAGATTCAATGGACAATTCTGTGACTGAAAAGTATGAAGCCAATACCACATAACTTTATATTTTGAACAGAGGTAGATAAAAAATAATGTGTGGATCATTTAACACTTCATACAAAGAGAAAATTAAACACTCACTGTAGTCAGTATGGCTGGTGTAACGCACAATTGCAGTTCTGGGTCCAGGGAACTACTCGGGGTCATAGTTTTCTGAGAGAAATGCATTAGTCAATCAGAACATTTCTGGATTGAATCCTTGGACATTGATTCAAGAAAATATCGAGGATAGGGAAAGGGACATCACGCACGATGTGTCCACAAATGACATCACAGGATTGACATCTTGACCACTCACACCCTTAAAAGGGACTGTCTGCTTCTGAAGGTTTATTTTATGACTCATCAGACCATGAGGAGCAAGAGTGTGTGAGGGGAAAGAAAGAGAAACTGGGGTGCAGCTGTCAACCATGTCTACCCTTAATTGAGGCCAATGATGTATGTGTTTTTCTTAGAAGGCTCTTCATCTAAAATTAAAGTCTTCCAGCACCCATTCATCTGTTTTGATCTTTTTGCTCAATGAATAAAAATAAACATGGTCTGTTTGATGGCTGGACTTGCATTATTTATTTCTCTCTAAAATTGGTTATGTTAAATAAATTTCAAAACTCTAAACATCTCCTGGATTGCAGACCAGTGAATTAGGTGAGTCTTTCTGGAAGATTCTGATTGTAATTCATTTTTTTTCCAGAAATCTGTTTATTTTTAAGAACATTTTTTTTGTTGTTCTTGTTTTACAGTAATTGTCCTTGTTTTTAACAAGTGACTAATTTTGTCTAACAAAGATCATTATTTGTAGGGTAGTGAAGTTGGCATGACCCCCATTTGGTATTGAGCTCACTATAGATGTGCCCTATATTAATGATCAAATTAGGAGGTGCTAAGGATTCAACGTGTGGCTTTAAGAAGACAGAAAAGTAGGCTTATGATCAAGGGGTTTACCATTAAAGGGTATGGTACTAACACTCCTAAGCCAACATGTATGACAATTATAAAGTTGGCCACAACTAATTAGACTAAAGAAGTTCAGTTTGTGCACGTAGGTAAACTATCTACCTACAACTTCTATAAATATCATCATGAAATAGGTTTAAGTAATACCAGCAATTGAAGGTAAGCAGATGAAAGGGGTCAGGCCCTAGCGCGACAAGGTGTTGCTCATGTAATGAGCACAAGGGCGTAGTAAATAATGTTATGTTTTACTGTCATTGACTATATAACTTGATGAGCATAAGAAGACTCTGAGGCATATGATCAAGAACGGAGTTAAGATTATCTCCGCGTTAGCGGCAGGAAACTGCCCCTAAAGCGGCGATAATGGGCTTGATAATATGCCGTAGAGAATTCCCATAAAAGCCCATGTTCACACCAGAACATGCACTTCTATGGGAATTCACAAGGGCATATTATCACGCCCATTATCGCCACTTGAGCGGCAGTTTCCTGCCGCTAAAGTGGTGATAATTTTTACTCCGTTTCTTGATAATATGCCCCTCTCTTTGTTAAAATTGGCAGTTGCTATTTGAAGACAGCTAGAAACACGCAGAAGTCACCACCCTCCTCACAAAACCCTCAGCCGACCCCAGAGTACTCAGCAAATACCGACCCATCTTGCTGCTCCCCATCCTATTCTAAGTCATTGAGAAGAGCATCAGATAGACAGCTCTCTGACCACCTAGAAGGCCACAAACTCCTGGACGACCTGCAGTCATGATTCTTAAGCAACCACACCACTGAAACAGCCTGCATTCCTCTTACAGACGGCATATGCACCATCATCGATTGCAGGGACCTCCTAAGGATTTGGGGGACCCTAGATCACATGTATTTTAGGGGCACCTGTTCATAACAACTTTAAATGAATCAATCTTTTGCAGCTCACTCTCGCAATCTAAGAACAATTCACAGGCAGTGCCATCTGAAGAATTATTATTGAGGCCCTGGGCAAAAACATGTTTTGGGGACTCCTGTTTAAAGAAGTTATACTTATTAAGGAGAAGGCATACACATTTCCAAGATGCAGTTACCAATACCTATTTCTGCTGAAGCATGAAGGGCTACAATTGGTAAAAGTCATCAATTTACAAGAACTACAGTTACAGTTCATCAAGCATAAGAGAGAGGCTTCAAAATTGGTGAACTTAAAAACAAGAAAGACATTAAGGACTTTTTAAAATATCATTTGTTTAAAATAGATGTGCGAGTAATTGCAGTATTTGCAGGAATATTTTACGCTAACTGTACACATTTGTTAAACATCCAACCACTGTACACCTTTTGGATAAATAGCTAACTGTAATCAACACAAAGCTCACAGATTTCGAATTGTAAACAAACGGAGCTTTGTGTATATAAGATGGATCATTCACATTCAATAAGAAAAAACATTCTGCAGGTACACAGATAGTAATACAGACTTAGGTGTAACACAAGAATGTTTTGCTCCAGCTTTAATAAGCTTTGCAAGCCTTGGTAGAAACTCTTTAGGTAACAAACATCTTCAAAACTCAAGCCTTTAAGCCATCCCTCTGGTTACAATTGTGCTAAATTAGACCACCTAATAACAAGCTTATTGCACAATACACTGATCTTCCAGACTGAAGTTTATGCATCAAGTCTATAGGCTGCAACTATCTTTCAAGCTTAGATATTTGACAACATTAGTATCCTTCAAATTACACTGATCTGAAGCACTCAACCCACTAACAGCAAGGCTGCTCTCAGATTATGGGGATCATACGCATTTAAGTATCTAAAAGCAACATTATCTCTTAGGTTACCCAGATCTTACCTGCTTAATCATATAACACAAATGTTAAAGAAAGGTTACAGTCTCAGATTTCAGGAACCAAATTTACCCACCATGTTACATAATTGCTACCACCGAAGGTCTCCGATTGAAGTCAAAGAAACTACACAATTTCACAGGCCCAGACTTCTAAAGCAAACTTATACTTTAAGAAATACATATCAGTCTTACATCAATATCAGTGTTATGACACAGATAGAAAATCAAAACTTGTTGTTACCCATATCTAACAGATATCTGCAACGTATGAAGACTTGAATATGGCAAACTAATATGAATGGCAATCTTTTAAAAACAACAAAAAATGTTTCCTAATGTAACTGATACATTTAAAAAACAAAACAAAAAAATGATACTTAAAAGACAACAACAATTATTGGCTAAATGTTTCAAATTGCCGTTAAAAAAGGTATACATATTTTTCCTTGAGATGTTTTAGCATTAGAGGAATACTGAAAACTACCCTTTTTTGATGCAGACAAAATAAAGCAGAAGCTTTGTAATCTTCCTGAACAAATAGTGCAGGTATAGTGCAAACAACCAACCCTGACTGGAGTAGTGCAAACATCACTCACAGAAAAGTACAGGAAGTAATAGTGCTAGATTCTTCCAGACACAGAAGGGGCATCACCAGTGAAAGTTCCTCTGAGATACATATTTATTTGGCCAAACACACTAAGGGGGTCATTAGGATCGCTGACGGACTTGAGTCCGTCCGCGACCCCAGAGTATGAGGGAACGTCCGCATGGGCAGCGGCGTTCCCTCTGTGCTGATTAGGATGTGACCGCCAGGGTGGCGGTCACATCCTATATCTTTAACATTGCGGCGGGTGCAGCTTCAAGCTGCACCGCCGCAATGTTAAAAATGCATACAATGCATTTGTATGCAGAAAGCGGCAGGCACCGCGCGGTACCTGCCGATTTCTGTATACAAATGCAGGGGGGTACCATAGGTACCCCCATGTGCACCCCCACCCCCCCTTCACCCAGGGGGCCCGCAACGGGCCCCCGCAGTGAAGATACACATGCTTTTCCTCGGCGGAAAACCCGCCGCGGAAAAGCATCTTTGGAAGCCCATCCTAATATGGTGGACGGTGTCTGAGAGACACCGCCACCATATTAGAGCTTTTCCACCGCGGTTGTAAGCCAACCGTGGCGGAAAAGCTGCGGACGGAAACCAGGACCCACCAGCCATCCTAATGTGGCGGTGGGTCTTTGGTGGGTCCGCTGCGGTTTTGTCCGCATCCTCTGGGCCGGCGGTGGCTTCTGCCGGCCCAGAGGATGCGGAAATTCCGCAATCATAATCGGCCCCTAAGTATCTAGATTTCAATGTTCTATCATATGCACAAATCACTAACTTGGGCAGCAGTGCTACAATCGTTCTCCACACATGCAGTATAAGCATCCCTCACAGAGAAAAGGCATAATCAAATAAAAAACTTATGATCAAATTTTTAGAAATGTTACGTTAAATAGATGAACTATGAAGTTTTTAAGAAATTGGATGTTTTTAAGTGTATACATTTTTATATTCTTTCGGTTAGGACAGGTATGCTCTAAGAATGTCTGCTGCTATTGCTACCTACTTGAAGAAATGTTTTAAACTGTGAATCTTATAAATGGTTTTGTAGAATGTTTTATCTGTATACTTTGGAATTGTTTAAAGACTAAAGTCTAAATAAACATAATCTTGACTGACTGGCAACATCAAATGCAACCCTCTCTCACTCATAGAGGAGATACATCACAGGCTGCAGCACTGCAAGCTATCTTGACAGGCAGTGATTGTTCTGCATATTGACAGACACCAAGCTAGTTTCTTGCATGCAAAGTGACAAAGGCTGAGCAACTAGAGAAAACCACCTGTGCACCACTCTTGCAGGTTGAACGAGGACTGCATGTGATTTTCTTTCCTTCTAGAATGAGGGGGGTCTCTGTAAAGATTTGTGTTCAAGAATCTCTTGAAATGAGCACACCATATGCCACTTTATACATGTATAATTGTGCTGAAACATGAAGTTTGGGAGGACTAGTATTCGAAAACAAATAAACGAATGTGCCCTACTGCTCTCCATTAAATCAATCTTTAAAAGTATGGAGACATTTTAACATTTCTCTTCTGATCATTGGACCACACGAGTAACCGGGAGGTTGACACACTACTTTTCTACTGCAATTTAGAGACTGTATCAGAACTGGCAGGGTGTAACACTGTTACCACCTAGTCGTAGTACAGGAGTCTCAACGAATGCCGTCATCAGGATTGGTAGCCGCTGGGGACAACACAATGCGTGAGCCGTTATCGGACTGAGCAAAGTATCGACGTCCATTGGTACTGCTGATGGAAGTGAAAGACAGATGTCCAACACGCACTCATCTCCGCATAGCATACATCGAAGTACCGGTAAGATACAGTTCTGCCATATAGGTCTGAATGAAAGGAACCAGGTCATGTTTAGATCTCTCAGCCTGGCCAATCCAAGGACGTTAGTTATCCTGTCCCGGTAGCGCATTGCTAGGATTGTCTCTTCCATTCCCATGAGAGCTATGTCTGAGTTTCGGCTTGCCATAACGAAGCAGGACGGTCAAAAATAAAATCCCTGCTACAAGTCCCAAAAATAAGGGTATGCCGCCAAAAACAGAGTGTACAAAATTAGGAACGATTCCCAAAATTGCTTGAAAGGGTGTTAGCAGTCCCGTAAAAATCGTCTTAAATATGCCTGGGATGCCTGTGGCACTAGACATGTTAAGGAGTTGGCTAAGCATTCCTACGAAATGCACGGGGCAATTTGTTGATAAAAGTTCATGAACTTCAGTAGCTGTCCTTGCAACTAGAAGATCATACGTCTCTTTTGATGACGATATGGGCACTGTTGTCTGTAAAAGCACAGACTTCATTTTGCTTAAAGTATCAATTCGTATAGAATAGAGATTCAGACGAGGCCAGATGGGAGTCACTGTGTCTACAGGCCCGCTCGGAAACAATGCCTGCATACAGCATTTGACCATGGATGTTACACTTACTAGATAAATTTTCCCTGGCACTAGGCCACAACATCTGTGATCCGTTCTAAGAATGTAACTCCCGTTTGCAAGTTGCATAAAGAAGGGCTCTATCTGAGTTGCAGGTGTGACTAGCTGGTGGCATGAAAGGTTGTTAGAATTTCAATCACATGCTCCGTGTAAATTAATACCCTGACACAAAAGTATACCGCTTAGTGAATGTTTACAATTTTCACCACTAAGAAATACATTTTTGTCGCTGTCACTATAGCAAGAATGTGTGTATGGTAATTTCCATTCAGATTTTACATATCCTTTACCCAATCGTTCATACTGGCCAGTAGGTATGTATTCAAGGCACTTTTTAAATCGGAAAGTTGTTATCGGAATGGTGATAATTCTGTGTATTATCCATTCAATGACAGGACTTTCTGACATTGTCAATGGTAATCTCTCAAGTTTTTCGATGCTCAGGATTGTATAGTCTGCTCCTTTCTGTGCCAAACTGATCTGTTTATCAGTAAGGTTAAAAATGGAAAATAATGACGTTGTGTTGATTAAACGCCAAGGCACATAGCCTGAACGAAGATTTTGCAGCGTCCAGCCCAATTGTACAATAGAACGTAACTGAGATTGGCCATGTTGTAACATTAGCAAGTCTCTTTCTATCACATCAAAGGCAGAGGATACAATATTGTCCAACAAATATATTCTGGAAGACAGAGTCATTAACCCATTGTCCACTACAGAAAGTGATTTTTCCAAATTAATACGATCAATTTCTCGTATTTTTTCAGCTGTTTCAATTTGTGTGACTTTCCAAGCCTCGTTGTAAGCAGCATAGATACTGGTCGCTATGAAACGCTTTTGACGCTGTTTGCGTGGTCCAAGAATGAAATCGCGCAAATCAGCACCATCTTTTAGTAAAGACAAGTGTTGCTTAATTTCAGCCAGTGTGGATGTTCCTAGCCATTCAAGGCAGAGTTTCCCTACACTGTATGTTGTTATTATCCCTGGATGTTGTCTCTGGGAGTATCTTTGGTCTAGTCTGGTCCTTTTTAACCCCTGTGTTTTATTCAGGAATCTATCTTGACAGTTGTTTGTGTCAGTAGGCCAGATTAACCACTTTTTCCAATCAGGATGTGTTCTGTTAAAATGTAAAATTTGTGACACGTCTAACTCAATATCTGTAGTTGTATTTTCAGGTATTGGCTTTGGAATAGACGGTGTTTTAAGGTCTTTGATCTTAGCTAGGCCAAGACAGGATGTTTGGTGTATTGTGTCATTTAAAAACATCATTTGTTCTGGTATCATGCAGGTTCTAAATAGTGCTTCAATGCCTTGCACCTGCCAATCTTTTGTACCCCAAATGGTTTTCGTTTCAATGTTATTTTTCCAATAATCAAAACCAAATGTCATCATTTTGTCATAAAATGCTTCTGAATATATCAATTTAGAATTTGTCAGCATTGTTTTCATTCCTGTTTTATCTAACAGTTTGTAATAAAACGTTTCTGCATCACTGGTGTTAAACCCTGAAAAGTATTTGAATTTCTCAAAGAATGCTTTAGAACTGCTTTTAGGTGGTGTAGCACAATGTTCCCATTGATTATACATAAAAACATTTCTAGGCTGTGCAGACTTATGCAAGTAATGATCGCCATAATGTGTGTAGCAGAATATTTGCTCATAACTAGATGAACCTTGTAAATAATCATGTTCTGTGAATCTAGCTGACATTACTAAATCAGACATCATGTCATTAACACTGTTAAAGTCCCAATCATCAGAGAATGTACTAGGATTTACAAAGTCACTTAAGGAAACCTTCAGTTGATGAGGATACTTCAGGATTTTGACCGGACCATAGATCTCATAATCAGTTTTCTCCCATACTACCCCACCAGGTATTGGAATTGCTGTGACATTTACTGTTGATAGTTCTCTTTTCTTCACGTGGGATGATCTGTGTGGTTTCAGGACTAAGTTGATGTTCTGACTTGCTGTGTCCATTGTACTATATTTTCCCTCAATGAATTTTCCCAAACAAAGTACCATGATGAGCCAAAGCAGGAGGAAAAATACACCTAGACCGAACCAGAACTCTAACCAAGGTGAAATAAGGTAGATATCCTTCAGTTGATGAAAGAGTTCCGTTGCTTTTTCTTTAAAAGTCTTTTTAGTTTCTGGCATCACTTCGGGGTCGTTTTGATCTTCAGAGAAGTTGTCGAAGTCGATGAAATAACCAGAGGCAGTTCTGTCAATTGTTGGGATTGTTCTTTCAATCTGTCTCTCGGTAGCACTTTCTGATGCCACATTATTGTAGACTGGTGTTTCTTGACGAACTGTTTCAATCTCTGTCTCAAGAGGCACGAGTTCCATGGCATTATTGCATAGTCCTCCACTGTGCACTGCAGGCTGATCGAATGTGATTAGTCTTTCAGTTTGAACCTCTTGGATTGTTGCAAGTTTGGGTATTCTGTTGTTTCTTGGGAGTCCACTGGGCCTACTGTTGATTATAGGCCACATGCTTGTGGTTTTACCAGGTCGATGGACACGACTCTGTTCTCCTTTTTACCAGCAAGGGGCGGTAGTACAACTGATCTTGTTCCGGTGACTGCCAAGAGAGGTACTGCTTTTCTGTAAGAAGGCCCAAATTCCTTCTTCACCGCGATCTTTTCTCTGACTAGATCCCCAATCTTTGGAATCCAGACAGGCCTTGCTGGGGCTGTTGCTTGTGGTGCCTCGTCAGTGGTAGATGGCTGTTGTTTTAACTTTATGTTGCTTAAGGATTTTCTTGTTTCATTCAGTTCCTGTAAAACAGCCAAACGATCTTTGATGTCAAAGTCTGTTGTTTTTTCTTGTACCACTGACATCTGACTATCAAGGTCCTGAATGTTCATTCTAATTCCGAAAAATAGTTTGTATGGGCTGAAACCTTTTAGAGAATTTCTTGGCAAGTTATTAAGACTAGTTTGGACACTTATTAAATGTTTGACCCACCCAGCGCCTGAACCTAATACCTTCGCTGTTATAGATCGCTTTATGTCCTGTTTTTTTCTTTCAACCACACTATTCCCTTCGGGGTGCGACGGACAAGAATACCGCAACCCAATTCCCATGCTGGCCATGGCCTCCTTATAAGCTCGAGAGCTGAAAGCAGGACCCTGGTCAGAATGGAACGTGGTAATTGCGTATATGCCGATATGGACTCGCAAATCTTTTATAACAGTTCTAGGCGTCAGCCGAGCGCTGAAGGCCACATTTTTAAGTGTGTTTAGCCTTAACTGTGAATAATGGGACGCGCTTCTCTTCTTTGATTGCGCAGATAGACCGCCTTATGCTGTCTAGCAGGGATCCTGAAACTACACTGGCATGTTCATTACTGCGATCTCTGTTGCAGTCTTCACAATTTTGAGCAAAACATTGAATATCTATGCTCATTCCTGGCCACCAGTACTCTGATTGTAATTCTTTCAGAGAATCCTTAATTGTTTGATGTCTCAGACCCAACCCCATGTGCGCTTCCAGTAAGAGGAAGCCTCTCCTGCTCCTGTTTGGAATTACTCTGTCCCCCACTCCAGGGATTCGAGCAAAAGGAACGGAGTTTGCATCGATTACGTATGCATAATTGAGTGGATAGTTTACGGGTAGTGCTGCACAGTCGCCTTTTACGGTTGTTTTTACTGCCAGCATGGTTTCCCCGTCTATGTATTTTTCTGTACGCTTTTTTGTGGCTACGGAAGCCGGGTTAGGTGCTTCTGCTGTGGCTGTATTAGCCAATGAATTCCCTGCAACGTGAACGCCATCACGTTGAAGACTCTGTGCGTGTACCACGTGAGTCTTTTGTAGTTCTTTGTATAAAAGAGCTACTTGTTTCCAGAGCAATTTATGCTTTATTGTGGCACCTGTGTCATCTTTGTAGTCATTTTCAATCCACCTCTGCAATTTATTGTTGTAAGAGTTGACGCAAAAATGAGAATCGCACACGATAAGTGTCGGGAATTCACGTTCTGCATTTTCGAGCGCCATCTTTAAACATCTGATTTCAGTTCTCTGAACCGAACAGTTTCTTACAGATTCAGTTTTTGTTACTTTCGGTCTGAATTTACCGCACAGCCAACGACCTTTAACAATCGCGCAGGCTGCATCGTAGGATTTTCTCTCTACGTTGAAATGCTGTACAAATCCATCTGTATAGATTATACAGGCGTATTGTGGGAGAGGCAGAAGTTCGATTGGCAGAGGATATTCTTGTTCATATTCTAAATCATTCAGTTCTTCAAATTGCGGAGCGAAATAGTATTTCACATCTTCCGCTCCTAGAGAATCTACACACTGTATCCATTTCGGATCCAGTGACACTGTAGGCAAGTTTACTGGGCTGAATAGCGCCTTGAAGGCGGATTCCGCTGTGAGGATATTAATCCGTTTGCCGTGTGCTAGTTCTCTTTCATTTGCTAATGCGATTTGCACTGCTTTCACCGTTCTTTCTGTGTGACTGAATGTTTTTTCACCTTGTGTGTACAAGTGAGATTTAATTGAAATTGGTACCTTTTCTCCCTCATTAGAGGTTAGGTACGTGAATCCGCATCTTCCTGGGATCACTCGGATTACAAGATCGCGTGTATTGTCACGTGTATCTAATTTAGTTTTTGCTAACATGTCTGTTTGCAGTGATCTCAAAATTTCTGTGTGTTTTTGAGTCCAATGGATTTGTTTAAAATCAGGTTTAATTAGTTCGTAGAGAGGTTTAACCCTCTCTGCGTAATTTAGAATGTAAGTTCTTCTGAAATTCAGAAAACCTAGTATGGATTGTAAATTCTTCAGCGTTTTTGGAGCTTGGAGTACAGCGCACTTCTCTAAGAAGTTGTCCGCTAGGCTTTTCCCTTCACTTGATAATTCGTGCCCTAAGAAAAGTACTGTCAGATGGGCAATTCGGGACTTTTTAAAGTTGAATTTGTAACCCTCTGCTGCGAACCCAAGTATAATGGTGTTCACTCTTTTCAAGTGAGTATCCAAGTTGTCGTCTGTGAGATAGATATCATCTACGTAAGATAATGCCTCATCATCATAGATTTGTAGTAACTCTGTTACCCTAGCTGAGAATAGTCCTGGGCTGTTCTTGAACCCCTGTGGGAGTCGACAGAATTTTTTCTGCGACCCAAATGCGGAGAAAGCGGTCAAATATCTGCTTTCTGGTGCAATGTTTTGACAAAAGAAACCATTAGATATGTCTAATGTAGTTTTATATTTTTTCCTAACTATGTTATTCATTAGGGCTGCACTATGCGAGTTTTGTACTGCAAAAGTTTTACAACATGCATTAAGATGTCTGTAGTCCAAAACTAGACGATATGAATTGTCTGGCTTGGAGACAGGAAACAAAGGACTGTTCATTTGAGAGGTGCAGGTTTCAATCACCCCCTGGTATTCAAGTTGATCTAAGATCTCCCTGACTTGTTTTTTAGCTTCTTGCTTAATGGGATACTGCCGTTGGGCAGTTGGTTCACTTTTTAATTGGATTTTGTGAGGAGGAGAGTCCTCATCCCATCCTACATGATTTTTATACAATGCCGGTGCCTGGGCTACTGCCCATTTCCTTGCATATGTATATTTTTTGTGAATCGGAATGTGATTCGAGAAGGCAGGCATAATCACTTCTTCGCCACGAGGGCACTCCCTGACAAACTCTGGGGGCCAATCTTTTTCAGCTAACAGAATATCATAGCCTTTTGAGAGCTTATCCCAAAACAGACCTCTAATTTTCCTAGTCTTATCACCCTCTATACGCAATGTTATTTCGTATATTTTATGGGGCTCGCCAAGTCTGGTGTCGGCAGTTTCAACCTGAATGTATTCATTCGTGTCCACTGTCTCCAGATGACTCATCAAGATCTTGCGCGCTATACTGATTTCTGCTGCACTGTCCAACATTGTCAATGCCCACTCCCCGTTTTTCAACTGTGTCCTCAGTATTCTCGGCATGGTTGATTACTCTAATACTGGCTACCTTCTTTTTTGGAAATTGAGATTTTTTACTCTGGGCAGGTTCCTTGTCTTTGGACTTGGTGTGCTCTCCTGGGTCTGACCGTCCTCTTCTTTCCGATTTCTGTGGAAAAGATCGAGAGGGACGTGTATCAATACTTTGATATCTATCAGGCTTTTTCAGATTATCCCTATTTCTAAGGTTATATCTTTTCTCAGAGGGCTCCCTCTGGGGAGACTGGTGTTCTCGAGTCGGAGTTCTTTCCCTCCGTCGAGGAGACCTTCCTCTGGACTGGAAAACTTTTTCCTTGGGAGTGGATTGTTTATTTCCATCCCAGCTCTTTTTAGGAGTGTTTGAATTATTTTTAATAAATAATTTTTCAGGATTTTCGAGCAGTTGGGGCTTAACCGGTTTCCCACCCAAGCTGTCTCTACCTAATTCTTCATAGCATTTTTCTATGATTTTGGCAAGCTCAATTGGATCTTTTATATCTGTTTCCTTCAACTTCTGGCGGATCGCCACAGATGCTGCTTCTCCTTTTATATTGGCTAATAATATAGCCGAGACCTGCTTGAAGTCTTTCAGTAATTTCATACCTAGATTTAAAGCGGGCTCTGGACCGTATTCAATTTGAATCTGTTTTAGCACTTCTGGTATTACCGCCATAGACGGAACACCGTGTGTTTTTGTGTAAATGGAAGCAAAGACTGTACCCCAAGTGTCGCAGTCCTCCACGTGTGGTGCGATTCCCATAGGAAGGCAGATTGTCAAGATTCTGTGCTTCTCAATAGGGGTATTATCAGGAAATACTGCCTCTATTTGAGTGATTTTCTGTGCTAACCAGAAAGGGATTTGTTCCCGTTTTACAGGTGTTTTACCAAGACATGACTGTATGTTCTGTGGTGTAATTTTATTAGTGTTCCCCTGATGAGGGGTCAGCTGTGGTACATTAACAGCTGGTTGGACTGTTGCAGTCCGCATTACATATTGGACTAATTGCCTATGTATTTTAATGAATGTTTTTAGCTGTACTAACAGCTCTTCTCTAGACAATTTTGCAATGTCAGGATGTGGTGTGTAGCTGGCTAGAACCGGCCACGTTGCTCCTGGTCTACCTAGTGGACCGAGCCTGGTAATGTGATCATTATGTTTTAGGGCGCCATTAAACCAGAGCAGGTGCTCTTGGAATTTTAGTGGGATTTCAGTCTCCTCGAAAGAAGCGTACTCTTCCGGAGGTTCCTCTATTTTGTAATAGTGAAACTCTTTTGTTGTAGCGTTTGCCGCTGGAAAGTTTATCCATGAATAGAATACCTCTGTCTGCCGATATTCGTGAGCCTCTATCACGAAAATTACTGTACCACCCTGTGGTGTCAGTCCGTTTTCTATAAGTTTTAAAGTTATAGATTTTCTTAAGTGGACCGGGATGATAATTGCATCCGGGTCTGTGTGTTCGGGACCCTGCTGAGTCGCATCTGCTGCGCCCCCAGTGGTTCCGTTTTCTCCTGGCATTGTATAAATGCAAGGTTTGCAGAGTTGGTCTCCAAGGAGACAAAGATTAGGTGCACAATATTTTGGAACACTGTATCCTTTAACGTTGAATAAACCAGAGCTTTACATAGGAATCTCTTCCTACTGAGTTCGGGCGGATTTTAACCTTTCACCCACTCCAGACGTCTATTGGAGTATTTACGGGAGAAAGGGGTCTGTGTGAAATATGCACGACTGAGTTACTCTAACGTCTTGCGTTAGTTTATCGCCTTACCAAATGTTGGGCGCCATGTAGTGTAGTTCCTAGTTTCCCACTAGGCCCTGCGCATTGGAATAACATAAACAGTAGTATCAACGTAGAAGTGCGGATCTTCCAGGCCTCTACTTACTATGCTAAACTTAATTGGGTGTGTTACCAACTAGCTCAGAGGTCACTGGAAACTTTCTTCTCTGCATAGGAAGTGATCAGCTTCCCTGGCGCAGACAAGAAGGGATTCAGCTTTCCAACAACCGTGCAACATGACAACTTTGCTCCTCAGATTAAGAGTCAATCTCTAGGGTCGTGTGAAACAATAGACAGTTATTTGACTCAGTCAGGTTAGTGCAGTTTACTTTCAAGATATGTAGAGAATAGAGAGACGGGCGTTTGTCAATAAAGGGTTAACATTTATTGAACAGTCTTTCTTCTCGTACAAGAGAAATGTATTGCCACAATTGCAAGACTTGTTATGATAAAAAGTACGTACAGTAAGATAAGTATTGCAAGATAATACTGTAAAAGCATTGATATGGTTTCTTAGCCATACAATGGTTTAAAAGTAATAAAACATATATACAGTCATATATACATTAGGCTAAAATACTCAACTGGTGCTTCTAACTACGCCTACCCCCGTGTACCTGACCTAAGCCTAATACTTGGGAGGGGAGTAAGTAAGTAGCTTCAAGTTAAGTTGGTTTTGCCAAGGTTTGCTTCAAGAATTCTCACTAAGGGTTTAGTCAACACCATACCTCTGAATAGAATGATGGAGGTCTGTTATCTCCTTCAGGGGGAACTGGATATCCCAGTCACCCGCGAGGGCAGACCAGAAACGCTGGCGCTGGATTTCTCTGCACGAGAAAGGCAGCGTCTCTCTTCAGCGTGTCGAGGAGAAGGAGGGGGGACAGCGTCCGCGGGCAGCTTGGCATCTGCTGGGCTCTTCGCAGAGGGACGGCTGTTCAGCTCCTAGTTTCACCACACCATCGTTCGCGCTTTGGCAGCGATAATGGTATCAGCAGCTTCAGGCGACGGGCAGCAGGCTGCAGTAACAGGGTGCTAGCTTCACCAACAACGGGGTCTTGCAGACAGCTAGCAACAGGCCATTGCTTAAGGCATCGTTGGTAATATTTATACCTGACAAGTGCCTGGTTTGACGTACGTTTGCTGGACATAAGACGTCAATTAAAGATGTCACTAGGAAGTGATAGCTATCAGTTGCTCATTAGAGTTCCATTACTAATCAAAACACAGCAAGCGGGGATTTCCAGGTTTGCTGAGTTTTTATCTTGTTGAAGAACTCGGAGTGTTAATCTAGGAATATCAGATAGTGACTTCTGCTCTGTCATTGCACTAATTGGTTGCAAAGGAAGTGGCAGAGAACTATTCTGGAATGTGGCTCTGTTCGTGTGAGGCCAGAGATGACTTTCTGAATATCGCACTTGAACGGTTATGCCAATATAGGGAATAAATGGATTTATAGCCGAATAGGGGCATAAGGTCACAGTATCGATCAGGAACCTAGATAAACACGCAACATGGGGGACCACTTAAAGTGGTGCAAGATGTAGTCGGGCCAGTTAAAGGGTATGGTATGACCCGTGCTACCCTGCAACAGCCCACTAATCGCACGCCAATAGTTGCCCATCCCAGGACAGCTCCACAGCATATGAAAGAACCCCAACCCCAGCTCATTACACCTAGGGCACAGTGCATCATTACGATGAAAATACCTGAAAATACCTGTTGATCAGCTCTGGTGTGAGATAAGCCCTGTGGACAATTAATAACTGAATTTGGCGAAACTGCATGTTTCTGGGGATACGCACAGGACTTTTAAGTATCCTTTCCCACTCCTTATCCACCAGTGGCCGCCCCAGGTCCAGTTCCCATTTGCATCGAAGCAGGCCTAAAGCTGATAGCCGCATGCTCCCTCAGCAATGCCGCGAACCAGCAAACCAGGTGCCTGCCTCTCCCCATGACGTGTAGGTATTGCATGGTTAGGTTATGAGCTCACAATCCCGGTATAGATCTCCAAACGTACGAACATCGGCCTCCCACCATTCCGCAAGCGCAGGAGCTGTAAGCACCCCTCCACCACTCGAGGAACCCTCCAGAGGTATGGCCGGTATGGCCGGTGCATACAGGACAGCAGTGCACCGCCAATAGGAGCGGCGTCTGCCGCGTAACTGTAGCAAGGGGATGGAAAAGTCTGGTTATTTGTTCTAGTGGGTAAGGTGGCATTATTGTGGCTGTATCATCCCTGCCCCAGTCTGCTCGAAACAGGGAGCAGCCTGGCCACCCCGGTCCGTCGGCAGGAATAATTTAGCAAGCGCCAGTCTGTGCCTAGCTGTCCCCCAGACAAAGTCCCGCAGCATCCTATTTAGCATGTTAAAGAAGGGGGCCGGGGTAAATAACGGCAAATTAACAAAGTAGTACAGGAGGCGTATAGTATGACCATTTTGGCGAGCGCCACCCTACCTGTAGTCGTCAGTGGAAGTGTACTCCAAAAGCACACCTGCGATTTAAGCGCTGTGACCGCCCTTCCCAGGTTCCCGTCAAACAAATCAGCTGGGCCACGGTATATTTGTATCCACAGATATTGAAGGTACCCTCTTTCCACTGGACCTGCGTACCATCAAGACAGTATCCGGGGTTTGCAAGGATTTACCCACATTCACGCGAAGCCCCGAGATAGTGGCAAAGGTCTGCAGCAGCTTGGCCAGCCGCCCCATCATGTGCCCCACGTCTCTCACATACACCAACAGGGTGTCAGCGTAGAGCGACACCTGGTGAACCGCATCCCCAGTGGTATACTATCCCCCAGAGTCACCCGTATAGCCACCTCTAGGGGCTCAACTGCCAGTTCGAACAGCAACGGGGACAGAGGGCACCCCTGCCGAGTGCCCTGGCCCACTGACTCTGCTTCAGAGATGTAGGGGCCTAACTGCACAAAGACTGTGGGATTCTTGTAGAGCAGGCTGACCATGTGGAGGAACCCCATGTCCAACCCATATCGCAACAGCACTGCCGACACGTAACCCCATTCTAGGCAATCTAACGCCTTCTCCAGATCAAGGATAAGACATCCCGCCCTGGGCTACTTTTGTGTGGCCTCGGCTGCCACCCTGAAGTACCTCCTAAGTTTCAGCGACGTGGACCTCGCAGGGACAAACCTGTTCTGGTCTGTGTGTACTAAGTGGGGGACCACTGGTGCCAACCGTTCTGCCAGTACTTTTGCGCGGATTTTATAATCCACGTTAAGCATCGCCAGGGGCCTAAAGGATCCTAAAGCCATGGGGTCTCTGTCCGGCTTAAGCAGGAAGACCAGGAATGCCTCCAGCTTTGAAGGGGGTAATGATCCTTCCTCTACCGCTTTGTTGTAGAGCGCATGAAGTAACGGCACCAAGGACTCACAATATGCTTTATAGTACTCAGCGGGCAAACCGTTCGGCCCCGGCGTTTTCCCCGATGCCATTGACTGGATCGCCTCCCCAATTTCCTCTAAGCAGAGTAGTGCATTAAGTGCTTTCTTATGCTCCTCGGAGGGTGTGGGCAGCCTGATAGAGTCCAAAACCCCTTCTAGAAGCTGCCTGGGGCCAACTCCTTTGGCCTTGTACAACTGTTTATAGTGGTCAGTGAGGGCCCGGTGGATTTTGCGCTGTGTATACACCAGCGTCCCATCCAGCCTGCAAATTGCTCCTATCGGGGCATGGCGTTCCTCCTGCCCTATCAACCAAGCCAATAGACGACCCGATCTATCCGCCTTAGCATGTGTTCTGGCCGTGTGTGACGCATAGTTGTGACATCAGAGCTGCTCCAGAAGCTCTGCATGTTCGGGAGTGGAGATCTTCCAAACTGTGTGAGTGTCTACCCCCTCCTTCTCCCTCCCACTCATATTGCAGTAGCTTATCTTCTAAGCACGCCAGGGGGTCGGAAAGTGACATAGGTATATTCCATGTGGCTCCCAAGCAGTCGCCCCAGACAGTCACTTTGTGGGCGTCCCACTCCACTAATGCATTGCTCGCTGTTCCTTCATTAATGTCAAAGTATGCTAAGATAGCCGTACCCAGGGAAGAGCGAAACTCCAGGTCCCCTAACGCACTAGGTTGAAGCAGCCATGTAGGCACCGGCGAGTGATCTGCCTCCCAGCCGATCTGGAACCACAAGGGATTATGATCGGAGTGCGTCCACCCCAGGTATTCTGACTGTGCAATAAGCGGGAGCAATGATTGGGAACCCACTATCCTGTCTAACCGGACATGCACATCATGTACTGCAGAGTAGTAGGAGTAGATCTTACCTTTTGGGTGGAGTATGCACCACAGGTCCTGCAGCGCCCAGTGTGTGAGCCAGTCCCTAAACGCCTGCGCATTGGACTCCATCACTGTGGCACGGAGGGGGGGCGGAGATCTGTCCAACTGGACATCCAGCACCATATTAAAGTCCGCACCTAGCAACCAAGGGAGCCCAGCATACGGATGTAGAAGCTGCATCAGCTGCGCTAGAAAGGACGGTTGGTCCACATTAGTTGCATATAAGGATCCCAACGACATCTCTTGACCATTTAGTTTCCCCTGCACTAGCGTGTACCTGCCCTCCCGATCCACCTCCACCTTTTCACAATTGAAGGGAATGCCCGCTGCGAGTTCCGCCGCCCTCTCCTCAGGGACCCGATGCCCAGTACCAAGGGTTGGGGGAAAACCCTCTACTTTGTGCCAGCCACAGGTACCAGGGGGGTGCTCCACCCGCCCTCAGCCTCTCCTGGTCAGTGCGGGGGTTCCCTTGCCACTCCTTGCTTGTTCTGGGGCACCGCACCACTGTCCTTGCTTCTCTAGTGTACTGCCCAGGAGGACCTTCTGTGCCCCTCACTGATGGTACTCAGCAGGGTCAGTACAGGCATGCCACAACACCAACAGGCACACCCGGTAGGTGCCCGCCTGAAGGCCTCCGAGTCCCTAGGCATTCCCGCTCAATGGCTCACCTACTGCGTGCAGCACCACCACAACAAGGCTGCACCTGGTAAGGTCCCGATCAGTCCGTCCGTGGCAGTGCGTTTAATCATCTCCTCAACAGGGGCAGCACTCTCCTGGCAGCTCCTCACAAGTCTCCACCTCTCAGAGTCCCACTAGGAACCCACAGGCGCCCCACTCACTATCGTCGGGCGCGTCCTCTGCCCTCAAGCTCACCACTTGCATCGAGAGTGCACCACACTAGTGCTAGTCCCACTCAAAATGGCGCCTCCCTCAAAATGGCGCCCACTCCCTACCGCACCAATCTGCAGGCCAACAGTGTCTCCAGGCCCGGCGTCAACCAGCTCCCTCAAGCTCCTCCGTGGCCTCCAATTTCTCTGGACACTTCAGGTACACTGCCTCCCAGGTCCTGCACACTGCTCCAGGGCTGTACTACCAGCCGCCTCGTGTCACCCGGGGGGGGGGGCAACCACCTGTTCCGCCTCACGCCCTGCAGTTGATGTGCGCTAGCCCCTAGGGTACACTGCGATCCTTCCAGGGGCCCAGGCCAGTCCTCAGCCGCCCGCACCTCACCTTAGAAGGGGGCCCACATCACACCCAGGCCTCAGTCCTCACCTCTCTGCCAGCATGTACTGGCTGCCAGATCCCTGCAGCCTTCAGCAGCTCACAAGGTCACTGCAGGGCCCTCGCCTCTCACAGGGCCTGCACCGGGCAGGGGCCCAAGCTCACCTTCTGCTGCCCCACGCCACAGCTCAGACGGCAGCAGCAGCCGCCACCGCTCGGGCGGTTTCCCTTCCCGAGCCGCGCTGCTCTTCCAGGCCGTAGCTCCTCTCCGCTACTCAGCTGCCAGCAGACCTCCAAGGCAAGGTGAGCCCTCAGATCACCTCACTGCCGTGGTGGGTCAGCACCTCGTTCAGTCTCTGCTCCGCACCACAGAGCCCAGCAGCGGCGCAAGGCAGTCAGCGCCTCCGGTTTGTGGCGGGCTTCGGCACCCGGGACGCCGTGATCACAGGGCAATGCAGGGCCGTACTTGCAGCGTGCCTCTAGCTGCCTCACGGTGCAGTCCTAAGTTTCAGCGGCCGCCGTTGCTGCTCAGGACACATTGCGTGCCCATTTTCCTCCCGGGCCGCGCTGTTCTCCCAGATCTCAGAGCCTCGTGATCCACAAACCACCAGGTTGTGCAGGCTCCCCACTGATTCCCCGCACCAGTCCCGCACCAGATGGGCACAAATTGCACCTCAGCAGGAGAAATCTCAGGAGAAACTGGGGTATCGGTCGGAGCTTCAACCCCAAGTCCACCATGTTGGCTGGCTGGCCACGCCCCTCCTCGACTTAGGACTCCATATGTTAGCTCACTGAACTTTGACCCAAGTCCATCCCAGCCAACCACGCTGGGAACCTAGGCCCTATCTTGGACACCAACCTCACCATGAAATCCATGGTCAACAATGTCACTTCCTCATGCTTCCACTGGACACCAGACGTACCATCATGCAGGCACGAATCACATGCAAAGTAGACTACAGCAACCCATGGTACACCAGCATCCTAACCCATGGTAGGGTGTTAAAATATCGATAACAAAAATATAGCTGACATAAATATCGTTGCAAAAATATCGTTTACAAAAATATCGACACCCTATACTTAAACAGGTAAGTACATAAATATCGACTCCAAAATATCGTTGTAATTAATATAGATGTAAAAAATATCGACTTTTTAAAATAATTAAAATTACATTAAATATTAAATAAATATGAGTACTATTAACAAAATACATTACATTACTTTTATTTTTTAACTATTTCAAACAAATTTACTACACTTTTTAATTATAAACTTAATAAATGTGGACATATAAATTAATTTTACACATTACTTTATATAACAACAATAATACATATATATAATTAAAATACCCCTTTACCCAAAAACCCCAAACTGACCCTGAACCCTAAAAATACCCCTTTACCCAAAAACATTTTCACTAAAAAAATCCTGTACACACACCTAAAATTAATTAAAAAATTAACATAATTAATGACATAATTATTATTCAATTAACTAATTAAAATTAATTAACTATTATTTATTACACTATTTATATTTATTTAAAACATTAATTAATCTATTATTTCATTATATTTAAAAACCCCTTTACCCAAAAACTGAAAACTGACCCTGAACCCAAAAAATACCCCTTTACCCAAAAACTAAAAACTGACCCTGAACCCTAAAAATACCCCTTTACCCAAAAACTAAAAACTGACCCTGAACCCTAAAAATACCCCTTTACCCAAAAACTGAAAACTGACCCTGAACCCTAAAAATACCCCTTTGCCCAAAAACTGAAAACTGACCCTGAACCCTAAAAATACCCCTTTACCCAAAAACTGAAAACTGACCCTGAACCCTAAAAATACCCCTTTACCCAAAAACTGAAAACTGACCCTGAACCCTAAAAATAACCCTTTACCCAAAAACTAAAAACTGACCCTGAACCCTAAAAATACCCCTTTACCCAAAAACTGAAAACTGACCCTGAACCCTAAAAATACCCCTTTACCCAAAAACTGAAAACTGACCCTGAACCCTAAAAATACCCCTTTACCCAAAAACTGAAAACTGACCCTGAACCCTAAAAATACCCCTTTACCCAAAAACTGAAAACTGACCCTGAACTCTAAAAATACCCCTTTACCCAAAAACATTTTCACTAAAAAAATCCTGTACACACACCTAAAAATAATAAAAAAATTAACATAATTAATTACATAATTATTATTCAATTAACTAATTGAAATTAATTAACTATTATTTATTACACTATTTATATTCATTTAAAACATTAATTAATGTATTATTTCATTATATTTAAATTACTTCCCACCCTACTCCCCTATAAACCCACAACCCGCTACGGAACTATTAATACTAAATTCAACTGAAAAAACATTATTAAATAATAATATACTACTAAAAATACTACTTTGACTAAAAATAATCATTAAAAACACTACATTACTTATAATTATTTAAAAAACGATATTATTGTAAACTATGTTTTTGTAAACGATATTTATTACAACTATATTAATGTTAACGATATTACTTACCTGTCTGTCGATATTTTGGTCAGACGATATTTTTGTCATCGATATTTCTTCCTGTAGATATTTTTGCGGCGATATTTATGTTAGGCGATATTTTTGCAGCGATATTCCTGCTCTGTACCCTAACCCATCTAATTCACAGACTTCAAACCATCAATACTCCGCCGCCAGACTCGTCCTCAACCTCCCACGCCAAACCCACACCACACCCCTCTTCAGACAGCGCCACTGGCTCCCCATCCAGACGCTCTGCCAGTTCAAACTTCTCGCACACGCATTCAAGTTACTACACAAAACGGGACCCGCATATCTCAGTCAATGGCTTCATTTCCATCAACCCACCAGGTAACTTCACTCAGCATCACTTTCACTTCCACACACACATACAGCCATCCACGGAAGAAGAACAGGAGGTCCATCGTTCCCCTACAAAGCCACCAAGTCCTGGAAAAACCTCTCCGAGCACATCACTTCTTGAATTATGAAAGAAGCTGAAGACCTGGCTATTCAATTAGTCTTCTTGCGGGACTCTCGAAGTGCTTGTATTCAGGCCCAGCCTCACCACACACCTACATTTACCTACTTAGCACCGGGAAAGCCTCAAGTGTGTCAAGAGGTACTCTACAAATCCGCCTTGCATTACTTTACAATTTCAGACTGAACAGATGGTAGTTGGTTAGATGATTTGTTGGCAGATTTTAATCTGGTTGGGAGTGGAGAGGACCAGGAGGAGGAAACTGCCCTTACTTATAAGGGTAGAGGGGCCAACATGCCTATTGACTACGTGTTAGTCTCACCTTTTCTAGTTCAGTTTGTGCAGAGCTTTCAAGTGCAGTGGTCTGAATTTAGTGACCATAACCCTCTAATTCTCTCTTCGGCTTGGGGAAACCCAAAGGCCGAGACGATAAACATCAGACCCACTAACACAGAGATCACACCTCATGACCAGGAGCGACGATTAAAATGGAGCAAGGTCCCACATTACATTCTTTTTTTTCTCTCTATGATATATGTAACACTGATCTCCAACTGCGTCTTAGTGAAAGAGGACATGATGAGGCTCTTTAGGATGCATATGGGAGAATTTGTATGAAATTAAGGATAGTCTTAGGGCCACTAGTAGTTGTCAACAACATGCAGGGGAGAGATGGTTTGATTCTAACTGTTCCAAGTCCTTCCATAACCTGAACTGGCATTAAAGAAAACCCCAGAGATAGGATAGAGTTAGCAAAGAGACAGAAGGATTATAAACTCTCCAAGATTGCGAGCAAGAAAGAAAGTAGGCAGAAAGCATGGGAGGACCTTGTTAATCCCCTCACCTTAAGTCACAGTTCTTCAAACTGTGGGGTGCGCCTCCCTGGGGGGCGTGGCTGGGTTCCCAGGGGAGTGCAACGGCCTCTGCAAGCACATGTAAATCAAGACGCCTGGAAGTGCAGTGATGTTTATTTGCTGCATTTCCAGGCTGTCTTCATTTACTCCGAAGCCCTCAGAATGACGTGGGGCCAGAGGTCAGCGGGTGTGCTGCTGGGGGCTCTGCTGGGCAGTGTCTGGAGTCTTATTAAGACTCCAGCACAACCAAGTTTTTCACAGGTCTTTAAAGACCATTTGCATACCTTTGGAAACTGGTTCCTAAGCTTAGTTTTTAGGTATTTTTCCAGTACCCCCAAACTCTGCCTATTCCTTACATTTGTATTTTAAATTTACTGTTGTGGTGTGAAAATGCTTTTCATGAAAAGGAATAGGGGTTGCCAATAGAAAATTGCCAGCCATGTACGTTTAAAGAGCCTGCAAAGACCTTGCTTTGACACTAAAAAGGGCCTTAAATAAAAAAGTATGTATTCATTTGTAATGTGACTTTCTGTCTATTCCTTTTATTTTCCTAGAAGAACACATTTAAAAGTGCTTTATATTTGCCTTTCGAAGTACGCACAGATAAGTGCTGAAAATAGGGCTTTAGGTGACTGTTTATTTTTGTATGGTCTTCAACAATAAAATAATGAGCTGGCAACCCTAATCATAAGACTGGAAGTTTGTTGCAGGATCAGCACATTATTTATTTCCTTCACCCTCGATTCCCTGATTAATTCCATAATAGCAATAGTTTAACTTATATCTGAAACTCTAAGCCCTATCATAACATGCTGATTAACTTCAAGTGTCTGGGAATTCACCCTGCATTCAGACAATTCACTCCTCATTCTCACCCTTCACTTTAAAGCTCAACCTGCACTCACAGCGCATAGTTATGGTTTTCCCACATTTGCCACATAACCCATTGTCTGCTACATAATTTGCAGATTAAAAAATGCAGCTAAACGTTACCTCACAGTGGAAGGCCCTTTAGAAAGGTTGACGGGTCACCTTTCTGTTTCTTATTGCTATATGTGGGTGTTAATGTGGTACTAATGAGAGGCAATGAAGGCCAGGACAATGTTAACAAGTGTAAAACAAGCATTGGAAATGCAATAGGTCTCGCATTAGAAAAGTAGGAGCAATAGGTCTTGTAAATGATTTTTTTTTAGTGTAGTTTTTCCAAATAGCTACATTGATAGATTTGTCATTTACAATGCCAATAGTTTTAATTTTTGTGAATGTGACACCTATAGCATTTGGAATGCCACATGATTTGTATTGACGTGACTTTGATGGCAGCTTTTGTTGTTATGCCACATTTCTAGAGAGCAGGAGAGTGCAGCAGGGGATAGAAGCACAGCCCTGCAAGCTGAACGTCCTCCCATCGCACACCCATCTGTGGCTTGAGTGGTGTGAGGGATGTGAGGGTGAGGGATGTGAGGGTGAGGGGTGTGAGCGTGAGCGTTGTGAGTGTGAGGGAGTGTGAGTGTGAGGGGGTGTGAGTGTGTGTGATGGTGAAGTTGAGTGAGTGTTTGTGAGGCTGAGTGTGTGTGACGGTGTGTGTTGGTGAGGGTGTGTGAGGGTGAGTGAGGTTGTTTGATGTTGATTGAGGGAGTGTGAGTGTGTGGGTGTGTGACGGTGTGAAGGTGAGGGTGTGTGAGGGTGAGTTAGGGAGTGTGATTGTGTGTGAGTGGTTGAGTCTGAGAGTTAGGTGTTGTGATGTTGATTGAGTGTGAATGAGGGTGAGGGGATGATGGTAAGGGTGTGTGAGGGTGAGGCGTGTTGATTGTGACAAGTTGCAAAGCTGAGGGTGGGTGAGTGTGTGGGAGGGTGTTTGATGGTGAGGGTGTGAGGTGTAGTGAGTGTGAGAGTGTTGTGAGGCGTGTGAGGGTGTGAGGGGAGTGAGCGTGTGTGAGGGTGATGGGGTGTGAGGGTGAGGGTGTGTGAGTGTGTGAGGGTGAGTGAGGTTGTTTGCGGCTGAGAGTGTGTGAGGTGTAGTGAGTGTGAGAGTGTTGTGATGGGTGTGAGGGGAGCGTGGGTGTGTGAGTGTAAGGTGTTTGAGGGTGAGGGGGTGTGTGTGTGAGTGTGAGGGTGAGTGAGGGGGTGTGAGGCTTCGGGTGTGTGACGGTGTGTGAGTGTGAGTGTGTGTGAGGGTGAGAGAGGTGTTGTTAGGCAGAGGGTGTGTGACGGTGTGTGAGGGTGAGGGTGTGTGAGGGTGTGGTTGTGTGACGTTGTGTGAGTGTGAGTGTGTTTGAGGGTGAGTGAGGGAGTGTGAGGTTGTGTGAGTGGGTGAGGGTGGGAGTGAGGGTGAGGGTGTGAGGGTGACTGAGTGTGTGTGAGGGTGACAGAATGAGTGTAAGGGTGCGTGAGTCTGAGGGGGTTGATGTTGAGAGAGGGTGAGTGGAGTGAGTCTGTGAGGGTGAGGGTGTGCGGTGTAGTGAGTGTGAGAGTGTTGTGAGGGGTGTGAAGTTGTGAGTGTAGCGAGTGTGTCTGAGGGGCTGTGAGGGTGAGGGGGTGTGAGTGTGGGTGAGGGTGAGTGAGGTGGTGTGAGGATGAGGTTGTGTGACGGTGTGTGAGGGTGAGTGTGTGTGTTTGATGGTGAATGATTGAGTGTGAGTGTGTGGGTGTGTGATGGTGTGAGGGTGAGGGTGTGCGAGGGTGAGTTACGGAGTGTGAGGGTTATGTGAGTGGGTGGGTTTGAGAGTTAGGGTGTTTGAGGGTGACTGAGGGTGAATGTGGTTGAGGGGATGAGGGTAAGGATGTGTGAGGGTGATGGGTGTTGATGTTGAGATTTTGCAAGGCTGAGGGTGGGTGAGTGTGTGTGAGGGTGTTTGAGGGTGAGTTTGTGAGGTCTAGTGAGTGTGAGAGTGTTGTGAGGGGTGTGAGGGTGTGAGGGGAGTGAGGGTGTGTGAGGGTGATGGGGTGTGAGGGTGAGGGGGTGTGAGTGTGTGTGAGGGTGAGCGAGGGAGTGTGAGTGTGTGTGAGCGGTTGAGGGTGAGAGTTAGGGTGTGTGAGGGTAATGGTGTGAGGGTGATTGAGGGTGTGTGAGGGTGAGGGGATGAGGGTAAGGGTGTGTGAGGCTGAGGGGTGTTGATGGTGAGAGAGTGTGAGGGGTGAGTGTGTGAGGGTGATGCTGTCCGGTGTAGTGAGTGTGAGATTGTTGTGAGGGGTGTGAGTCTTTGAGGGGAGTGAGGGTGTGTGAGGGTGTGTGAGTGTGAGGGGGTGTGAGTGTGTGTGAGGGTGAGTGAGTGGGTGTGAGGCTGAAGGTGTGTGATGGTGTGTGAGGGTGACGTTGTGTGAGGGTGATCGAGGGTGTGTGAAGGTGTGTGAGAGTTTTGGTGTGTGAGGGTGATGTTATGAGTGTGTGTATGTTAATAATATTTTTTTTTTGTTTTTCTTTTTAATATGTGTCTTGTTTAAAAAAAACGTGATAGAGCTTCCCTTTGTAATTGTCTTGCCTTATGTGTATTTTTTTATGTAATTCAACTGTGTGTGTGTTTTAATTAATGTGTGGTGTTATGTGTGTTTTTGGTGTCTGTGGAGTCCCGTATTAATTGTATTAATTTAAAAATGGCCGACGCAATGCGTCACCTTGACGTTCCCTACGTTAGCGTTCTAGTTTTTTTTTGTGTTGTGAGTGTTTACGTTTCCTTGACGTTTATTTGTAGCCAATCGGAGCGCGACGTTTTTGACGTTGCGTTCCGATTTGCTTACGTCAACAGTGGAATTCCCCAGAAGATCGAGAATGTTGGTGCGCGGAAGGCGTGTTCTTGTTCCTGTGCTGTTGCTGCGTCGTTTGACAGGTAAGAATTTATTCCAAAGTGTTTTTTTATGTAATGTAATGTAGTATCTATAGTATGTTTAACTTAGCGAATGAATAGGAGTGTATTTTTATAACTGTTGACATTGTTTGTTTTCGATCGTAATATTTGTAAATGTTTATTATGTAATGTAAATTAAAATCATGTTTTTATTCGTCGATATGTAATGTATATGTTTTCGAAAACTGTAATGTAATGTATTTTTAGCTGGTGTTTGTTATTTGACATACAAGAGCTGTTGTTTGAACTTTGAAGTGCTATTTAATTTCTATTATATTTATGTATGTTGTGTTTGCATTGTTGTTTTCCTGTGATGCTGAAGTAGCCGGTTTATAAGTTATTGAGCTTATCGATGTATTAAAGGAAAGTTTTTGTATTTGCTGTATTTATTTTCCCTATCAATGTATTAAGAGGATGCACAGTGATGTAATGTGTGTATTTTATGCGTTTTGTGAAAAATGTTTTATTTTCCAATCCCTGTTTGCATATTTGTGTATTAATAGCTGCACTCTCCTTGCGTTGCTTTAAGTTTGCATTTTGGAATAGCTGCAAGTGTGTAATCCGCGTTTTACGTATATATCAAATAGTTGCTTAACGCTATTTATGTGTACAGTTGGAGGCTGGAGTTGTATTTGGAGGGTAGAGTTGTAGTGTGGTATTGTAGTTTTAGGGTGAAGTTGGAGGGTGGACTCGGACGGTGTGAGTGTGAGGGTGAGTGGATGTGAGTGTCTGGGAGTTTGAGGTTGTGAGTGAGACTGAGCGTGTGTTGGTGAGTGATGGTGTGTGAGGGTATGAGTGTGATTGAGGGTGTGAGGTTGTGAGAGTGTGAGGGTGTGATGTAGGGTGAGGATGAGTGAGGGTGTGTGAGACTGAGGGTGAGGGTGTGAGTTGTTGTGATGATGCCTATAAGTGATCATTTTTTTCCGTGATTATTGTACACTTCAAATGTATTAATGTTGTGAAGTGTTGTTTTAGAAGCTAATCAAGATCTATGTAATGTTGATTGATGCTGTTAACGCTGAATCAAAAAACAAACACATCAGTAACGTTTTTTATATAATGCATGTAAAAAGTTACCTTTTTTTTGTAAGGTACACATCAATTCGCACTGCAAAAGCTTGGCTTGCATTAACATAGATGCGCAGTGATTTTGTCTGTGTTTGCTCATTAGAGACAATGTTTACCTCCTTTTAAATTTCCGACTACAGATGCGCATTAATTGTGGCAAAGTATAAGTATGAAGCCACCTTTAAAAATTGTATTGTTTTTGTTGTGTACTTTGAGTGGAATCCTTAATTGTACTTATGGAAGAATTGCAATTAGGATGTGAGGTCTCGTGCTCTTGTGATTACGCACTTTGTTTGTTTTGTGGATTCTTTCCACCATTGTTTAATGGTTTATTTATTTCCCCTTAATTTAGTAACTGCTTTATGTTGTGAATTTGTGTCCTTTAGATGTCTGTGTCCCCTTTTAAATTGGTGTATTACTCGCTGTGTATTCAGATGTTTCCCTATTTTCTTTTTTTTTTTTCGTAAAAAATGTTATATTTAACAATCCTTTTCTGCGTTTTTATGTATTAATTGGTGCACTGTCCTCGCGATGCATTAAGTTTTCATTTTTGAATACCTACAAGTGTGTAATCCGATGTTTTTTTATTGAATTAAATGTTGCCTAATGCTATTTACGTTTGGAGTTGAAGGGTGGATTAGTAGTTGGAGGGTGGAGTAGTAGTTGTAGGGTGGTGTTGTAGGGTGGAGTTGGAGGGTGGACTTGGACGGTGTGAGTGTGAGGGTGAGTGGATGTGAGGGTCAAGGGGTGTGAGGTTGTGTGATGGTGTGTAAGGGTGAGTGAGGGTGTGAGGGTTGTGAGGGTGAGGGGGTGAGGGTGTCTGAATATGAGGGGGTGAGGGTAATGGGGTGTGAGTGTGTGTGATGATAGGTGTGGGTTAGTGAGGGTGAGAGTTTGAGGGTGAGTGAGGGTGAGTGTTGTGAGGGTGTGAGTGTGTGAAGGTGAGTGAGGGTGTGCGAGTTTGATGTGTGACTGTGGGTGAGGGTGTGTGAGGGTGAGGGTGTGTGAGGGGGTGTGAGGGTGAGGGGGTGATGTTGAGTGATGGTGTGTGAGGGTGAGTGGGTGAGGGGGTGAGGGTGAGTGAGGGTGTGTGAGGGTGAGGGTGTTGAGGGTGAGGGTGTGTTGGTGAGTGATGGTGTGAGGGAGGGTGAGGATGAGTGAGGGTGTGTGAGGCTGAGGGTGAGGGTGGGTGAGGGTTTGAGTGAGAGTTGTTGTGATGATGCCTATAAGTGTTCATTTTTTCTCCGTGAATATTGTACACTTCAAATGTATTAATGTTGTGAAGCGTTGTTTCACAAGCTAAGAGACCTATGTAATGTTGATTGATGCTGTTGTTAGCGCTGCTGTTTATTTTCTTTATTTTTTTGAATACTTAAATGCATTGTTTAGATTTCTTTTGTTACTTTGAGTGAAATACTTTGTTGTATTTTTGGAGGAATTGCAATTAGGCTGTGAAGTCTCGTGCTTTTGTGATTACGCACTTTGTTTGTGTTTTTGATTTTTTTCTGGCATTGTTTAATGGTTTATTTTCCCTTACTTTAGTAAGTGCTTTATGTTGTGAATTTGTTTCCTTTAGCTCGCTTTGTCCACTTTTAAATTGTTGTATTATTTGCTGTGTATTCAGATGTTTGCCTATTTTGTGTGCATTTATGATCTTTGTGAAAGAAGTTTTATTTTACAATCCCTTTCTTCATTTTTGTGTATTAATTGCTGCACTGTCCTTGCGTTGCATTAAGTTTAAATTTATGAATAGCTACAAGTGTGTAATCCGATTTTTACGTATTAAAATAAATGTTGCCTAACGCTATTTATGTGTGGAGTTGGAGGGTGGAGTTGTAGTTGGAGGGTAGAGTTGTAGGGTGGTATTGTAGTTATAGGGTGTAGTTGGAGGGTGGACTTGGACGGTGTGAGTGTGAGTGGATGTGAGGGTCAGGTGGTGTGAGGGTGTGTGATGGTGTGTGAGGGGGAGTGAGGATGACGGTGTGAGTGTGAGTGAGGGTGTGTGAGGGTGAGTGAGGGTGACGGTGTGAGTATGAGTGTGGGTGTGAGGGTGAGGGGGTGAGTGTGTGTGAAGATGAGGGGGTGAGGTTAATGGGATGTGAGAGTGTGTGATGATAGGTGTGGGTGAGTGAAGGTGAGAGTTTGAGGGTGAGTGTTGTGATGTTGTGAAGGTGAGTGAGGGTGTGCGAGTTTGAAGGTTGAGTGTGTGACTGTGGGTGAGGGTGAGGGGGTGAGGGGGTGTGAGGGTGAGGGGGTGATGGGGTGATGTTGAGTGATGGTGTGTGATGGTGAGTTGGTGAGGGTGATTGAGGGTGTGTGAGGGTGAGGGTGTTGAGGTTGTGGGTGAGGGTGTGTTGGTGATTGATGGTGTGTGAGGGTGTGATGGAGGGTGAGGATGAGTGAGGGTGAGGGTGGGTGTGGGTGTGAGTGTGAGTTGTTGTGATGATGCCTATAAGTGTTCTTTTTTTCTCTGTGAATATTGGACACTTCAAATGTATTAATGTTGTGAAGCGTTGTTTCAGAAGCTAATAGAGACCTATGTAATGTTGATTGATGATGTTGTTAGCGCTGAATCCAAAAACAAACACATCATAAACTTTTTTTATATTATCCATGTAAAATGTTTTCATTTTTTTTTGTAAGGTACACATCAATTTGCATAGCAAAAGCTTTGCTTGCATTAACATAGATGCGCAGTCATATTGGCGGGTGGAGTTGTAGGGTGGTGTTGTAGGGTGGAGTTGGAGGGTGGAGTTGGACGGTGTGAGTGTGAGTGGATGTAGGGTTAGGGGGTGTGAGGGTGTGTGATGGTGTGTGAGGGTGAGTGAGGGTGACGGTGTGAGTATGAGTGAGGGTGTGAGGGTTGTGAGGGTGGACTTGGACGGTGTGAGTGTGAGGGTGAGTGGATGTGAGGGTCAGGGGGTGTGAGGGTGTGTGATGGTGTGTGAGGGTGAGTGAGTGTGACTGTGTGAGTATGAGTGAGGGTGTGAGGGTGGACTTGGACGGTGTGAGTGTGAGGGTGAGTGGATGTGAGGGTCAGGGGGTGTGAGGGTGAGTGAGGGTGACGGTGTGAGTATGAGTGAGGGTTGTGAGGGTGAAGGGGTGAGGGTGTGTGAGGGTGAAGGGGTGAGGGTGTGTGAACATGAGGGGGTGAGGCTAATGGGGGGGTGGACTTGGATGGTGTAAATGTGAGTGGATGTGAGGGTCAGGGGGTGTGGGGGTGTGTGATGGTGTGTGAGGGTGAGTGAGGGTGACGGAGTGAGGGTGTGTAAGGGTGAAGGGGTGAGGGTGTGTGAACATGAGGGGGTGAGGCTAATGGAGTGTGAGGGTGTGTGACAGGTGTGGGTGAGTGAGGGTGTGAAGGTGAGTGAGGGTGTGCGAGTTTGAAGGTTGAGTGTGTGACTGTGGGTGAGGGTGAGGGTGTGTGAGGGTGAGGGGGTGTGAGGGTGAGGGGGTGATGTTGAGTGATGGTGTGTGATGGTGTGAGGGTGATTGAGGGTGAGGGTGTTGAGGTTGTGGGTGAGGGTGTGTTGGTAAATGATGGTGTGTGAGGGTGTGAGTGTGATTGAGGGTGTGAGGGTGTGTGAGGTTGTGAGAGTGTGTGAAGGCGTCTGTTGAGGGGGAGGAGAAATGCGATCCTGGCTGTGTGGGTGGAGAGAGAGGGGAGGTGCTTGCGGCTGGGGGCTGGGGAACAGATGGCGAAGGCTGGCGAATTGAGTTGTGCATGCTCGCTTGGAGTCGTGGAGTTTTGCAAGTTGCAGGCTGCATAGTTAAGACCAGGGCTTCAAACTGAGCCTGCAAAGGGAAGCCGCATTGAAAGCCCCCTCAGCCCCCCACCCCATCAAGGCACACGAAACAGATAGAGGGCTGCCATTTTATTTTGATATTGTTCTGAGCCTGCAAAGGGAAGCCGCATTGAAAGCCCCCTCAGCCCCCCACCCCATCAAGGCACACGAAACAGATAGAGGGCTGCCATTTTATTTTGATTTTGTTGGGCTCACAAGCATTGGAATGCTGCCGTTCACTAGCACACATCTAGGGTAGACTATTTATTGTTTTCGGTACAAGGCTAATTAATGTGTGTTAGTTATTCATGGCGAAGGCTGGCGAATTGAGTTGTGCATGCTCGCTTGGAGTTGTGGAGTTTTGCAAGTTGCAGGCTGCATAGTTAAGACCAGGGCTTCAAACTGAGCCTGCAAAGGGAAGCCACATTGAAAGCCCCCTCAGCCCCCCACCCCATCAAGGCACACGAAACAGATAGAGGGCTGCCATTTTATTTTGATATTGTTCTGAGCCTGCAAAGGGAAGCCGCATTGAAAGCCCCCTCAGCCCCCCACCCCATCAAGGCACACGAAACAGATAGAGGGCTGCCATTTTATTTTGATTTTGTTGGGCTCACCAGCATTGGAACGCTGCCGTTCACTAGCACACATCTAGGGTAGTGTATTTATTGTTTTCGGTACAAGGCTAATTAATGTGTGTTACTTATTCCAAATTCTTTTAAGAACATGAGGCTTCCAACATCTTTTAGTATTCAATGCGAAGATGTCAAATGCGGGTTTAAGACGAGACACGGCCGTGAAACTGCAGGGAGAGAGAGGGGAGGTGCTGGCGGCTGGGGAGGGGGAGTAGAAATGCGATCCTGGCTGTGTGCAGGGAGAGAGAGGGGAGGTGCTGGAGAGGGGAGGTGCTGGCGTCTGGGGAGGGGGAGGAGAATTGCGAGCCTGGCTGTGCCCGGGGAGAGAGAGGGGAGGTGCTGGCGGCTGGGGAACGTATGGCGAAGGCTGGCGAATTTTGTTTAAGAAATAGTCTGTTTCAGTGGGCAAAAAATGAGTTGTGCAGGTTTAAGGGTTTAAGATGAGACACGGCCGTGAAACTGCAGGGAGAGAGAGGGGAAGTGCTGGCGGCTGGGGGGGGGAGGAGAAATGCGAGTCTGGCTGTGTGCTGGGAGAGAGAGGGGAGGTGCTGGCGGCTGGGGAGGGGGAGTAGAAATGCGAGCCTGGCTGTGTGCAGGGAGAGAGAGGGGAGGTGCTGGAGAGGGGAGGTGCTGGCGTCTGGGGAGGGGGAGGAGAATTGCGAGCCTGGCTGTGCCCGGGGAGAGAGAGGGGAGGTGCTGGCGGCTGGGGAACAGATGGCGAAGGCTGGCGAATTTTGTTTAAGAAATAGTCTGTTTCAGTGGGCAAAAAATGAGTTGTGCAGGTTTAAGGGTTTAAGACGAGACACGGCCGTGAAACTGCAGGGAGAGAGAGGGGAGGTGCTGACGGCTGGGGAGGGGGAGGAGAAATGCGAGCCTGGCTGTGTGCTGGGAGAGAGATCGGAGGCGCTGGCGGCTGAGGAGGGGGAGGAGAAATGCGAGCCTGGCTGTGTGCGGGGAGAGAGAGGGGAGGTGCTGGCGGCTGGCGGCTGGGGGTGGGGATAGCCGTGGGAGGGAGCCTTGTCGCTTTCATGTGCACGCGCTTTTAATGTCAATGCGCTTGCGCATTGAGCTTCAATTTGACGGGCACTGCAAGGAATCGCCATGGAATCGCAAGTTGGTTAAAGTCTGTTTAAGCCCCCATAGTCTCGCAAGCTCAATGCGCATGCGCATTGACAGGCGAGACCTAAATAGCAAAACAGTGTAGTAATGCTATCAGAAAATATGCAAAAACAACAGGTGATGGACAGAATGCAGTACAATGTCATACATTCACCCCAGTACGGAGATCTAGGCCTAAATCCATCTTTTTTTTGCTCACCATGCCATTCTAGTTTGAACCCAGCCATATGCAAATCCGTCTTGACCCTGTGCCCCATGGGAACAGTCCAGCCCGAACTGCCAAGCCAGGTCCTCCCTGGACTGGAAACAAGTATCCAAGGACCGGTTTCGGGCAATCAGCCCTCATCAGCCTGGATAGCTTGATTCCAGTGGCATGGAGAGCACGGGACTCACGTCTGAGCATACCCGTGCCACTCAGGGTGACAGATGCAAAAACAACAGGTGATGGACAGAATGCAGAACAATGTCATACATTCACCCCAGTACAGAGAACTGGGCCTAAATCCATAGTTTTTTTTTGCTCACCATGCCATTCCAGTTTGAACCCAGCCATATGCAAATCAGTCTTGAACCTGTGCCCCATGGGAACAGTCCAACCCGAACTGCCAAGCCAGGTCCTCCCTGGACTGGAAACAAGTATCCAAGGACCGGTTTCGGGCAATCAGCCCTCATCAGCCTGGATAGCTTAATTCCAGTGGCATGGAGAGCACGGGACTCACGTCTGAGCATACCCGTCCCCCTCGGGTTACAAATGCAAAAACAACAGGTGATGGACAGAATGCAGAACAATTTCATACATTCAACCCAGTAGAGAGATCTGGGCCTAAATTCATCGTTTTTTTGCTCACTATGCCTTTCCAGTTTGGACCCAGCCCTATGCAAATCAGTCTTGACCCTGTGCCCCATGGGAACAGTCCAGCCTGAACTGCCAAGCCAGGTCCTCCCTGGACTGGAAACAAGCATCCAAGGACCAGTTTCGGGCAATCAGCCCTCATCAGCCTGGATAGCTTGATTCCAGTGGCATGAAGAGCACGGGACTCACGTCTGAGCATACCCGTCCAACTCGGGGTGACAGATGCAAAAACAACAGGTGATGGACAGAATTCAGAACAATGTCATACATTCACCCCAGTACAGAGATATGGGCCTAAATCCATCAAAATATGCAGCATAATTTACCTTGGCTTGCTGCAGAATTTAGTCAATCATGCTGCTTAATATGGCCTTCTCCTGCCGCATAATTCCAATGGCCTGTTTATAAGGCTATGAGGTCCCAGCCTGTGGCAGAAAGCACTGTGAATTTGTAAGTCATTATTTTAAAACAGTATTTACATACTCTAAGCTAGGCTGCTGCAAAATGATACAATGATGAAGATAAAACAAGTTCTTACAAAATATAGTTTTTAGTAATAAGTAATCAAACTGTATCTAATTCAGACATTTTTGTAAGTGTCTCCACTATTCCAGATCCCAGCTGATAACCTATTTACATTACATCTTAAAAAGAATAGATCTTTGCCACCATAAAGCTTTAAGCAGATCCATTGGAATTATTTAGCCGAAGTGGACAAAATTATGCGGCAGGTTTGACTAAATTATGCAGCAAGAAAAGGTAAATTATGCGGCACAATGCACCACATTTTGTAATTAGCATTACTTCATAATTTTTTCATTTTAAATCACGGGGAAATATTTCACCTCATTAGTACCAGTTTAACACCCAAATATAGCAGTAAGCAACTACAAGATTACCAGTCAATCTTTGCAAAAGGCCTTCCACTGCTCTGGAACACTTTGTCACGCTTTAAGTAACTTTTGTTCCGTTTAAGCTAGAATCAAGTATTTTTTTGTTGAAATCTGCAGATTATGTAGCAAATGCAGTAAACTGATACTTATATGGAAAAAGGCTGCTGCTGCAGAAACTCATAATTCCAGCGGCCCCAGCTTTAAGTGACTCAATCAATTAATGGCTGGTAAGAAGGCCGGTTTCTTTTTTAACTTTCTGCACTACCCCCACCCACTTCTATTTCAGGCAAAGGCATCTCAAAGTCAGTATTAACCATTCAGGGGAAGTTTTTTTGTGAAAGCTGAGTCCATGGGGTGGCTCGTAGAAGGCCAGCAGAGTTGCATTCAGATTCAGAGCCCTAATCCTCTCAGTCCTTGGGGCCTCACAGAAATGGTCTAGGAGACAGAGGAAAGGAGCGAGATTCATCGATATTGTCAAAGAGAAGGCCCAGAATAGGGAGCACTCTATGCAGACTCATGTTTATGTTTACAAATGGCCGAGACCACTTCTTCAGAGAGATACCCCAATGAAGGGGACAATATAAGTGTTTTTTTTTAAGGAACATTTATTAGTGAAGCTGCTACTGCTGCCAAGTGTGTAAGTGGCCACTGCTGGTTATCATAAAGGAGCAGATGCAGCAGCACTGTGTCATGTCGTGGCTCAATGATGACAGACAAATATATTATCTTTATAGGAGCTTTATTAAGTGCCTCCTTCTGTGTCCCTGTCCCTACTCTAACTAACCCTATCCTGTCTATGCTCCTCCTCTTCCTCTCATCCCCAGCTAGCTCCACCCACCCAACTACTGGACTGCTGACTACATAACATCTCCCCCTTTCTTAACAAAATAACAGAACAGTGTGCCAGTTCATATTTCTTCAATGAGTCTTTTCGGTCGTTGGATATCTCGGCGGGGTCGCATAGACATGGCTCCAGTCATATCGTCTACCAGAGGGTGTCTTATCTGACTCCCACTCTCTTGGTCAACTCATTCAGACTCTTCAGGAGCAAACGCTCCAGTCACATTCGTTAAAGTTCCTTTCATGTCCGGAGGGCATTTCTTAAAGTGTGATACATTCCTCGTGACTCAACGTTGATCATATTCCGCGGTTAGCATAGTGCTCTTCTGCTGGGTGACCAGCAAAGGTTCAGCTCGGAAACGACAGTCAGTCTTTCTTTGTTGGTCTTGTTTGACGATGACGCAATCTCCTCCATGCAAAGATGGTGATCTCGCCCTCCTCTTGGCATCTGCGTATGATTTAATTTTGTCCTTGTTACGACTATCAGTCACCATCACCTCTTGATGACTGCGGAGGGGCGACACTGCCCGAAAGGCCCCTTCCTAGGTCGGGATGCGATTTCTTATGGGGCGCCCCAGCATCAGTGTTGCTGGACACTTCAACATCCTGCGCATGCTGCGGAAGATCTTCTGGTGGATCCCCACAGAGACTAGGAAGACCGTCACCCAGGCCCTCGTCACCAGCCGACTGGACTACGGCAACGCACTCTACGCCGGAACCACCGCCAAGATCCAGAAGAGACTCCAGCGCATCCAGAACGCCTCAGCTAGACTCATCCTCGACATCCCACGACACAGCCACATCTCCGGGCACCTAAGAGACCTACACTGGCTCCGGGTCAACAAGAGAATCACCTTCCGCCTCCTTACCCACACACACAAAGCTCTCCACGATCAAGGCCCGAGCTACCTCAACAACCGCATCAACTTCTACGCTCCCAAACGCCACCTCCGATCTGCCAGCCACGCCCTCGCCGCCGTCCCACGCATCCGCAGAGCCACCACAGAAGGAAGGTCCTTCTCCTACCTGGCCGCCAAGACCTGGAACTCCCTCCCGGCCGACCTGCGCCTGACCCAAGACCACCTCTCCTTCAGGAAGAAGCTCAAGACCTGGCTGTTCGAGCAGTAGCGGCACCCCCCCCCCCAAGCGCCTCGAGACCCTACGGGTAGGTAGTGCGCTCTATAAATGTCTTTGATTGATTGATTGATTGACACTTTCCGGTGGTCATGTGAGGGGTTGTCCTGTATGCTCTAAGGGCCTCATTGAGGGCTACTTGCAGATCCTTCTTTTCAGCAGTGGCTTGTTGAAACGTCTTTTTAAGCGTGGCCATGAATCTTTCAATGGTGCCATTTGCTTGTGGCCAGAGAGGTGTAATTCTCCTGTGTTTAAAGTCCAGGTGCTTTGCAAACGCACTGAACTCGTGCCCATTGAAAGGAGGTCCATTGTCCGTTTTCACCTCTCTGGGGACACCCCATGCTGCAAACACTTCATCCAACACTTTGAGAGTGCTAGAGGGACTTGTGGATGACACGAATTGCGCGATGGGAAATCGTGAGTACTCATCAATTATGGCTACAACGTATTTTCCAGATTGTAGTGGTCCGTAGAAATCCATGGCAAGTTCTTGCCACACTCCGCTGGGTAAGGTGGTCATTTGTATGGGGGCCGGTGGATCCCCTTTGTTGGTCAGCTGGCATAGATGGCAATCCTTCAGAGTAGACTCCACCATCTGGTCGAGGAGAGGAAACCACACTCATCCCGGAGGGCTCGTTTCGTTGACACTACTCCTCTGTGACCTTCATGGGCAAGGTTGATGATGCCTTGCCGTAGTTGACCAGGAACAACAATCCGCTGACCTCGCAGTATCACTCCATCTATGGTGACAGACAGTTCGTCACAGAAGTGTCGGAATGCTTGCATTTCCTGCTTGATAGCCGGATCATTGTCGTCTCCTTCGGATTCATGTCTCCACCGGTTGGTCTGAATCCGCCGTAGTACCTTTTGCAAGACGACGTCTTGCGCAGTGGCCTCTCGGATGACTTCCATGGGAATGGTAGGTGGCAGTGCTTGATCAGCCACGAAGTGGATGTACTCCTCAGCAATGGAAGGTTTGGATTCCGACGATGCATGAGGGTGTTGTGACATGTAGTCTGCGGGGTTCTCAGCCTTCCCGGGTTTGTGGACAATAGTGAAAGTATATTCCTGGATTCTCAGGCCCCATCTCTCAATCCTTGGAGGCATTTTGGATCTAGGGTTGCCGTAGATGGTGACCAGTGCCTGATGATCGGTGATCAGAGTAAAGTACTTGCCATAAATAAAGACATGAAAATGTTCACATGCCCAAACCACCGCAAGACTCTCCTTTTCAGGTTGCGAATATGCCTTTTCGGGATCAGACAGACTGCGACTGGTGTAGGCAACGATGCGTCTCTGGTCGGAGTCATTGTCACATTGCGCCAGAATCGCCCCTAACCCTACAGGGCTGGCATCCACTGTAATTTCAGTTTTTCGTCGAGGATTAAAGTATGAGAGGTTGTCAGCAGACTCCACCGCCAGCTTGATCTCTCTGAATGCTTGTTCACACTGGGGCGTCCAGTCAAACGGTTGGCCTTGTTTTGTGAGGGCACGAAGAGGATGGCTGATGGTCGATAGTCTCTGATATAACAAGCACAATAGCTGGCCATCCCTAGAAACGATCTCAATTCACTGACATCTTGTGGGCTCTTGGTGTTATTCAGAGTAGCTATTTTGTCCGGATCAGGTTTCATCCCGGCACCCGAGAAAATGTGACCAAAGAATTGCAAAGTGGACTGGTGGAATCACACTTATCTTTGTTCAATGTCAGGTTGGCGTCTAGCAGGGCGTGACAGATGCAATCCAGGGCAATGTCGTGTTCACGAACGTCTGAACCATACACAAGGATATCGTCGCTGTAGTCCAGAGTATTGGGGATGTGCTGAATGATTTGTGGGATCGCCTCTTGAAAAATCTCTGCGGCTGAGGAGACGCCAAATCTCAAACGCTTGTATCTGAAAAGTCCCAAGTGAGTTGCAAATGCCGTAATGTAGCGGGACTTGACGTCCAACTCCAACTGGTGGTAGCCCTTGTTTAAATTCAGCTTTGAGAACACCGTTGCCCCATTCAATGCAGAAATCATGTCGCTTAAATGAGGCCCGGGGTGGCGCTCCCTCTGTATTGCCGTGTTGGGCAGTCGCATGTCGACACACAGCCTCACCTTGCTAGGGGTGCCCTTCTTTGGTACGATGACCACTGGCGACACCCATGGAGTTGGACCATCCGTCCGTTCAATAATGTCTGCTGATAGGAGTTCTTGGAGTTCATCCTCTACAGCCTTTTGGAGATGAAATGGTACACGTCGAGGGTGTTGTGCCACAGGTGTGATCTGTTCGTTGATGTGCAGATGGATTTGGCACCCCTTCATTTTCCCTAGTCCCTGAAATAGCATGGGAAACTTGCTGGTGATGTCCTGGTCATCACTGACCTTAAATAGGATCTCAACAAGGCAGAGACCCTCTGCAGTTGGTAGACTGAGTAGGCAATCTGCCTCTGGGCCCTTGATGACATGTATGACCGCTAGTATGGTCACAGTATCGTGCCTGAGTGTTGTTGGAAATTTTACCAAGCAAGGGAGTGGCTTCTTGGACATCCAAATGAAGACTCGGACCAGTGCGTAAGTTATTGGTGGCTTAGGTTTCATTCTCTCATATTCCGTGACTGGGATGTAGTTTAGCGAAGCCCCGCTGTCCAGCACGAATTTGGTATCATGGTTCCCTACTTTTATATCCAGGCGTGGATATTTCTTGAGCTGGTCGGGATCTGCAATCATTTTCACATATTCCACTGTGTACTTAGAGTCTCTGGATGATGATCTGGAGTCTCGGGATGGTGACCTCCGCTCCCATCGAGATCTGCGTGACTCTCGGCTGGAGTGTGACGAGCCTGAGGACAATGTAGACTTTTCTTGGACTGCCCTTATGTGATATTTTCCGGTGTTAGAGCGAGATGACCTAGTCGTTCTGCGTCACCTCTCCTTGTGATAGTCCCCACACATCGCTTCAAAGTGGTTCGTCCGCCCACATCTTCTACATCGCTGGCCCATGGCAGGTCAGGCATCTGCATGCGGATAGTCATATCCACACCTATAACATCTTTTTGTCCTTTCCGGCCTCTTTTCTCTTCGCCCAGGGTCTCGTCTCCTGTGTTCAGTGTGTCGTTGATGAGATGATGGCCTGGGTCTCCATTGCTTTTCCTTCGAATTCGTCGGCTGCTGCCGCTGGCTTGGACACGACGCGCTTGTTCATGACTTAGGTTGCGTCCAGTTTCAATGATGGTGGCATGTTCCTCGGCCTGGTCATAGACGCGAGTCATTTCTTCAATGTCATCTAGTTCATGAGGTTTTCTTAGCAGCCGCCTCCTGAGGGTTTTCGAGTGGCATCCATCTATGATTTGTGATTTTATGGAGGCATCTGTTGAGAAGGTGTCAAATTCACAGTGTCTCGATAATCGCCTCAGTCGGGTGATGAACGCGCTCGTTGCTTCATCCTTTCCTTGGCGCGCTTGATGAAACGCATGACGTTCATAATCAACCTTTTTTTTATGGAGGAATTTTTTGTTCAAGGCCTCACGCACCTTATCATATGTTCCGACATCTGCAGGGGGGAGATCTTTGATTATCTTGCTTATTTCTCGACCTGCTAAGTTGCGGAGGGCAATCAATTTTTCTTCATCAACTGTTACCTTGGACTCCTTAATGTAGTCCTCGAAATCCTCAAGCCATTCTTGCCACCTTGGGCCCATGCTCCTCCTGTGGTCAGTGTCAAGGGTTCCGGGGGCTGCAGATGCGACACTCCCGTGATGATTGGTTTGACTTCATTTCACTGCGGGGATGTATTTGGAGTCGCCATCGTCATATCACGTGCTTCTCACCCTTTCCTCGGACTCTGATTGACCTGTTGTTTCCTGTTCACAGGTGCTCCGGTTGATCTATTGCTGTCTTCTTTAGTCAATATTACTTAATCTTACTCGTGCTTGTTTATATTATTACAGTTGCTTGTGCTTGTTTAACATTGATGTCTTGTGTTGGCTCATGCTTGTTTCGCTTCTTTGCAGTCTCCGTGTGTCATTTCTTGCTTGCCAATTAACACGCCTGACCCTAAGATGGCCGCTCCCACACTGCACACGGGGTCTGTCCTTATGGCTGCCTGACCTCAAAATGGCCGCCGTTACTGAAATCTCACTTCACACGAAACTTTCTCTCTGTTCATTCTAACCAGGGCCGATTCAATCGGGACTCACCGGCCACCGGTCTCAGGGATAGCAGTACTTCTCCAGGTCTCCACACCTGTTCCACAGCTGCCACGTTCAGGTAAGGTTGGGGTGGGCTCCCAACTTGCTTCTTTGGGTCTCGCGCTCACTCGGCGACACCTTGCCGAATCTCACGCATCGGGAGTGAGATCCCGATATCACGTGCCACTCGAGCTCCGTTTTCCACCACGCTCGATGGCACTGGTCAGTAGGCCTTCCTGGGACAGCACTCACTGTCAGGGGCAACCCTTGACTACTTTGGATGGCAGGCAGAGTCGGAGTGGGCTCCCGACTTCTGCTCCTTCAGCGCGTGCCAACTTGCACGCATCAGGTGTGAGTCGCGTTTTTGGCGCGAACGAGTTCTTCCTTTCTCGAGCGTCTCGGCGCTTGTTACTTCAGCTCCTCTTGGCCTCCACACAGTCGCCTGACTGGGGAATAGGGTCACCTGCTGCTGGCCTCTCGCATCAGGCGGCAGCCTCACTCTTCACAGCAGCACTTCTCTTTCTAGACGCTGCTCGGGACGGGACGCTCCTGCAGGGTTCTGTGGGTGGTAGGCACACCAATCCCACCCTCATCGCCAGTTGTCATGTCGTGGCTCAATGATGACAGACAAATATATTATCTTTATAGGAGCTTTATTAAGTGCCTCCTTCTGTGTCCCTGTCCCTACTCTAACTAACCCTATCCTGTCTCTGCTCCTCCTCTTCCCCTCATCCCCAGCTAGCTCCACCCACCCAACTACTGGACTGCTGACTACATAACAGACTGGGGCCCAGGAATTTGGCGGGCCCACTGCATCACAATTATGACTGTCTACCTTTAAAAAAAAGGGGCATCAGAGTGTATTTTCCTTTCAAGCATTAGTACAGAGGTGATGATCCATCATGGTGGGAAAGAGGTAAAAGAGGCAGAGGAGACAGCCAGCTACTCAGGACTGCAGTTATCATTAGTGCAGCAGGTATAGTTGCATTGGGGTCAAAGAGTGTAAGGGGCTTACAACATCCCAATTGTGGGGAGCAGTTTGTTTGGCATATCCGTTTTTGTTTGATGCATTTGCTGTTTTATAAGTCTCATATGTGGTGCGGTTCATAATCTATAGAGAAAGTATTCCTGAAATCATCTCATAAACCCCACTCCCTGCATGCAGCCATGTCCCTCCCGCTCCCCCAATCCTTGCCATAAAGTTGTGGAGGGGGTCCGACTTCAAAACATTTTACTTAGGAGGGGCTCAGAGTTTCAAAGTTTGAAGACCTCTGCCTCAAGTAATAGTGCTCTATTTCGGGAAATAATTAATTGCCCTTTCTTCTCAGGAGAAGTAAACAGAGTTATGGATTGTAGTATTCCTGTGGATTCTAGAATAAAACATTTTACAGGGATTTATGAAAAATGGGGGAGGCTGTCCAGACTGATACAGTAGTTGCACCGAGACAGACAGGACACATTTGCTTGCTTTACGGAGGAAGAGATTAAGGCTGCTATTTCATCTATGTCTAAAAACAAGGCTCCTGGCCCCCTACAGGGTTCCAGCCTATCTATTAAATGATGACAAGGTGGCCTAGTTTACATTTTAAAACAGGTATTCAATGCAGCCTGGAGAACAGTGCCCCCTAAATCACGGCATGGTTCAATCATCATAGTATTTTTCAAGAAGGTTTAGAGGTCAGACCCTAGATGCTACAGGCCTATTTCCTTTATTGACTCTTCTGTTAAGATCTTGGGCCGGGTGATCCTGGCCAGGTTAGCTGATTGGTTAGAACAAAGAAATGCTATCTCTCCTTTTCAGTATGGATTTAGACTGGGGAAATGGACAATTGATCAATGCTTCAATTTGCATTTGATAATTGGAAAGTATACAGTGGCCAAAGGAGGTTGGATGTACTTATCCTTCAGTTTTTAATAAACAGGAGCATGATCAGTTTCTTTACATGAGCTCCATCAGGATCTAACTACTTCAGTTTGATTTAACCTTGATGGGTCATTGACAGCACCAATAAGAAAACACAAAGGGGTAAGGCAGGGCTGTATTTTGGCCCCAATATTGTTTACCCTGTATATCAACAATTTAGGCCCAGTTCTTTGTGGAGCTAGTAAGGACATGCCACAAGCTGGGTCGCTGCAAACTCCAGCACTGATAGGTACAGATGATATAGTTTTATTAGCAAGAACCACGGTGGGCCTTGTGTTCTTGTGACTATTTTTCAACTGAAGATACAACCCATTTTATCTTTTTTTCTGATCATTATAGTACTTTGAGGCAGCATTATATACCATTACTCAGAGGTAATGGGCTGTTACAGGTAAAACCTGCTTTGATTTACTTGTAGATAATGCAGTCCCCACCTTTTTTGTCAGGTGCACTGTGATTGAAAAAACCGCTTGCCCTCCTGAGGGATGGGATGCCCTGCTTGATTTAATATGTTGATTGAGACACATTTTGCGCTCAATAGAACTTTTTATTTTGGGTACTTCCACCGATGGGTTGTTTTTCATGGCCACAGCTCCCATAACAAGAGCAACATAAATGTTGTCATGGGGGAGTGCCATGGGACATTGAAGCTGTATTTATGGCTAATCTTTTTTTTGTTTTTAAAAAGTGTTTTAGGGTGGATGTTTTACATGGTTGTTTATTTATAGTTAAGTTATTTAATGATTAACATGACTTTTATAGTAATTGATGGTGCTTTTAGCTGTTTACTGAAAATACAATTTTTGATTTTTATTTGTACTTTAAGGACATAACGTTGGTCTGAATTGTATGCTTTTATAGACTATGGTCTAATCAGAATAAAGATAATCTACTACTACTACTTATGGCTATAGCAAACTTTATATGATTTTATATATATTGTTTTAGTAAATTGTACGTTTTTAGCGAAATAAAAATGGAACATGTATAATAGAAATAAAAGTTCAGCCTGTATGTACTGACTGAATTAGAATAAAATCACTTCTGCTTTGTTCTACACATAAGGGTTATGCAAGTTTCAGTTCATTCAGAGCTATGGTAATATCAAATGCGCATGTTAACACATCTTCCTAGCACACCGAACCGAGCATTGCAGAATGAATAGTATTTTCCTTGAGCAGAATGGTTCGTTAAACCCCATTGGTGGATTTTCTTCAAAGCCGCCTTAACACGCATTCATAATATCCAGTTGGTCTATTTTGCTGCTACAACACTTACAGATTTCGCTTTCTCTCCACGGGGGCTGTTGAGCTCCCGTAAATGCAATCTTCAATCCCCTCGGGAAGAAAGCGTTGCGCAAAGAGCTAATCAGTTTGGAGAAGCCGCTTTCGCTGCAGCTTTAAAGGTGGCCTTTAAAAGCGCCTGAAGTTAATAGGAATTTACATGTACTATGAATCTTTCCCAGCCTGCCCTTCGCGTCGGTCGACATGTAAAGTGCGACTTTGTCGTTCTGCTGGGAAGCGCCTCGCGCCCGACACATCTCAGGGCCTGAGCTGAGGACACACGTCTCCAAAGCAAATTGCAATTGAAATCCAGGGCAGAGCGGGATGAGAATTAGCTGTCTGTCGGAGGCGCCTTCTATTTATCTCGAAATGTCAGCAGGATGCTTTGATGGGCCGGCACGAGCACAATTGAGGGAAGTGCACGACGATAAATGCCTGGATCAAAAGACCTGCGTTGACAGTGACTGGGAAAATGTCAAATCAGTGAAAAAGCAGAATGTGTTGGCAAACAGATCTTTTAATGAGTTACAGCTTCGGTGCTGTCTGCAAGAATGGGTGCCGAGAAGGGTGAAGCGGAGGAGAGTTTCTGCAATGGTCGTATTCTGAATATGCGAGCACGCTTGGCGACTACGAATACGTCTAGGCTCTTTTGACAGGAAAGGCCATTTGAGGTTATTGTCTTTACGATCATAACATGGAGGCGACACCTTAATGGCCTCAGTCACAAGACCTTTAACACCCCTTGTTTACACTACTCCCCTTGCAAATGACAGCTCAAGACCCAATTTGTTGTTTGGTTAGCGATACACATTTATTACCATAATCATATTCTGCAAGTTCATAATAGTAAACAGTTATATTTATTTATAGGATAGATACACTGAATTATTTCCTCGGATACATAATCAGCTATACATGGAGTTACCTAATAACCCAACTTCTCCTCCCTCTGCATGAAACATTTTTATTGAATTTATGTCTTTCCCTTCCGCCTGGTCCCCCTGGCAACCCAAGCCTTCCGGTCCACTATGGGCCAACTCAGAGTAAAACGAAAATCCAATCTTATGGGAACCTGGGGCCTCATTTATGAGCCTGTGCGTCACTTGTGCGCCTACAGATACATCAGAAATACTGAGGTGTCTGTAACTCCTTGCGACATGATGCGTCATACTGTAAATATGACACATCGTTAGTGTCGCAGGGAGAGCGTAGTGAAAGGTAACGCATCGCTGTTTTAACGCAGCAATGCGTTACTTTCATAAATGAGGCCCTTGAATTCTATTCAGTTATGCTAGAACCATCCTCGTATCCAGCAACCTATCAGGGTACCACTAGCATGCGCTGGATAGCTAGTCTGGGCACAGTGTAAAAAACATGGCATAATATCGACAAAATAGGTGGGAGAAAGTGCACGAAGGAACCACAAAACCAATTAATTATAAAAAACTATCTTTCATTTAATAGATATACAAATGTTCATATTAAAAACAATCAATAAAAAACATAAGTTCAAACCAATTATAGAAAAAGCAAATATACAATTTTCATACAGTACATAAAAGAATATATATAAAAAAGTTCTTTAACAGTGGCAATCAATATTGTTCAAATATTGAACAATATTGATTGCCACTGTTAAAGAACTTTTTTATATATATTCTTTTATGTACTGTATGAAAATTGTATATTTGCTTTTTCTATAATTGGTTTGAACTTATGTTTTTTATTGATTGTTTTTAATATGAACATTTGTATATCTATTAAATAAAACATAGTTTTTTATAATTAATTGGTTTTGTGGTTCCTTCGTGCACTTTCTCCCACCTATTTTGTCGATATTATGCCATGTTTTTTACACTGTGTATTTCTCTGTATTAAGAATTGATATTCCGAACAGGGGGTCCTTGTTATTTACACTGTGTAGCTAGTCTGGGCAACCAGGCCATAACTTGGTTGTGTAATACTGACCTCATCCTACACCACCCAAAGGGTCATGAATCATTTGAGCAAAGAGCATTAATGGAAGGCTGATGAGGGCCGGGTAAGTGACAGACCCAACCTCAGCACAGTACAGATTTTTTTAAATGTTCTGCAGAAGCCCACTTTGATGTCCACATGCAACTGGTATTCTTTGCGCCTTGTTTCCTGTGAGATGGCAAGATGAGCTGAAATGTCCTTTCCAACCATTAACTCACCCTGCCCCAATATGAAAAAAATAATCAACAAATGAAATGCAAATACTGATAATCATTCGATCAACCATTCATTTAAAGATCACACACTTAAATTACTATGATCCTTTGAATGTATTCAGGAAACATTTTTCAATTTTCAAATTATTTTGCAAAACATTATTTTCATCAATACTCATTAATTTATACAAATTTCATCAACATCAATAAACTTACAATACACAGAGACAAACTCACTTACAAAACATACAACACTGAACAAATTACATTGACAATGAACACCACAAAAATGACAACAAAATACAAATCAAATCTTTGTTTTTCTCTTTGGTTCTGTACAGATAAGTATATTCGATACAGAAGTTATATATATCAAACTTGTAGCAACGCGGTCTCCTTTTTCCCTGACTTTACCTTAACGGTGCAGGCTGCAAGGAGGGACCTTGTGCCCTCCTCTACCCAGCAAAGCTCTGCATCTTCCGTCAGGGCAAGGCAGTGCTCTTCACTGACCCCAAGGCAGCCACCAATTTTGCTCGCTCCCTCAAACAACCTGTATCGGCCGTGCGGGCGAGCAGGGATCCTTCGGGGGCGAGATCATCTGGATGAGAACGATTGAGGCCAGAGTGGTCGGCGATAGGCTGGTAAGGCAATGACACACCTCACTGAATAGGTATGATCCCCCAGGACACCCCCTATAATGTCCGGGGTGACTGCCTGCCCCATAACTGTGACCTGGAAGCTTGCCCAAACTGCCTGGGAGTGGAGGGAATCTTTCTCCTCCCAAATGTATCCTGTCCAGCCACTCAGTATACCAACACTGGGTATTCCCGAGCACCTAGTGCCTCCCGGAGGGAGGAGTCCCATGGATGTTCTTATTGTTGGTCGTTGTGGGTCTATTTTGTTAAAGGGTTCGGCTGTCAGTCATGTTGGGGTCTGAAGTGGGTGGTGGGTGGACTTGTTTGGTGTGGGGCACACCCAGTGTGCTGTTACGTCTTCTTTGCTCTCTTCTTTCTCCTTCTTCTCTTCCTTTCTCCTCTCTGGTCCTTTCTCAGCTGCAAATAGGGGCGTTGAGGCACCCAGTGCATCAGGACCCATATGAACCAGGGGATGGCTGAGATCAATCAAGAGGCAGTGTGATCAAAGCAGTGACATGGAATGTGCAAGGCCTGAATGATTGTTGTAAGGTGAGACTGGTAGCGGCTTATCTCCAAAGACATGGGGCGGACATCTGCTTTTTTGCAGGAACTACACCTAACTAGAAGCAATTGCGCGTGATTGAGGGCGGGATAGATGGGAGAGAAATTTGTGTCTCGTTACTCCTACTACGGCAGAGGCATGGCTGTGATCAAAGCAGTGACATGGAATCTTTGAGGCCTGAATGATTGTTGTAAGGTGAGACTGGTAGCAGCATATCTCGAAAGACATGGGGCGGATGTCTGCTTTTTGCAGGAACTGCACCTAACTAGAACTAATTGCACATGATTGAGGGCGGGATGGATGGGGGAGAACATTGTGTCAGGTTACTCCAACTACGCCAGAGGCACAGCTATAATCCTTAGAAAGGGGCTTCCCTGGTGAACGCGTGCTGCACTTTGCGACCTGCAGGGGAGATACATGATTGTAGCGGGGGAATTGAGGAGGTAACCGGTCAGGCTTGTGTCGGTCTGCGGGCCGAATGTAGATAACCTGCAATTCTTCAGCGAGGTCTGGAGGCTAACGGAGTCGTTCGGATCTAGGACCGTCTTCTGGGGGGGATTTTAATGTAGTCCTGGATGCAAGCATCAAGAGGTTTGGTGACTCCCACTGGCCCCATCCGAGGGCAGCAGAGCAACTATGTACAATTATGGAAGACCACAAGCTGGTGGACGTTTGGCGACGTGACACCCATCCAGACAAGAGGGCACTTGCGTCTCCACAGTGGGCCCATCATGGTCCAGAATTGATTATTGGCTCGGGTAGTGACATATGAAGGCATGGCTGCTCAAGGCCGCTCGCTTGGCCCGATCTCTCTCTGATCACCCCCACGTGATGTTTAAATTCACATTGCCGAATGCGGCGCATAGGCCTTTCAGTTGGAGACTCCCTGCTGGTGCACTTCAGGATGAGGTATTCAGAGAATCTATCAGAGCCGATATAAGAGAGTACTTTGAGTTAAACAGTGGGACTATATTGTGGGAGGCCTTCACTGCAGTAATCCAGAACAAGTGCATCGCCAAACAGGCAGGTGTGCTGTGCTCTCTCGAATCTAATAACCCAGTAATTTTGGGTCACATCAAGGGGAAAATTGCGGAATATGAGGCGGCTGTTCCAAAGGGAGGCGTATTACCTGGGAAAGTGGGCATGAGCATGCCAATACGGAGAGGGGGACCTATTCCAGGAAGACGTTGGCAAGCCTATTAAAAAAGCCCTGGGCCAGTGAGTATGTATGCGAACTGGGCAGTGACAGTGGGGAGGTGATCGCTGGCCAGGAGGCGGCGCAGGCAGAAATGCTTGCATTTTACACCTTTCTGTACGCTGCACGGTAAACAGAGGTGCACTCTGATCTGCTTTCCCTCCTGGAATTGATCAAACTTGCCTGGTTGAGCGATGGGCAACAAAAGTACCTTGATGAGCCTTTTGAGGAGGAGGAAGTGATTGCAGTAATTCGGGCTATACCTGGAGACAAGGTTCCCGGGTTGGACGGGCTCAGAGCCTTGTTCTATAAGAAATATGTTCCCTTGTTCCTCAGCTCCTCAACATGTACGAGGAATCGTTGGAACTGGGCACACTACCCACCTCGCTGCAGGAGGTGCTAATTGTCACTATCCTCAAACCTGACAAGGACCCACAGTTATGCGACTCCTACAGACCACTATCAATGATAAATCTGGAAAACAATATATTCGCCAAACTACTGACGTTGCAACTGCTCCCCTTGTTACCAGCGGTGCTGCGGCCTGACCAGTGTGGCTTCGTGCCTGGGCGGAGCCAATCCCACAACCTCTATACCTTCTTCATGATTATTCAGGAGGTTGACAGTTCTCTTTCCGCTGCAACTGTTTTTTAGATGCAGCCAAGGCCTTTGACACCTTGGAATGGCCTTATCTGTTTGCGCACCCTTCCCGCATTGGCATCAGTCCTCTATTTCTCAAAATAATTGCTTTACTGTATTCGGCCCATCAGCGAGACTGGGAGTTAATGGCTTTGTATACCCCACCATCCCAGTGGCTCGAGGTACATGGTAGGGGGGACCCCTTTCTCCCCTCCTGTTTGCGGTGGCATGGAGCCGCTCGCGTCCAGGCTCCGACAGCACCACGCGCAGCGCGAGCTGGATTTCTCTCCAAGGGTGATTTTAGTATCTATGTACGTGGACGATGTGACCTTGTATGTCCAACATCCAACCAAGAACCTGGACCCACTTATCTAGGAAGTGGTCCACTTCTGAGGCGTATCGGGCATCTCCATAAACTGGGGAAAGTCCATAATTTTTTCGCTCACGCCGGCCACTAACCCATTCCAGTCGGAGTTCCCACTTCAGTGGGCAAACTCCCCGGTGAAATACTTGGGGATCTGACTTAGCTGGAACATAGATGAACTCTGGAGCCTCATCTATGGCAAGCTCATGGAGAGGCTGGAGAGCAGACTGGACAGGTGGAAGACACTCCCTCTATCCCTGGCTGGCCGACTGGTCATCGCCAATATGGTGGTTCTCCCCAAATTCTTATATATCATTGCCAACCTGCTGCTTTCCCTCACAGCTGTATTTAGATGCCGATTACACTCAAACCTGATAACACTGGCATGGGCGGGCAGACAGCCCTGGCTGGCGTGGGAGGTCCGGATGCTGCTGTTTGAGCATGGTGGGATGGCGGCTCCAGATATGGAGCTGTACTATAATTGTGCTCAGGCTCAATTTGTCTATCACTGGGTGTTCCCAACCCTTTTTATGACACACACTGCTTCAGAGAATGACAGGGCGTGTCCGATACCCCTATACATGGTGTCATTCGCAAAGGAGACCCCAAGGAAAGTTAAGACGGTGGGCTGCACAGTGTGGGCATGGCAGGAGCTTAGACGTAGAGCACGATTGGAGACCTCATTCGCCCCCTTGATAACACTCATCAGAGACCCAGAACTGCCCTTCACTGCAGAGGTGCGGTGGGTCAAATACTGCAAAAACTCCTGCTGCTGCACGCCATTGTCTAACCCAGGGTGGTGTGGAGTGCAAAAAAACGATGGATTTGGGCCCAGATCTTTGGACTGGGGTGAGTGTGTGACATTGATCCACATTCTGTCCATCACTTGTTTTGTTTGCAATTGCCGCCATAAGTGCGCTGGGGATGCTCAGACGTGGGTCCCAGGCACTCCACACCACTGGAGTCAAGCTAGCCGGGCTGATGAGAGGTGTTACCTCGAAACCGGTCCGGTCCTCGGATGCTTGATTCTGTTCTGGGAAGGACATGGCTTTTGTAGTTCGGACTGGACTGTTCCCATGGGGCACAGGGTCAGAGCTGATTTGCATATCGCCATTGTCTAACCCAGGGTGGTGTGGAGTGCAAAAAAACGATGGATTTGGGCCCAGATCTTTGGACTGGGGTGAGTGTGTGACATTGATCCACATTCTGTCCATCACTTGTTTTGTTTGCAATTGCCGCCATAAGTGCGCTGGGGATGCTCAGACGTGGGTCCCAGGCACTCCACACCACTGGAGTCAAGCTAGCCGGGCTGATGAGAGGTGTTACCTCGAAACCGGTCCGGTCCTCGGATGCTTGATTCTGTTCTGGGAAGGACATGGCTTTTGTAGTTTGGACTGGACTGTTCCCATGGGGCACAGGGTCAGAGCTGATTTGCATATCGCCATTGTCTAACCCAGGGTGGTGTGGAGTGCAAAAAAACGATGGATTTGGGCCCAGATCTTTGGACTGGGGTGAGTGTGTGACATTGATCCACATTCTGTCCATCACTTGTTTTGTTTGCAATTGCCGCCATAAGTGCGCTGGGGATGCTCAGACGTGAGTCCCAGGCACTCCACACCACTGGAGTCAAGCTAGCCGGGCTGATGAGAGGTGTTACCTCGAAACCGGTCCGGTCCTCGGATGCTTGATTCTGTTCTGGGAAGGACATTGCTTTTTTAGTTCGGACTGGACTGTTCCCATGGGGCACAGGGTCAGAGCTGATTTGCATATCGCCATTGTCTAACCCAGGGTGGTGTGGAGTGCAAAAAAACGATGGATTTGGGCCCAGATCTTTGGACTGGGGTGAGTGTGTGACAATGATCCACATTCTGTCCATCATTTGTTTTGTTTGCAATTGCCGCCATAAGTGCGCTGGGGATGCTCAGATGTGGGTCCCAGGCACTCCACACCACTGGAGTCAAGCTAGCCGGGCTGATAAGAGGTGTTACCTCGAAACCGGTCCGGCCCTCGGATGCTTGATTCTGTTCTGGGAAGGACATGGCTTTTGTAGTTCGGACTGGACTGTTCCCATGGGGCACAGGGTCAGAGCTGATTTGCATATCGCCAGTGTCTAACCCAGGGTGGTGTGGAGTGCAAAAAAACGATGGATTTGGGCCCAGATCTTTGGACTGGGGTGAGTGTGTGACATTGATCCACATTCTGTCCATCACTTGTTTTGTTTGCAATTGCCGCCATAAGTGCGCTGGGGATGCTCAGACGTGGGTCCCAGGCACTCCACACCACTGGAGTCAAGCTAGCCGGGCTGATGAGAGGTGTTACCTCGAAACCGGTCCGGTCCTCGAATGCTTGATTCTGTTCTGGGAAGGACATGGCTTTTGTAGTTCGGACTGGACTGTTCCCATGGGGCACAGGGTCAGAGCTGATTTGCATATCGCCATTGTCTAACCCAGGGTGGTGTGGAGTGCAAAAAAACGATGGATTTGGGCCCAGATCTTTGGACTGGGGTGAGTGTGTGACATTGATCCACATTCTGTCCATCACTTGTTTTGTTTGCAATTGCCGCCATAAGTGCGCTGGGGATGCTCAGACGTGGGTCCCAGGCACTCCACACCACTGGAGTCAAGCTAGCCGGGCTGATGAGAGGTGTTACCTCGAAACCGGTCCGGTCCTCGGATGCTTGATTCTGTTCTGGGAAGGACATGGCTTTTGTAGTTCGGACTGGACTGTTCCCATGGGGCACAGGGTCAGAGCTGATTTGCATATCGCCATTGTCTAACCCAGGGTGGTGTGGAGTGCAAAAAAACGATGGATTTGGGCCCAGATCTTTGGACTGGGGTGAGTGTGTGACATTGATCCACATTCTGTCCATCACTTGTTTTGTTTGCAATTGCCGCTATAAGTGCGCTGGGGATGCTCAGATGTGGGTCCCAGGCACTCCACACCACTGGAGTCAAGCTAGCCGGGCTGATGAGAGGTGTTACCTCGAAACCGGTCCGGTCCTCGGATGCTTGATTCTGTTCTGGGAAGGACATGGCTTTTGTAGTTCGGACTGGACTGTTCCCATGGGGCACAGGGTCAGAGCTGATTTGCATATCGCCATTGTCTAACCCAGGGTGGTGTGGAGTGCAAAAAAACGATGGATTTGGGCCCAGATCTTTGGACTGGGGTGAGTGTGTGACATTGATCCACATTCTGTCCATCACTTGTTTTTTTTTTTTTTTTTTTTAAATTTTTGGTAAACCTTTATTGTCAGTAGCAAAGTTACAATCACAGATACGATACCATCACAGACGGCCAGTAAATCAAAGGCGGTCAAAGCAAGCCAATTAAGCAGCTAGCAAAGCAACATTCCGCCGTCCAAACCCCCCGTTGTAACTCAGGATAATGTCCGTACCAAATTGGCACCAGGATTAATGAGGTTTCTTTTAAAGTTTAGAGGAAAACAGGATCCATTGCCGCACAATCAAATAATACAAACGCAAGGGGTTAGACAAAGTCAGGATATACATGGTCAGGACTACTGCAGGTAGGACGATGATTCCAGTACACAATATCAGGATAGACTAAAAGCTATACATTTCGCCCCCCACACAGCAAGTGCCCGCCTCCACACAAAATTTGTAAAAACATCCCCCCTGCAATTCGCACCACCAGAATGTACGGAGAGTAGCCCATTACTTAGTCCTAACAAAGACAAAAAGAAGAGAAGTAGAGAAAAGCTGAAAGAAACAGAAGAGAAAAAGAGGCCCTAGAAACAGAAAAAGGAAGAATATATTACCCCACCCGCAAACCCCCCACCCTGCACCCCTGCCTCCGGCTACGGCCCCCCCTCAGCAGCGTGCCTGTCGCCAATGTGAACCCGAAATATAGGAGAAAAGAGAAGTAGAAAGAAGAGAAAACGTAGTGGGGGGGTCCCCAGTTCAGGCCCCCGGCCCCCCCCTCCCCGGCATAGTGCACATCTAAAATGGCGTCGCCGCTGAATAATCAAAACAATCCTCGATAGAAATTAACAATCGATGCGCCAGAACACCCAAACAACCAACCTCGATGGTGACCCCCTCCCTTAGCAGCCCAGAAAAACGATCCTCCCCCCGCAGTCCCGGCACACCCGGTCAAAACAATGTTGTATCCCAGTCCAAACCTTACGTCACCATTTAAGCATAGTAATGAGGTTACAGTAAGAATAAATGTCCAGGGGAAGACAGGAGATCTTGCAGTGTCCTAGAGCACTACACTTTCCTGGAGCAGTTTGCCATCCACAACAGTCTCCCAATCAGCCAAGCAGGTGCAGGTCGGTACAAACAGTCAGACTGCGCAGTTTAAGAAGCATGACGAAAGTAACCGCTGGTGAAAAGACAACACTGAGGTCACCCCTTGTTCCATATCAACGGAGGTCCCGATGATTCCATGCGCCAGGGTGGCAGGCACCGTTCCGAAGAAACCTTCCGTATCGAGAAGGGAGGTCACACAGACCAATTCACACTTGCCAGCATCATACAAGGACGTATCAAATACACCCGTCCGGGCCTAACCACGAACTGAAGGGGGAGTCACTGAGCCATAGGCACCCGGAAAAAGTGTCAGCATCACATGCATTCGTGACACCGCAAAAGCTGGGGTCCGAGTTCACAATTGAACGTTGCCGTTGCATCAGGGTGGGTATCCAGACCCCCTGCTCCTAGCCAGGTGTGCATCGCCGTCTGTGCCGGTGGGAGCGGCTCTGCAGAGACGACGCCATCAATCAGGGCCCTCAGCATCAGTGCCGGAGCCCTCACACAAGCCGCCATTTTGTCTAGTCTCAGGGCGTCTCGCCAGTTGCAGACGGTGTAACAGCCGCCCCAGCCTTCGATCCGGTGGTCCCACACATTTCTCACTGTACATCCAAGCGATACCAAAACATTACTCTTTAGCTGGCTCCAAACACCAAAACACGGACACAATCCACTTCAACCGATGTGCTTTCATTCCCAGCAGGGAAACAAAGAGCGACGCCGCAGTCCTCCATCGGTGAGGCAGCAATCAAGGGAGGAGGGAGGGTCCATGCAACACGGGGAACCGGCACTCCACAGCAAGAGCGGGGGCTCCTCTCGGGGCAAGATAAACGCCTCAGCGGGTGTCTGGCGCCACTCAAGTCGTCCTGACCGACGTTGCTGTGTCCATGGCGGCAGTGACCTCACGCGAGTCCCCGGCGCCGGGACCCACGCAGGCCCCGCCGACCAAAGGGCATATCTCCGCCGTCCGAGCTCGGAGAGCCGCCAGAGTCACTCCCGGCGGGTCAGGGCACATTCCGTCGTTCGACAAACCGTCGGCGGCGCCACCGCAGCAGCTGAATCAAGTGGCTGGAGGAGAAGGTCGTCGGAGCCGGGAGCCCCGGCGACCATCTTGGCCGCCGGCCTGGCTCCGCCCCCCCCATCACTTGTTTTGTTTGCAATTGCCGCCATAAGTGCGCTGGGGATGCTCAGACGTGGGTCCCAGGCACTCCACACCACTGGAGTCAAGCTAGCCGGGCTGATGAGCGGTGTTACCTCGAAACCGGTCCGGTCCTCGGATGCTTGATTCTGTTCTGGGAAGGACATGGCTTTTGTAGTTCGGACTGGACTGTTCCCATGGGGCACAGGGTCAGAGCTGATATGCATATCGCCATTGTCTAACCCAGGGTGGTGTGGAGTGCAAAAAAACGATGGATTTGGGCCCAGATCTTTGGACTGGGGTGAGTGTGTGACATTGATCCACATTCTGTCCATCACTTGTTTTGTTTGCAATTGCCGCCATAAGTGCGCTGGGGATGCTCAGACGTGAGTCCCAGGCACTCCACACCACTGGAGTCAAGCTAGCCGGGCTGATGAGAGGTGTTACCTCGAAACCGGTCCGGTCCTCGGATGCTTGATTCTGTTCTGGGAAGGACATGGCTTTTGTAGTTCGGACTGGACTGTTCCCATGGGGCACAGGGTCAGAGCTGATTTGCATATCGCCATTGTCTAACCCAGGGTGGTGTGGAGTGCAAAAAAACGATGGATTTGGGCCCAGATCTTTGGACTGGGGTGAGTGTGTGACATTGATCCACATTCTGTCCATCACTTGTTTTGTTTGCAATTGCCGCCATAAGTGCGCTGGGGATGCTCAGACGTGGGTCCCAGGCACTCCACACCACTGGAGTCAAGCTAGCCGGGCTGATGAGAGGTGTTACCTCGAAACCGGTCCGGTCCTCGGATGCTTGATTCTGTTCTGGGAAGGACATGGCTTTTGTAGTTCGGACTGGACTGTTCCCATGGGGCACAGGGTCAGAGCTGATTTGCATATCGCCATTGTCTAACCCAGGGTGGTGTGGAGTGCAAAAAAACGATGGATTTGGGCCCAGATCTTTGGACTGGGGTGAGTGTGTGACATTGATCCACATTCTGGCCATCATTTGTTTTGTTTGCAATTGCCGCCATAAGTGCGCTGGGGATGCTCAGACGTGGGTCCCAGGCACTCCACACCACTGGAGTCAAGCTAGCCGGGCTGATGAGAGGTGTTACCTCGAAACCGGTCCGGTCCTCGGATGCTTGATTCTGTTCTGGGAAGGACATGGCTTTTGTAGTTCAGACTGGACTGTTCCCATGGGGCACAGGGTCAGAGCTGATTTGCATATCGCCGTTGTCTAACCCAGGGTGGTGTGGAGTGCAAAAAAACGATGGATTTGGGCCCAGATCTTTGGACTGGGGTGAGTGTGTGACATTGATCCACATTCTGTCCATCACTTGTTTTGTTTGCAATTGCCGCCATAAGTGCTCTGGGGATGCTCAGACGTGGGTCCCAGGCACTCCACACCACTGGAGTCAAGCTAGCCGGGCTGATGAGAGGTGTTACCTCGAAACCGGTCCGGTCCTCGGATGCTTGATTCTGTTCTGGGAAGGACATGGCTTTTGTAGTTCGGACTGGACTGTTCCCATGGGGCACAGGGTCAGAGCTGATTTGCATATCGCCATTGTCTAACCGAGGGTGGTGTGGAGTGCAAAAAAACGATGGATTTGGGCCCAGATCTTTGGACTGGGGTGAGTGTGTGACATTGATCCACATTCTGTCCATCACTTGTTTTGTTTGCAATTGCCGCCATAAGTGCGCTGGGGATGCTCAGACGTGGGTCCCAGGCACTCCACACCACTGGAGTCAAGCTAGCCGGGCTGATGAGAGGTGTTACCTCGAAACCGGTCCGGTCCTCGGATGCTTGATTCTGTTCTGGGAAGGACATGGCTTTTGTAGTTCGGACTGGACTGTTCCCATGGGGCACAGGGTCAGAGCTGATTTGCATATCGCCATTGTCTAACCCAGGGTGGTGTGGAGTGCAAAAAAACGATGGATTTGGGCCCAGATCTTTGGACTGGGGTGAGTGTGTGACATTGATCCACATTCTGTCCATCACTTGTTTTGTTTGCAATTGCCGCCATAAGTGCGTTGGGGATGCTCAGATGTGGGTCCCAGGCACTCCACACCACTGGAGTCAAGCTAGCCGGGCTGATGAGAGGTGTTACCTCGAAACCGGTCTGGTCCTCGGATGCTTGATTCTGTTCTGGGAAGGACATGGCTTTTGTAGTTCGGACTGGACTGTTCCCATGAGGCACAGGGTCAGAGCTGATTTGCATATCGCCATTGTCTAACCCAGGGTGGTGTGGAGTGCAAAAAAACGATGGATTTGGGCCCAGATCTTTGGACTGGGGTGAGTGTGTGACATTGATCACATTCTGTCCATCACTTGTTTTGTTTGCAATTGCCGCCATAAGTGCGCTGGGGATGCTCAGACATGGGTCCCAGGCACTCCACACCACTGGAGTCAAGCTAGCCGGGCTGATGAGAGGTGTTACCTCAAAACCGGTCCGGTCCTCGGATGCTTGATTCTGTCTGGGAAGGACATGGCTTTTGTAGTTCGGACTGGACTGTTCCCATGGGGCACAGGGTCAGAGCTGATTTGCATATCGCCATTGTCTAACCCAGGGTGGTGTGGAGTGCAAAAAAACGATGGATTTGGGCCCAGATCTTTGGACTGGGGTGAGTGTGTGACATTGATCCACATTCTGTCCATCACTTGTTTTGTTTGCAATTGCCGCCATAAGTGCGCTGGGGATGCTCAGACGTGGGTCCCAGGCACTCCACACCACTGGAGTCAAGCTAGCCGGGCTGATGAGAGGTGTTACCTCGAAACCGGTCCGGTCCTCGGATGCTTGATTCTGTTCTGGGAAGGACATGGCTTTTGTAGTTCGGACTGGACTGTTCCCATGGGGCACAGGGTCAGAGCTGATTTGCATATCGCCATTGTCTAACCCAGGGTGGTGTGGAGTGCAAAAAAACGATGGATTTGGGCCCAGATCTTTGGACTGGGATGAGTGTGTGACATTGATCCACATTCTGTCCATCACTTGTTTTGTTTGCACATAATGGGGCAGGCGTTCCGCAATTGGGTGTTTGCTACTATAGATGAGGTGCTAGGCGAAGATCACACCGGGATGCTGGATAAATTAACTTACTATCAGCTAGGAGCAGTGCTGCGCACACTATATGAATCCTTCCCTTTAGCACCACCAACGTTTCTAGTACTGGAGGAGTTCCTAATTAATCCCTCGCCACAGAAGCTCATTACTCGACTGTACTCAGGAATTCAGATTACGTCGCCAGCATGCGTCTCCCCTGTGCAGCGCAACTGGGAGACAATCCTGGGTGGTCCCATAGCGGAAATCACGTGGGCATACTGTTGCGCGCAAATAAAAGAAATGTCACCCAAATACAGACTGCGGCTTGCTCATTTCAAGTTCATCCACAGATTGTACAGGAGCCCTGTCTGGTTGCACAAAGATGGTTTTAGTGAAGATGCGAGGTGAGTGCGTTGCCGAGCCCTGGAGGCCTCCTTTCTGCATCTCGCTTTGAAGTGCCCGTTGGTGGCGAGGTGTTAGGAACGTATTTTTGAGATATTGGCCCTGCTGACGGATGCCGAAATTGAAAGCTACCCTTTGGTGGCCCTGCTGGGGTATGCATGCAGAAGAGCCATAGAGCACAGGAAACTGGTGGCCATGTTCTTACTCCTAGCAAAGAGAAGAGTAGCTGTCTGTTGGGGCCGCAGACACAGTCTGAAAATATCTGAGTGGCTCAAGGATGCAGCATTCTGCCATAATCAGCTGTCCAACTACTGGGAACTGATGCCTGCACAGTCTCAACCAAAAAACATATGGGCGCCACTGCAGAGCTACCTACATTCCTGACCTCAGTGAAAGCACATTGGTAGAGCCATAAGCACTGCGCACTGGTCACAGTACATACCCATGGCTACGTTGAGACTGCCAGGGAAGCTGGCAAGACTCACCTTCATTAGGGCCAGAGGGGAGCCCCTTGTCCCCCCCTCTTCCAACCCCCCCTCTTTCTTGTTTTTTTATCTTTATCTTCATTTTTACTATGGCCTGCATAGTGACCTGGAATATATCCCGGGAAGACAGATGCTACAAGAGACAGCAGGACATAAAATCTTTTAGGGCTTACGGCCCAGCTATACCGCCAAAGACTACAAATTGATGTCCTTTACTGTTGCTCTGTTTTGTCCAAGATCATCAAAATGTACGCAATGTGCCATGCAGATGTTCTGATTTTTGCGGAATTTAATAAAAAGAAAATGAAAAAAAAGGACACAAAATTAGCAAAAAAAAAAGTAGTACACATGGTAGAGCAAAAGGTGCCCTGGCAATACATATTAATACTAATTTATTAGCCAAGACCATAGAGCTGCAGGTGGATGACTTGGGTACGTTGGTATTGAAAATGGATGGATGGGCTAATCATTCTGAAGAATCAATTTTTCTTGTGAATTTATACATTAATCTAAAGACAAAAGCAGCAACAGCCAGAACAATGACTGTACTGCCAACTAAAATATACATATTATAAGCCATACTGGTGAGTTACAGGTGACTTCAATCTCAACCTGTTCCACCGGCTGACTGAGGAACACACAGGTGCTGTTGGATTCCTTCCTGTTCAAATAATGCCACTTAATAACCGGAAGGATAAAATAGGGCAGGAATTAATAAACGCCTGTGAACTAACCGGTCTTCTGGTCCTGAACGACAGGAGGCTAGGTGATACTCCCCCAGCCTGGGGCAATTCGGTCTCCATTCTAAATTATACCCTTGAGTCAATGCCCCTATACAATCTTGTATGTGACTTGAGCATAGTGCACTGTGTGTAGAGTGATCATAACCCTCAGGTGATTACTGTAAATACACATATGTGTAAACATGAAGTGGTTTCTGTACTACAGGGAGAGATAGGCTCAGGAAACTTGAAGCGCCTTAAGTGGTATTCAAGTACAATCAAGAGTCTAGTAGAGGAAGCCTTGGCAGGTCTGGAGGACCTTGCCCCATCTGGCCCTAACCCATAAGCCGTATGGGAGAAATTTACAGACAATCTGACCAAAGCACAAAGATGATGGTAGGAATAAGGGCGCTCAGCTGGGTCATCATAAACTCATAATATTGCTGCTACATATTCGAAGAATAAAAACTAAATTAGGCAAGCTCTATCAGCAGTTGCACCACAACCTAGGAGATATGGAATTATTGAAGCATTTCCGTAATGAGAGATGTCGATTAAAAGGGAAGATCTGGAGGTATAAAAAAGCCAAATCAGAAACATTATGGGCTCAGTTGCTGATACCACAAAATGTCACAAGCAGATTCTGCCCCCGGCCCAGATGGAATACCACAGCTCTTTTTCAGCATCCTTCACTTAGGTGGGAAGCCTTTTGGGTGTCATTGTATAGCAATGTTTGGGGAAATGAGATTACCGGCGAAAGCTGGAAGGGCCAATAATCCATCCAATTTTTAAAAGTGGAAAAGCATCTTCTCCCATCAACTACCATCTATTTGCATTTTTGGATGTGGATCTTAAATTCTTCTCTACAATACTGCTACACGATCTGTAATCTTGGGCACATGAAAACGGAAGACTCCCACCAAATCAAACTGGTTTTATAAGGGGTCAAGGTCCTATTACCAACATTATGTCTGTTAGCCTAATATTGAATAGAGCAATGTCAACTGGTCCACCACCATGTGCTTCATTGATTTTAAGGCAGCCTTTGACTGTGTTCCACATAATAGTCTATAGACAGCATGCCAGTGGTGGTTTCACAGCCATCGTAAAGCACTTCTCCACCCGCCAAATTACATTAGCGGGCAGTATGCTGGTGGATGCAAGGTCCATCCTCCACGGGAATGTCTGACATATTATCGACAGACAGAATATCTACATACAAAAATATCGACACAAAAATATCGACAGCAAAAATATCGGAGTTATATCTTCATAAAGGTAAGTACAAAAATATCGGAAAAAAAATATTGTAGTACAAAAATATCAAAATTAAAAATATTTTTTTTAATGTATTAATAATAATGTAAAAATAATTTACAAATACATATAATTTTACAATTATTACATAAAAACATTAAAACATATATAAAAAATAATAACTAATACATATACATTTAAAAAAAATTAAAAAGTGTACATCTAAATTAATATATATACATACTACACATATAGCAACAGTAGTAAAAGCGTTAGATAGCGTAGGGGTTTAAATTACTATTCCCACTCCAGAGGGTGCAACAGTAGGGAAAGCATTGGATAGCGTAGGGGTAAAAATTACTATTCCTGCTCCAGAGGGTGCAACAGTAGGGAAAAGGTTGGATAGCGTAGGGGTAAAAATTACTATTCCCACTCCAGAGGCTGCAACAGTAGGGAAAGCGTTGGATAGCGTTAGGGGTAAAAATTACTATTCCCACTCCAGAGTGTGGAACAGTAGGGAAAGCGTTGGATAGCGTAAGGGTAAAAATTACTATTCCCATACCACAGGGTGCAACAGTAGGGAAAGCGTTGGATAGCGTAGGAGTAAAAATTACTATTCCTACTCCAGTGGGAGCAACAGTAGGGAAAAGGTTGGATAGCGTAGGGGTAAAAATTACTATTCCCACTCCAGAGGGTGCAACAGTAGGGAAAGCGTTGGATAGCGTAGGGGTAAAAATTACTATTCCCACTCCAGAGGGTGCAACAGTAGGGAAAGCGCTGGATAGCGTAGGGGTTTAAATTACTATTCCCACTCCAGAGGGTGCAACAGTAGGGAAAGAGTTGGATAGCGTAGGGGTAAAAATTACTATTCCTACTCCAGAGGGTGCAACAGTAGGGAAAGCGTTGGATAGCGTAGGGGTAAAAATTACTATTCCCACACCAGAGGGTGCAACAGTGGGGAAAGAGTTGGATAGCGTAGGGGTAAAAATTACTATTCCCACTCCAGAGGCTGCAACAGTAGGGAAAGCGTTGGATAGCGTAGGGGTAAAAATTACAATTCCCACTCCAGAGGGTGGAACAGTAGGGAAAGCGTTGGATAGCGTAAGGGTAAAAATTACTATTCCCATACCAGAGGGTGCAACAGTAGGGAAAGCGTTGGATAGCGTAGGAGTAAAAATTACTATTCCTACTCCAGTGGGAGCAACAGTAGGGAAAAGGTTGGATAGCGTAGGGGTAAAAATTACTATTCCCACTCCAGAGGGTGCAACAGTAGGGAAAGCGTTGGATAGCGTAGGGGTAAAAATTACTATTCCCACTCCAGAGGGTGCAACAGTAGGAAAAGCGCTGGATAGCGTAGGGGTTTAAATTACTATTCCCACTCCAGAGGGTGCAACAGTAGGGAAAGCGTTGGATAGCGTAGGGGTAAAAATTACTATTCCCACACCAGAGGGTGCAACAGTAGGGAAAGAGTTGGATAGCGTAGGGGTAAAAATTACCATTCCTACTCCAGAGGGTGCAACAGTAGGGAAAGCGTTGGATAGCGTAGGGGTCAAAATTACTATTCCCACTCCAGAGGGTGCAACAGTAGGGAAAGCGCTGGATAGCGTAGGGGTTTAAATTACTATTCCCACTCCAGAGGGTGCAACAGTAGGGAAAGCGTTGGATAGCGTAGGGGTAAAAATTACTATTCCCACACCAGAGGGTGCAACCGTAGGGAAAGAGTTGGATAGCGTAGGGGTCAAAATTACTATTCCTACTCCAGAGGGTGCAACAGTAGGGAAAAGGTTGGATAGCGTAGGGGTCAAAATTACTATTCCCACTCCAGAGGGTGCAACAGTAGGGAAAGCGTTGTATAGTGTAGGGGTAAAAATTACTATTCCTACTCCAGAGGGTGCAACAGTAGTGAAAAGGTTGGATAGCATAGGGGTAAAAATTACTATTCCCACTCCAAAGGGTGCAACAGTAGGGAAAGCGTTGGATAGCGTAGGGGTAAAAATTACTATTCCCACTCCAGAGGGTGCAACTGTAGGGAAAGCATTGGATAGCGTAGGGGTAAAAATTACTATTCCCACACCAGAGGGTACAACAGTAGGGAAAGCGTTGGATAGCGTAGGGGTAAAAATTACTATTCCTACTCCAGAGGGTGCAACAGTAGGTAAAGGTTAGATAGTGTAGGGGTAAAAATTACTATTCCCACTCCAGAGGGTGCAACAGTAGGGAAAGAGTTGGATAGCGTAGGGGTAAAAATTACTATTCCCACACCAGAGGGTGCAACAGTAGGGAAAGCGTTGGATAGCGTAGGCATACAAATTACTATTCCTACTCCAGAGGGTGCAACAGTGGGGAAAAGGTTGGATAGCGTAGGGGTAAAAATTATTATTCCCACTCAGAGGGTGCAACTGTAGGGACAGCATTGGATAGCATGGGGGTAAAAATTAATTCACACACTACTCCCCCTTTAACATACAACACAGTACAAATACAAAAAAACACAATTAATATAAATATCAAATAATCAATTAATAACAATTATTTATATTGAATTGATCTAATTTAAATTGAACTAATTAACACATATTAATTACCAATTAATTAACAATAAATACCAATAAATAAATACAATCTCTTTAATTAATTACATTTTATTATATGACACCCTATTACCCTATAAACACACAACCCACTACACATAAATAAATCATATCATTTAATCACTTAATAATTATGATTTACCAATTAATCATTATTTAACAATAACAAAAATTTAAATATATTAGCACATCAACTCTAATTAATTTAATTAAATAATTGTTATTATTTAATTACTAATTAATTATTAATTAACAATAAAAAAATTACATATATTAGCACATTAACTCTAATTATTGCAATTAACTAATTAATATTAATTAATTAACAATTAATTATTAATTACCAGTAACAAATAATTCTATTTATTTGCACATTAACTCTAATTAATGTAATTAACTAATTATTATTAATTAATTACCAAATAATTAATAATTAACAATAACAAAAAATATTAGCACATTAACTCCAATTAATTTAATTAGCTAATTATTATTTAAAAATATTTTAAAATATGTATTAATTAATTAATTATTATTAAATTACTTCCCACCCTATTCCCCTATAAACCCACAACCCGCTCTGATAATAAAACATAAAATGTAAACAAAATTACAAATTTTCAAACATACATTTAATAACATATTTACAAACATATAAACAACACAATAAAACACTAAACATAATTTCGATATTAGTAAATTTCGATATTAGTAACATACATACCATAAAAACGATATTCTGTCTGTCCATATTCTGGACATCGATATTCTATACCATCGAAATGAAAACATCGATATTATTGTATATCGATATTTAAATTTCGATATTTTGTCTCCCTACCCTCCACGGATCCGCCACAGATTGCCTGGCAGACTCACCCTGCATCAACAGTATGGTGGCGGTGCCTAGCAGGCACCGCTGTAGGGGGACCCCCTTGTGTAGGGGGAGGTGGGTATGCACTGCGGGGTACCTAAGGTACCCCCTATATTTACTTGCACCGGGTGGCAGGCACTGTGTGGTGCCTGTCATGTAGTGCAGGGAAATGTACACACAGTATTTCTGAAATTGCAGCGGGTGCTGCAGCCAGCAGCACCCGCCGCAATGTCAGACATACACGATGCGACCGCCATGGTGGCGGTCTCATTGTAATCTTGTGAGCGGGACCGAAACAATCCAGGCCAATGGTCCCAAGCACCGGCACGATGGCACACCCCTTTTGTTTAACCTATACATTACAGATCTCTCAATGGAGTTGGATGAGCTGATAGCGCATGCCCCAAGCATAGGTGGGCAACAATTGTCAAATATTCTTTATGCAGATGACTTATTACTACTCAGCAACACACGAATAGGCCTTCAAAGTCTTCTTAATTGTCTTGGCACTTACGCAGATAAGAATGGCCTAGAAGTAAATCACAAAAAAACAAATGTGATCGCTTTTAACTGGCACATAAAAAAGAAACACTGCAAATGGTACCTTAGCGAAAATACTATAAATGATGTATCCACTTACGTATATGTAGGGGTAAAAATAGATGAAAGGGGACAGCCAAAGCAATCAATACTGCCTTTTCAGCACTGGCAAGATCAATTCGAGGCCACAACTTGAAATCTTTGGGAGCAGTAATTAAGGCTAAATGTATACCTTCCATTGTATATAGATCTGAGATATTGCTATGCAATGATGCCAGTCTCCTTAATAAACTAGTGCCAAGATCGTATAAACACACCTTTCGGCTGCCCGGATCTGCCTCGCCTGCCCAAGTTTGGCTGGAGTTTTAAATCACAAAACAGTCACTTGCCAGACCTGCTATATTTGTAATACTTTGTCACAAACTGCGTGCAGTTGCTGACAAAACGCCGGCTAAGCGAGTTTGGATTGAAATCATCCTCCAATGGGGGAATAGAGCCTAAAAGAAATATTTGGAGAATAGCATTGTGTTTCTAGAACTGCGAGATCTATGGAACGCTAGCATCTCTGGTCAAGTTTTTAAGAAAATGTTAAATAAGGCGATTTAACTCCAAAGCTGAATTGCAGATAAAGAAATGCTATCAAAGTGCCTCCACGGATGGTTTGTATTGAAATCCTATTCAAGCCCAAGAGAATCTTTACTTTTGGAAGCACCATAACATTGGAAGGTAAAACAGATATTCCTGGCTTTAAGATTTGGTGAAATACCTACACAAGAGTACGTCCTAAAATGGAGGAAAGGCGGTGCAGGCGAGAACAAGAGTTGCTGCCTATGCCATCAGGCAGCAGAAACTCTACAACTTGTTATATGTATCTGTTCTGTTTGGTAAACCAGTGAAAAAGCTTATTAAGACAGGAGTTTAATGGCACCAAATGCGATACAATGCGCGCAACAAAATTTGTTTTATTTATTTATATGCTTACTTACCTGTTAAACTCGGTAATCCATACATTACTACCCCCCACCCCCCCTCCCCCTGCCCACGTCACCGCCCTGCAGAAACTCCTACTGCTGACCGCGGCTGGTTTCTGCTGATGGTTGAAATGTTTTTAACCTATTTAGGTAAATATGTTTACATTGTGTGGGCTTTTGTGATGTTTATGGTTTTATTTGACTTATAAACTACTTATTCATCAATAGATTAAGTAGTCTTGGTACAGAAGGGGCAAAACTCATCAGACTCCCTAGGAGCATGCTGTAATTGAACCTTAATACAGCAGAGTGGCAGGATCCCTAATCAAAGTTTTTAATATAGTGTCTTAGCTTGAGGGAGCTCTATCTCATCTAGGGAGATTTCCACAATGAAGTTGTCTTTAAACTCAAGGAATGAAACAGTAAAGGAGCCTACCCTAGATTGCACTAGGGAGAAATCATACTTGTACTGCCAATATAGTCCCTGTAGTAAAGCCTTCAAACCCCCTGTAGAATCTGAGGGGCTGGACCACAGGTTCCCATAACCTTTCTGGATTAAAGAGTGTTTGATAAACCTAACCCAAGGAATTGTCAATGCTCCAGGTTGCCGCAGGACATCCTCAAAACCCTGTCGGTAAGGAAGCGGATCAGGGGTCACCCAAAGTCTGCACCACTACAAGATGGGTCTGAGGCCTGTTTTATCGACAATTGATTTAAGACCCATATGTAGGTAGCGAGGAGTATGCAGGGTGATAACAGGAAGATTGGCTAACGATCACATAAAGCGATCTTCAGTTTTCCCCATACAGCTTACATCTTTGTAGCCCGTAACTCCATGCCAACAGCGGCGCCCCGGGCTTGCAAATTATACATTTGGAGGACTAGGGAAATGGGGCAAAATATGGAATCCCTCTGTGATCTCACGTTTCACCCAGGATACTGTTTAAGATTTTGCCTACACTTCAGGACATGGAGAGTCCAATCAAAGTGCTCAGTTAGCGTGACTCCTAACTAATCAAATATGTGAGCTCTCTCTAATGTGGCTACATTGAGTGTTGGGTTAGCTCTAGTAGATGCACAGGCTTGAAAACGATGCACTTGGTTTTACTGACACTAATCTCTAGACTCCTCTGTTTGCTGAAAAGTCCAAACTGATCCAGGAGCATTTGCAGGTCCATGGGTGATTTGGAGAGCTGGAGTGTATCATTTGCAAACAGAAGGGCCGGGACCCTGACATCAGATAGTCTTGGGGCATTGTCTCGCAGCTCTCTAAATAGAGTCAGAGTGAGAACACATCCCTGCCGAACCCGATTTACTGGTTATTTTCCCAAAATAGTCTTAGAGAACTTTCCTCTTTCTCACCACAGAAGAAAGTCAGGACGTCTTGGTATGTTTTTTCCTTGTATTCAAAAGCAGAGGACTTCAAACTGTGGAATCAGCCCTCACTGGTGTGAGGGAGGAGGGTATCGGAGCCATCTCATGAAAGCGAAATGTCTATAGATTAACACCAGTTTATGTCTCCTGTGGAGATCTACATACAGCTCCAGCTGCCTAATTACAGGATGTGCTTCCTGATACAAAGCAAAGCATGGTTTAGTTAAACAGAAGGGAGAGGTCCTGAGCACTCTCATACTGCCGCTCATGAGTGTCCTTGAGTAAAGTAAAAGTATCAAACACAACCCAACTGGATATTCACACCCAAATGCCAGAGTCAGCATGCAACCAAAGATGTATGCTGCCTTGCCACATCCCATATTGCACCTGAGAGCAGGGAGGCATGGGGGAGGAGTTATGTGTGTGGGGGAAGAACTAGATGGCTGATTCATTTTGTTCATGTGACTATTGTTTATTATATTTAAAATATTGTGCACTTTTTTGTTCCTAATTCATTTGCACTGCGTCTGTACTAGAAGCACCTACGATATGAACTGTATGTTGAGTTTTTGTGTTGTCCATAATACATGCATATTTTATCCATGGAACGTGCATTTCATTCATTGATTTGTAGGATTTTGCATTGGCACTCAATGATGCTCCTAAAATCAAGAATGTTTTGTAAAAGATCTGAAAGGAACACCATGTTCTCTTATAGTAATTCTTTCAAGATTTCCTGGAAATTCTGGGCTTACTCCTGGATTAATTTACATTTTAATAAGAATGCCGTAATTCAAGACACTTCTCATTTCTCTGAATGGTGACTATTCTCCCCTTTCATGCCATTAACACAGAGTATTAGCTCAAAAGGCATCAGAATCTGCATCTGAGGACTGAAGACTGCAATTTGCAGATTTGACTGAGCGAAGTTGTGCTTCTGACTAGTCGTCCTTTTGGGGGGGATTTTCCAGACTTTATTAAAGTTTCATCAAAATGATACAGTGGTAATGGATACTTTGTTACCACAGTGTAGTACATGTGTACAGATACACATACAAAACATGAAAATGAATATGTAACAGATATCTTATTAATAAACGTATTAAACATAATACCATCTTGCTCACACTCCTCCCATTAGTGTCTTAACCAAGCATGCAAGTTTCATATGACTGGTCATTCCTAGGCAGTACTATAGCCCACAAACGTTCATAGGATAAGGATCGGTAGTAATGACCTCACAAGAATGCCGATTCAGGGGAGGGGCAGATGAATTTAGCATCTCAAGTGTGTTGACTATTCCAAATGTGGTGGGAGGGATCCTGTCCTTGACCAGGAATCCTTCTCTGATTGTTCCAAATGGACACCAGTGGTTCGGGTGGAGTGTGGCTTGACTAATAGGAGACCAATGATCGAGGAAGAAAGAGAAGAGTGTGGGAGACAGATGCCTCTTGAGGTTCGGAGAGCTATCTAGGGCAGGTAGGACCCCAAATATTGTTGAATATATCTAAATGGTCATTTAGTTTATAGATCACCTTTTCATGCGAGGCTGTGTCCATTAATGCTGCCTACCATGCTTCTAGTGTCAGTAGCATCACAGACTTCCAGTGTCCTAGAATGCATTTCCTGCCTACCACCAATGAAGTATCCAACCATCTCTTTTGGTGATTGGTGATATTGTCCAACTCCTGTGTGATATGTAGGAGTGCCAGGTCCAGGGGAAAATGGAGGTTGAGGTCAGTAGAATTCGATAGTACCGCCCATACTAGTTCCCAGCGTGATTGAATAATAAGGAGGGACTATAGAATGTATATCATATCTCCTCTATTGTCTGTACAACATCAGTATTGGGATGAGGCCACAATTCCAGCCCTGTGGAATTTAAAAAGTGAACAGAACCAGTCATGCAAATTAAAGAAAAACACAATTTTAACCTGGCTTTCTGTAAGCTTTTATCGTGGAGTGAAGAACCTCCTTTCAGTCTGTTTCATCTATAGAATCTGAAAGACATGGTTGTATAATAATCTCGCTGTGGGTTGTAAGTGAGTGTGATCAAGAAGAGTATCATAAAGGCCAGAGATTCATTTATTTGTGTGTACCCCACGTGCCTATGTACCAGTGGAGGGTAGAATCACCAAGGTTCTGAGAGTTGTGTCCCAATTACTGTTAGAGGATTGATACCAGTTGATGATGTCTAAGGAACTGTGCCAGTTCTAGCCGAAAGTCCTGCTGGAGTTAAGGAAGCATGCATCCTGTATTAGTTGGTGCAGGGTCAGAATTCCTTTTTCAGACTATGTGGGCCATGAGAGTTGTTGCCTGTCTTGTAGAAGGTCCCTGTTGTTCCATAAAGGTGGCGATGAGTGCAGGAATCATCTGTATTTAAGGATTTTGTGTGATAATTTCCAAAGCTTTTGCATAGCTGGAAGGATCAGGTGTGTGCAGGAGAAGATCTGAACACCTCCTTTGACTAAAGTTGAGAGATTGTTCGGAGCACCTGGGAGATTCCTTTATAGGTCCATCCAATCCTAGGCTTCTAGTGTGGGATGGAGTGGAAGTAGCAGGTCAGTTTAGAGAGGTGTGCAGCCTTGTTGTACAGTTCCAGATGTGGCAGGCATAATTCTGCTGCTGTAATTCTGGCGTACAATTTAGATGCTAGTAGTCTCATGGTGTCCCCTTGCCAAATATGTCACTGTATCTCGGAATCCAGTTGTCGCAGATGTGACAATAGCACAGGCTTCGGCAACCTGCAATTAAATCTGAGTGTAACCACCATCTTCATCTTAATCTTGAACCTTACCAAAAAGCAAGATCTGTAGGTGGTTTAACTTATTGAAGCCCTTAAACATTTGGTCTTTGAGTATTTTGAAATTATCGATTACCGTGAGGGGAAGTGCCAATTTGGACCCGAAATACTTCATTCTTGTTCACATCTATTTGAACTGTTGTCCATTATGGCAGGCTGCCATCATGGCCAGTGTATTGGGGAGAGTCTCACTTTGCACCCAATTAATGTCATAGCCAATAAAAATGGAAAAGTTATCCACTATATTTATTAGCACTGTGATGGAAGTTTCAGAAGATGTCAGAGTCAGCAACATATCATCTCCATATAACATCAATTTCAAATCTCCAGTGGATATGTGTATTCGTTCCACGCTAGGTGAAATCTGAATGGGTATTGCCAGTGCTTCCGATGCCAACATGTACAGCACAAGGGAAAGTGGGAATCCCTAACTAGTGCCTCTATAGATGTACAGTGGATAAGAGTGAAAGCCATTACAGCAGATTTCCATTGTGGGGACATGATACAACCCTTTAAGTCAAGCCAAGAAAGCTGGACCTATTCGTATTTGTTTTAAGTAACATGTACAGGTAGTCCCACTCAACCCGATCAAAAGCCTTTTCAACATCAAGGGAGAGGGCTATTTGTTGGTGTCTTGGCAGGTGGCTGTCCAGAGAAGATGATACAGAGTCCAGAGATGGTTCCAGGACGAACGGCCAGGTACACATCCCACTTAATTACTATGAAACAACAATGGAATGCATTTTTTCAAGTGGTTTGTCAAGACCTGCGCCGGGAGTTTCACATCTGAATTTATAAGCGATATCGGGCGATAGTTTTCGCAATTAAATGTATCTCTATTGTGTTTTGGAAATAATGAGATTGAGCCTTGGGTGAATTCAGGCAGTGGATTCCTCTGGGAGATGGCATCTCAGAACAGATTCCCCAAAGGTGGGATTGAGTGCTGAGTTGTGATCTTATAAAACTCGATCTGGAAGCCGTCAACTCCAGGAGCCTTACCAGAGGGTATATTCTTGATAGCCTCTACTATCTCTACATCTTCTATATCAGTCTCCAGGTCCTGTCAACTGTCCTGGGTAAGGTGTGGGATATGGAGGTCTTTAAAAAAGGGTGTTTCTGTCTAGTAATCAGAAGCCTCTGAGATGTAGACGGTGGAGCAATAGTCAGGGAATTCTTTCAATATTTCCCTTGGACATAAGTACCTCTCTATTGAATTTTTCCAACTCAGGAATGTAGAATTGTGCGGATCTATGATGCATTTGAAAGGCAAGTAGACTTTTAGCCTATTCACCTCTTTCGTGTTGTCTGTATTGGAGGCATAAAGGAACTTTCTCAGCCCAGACTCCATCCCTTTAGGTCCACCCTGGGTTCCAGGTGGGATTTATTCCTGGCCATAATATGGCAATTAATATTTGCCAGCTTCTCACCATACAAGAGGCTGAGACTTCTGACCGCACGGGGGTCGCTGTGTTTGCAATAGACATAGAAAACTCATTTGATAGCCTGGAACGGGCCTTCCTATATGGTATCATGGAATTCTTCCAAATGAGACAGGAGTTTATAGGCTGGACCACGCTACTGTACTCATCTCCTGTTGCCAGGGTGCGAAAGCAAGGGGTCTTATCAGAGAGCTACACAGTGAGCTACCATACTTGGCAGGGGTGTCCTTTATCGTCCCTGTTGTTTGCATTGGTAATGGAGCACTTGGCTTGCTGTGCTAGATCTGGACGCCACTACCAGGGTATAGACATGGGGAGCATACTCACTATATGGCCTTATATGCCAACAATCTCCCGATGTGACTCCAAAATACGACTGAGACCTTGGCGGGTGCCTGTTCGGAGTGCTTTCTGGATTGAGAGTCAGCTGGTAGAAATTGAGGCTATTCCCTGTGTTGGCCACTGCTGACCCAACACAGACCGTGGTGGCATTACAATGGAAACCCCAGTGCCAACAATACTTAGAGATGCGGATGTACCATGGTCTTCCTGGTCTTTTGAAGGTGAATGTTGGTTGAGTGATTCAGGCTCTTCATCTGAGTATGGACTTTAGGAAACTACTCCACCTGTCAGTTGCAGGACGAGTTGCTTTACTAAAAATGATCGTTCTGCCCAAACTGTTGTTGGCCTTTGGAGTATTACCAGTTTGGATCCCAAAGGCGATGTTTGGTGAGATTGAGGCCCTGGTCATTTAATTTATTTCGGGATCAGGCCGCAGATGAGTGGCACTGACGACATTACAGAGAATTGTAGGAGACAAAGGTCTGGCAGTCTCAGACTTTTAAACTTATTATTTAGCCGTACAATTTCAATGGTTCACGGCAGACGGACGTCAGGACAGGAGATGGCACATGGGATTCCAGAACTTGTGCACCTGATTAAGGTGTTAAAATGGCTGAAGAGCTCTACTGGCATTTGCTGTTTCAAGTGTCTGCATAAAACGTGAGTGAGGGTCCAATATACGCCTGACTTACCACTCACGGCACTGAAGGTCCTCCTCCAAAGGAGTGATTGGCAGAAGATAGTTGACTGGGAGGCAGCAGGAGCAACACCACTGTGGGACCTGTTTAGGGAGAGGACACTTCTCCCCTTCGAGGAATTCCAGACAGAGCATAACCTGCTACCTAGTAATTTTTTTGCTACATAGTGCTACATAGTGCTGTGAAAGCCTCCATCCTTAAACATCCTTAAACATTGGAGGACGGGTCTGCCAGAACCCCCACAAAATAAGACCTGTAATTACATTACAACACAACCAGGGACCTTTAAAGCTGTTACCTGCCTCGATAGGGTGATGCGGGAGGACATAATGCCACCCTTGAGCACACTTTGCACCCATTGGGTAGAGGATCTAGGAGAACCCCATATCAGAGAAAGAATGGAAACCATACTATGGAAAATACCCAACATTTCAAGAAATGTCAGTCTTAAACTAATACATTTTTATGTATCACATAGAGCATACCTCACACACAGGAACAAAGCTAGGTTCTTTCGTATAGCAGATGCCAATTGTCCACGATGTAGCTAAGTGAGAGTGGAATTTTTATATACGTTTTGGATCTGCCTAAATTTTGCATCTTAATGGGAGGGGGTAACTGCCACGGCAGCAGAGATTGTAGACAAAGAAGTCGAATGAAAGCCTGCCCACTGTCTCCTGAGTGTGTTCCCGCATATCGTTAAAACAAAAGTATCCAGCAGATTCCCAGACTTAGCCTTTAAATTTACGTAGAGAGAAATTACAAGAAATTGTTCTGGGGACAAGGATGGTGTCGGGGACTTGGGGTCATTGGGGTTGAGAGTTAATTAGCTTATTTGATGTCAGGTATTCTGCATTCAGTTTCCCAAGGAGATCTGTGGAAGAAGGTGATAAACTGTCCCACTTGTAGGTGTGTGCTCTGATAACCTTTATTAGGTGAACAGCCTCTGAGTCTGCCGTAATCGCACTTCATTACAGTCAAACGTGGTGTGGTGGGTGTGAGGAGGAGGAGGAGCAGGAGGGCGCCCGTGGGGCAAAACAGTTGTGGACTTCCTCATTGCCACTAACGCAAGACCCGGAAATCACCAGCGCTCTTGTCGCCGGACGACTGGAAGGGGCTGAGTCACGCCCACAAGTGGAAGCGAGAAGCATAAGAAGGGAAAAGGAGGACCTGACAGGGTGCAGGGTTGGAGACCGGAGAGTCGAGCACCTGGAGGGTGGAGAGGATAACCGAAGAGTGGAGAGCGTGGAGAGGCGAGGAGCGGAGAGTGAGGGGAGCCGAAGAGTGGAGAGCATGAAGAGGCGGAGAGCGAGGAGAGCCGAAGAGTGGAGAGCATGGAGAGGCGAGGAGCGGAGGGAGGAGTACAAGCAGAGGAGGCAGAGGGACGCAGGAGCCAGGAGAGTGTATTCTACACCGTTTGCAAACCCGGTGGGCCGACGGAAGGAGGAGACACCCCGGGTCCCTACGATGCGGTCCGAGACACGGGCCGTGGCTCAAGGCAAGTACCACTACAAGGGGCATTCTGGTGGGGTATGTGGGGAGGCGGGAGGTAGGGCACGTAATAGAGGTGGGTCAGTTGGTTGTAATCATTCCGCACAAACCCCCCCCCACGTATTACTCGGTGACGGTAGCACTCAACATAGTAAATAGCACAGACTAATCCTGACCCTATATCTTCTTGTTTCCCTTCTGAGGCCCAGAAATCCGGGAATCAAAACCAGGGACCAAGCAGGACCATTGACCAAGGGACCAAGACAGCACAAAGTGGAGGGACGAGAACTCAAATCACCCCACCCCCAATAGACCTTGTTATGAACTTTTGTTAGTTTACAAGACTCAATAAAAGTAGTCAACCATACTTGTACCCCGTGGCTTTGTGTTCCGCACCTTTGGGGCCCCAGATCCCCACAGTGAGAATGGTGTTCTCATAGCAAGAGGTGTTGGAAACTGAGATAGGGTTGTAAGAAATCAGTCAATAAAGTAGGCTGGAAGGCAGCTATGGTTTAATAGGAGATCTAGATATCTCCCGCTCACTGGCCACTCGGTTCTTGGTCAGGTGTGCTGAGTGTCTCTGCATGGCTCTTGTTCCGCCAGGCCCATGATCAGTTTAATCACATTGCAGACATTGAGAGTTTCAAATAGATTGCGTCTTCACAAGACTAGTCACTGCACGGAGTGTGAGTGTTTCCAACAGTGAGTGATCTAGTGTATGGATAAAGTTCTCCCGAGGCTGGGGATCCTTGAATTCATGAGTGTGACCATCAATTATGAAGATCATTGTGGCTAGTTCTAAAAGACAGTGGCAAATCCCTTTTTGTTCAAGAATGGAGTATAGTGCAAGATACGTTTTGCGCAGGATGTGCGTGCCATATGAAAAGTCTGCAGATACTTTTTTCCCTTATAATCCAGAGGGTCTTGCTGTCAGGCTTGCCATAGAATCTTTCTGGCATGACAATGGTTCAAAAGGAACACAATAATCGGTCTGTGTCAGGTTAATATACCCAGTCAGTGTTGTTTCATCCTAATGCCCCTATCAAATTCTAGAGCATTGAGAATTCCGTATTCAGGAAGTGTAGGAGGAAATCACCCAGGATGCTTTGGATATCCTCGCCCTCTTCATTTTCAAGCAGTCCATATATCCTGATGTTATTGCACCTGCTGCTGTTTTCTAAGTCAGTAACCTTTTGTTGTAAGTTTCAGATTGCCTGTACCCAATCCCGAGATTTAGACAGTCTATGTTTCTGTGCACGGACCCTCATTTCCATTGTGTTGAATTGGTTTTGAACATGGACAACTCGACATGGATATTTTTCAGTACAATCATTGACTGAGTGGATGAATGGTCTACTGTTTACATGGAACTCTTAATGTCTTTATGTTCTTTCATTAGCATTGCTAGGGCACCAGTTTAATGTGTAACCATGGTGAACAGTTGGTGCTTCCCCTTAGTATCAGTTAAAGCTTCTAAAAACATCAATTATATGGATGATTTGCTTTTCTAAAATTTAGAAGCGTGGGATAGATATAGAAAAAAAGGTTTGGTTTGGTTTTACAGAGTCCAAGTAGTGACTAGTGTATGACTGACTCCTGGTTGGATTGGAAGGCAAGAAATGTGTGGAGTTTCAGGAGGACCACCTATGACCCTGGATTCCTGTGCAGAGTGTAGTGTACAGGGGGTTGATTCATGCAATGTAGCTTCTAACTGTGTTTTGCTATTTCTTTTGATGACAAGAATCAATGCAATAGTTCAACCCGATTGGGCCATTTCAGTCATAAAAATGATCAAAAGGATGAGCTCGCGAAAGCTGCATCAAACTAGGACCTTGGCTTTGTCAGTCTTTTGTGTTTTCAGGCATGCTATGGGGAACACAGAGGCATGCTATGGGGAACACAGAGTAAAGCTGCAGTGTATGGAAGGTGACTTACCACAGTGTATGTAATGTAGCAGCACCAGCCTCTCCCTGTAATGAGATGGGGAAGTCTCTCGTGCAAAGGGGGGACAGCAAATCTTCCATTGATGCACATAATAGTCAGTCACAGGACAGCCCATGATCATGGAATCAAGGGTGCAGTCGGTGGGCATAGTGGCAGGTTCCCGGATTCTCACAGGAGCTTGTAGATGACCCACCAAAATTGTGACCCTGCAATATTATTCACCTAAGATTGCAGTGCAGTCGGCCATTTTTCTGCAGTTACCTGGGTGTGACTCTAATGTGATTTTTTTAAGTTGTGCATGCACAGTGTTTGAGTTGTGCTTGCAAAATATCTTACATTTAAAAACAAAAATCTTAAAAGGGGCTTAGAGCCCACCCATTACTTACATTTATTATCATTGACTGGCTCACACTTCACTTTTAATTACCATTGGCTAGCTCCTATGTGGCTCTCATATCACTTTACTTAGCATTGACAGGCTTCCACACGGCTACCTCGTCACTCTTGTTTTCTTGCTTCCTTTAGGTCAGCACCTCCTTCTCACCTCTGGCTTTATCCTGACATAGAGCCTTAACCAAGTACTGTTTCGGACAGTGTCCTTCCACTGCATGTACTGTTTTGTTTAACTTTCCCTCTTGTTCCTCTCCTTCACCCTTGCCTTTCATTGTACCTTTCTCACTGGCCACATCATAACACTTTTTTCTTGAGTATGAGCCATTTTTCACAGCAACTTGCACTGCTCTGCAACATTTCTGAATAGTCATTGACAAAGCTATTAGATCGTGCTTAGGGAAAAGCTATTGGCTTTGCCAAAGCTAGTTTTCCCAAATAACTTCAGCATACAAAATCGCAACCTTGGAATGCAGTTCTTCATTTCAAAAACAAGGGCTGGGACCCAAAACATATCTTGGCAGCCAGCTGCCACTTCTGCCAGTTGCCAGGATTGTACATTATCAAGGATGCGTCATGTGCCCACTCCCCTGACTCCCCCCTGCCCCCCCCCCCAAATGATTCCACCACCCTAGGATTGCCCTTGTAAAGTTGGCTTCTAATTGTTTTTCAGAATATTATTTAGTGCCAGAAAGAATAGGAGTAAGCTAATCTTTTGCCAGCAAGGTTTTCCAAAGTTCCTTAGTCCCTTCTTAATGAAGGTTGAAAAGTTTCTAGTTTATCTTCATTTTCACTAGAAACAAAACAAGTCAAACTCAAAACATATGCAGAATATTTCCCTGCAAATTTATCTATTGGTATGTTTTTCTATGCAAAATGGCACATGTTTGACGATTGTCTCTCTTCACGTTTACTTTTACCCGAATTTTCCACACAGAATAGGATTAAACAGGAAAAGAACATTAGCTGTTTTCTGGTAAGTGTTTGTTCTGCAAAGCCATGTTAGTGCGAACTAAGGATATGGGTGACATAATAAAGCAAAAGTGATGATTCGTTCTCAAATGCGTGTTCGCGAGATATTTCCCCCCAAGCACGCAAACAGCAATTGTGAACAGTAAAAAAGCATCGCAAACAAGCAATTCCGGGTGTTCGCGGAATTTCTGCATGTTCTTGGAGATTTTTTACTGTTTCGCAGAGATTCGCGTAACCCGATAACGCAAATTCCGCCTACCCCTACTTTACATACATGTAAATTGTAAGTAAATTTTATGTGAAAATGTGTGAAGGGGGTAGAAAATTGTCAAAATGTTGACAGTGCCAAAAGAAAAAGAAATTGCTGTCTTTACAGATGGGGATTGAGTGGGGTGGGTGTGTGTGTATGTGTATGTATATGTGTGTGTGAGTGAGAGAGAGCACACATGGTGAACGCAAAGATGGTCCAAGGAAGTACATGCAGAGTAAGTTCAAACAGTGAAGTGGAAGGAGATCAAGTGTGAGATAAGCAGATGGAGGCTTTCAGAAAGATGTGGGAAGAAAAAAGGCCATAAGTGACTAACACCTTGAGAGACTGCAGAAGAAAGTGATGGGAAATGGATAACTTAAGTGACAGACGCTCCGAAGCCCTTTTAATGTTTTTAGTCATAATTGACACCTTTTCATTTCTAGCTAGTCACATGACAAAGACATATATACATACCTCTCTCAATATATATATGTATATATATATATATATGATGATTAAGGTTCTAGGGCTTTTCTGTTTCTGACAAAAGATTCCCCGCCCTAAAAATTGCAATTGCAAACATACTTTCCGTCGCAGTTAGAACACTCCTTCTGCATACAAAATAACCAATCAAATGCTTCCATCATTGGTGAATGTGCCCTTTAAATTTCTTGCACCTCTCTCAGTGCGCCATGTGACCAAGGCCTCTGTGTAGGCCGAAACGTTATGCTGCCGTGGTGTGCTGATGAATAAAGAAAACTCACCTGCACTCTGGGTCTTCCGTGTTCTTTCCTGTGTGGGGTCGGTTATTGAAGGCTGTCGCAGTGAAAAGTGCAGCGTGGATACATTTTGAGCCGGTTAAGTGTTTCTCCGGCGTTTGGAAGACCCCTCCTCCGTAAGCGGCTGAGCAGCAGGAAACCCTGGCGTCCGGTGACCCGGAAGTCTTTATTTCTCCCGTTGGGGAGTTACTGCTCGAGCCCCTGGTCATCTGGAAAATTGCTTTGCTGTTGCGGTTTGCTGGTAGCCGTGTTGGGACGGCTGTCCCAAATCCCTGGTGCCCGCCTATCTGCGACGGCGAGCTGAGGCAAAAGAAGTGTTCCGGTGGAGGAGTTGTGCAAAAGCGGAGGACGAGCCGCGATTACTGCAGCTTCCCCGTTTAAAGTGAGTGCAACATTAGTTTTAAATAACAGCAAACACCATGGCGGCCGGCGCACGTAAGGCGAGAGAGGTTGCAGCTTTGGAAGCGTTTGACGACTCCCCAGCTGGGGGGCCGTCTGTGACTGTTTCGGAGGACATTGGTGCCAATGCTGCGGGAGGTTCCAACCTTCGTGACAAGTTTAAATTATTGGAAAAGCTCTTGAAAAGAGAGCAGTCCAAATGGTGGGAACATCGCTCATTGAGCCGCTACCTAGAAGTTAACCGCATACCACGTGGGCTCAGGGTTATGCTAGCCCCTAGTTATGAATATATGGACCCAGCAATGCTGAAGGACTGGGCGGAGTGGAGTTTGGATTCATCGCGCCGCTTAGTTACCATGCTGGTGCGATATGCGGAGAGTGACAGGTTAAAGCTACAGGCAGAGATTGATGTGTTGGAGGCAGAAATATTAAGCCTATGCGAGGAGGATAACAGCATTGTGGCAGGGTGTAAAAAATATTGTGATACGATGGAACAACGTGTGCAAAAAGAAGAAGACATTATCAGAAAGCGCAAAACTTTCAAATTTCAGCGCGATAAAACAGATTACAGTGAAGGGAGAATTTTCACGTTTGCGCGGAAGTTTGATGCCATTAAAGCCTCAAAACTGAAGAACTCGCGTACAGCGCAGAACAAAGCACAGAGCACCACCCAAGCACGATCCGCCTCTCCGGGAGGCTCAAGCCTCACAGACTTAAGCTCAACCATTGATAGCGGGTCTGAAGCTGAAGCTGGCAGATACCCGGATCGCCTGGGGTTTACACGGCTGACTCCGGAGGAAGAACTGGAGTGTGTCAGGCAGGACAGGCGCGAGACATTGCGCCCACGCATTCCAGTACCGGAAAAAGCCCCAACGAAAAGCGACGAGAGCGCAGAAAATGCAGCGCCAAACGAAAAACCCAAAAAACGAAATTACAAGCGTTGGAACGACACCAAAAAGAAGTAACTAGCACAGCACCAAGTAGCAGCCACCAAACATTGGACAATGGTCTATCTGTTATCAATTTGACCAACACTGCTTTCTCTGACGTTGAAATCAGCATCCTGTCTAAGGGATTATCATATTGCCCTCCAAGTAGTCTCAACTATGCAGATACTAGAATAGATCTTTTTAAATTTACGCGTAAGTTGAGACTTAAGAAACATTTTGCCAACAGTAAGTCACGGGGGACTGCTAAAAGGCCAGGTTTGGAATCCACCACTTGGGGCCTGGCAGTTCATGACATCCCGCTGATGCAGGACTTGGCGGGCCTGCGTGCAGAGGCTCCAAATACACAAAGTACGCAGGATGAGGGGAACTTTCATACTGGTGGCCTTAGTGATCTTAAGCCACGGTCCACCTTCACTCCCATAACCCCCTATGATAACATCGACATATTCCAGGATGCTGCCGTCAAACAGATTAAGGCATTATATGTGAAAACGCTCAAAGCCAATCATCGTAAACATCATGATAACAATGAGTATCGGAAATTGATCACTAAAATGAATGCAGATGGAAATATAATTGTCAGACAATCAGACAAAGGTGGCAATATTGTGCTTTGGCCCAGAACTCAATATATGGAGGAAGCTTACCTGCAGCTCAATGATCCGAGCTGCTACAGACATTGTGATTTTAATGCACTAAAGAAGGCACAATCAGACTTTCACTCTCTCCTAATGGGATGGCGTTCCAGCGGATTGCTCAGTATGGATGAACTGAAGTGTCTAAAAAATGACCACCCTGTAACCCCAGTATTGTACCTAATTCCTAAGGTGCACAAGGACGCAACAAAGCCGCCAGGTAGACCCATCATATCGGCGTGCGGGGGTTTGTTGGAAAAGGCCACCATTTATATTGATTTGTTCCTCCAAGAGCATGTTCTATCACTTGAATCATATATCCAGGATTCGAGTGATCTGTTGAGGAAATTGGAGGGGTTTGAGTGGAACAATGATTTCTGGTTGATCACACTAGATGTGTCATCGTTATACACGAGTATAGTGCATGCAGATGGACTCAGAGCTGTGGAATTCTTTCTGGGCAGGCGACCCATAGAGTTGGTTGAGCACAATAAAATGTTGCTAACTATGACCAGTTTCTGTCTGCATCATAACTACTTCATGTTCCTAAATCGATATTACCAACAAGTCAGGGGTGTTGCCATGGGGGCCTGTTTCTCTCCCAGTTACGCCTGTCTCCACATGGGGTACTGGGAGAGACAGGTCCTCAGAGGCATTCACCATGACACCTGTACCCATCATATCATTAGATGGTACAGGTATATCGATGATATCCTTATGTTTTGGCGGGGGACACGTGAAGAGGCAGTCAATTTCATTGAAACCTTAAATTCCAACTCGTTTAATTTGTCTTTCACGTCTCACATCAGCCAGCAGGTGGCACACTTTCTTGATGTTACATTAGAGGTCAGCCAGGGCAGGCTTGAAACTAAGCTGTTTAGAAAGCCCACATCGGGCAATACCATTTTGCATGCGGGAAGTCATCCCCCCCCACATTTGATTAGAAGCATCCCCTACGGGGAGATGCTTAGAATCCGTAGGGTATGTAGCACGGACTCCCACTGCAAAAGCGCACAGGCTGCTAGCAAAGAAAGATTTCTTGCACGCGGGCATAGCGAGCAGCTAATAGATACAGCCATTAGAAAAGCCAATGCTTTGTCGCGCACTCAAGCACTGACCCACAGGAAAGCGCAAAAAAACATTGTTGCCAACACAGAACCCCCTATCAGGCTTATCTGGACCTATAATAGTCAGCACGGGGCGCTCAGAAAGATTGTCAACCAATACTGGAATCTTATCAAATTAGATCCAGTTATTGGTGAGCACATGCCTAACAAACCAGCTATTGCATACAGGAAGGCATTCTCTTTGCAGGATGCGCTAGTTAAGTCTAGCCCTGCGGTAATACCACCCAAAAACTGGCTAGCTGCCAGTCGAGGGTGTAGGAAGTGCTCCAGCTGCAAAGCTTGCTCTCAGGGGCTCAATAAAACTGAGTTCCTCACAGCATTTTCGCCAGTACCCCGTAAGATCAACAAGCAATTAACGTGCAAATCGGAGAATGTGGTGTATGTGCTGGAGTGCCCATGTGGCCTGCAATATATTGGTAGTACCAAATTGCAGGTCCACAAAAGGGTTCTCCAGCACATTAGAGCTATCAATACCAATGACACCGCCTACCCGGTTGCACGGCATTTTAAGGAGTTCCATGGTAACAACAGCAGTCTCCTTAAATATTATGCTATTGACTCTGTAGGTCCATTAAGGAGGGGAGGCAACCGGGATGGGATCTTGAGGGCACTTGAGACCAGATACATCCTGGAGATGGACAGCAAGAGCCCTAATGGCCTCAATTCCACGGAGGATTTTTACACTTGTTTGTAATTCATACAATTTTGAACAAGTCTCTTGCGGTAGTCCTACCCCGTCTACGCTCAGATAGTGAAAGGGCATTTCCAGTTTCTGTTTTGGCAGTCACCTGCACTAGTGAAGGTAGAGTTGGTCCATTTTGAAACTAAACAGATGACTATATATGAATTAACACACTAGGTCATCTAAAGTAGTTTGAGATATATGGTTGCTATAATCCTCAGATAACAAATGTCACCGAAGTTTTTAACGTAATTTGAAGAAAACATGTATTCACTTAGTTTATTTTGCACTTTTTCCGTAGCATGCACATTAATGATGGGTGATTGGTGTTGTAGATAGATAATTTTCGGAAAGGTATGGGGAGATGCCAGAAGGTATACAAAATAGTGCCCTGTATAGCCGGCCGTGATGACTATTATTATATGGTATTCTAGCAGTATGTTGGGGTTGGGGTATAAAATCTATGGTGTATATAGATGTAAATATATTAAATATGTTGTATATATTTTTTAAAACATGAGGTACAACTGTTATACTGTGCATTGAATGGATGTATTTCTAGCATTTATGCTGACAGCCTTATAATGACCCTATCATAATGACATCTGATAGACGTTTGCCTTTTGCACTTTATGTAAATACATGTTATTATGTATAGCTTGTTGTATATACCTCGTTTGCCCACAGATTACCCCAAAAAATAATTTTCCAAATTTTCAAAATTGTCGGAATTCACAATGTATTTATACAGTGATTAAGGTTCTAGGGCTTTTCTGTTTCTGACAAAAGATTCCCCGCCCTAAAAATTGCAATTGCAAACACACTTTCCGTCGCAGTTAGAACACTCCTTCTGCATACAAAATAACCAATCAAATGCTTCCATCATTGGTGAATGTGCCCTTTAAATTTCTTGCACCTCTCTCAGTGCGCCATGTGACCAAGGCCTCTGTGTAGGCCGAAACGTTATGCTGCCGTGGTGTGCTGATGAATAAAGAAAACTCACCTGCACTCTGGGTCTTCCGTGTTCTTTCCTGTGTGGGGTCGGTTATTGAAGGCTGTCGCAGTGAAAAGTGCAGCGTGGATATATATATATATATATATATATATATATATATATATATATATATATATATATATATATATATATATATATATATATATATATATATATATATATATATATATATATTCACTGAAAAAACCATTGGTTATAGACCATATATAGTTAGGGATTAGCCTTTTCAAAACCTTATTTTACTCACACAAAACCATTGAAATTTCATATATAGTTAGTTCCACTAACTATATATCGCGCACCCGCAATCCACTGCTGATGATGTCACATATTACATCATTCATTTGATTGATTGTTATCCAAGCATTTACTGTTTTACAATTGATTCTCTTTGGTTCATTCTCTATTTACAAACAAGCACAAAGTCGCAATACTCTGTTTAGTCTTTGCAGATAGTGAAAAATCGTGAAAAATCGTGTAAAAAAATAAAAGTAATCGAGCAAAATCAGTAGGCCACTAATTGGATCTCTTTTTGACCTCGCTAAAATAGAAACATTAGGAACAAGCCTTCATGAGAAATACGAAAATAGTGAGATGAACTGAGCTCCACACCATGAGGGCTGCAAGACAGCTCGGCTCCGTCACCCACCCTGCCCAAAATAACGACAAACCCTATGCAAATATTAAAAATATAGACAACACACCAGCAAAGTAACAGGGTAAAACATTTTATTAAATAACTATTTACATTACGTTGGTTTATGAGATGATGTCAGTAGTGGACCGATGTGTGAATAGGTCGGAAGCAGCACAAGGCGCCAAGATCCGGATGGCAAGTCCTGGATGTTGGGTGCCATAGTTCAGAGTTCTGAGTTTGAGCCTTTTTCAATGCCTGTTTTTTGTTTTTTCCCCTCCATCAAAAACAAAAAAAAAATATAAAACTGTGCAAAAATACAAAAAAATCAAAAAATGTTTAGAAAAGCAGTGCTTGTAAGACTGTCTGAAGCTTATTTCCACCTACTGCAGCTTCACTATTCTCAAAGTAAGTGAGGGTCGTTTGTGAACCTGACTGCATTTGAAAACAATGTTATATGGTACCTCCCTAAACCGCTTGACGGAGGCCCCCGAGGGGCGGTGTGATGGCACGGACTCGGAGAAGACGCTTGGCTCCGACCCCCTCCCCAAGTCTTATAGCACTGGTGTAGCCTGAAATCGCCCCCGACATAGGCGGCCGGCTCCCGGGGTCCGGCGGAACTTTTTGCCTTTTGATGACTCTTCTATTCTGGACTTTGTCCCACAATCCGTTTGACCTGAAGACACGCTGTAGTGGGGCGCCCCTTTACCGTTTTAGTTGCCATTCCGCCCGCTTTTGCTACACTGTGCCTCTTCCGCCATTCAGCTGTTTACCGCCCGCTCTTGCGACTACAGCGTCTCGCTCACCATGTAGTTGAGTTGCTCCCGCTCTTGCGGTGCAGCGATAGGCGACTGCCACAGGACTCTCAAAATGGCGGCCGGCTCTTCGGTTTTGGGCCTGGTCCACTAAAATGGCCCTGGGACACCTTGGAACTCGGACGCTTCCCTGATAGGGCTTGGGTCCCATTCTCGAAAGCGTCCCCTCAGCCGTGAAGATTCTACAAAAGTCTTGGGGGCCCCCGACTCCCGCAGGCTTCTGGTGGGGAGCGGCTGCCATGTCTGCTCGTGGAATGGCCACGACGGAGCTACGAGATGGTAGTGCTCTCATGCTGACGCCAGCTTTAGTCTGAAACATCCAGAAACACTGTAGACTACCAATTCGATCAGTTCCGGTAGCGCCCCAACATGACCCGGTAGAGAAGAACTTGCCCTCCCCTCTTTGACTGATGGTTCTTGTTGCCTGTCCCCTCTGTTGTCATTTAACAGAACTTTTTGGACTGCTGAAAGGGGTTGTGTTCCGAACGCTGGTTGGTGGAGACATTTTGACTATATTCTTGACCTACGTTGTCGCGTAATGCGTTATATGACACGCCGCGTTAGCGCACCCGGAAGTGATCCGGGGCGCGGCGCGCAGCGCGTAACGTAAGCATAACAGGTCATGTGACTTGTTAATAAAACTTTTCATTGGTTCATTTTACTTTTGTTATTTTAATGATGAAAAGCTTGGTCATATGACCTAAAAATTACGCTTTTTATTGGTTTCGAACATTATTTTTTTTTAAACATATATGTTATAATATTCCAGGCTAATGTACTTTCCCGGAAAATTTACAACTGTCCTGCAAGTAAAATATATTCCTTTTTCGAGAAAAAGGGCGTTTCTTCGTTCCATGACGGAGCCGTTGAGTAAAAGAGACTCGGCCTGCTGTCTTAGTCGCCGATACGCCTGATTATCAGATTCTTATCGATCACTTTATGTTGCAGGAGTGGAAAACACAACTGCCCTTGACCATTTATCTTTACTGCGTTCCTACATATTATACCTTTTATCCGTCATGTAATTGGACTGCTTTATTTCACTTGCCTTTTACTGATTCGAAAACAGTGACTAAAAGTAAAAACTTTACCAATGTAAATACTACTACCATGTTTTGTTTTAAAAACCTTTATTGTGAAAATGTCAGTATACAAATACGGGCCTATAACCACGTGGGCCGGCCACGGAGCAAACTGAAATCGTATATGATGAGGAGACATTTACATTATAGAGGAACGTAACGAGCGAGCCATTAGGTTGCAAGAACTAAGATGTCTAACAGTTGCGGAATCGGTGGACGTACATTTTGTAATTAAAATACGACAGGGCCACTTACAAAAAAGTTATCTAGATATACATTTGCGTGCAAGTACCATGGGTGACGTTAATTCGAACTTTCAATAGTACAGTAATAAATAACACATCAGAACTTAATATCAATAGGGATGTAGAAATATTCAATCAATTCTCGTCCCCGCCCGCCATGAGCATCAAAACTGCATTCATATCTCGTGATATCAAGGTTGTTCAACCAGTACACAACAAGGAGTTACGAGTCCCATTTATACCGGCGCCATTTTGGGCGAGGCCGGGCAGGTCCAAGATATAGTCAAAATGTCTCCACCAGCCATCGGCCAGACCAGAACCCCTTTCGGCCCTTTATGCTACAAGATGGTGTCTTCCATTCAGAAAATATTGTTGGCAGCATTTTGAAAGGAAAGATAAACAGCCGTTCTCCTAGTGAGTCTCACATTGTTACATTTAGGAAGAATGTTGAAGAGTAATATGTGGAAAATCTGAAGCCATTTTTCTACAAACTCTCAATCAGCCTTGGATGGAAAAAAAAATCCTGAAGAATGTACAAACTGAAAACCAATTTTTGTCTGTATAGCATCAACAGCAATGCTTGAGGCAGCTTTGTGTCAAGCCGCCATTTTCATTCAATCAATAGCGTCCCCCTGCACACATTCAGGAACCTGGTCGTGTCTTCAGGTGAAACGGATTGTGGGACAAGAAGCAGAAAGGAAAAGGAAAAAAGTTCCGCCGGACCTCGGGAGCCGGCCGCCTATGTCATGGGCGATCTTTGGCCACACCAGGGCAATAGTGAAGCTGCAGCAGGTGCAAATAAGCTTCAGACAGTCTTACAAGCACTGCTTTTCTAAACATTTTTTGATTTTTTTGTATTTTTGCACAGTTTTATATATTTTTTTTGTTTTTGATGGAGGGGAAACAACAAAAAACAGGCATTGAAAAAGGCTCAACAGTGCAGGGCGCCTTGTGCTGGTTCCGACCTATTCACACATCGGTCCACTACTGACATCACCTCATAAGCCAACGGGGCACCCCACGCCGACTTTCGGCGCAGCATTGTAGGATGGCCACACCAGTGCGGCAACTTGCTGGACACCACCTCGGTGCCATCCGGATCTCGGCGCGTTCGAGTCACTGTACCTCAAGAGTGACCGGAACTCAGCTGGACACGCCGTCTTTCGGCGCAGCATTGTAGGATAGCCACACCAGTGCAGCAACTTGCTGGACACTAACTCAGTGCCATCCGGATCTCGGCGCGTTGTGCTGCCTTCGGCCTATTCGCACACCGGACCGCTACTGACGCCGCCTCACGTGCCAACGGATTTTCTACGCTTTTTGTAGCCCTATGCCGCATAACAGGTCATGTGACTTGTTTATAAAACTTTTCATTGGTTCATTTTACTTTTGGTTTCCTAAAGATGGAAGGCTTGGTCATATGACCTAAAAATAACACTTTTCATTGGTTTAGAACATTTTTTTTCCCAAACGATGAAAGCCCCACCTTGTTTCTGGATGATTCAGACTGAAGCTGGCGTCACCATGAGAGCACCACCATCTCGTGGCTCCGTCGTGGTCATTCCGCGAGCAATCATGGCAGCCGCTCCCCACCGGAAGCCTGCAGGAGTCGAGGGCCCCCAAGACTTTTGTAGAATCTTCACGGCTGAGGGGACGCTTTCGAGAATGGAGCCCAAGCCCTAGCAGGCAAGCGTCCGAGTTCCAAGGTGCCCCAGGGCCATTTTAGTGGACCAGGCCCAAAACCGAAGAGCCGGCCGCCATTTTAAGAGTCCTGTGGCAGCCGCCTATCGCTGCACTGCAAGAGTGGGAGCAACTCAACTACATGGTGAGCGAGACGCTGTAGCCGCAAGAGCGGGCGCAACTCAGCTGGATGGCCGCCACCTGGGGAGGCCCGTTCACGCCGCCTCCCCCACGCCCCCCCCCCTCCCCCGGGCCGCCCCACTCCAATTTTCGGAGCAGCATTGTAGGATACCAAAACCAGTGCGGCAGTTTACTGGACATCACCTGGGTGCCATCCACATCTCAGCGCGTTCTGCTGCCTTGGGACTATTCGCACAACAGACCGCTACTGACGAGGCCTCCCCCCGCACCACCCGGGACGCCCCACGCTGTTTTTCTGAGCTGCATTGTAGGATCCCAAAAACCAGTGCGGCACCCAGGTGACATCACCTGGGTGCCGTCCAGAACTCAGCACGTTGTGCTGCCTTGGGACTATTCGCACAAAAGACAGCTTCTGACCATTGTTGCTTTTTTTTGTCAAAAATGTTTAAATGTTTGTTACAGTTTTTGTTCCGTTCGTTATATTTAAAAGTTAATAAAGTTTTATAATCCTACTTTGTTGGAGTGCTATATATTTTTAAAAAATCGGGTGAATGGGGCCTTGAATCGGGTTATTGTCATGTGTGGGCTTTGCAAGTGTACTGCTACAGGATCGGACATTTCAAACTCAAATGCACGTTCTTTTTCTTACCTTTCCGAAGCATGGAGCGCAATAGCAGGCAGAGAAAGGGTGATGCAAGTGTTGAACACTGCCTGGCCTGGCAAGTTGCTGGCAGTGCCCACCCCCCCCCCGCCCGCTCCTGAAAGAGGACACACACACACCGCCGCCCCGAGTACTTCACAGATCTTTAAAAGACCATGCGCTTGTTCATGAGGCTTAAATGGTTTATCACCCCTTCTAGAACCCCTGCATCGACCCTCTGACGTTTCCTGGAAGAATTACCACGTAACACAATACCAAGCCTTGTCAGCTGAAACCCCCGAGGAATCGTGGGGCATATTATCAAGGGGGTTTATCTCCGCTTTTTTGGCTTTAAAAGCCAAGAAAGCGGAGATAAAATTATCTCCCTATTACCAAGCTGTCGCTAACACCAGTTAGTAACAGCTAAAAGGAGATAGCGACCATCTTGGGCCCCGCTTTGCATGTCAGTGATATTTATCACTAATGACATGCAAAGTGGGCGTGCCAAGATGTTAGCGACTGGAAACAGTCCCTAACATCGCTATCTCCTATTACCAACTTTTGGAGATATTCGCGCTAAGCGCGAATATCTCAAAAAGCTAACACCTGCCCTGAGCAGTTCTTAGCCATGTTATCCAATGGGAGGTGGATAACATGGCTAAGAGCATTTGCTCGATAATGCATGAATATCGCTGACTTTTCAGCGATATTCATGCATTGCGGCCGTTTTTTATCGCATTTGCGATAAACCTTGCTAATAGCAAGGTTTATCTGCGATAAAAATCGTCGATGTGCGGCGATAATATTTGTCTCTAAACAAGTTAGAGACAAAAATTATCGCTAGTTGTTGGTAATATGCCCCCGGGTTTTTGCTTGCAGAAATCGGGAGGCGGGAGACTAGCACTGAAATCAGTAGTCTCACGCCTGAATCGGGAGGGTTGGCATGTCTGGATTCTCTACAGCTGGGGCCATAAACTACATCCGCAGGGCTAGGTGATAGCCTGGGACCAGCCTGGCATCTAAAATGGCTGCCGTGCACGACAAAATTGTGGCATTGGAAAAAAGGCAAGATGGCGCAGACAATGTTTATCAATAAGGATTCATTTATAACAAAATATTTTATCGCACTGACAAATTGGCGGTCAACACTTCCTGATTTCCATCGAATCGAACGTTAACAGACGCCACGCAGCAAAAAAAAAAAAAGCTCACGCACAGCCGCTGGAAGACATGTATCAACATATATGAGCCTCCTCAGCCACCCTCAGAAAACATAAGGGATTAGGATACGTCTCCCGCACCCCCTTATACCTAGTAATTTAATTAAAACGAAGCACAAAATGGCGAATTCCCGTTTCGCTACCAGTTTGCGGCCCAGTTCGCGGCCCGTGAAGCGCTTCTACCGTGAAAAATATATTTATTTCTTTTCCCCACGGGACCCTTTAATAACCCCAACAACATTCCTAGGGGGTCAAGAGGGGTATACCTTGCCCCCTTTCATTAAATTCCCCCTTCGTTTTTCACCTCTTCTTCTCTCTCGATCCTACCGAGAGATAAGATGGCGGCCGCTCCGGACTGTTTAGAATGTTGACAGACACCGGGGAGCCAATCAGCTTCGCATCGCAAAGTTCCGTTTCGCGAAACGTAAGCGGACCGGAGCGCAGCCCGGAGCGCTGTTACAGATATATATCTTGTTTTGAACGTTAATTTCTCAAAATCCACTGGAGCACATATATTGAGACCTAGCAAAGGCACATCGGGCTAACAGTCCCTACAATTTTGCCAAGTTTCGTGCAAATCCATTCAGCCGTTCGAGCTAAAAGTGAGGCCAAAGGCCCTATGGAAATTAACATGGGAAAAACGCGTTTTGGGACCCCCCTTTTTTCTCGGCCCCCCCTTGACGAAACCCCCCGAAATTTTCAGGGGCTGCGCAGAAACAATATGTGCCATTTTCCTGAGAATTTCAGCCGATTCCGTCCACAAACGCCAAAGTTATTAGACATAGAATTTTCAAAAGTCCCATAGACAAAAAATCCTAACTATATATACCTACTGGGGAGACGCCAGTAGGTAATATATATATATATATATATATATATATATATATATATATATATATAGCTAACATGTAATATCCATAGAAAGAGCATTTTTTCATTTGATAATAACTTTGGCATCATTGATGAACACAAATTTTTCAAACCTTGTTTACCTCTCACCTCACCTGCTGTCTCGGAAGTTTATTGGTGATCCGTCAAACGGGGACCAAGAAAAAAAAAGGGGGTCCAAAATGTGTTTTGCCCATGTTCAGTTCCACAGGAAAGTTTAGACACTGCTACATCCTGAACTGGTGAACGGAATTACACCAAATTTGCCAGAAAGGAAGCTGTCGGTTCAGGGAAGTGCCTTTGTGATTCAGTGTAAATAGGTTCATTATTTGCACAGTAATTTAAATTTCCAATTATATATATAGGGACAGGGAGGATATGTGACCCCTTCCGATCTCGTGTTGAGATCCAATTGGCTGCCAAGACTAAGACGTGTTGGCAGTCATGGGACTCTGCTTGAGTTGCAGAAAAAAAGAAGGGTGCATGGCACCAAAAACCTTTTAAAAAATGTGGGCATGATCTGGGGCCTCCTCCCTTTCATTTTTCAAAAATTAAAACAAAAAAAGTGCTGGGCAACAAAAATCGGCCAAGGGAGTCCACCTTCCCCCATTCAAAAAAGGTCTGCCCATGTTGAGTGGGATCCCGGGGCTCAGATTAGCCCAGGGAGGGGGGCCACGCAGCCCTCTCCCATAGTGAATAAAAAAAGGGACAGGCAAGTCGCCGGAGGCTCTACCCTCTTCTACCACCACATTCCAAACTCTCCAAACACGCCTTGTGGCACACAACCGGATGAAGTCCCCTTGGCTGTAGAGGGTCCTTGAGTGCCAACTACCGCTCCTGTTACCTCCAGTAAGAGCCACTTCGTGGGATTGCTGAGAGGTCTTTTTAGCCCACGCCCCCTTCCTCCACCACTCTGCAAATGCAACTACTATTTAAAAAAAAAATTGCTGTAAAAAAATCAAAGATTACAGGGACCTTATATTTAGGCTAAGATGTCCCTCATTCAAAACCAGTGAAATTCAGCAGTTATAGTTACCTGAGCTAACTATAACTGACGCCCCCGCAATGCACTGCTTATGACCTCACATATTACATCACTCAGGACAGAGTGCTCCGAATGTTGCTTTCTCCTCTAACTTGCGGAACAACCATGTTAGTTCCTTGAAAACCATAGCTGGGCTTTGTTACAAAAAATGCACAAAAAGTACTAGTAAGTGTCCGCTAAATACATCATATACTTCTTAAACTCCTGTGAGCAGGATGCGGAGGCCTGCAAACACATCCTGTGACAGGGAACACCTTATATGGTCTGTACAATTGATATAAAGGGATGAAAACAGAGACAACAGGATAGGCTGAAAGCATACTTGCCAAAATTTAAAAAATGTTAAGTGGGCAAACTTGCCCCCTCCCCCCCTCCAAAAACAAGAAAACGATCAGGAATGCATTTTCTCAATCAAAACTATATATTGAAGCAGAGGCAATTTTAGGTAGGAGAGAGCTAAAATAAAGCCACTTTTAGCTTTAAAAATCATGAGTCTACCGTCTGAATCAAATTTGCCGGCATTTATGTGAAAGAGACAAAGAGGGAGGCAGATAGAATGAAAAATAGGTGAAGAGATGAAAAGAGAAGTGCTGGTTTGTCAAGTAACACGCGGAGTATGCTGGAACTGGGAGGCCCATACTTATAAGAGGAAAGCCGAACTACAAATCCCAGCTTGCTCATAGTTTTGCTGGGGGTTAAACTAGAGCTAGTTTGAAAATCATTATCAGAATACAGGGCGAGTTCACAGCTGTGGTAACATTTTAGTTGTATAGCCCGCCAAGATGTGTTTTTGTCTGTGGAGTCAGAAAGGCGTCTACTTCGATAGAGCACTGTGGTTGTCGATTTGTGATTCTGATGCTAATGGCGATAATGTCATACATACCGTCTCCGTACAAGGGGGGGTTTAATTAGGGGACCTAGGTAGAGGCTAACTATAGACAATCAATTCTCAATTAATTTTAATCACTTCGTATTTGTGAACCCCCATAGTTCTATTGTGTTGCAATGCAACACTTCGCCTGGTTTATTGAGCAAATAAAGCCAATAAAGCACAGTCTTTATCAGACTACCCCCGTATTAGTGAATTTCTGATTAGTAAAATTGATGTTAAATAAGCTAAAAGGTGATTGGTAGTGATGTTCCAAACAGCAGCTGTCACAGAATCAAAAACCATGCAGCATGTTAGCAGAGTGTTGTAAAGCGGGCAGGGTGGTTTCTGTGATTTCATTTAGGCCGAAAGTTGAAAATCGAATTAATCCTATTTAAACTGTTTTTGGGGTTGAGCCTAGAAGTGCTCATTTGCAGCTCTGCGAGGCATGGTGTATTCAGTTCATAGGCTTTAAGCCGGTCCATCAATTGTCATTGGTTGTTCCAGGTGTATTTCTAAATTCCTTACTTTGAATCGTAAATCGTGCCCATTTGTCCCTCCTTTTGGTCTGTCATTCCCTCCCATAGCGACTGGCCCTATTACAGGGCTCATTTAGCTTCTGTTCATTTCAGTTCGTTTAGTGCACTATTCTGATTGCCTTCGTGTTCTGGAAATGTTGCAAACATGAGCAGCTGACCAGTGCTACTTCTTTCCCCTCCCAACCACCATTTCTCTCCTTAGCTTTCACTTATGATCTACAGAGTCTGGGTCACTGAAGATCAAGTTGAGCAGTCACAAAGTTAGAATGTTAGAAATGTGACTTTATTTGGTAGCTTCCTTTCACCAATCTTTTGTTTCAGCATTAATTATGTTTCACTCACTTAGAGCACCATTGCTCCATTTCTATAAATAGGGATGTAAATCTTGTTCTTTATCTGGTCACAAATGTGGCAGTTGTGTCTCTGTTCCCAGTTGTAATTCCTCATTCTTAGTCATCCAGCCAGTGCTGATAGCTGCTTCTCTGGTCCCAGTGGTAAATCCTCATTCTAAGTCATCTAGGCAGTGGTGCAGCAGTGGCTCTGTTCATACATCCAACACATTGTAAACCAAAAAACATAGATAAAAGACATTGTCATTTACAACGCCAATAGCACTAACTCTGAGATATGAGAGATCTATTGCATTGCATATGCTTGTTTTCACTGCTGCCTCCTGCTGCTACTGCCCCTTTCTCCATTCACTAGCTTACCTATAACTGCTCATCATAGCTCCTGTCACTGCCCCTGTTCCTATCACATGTGTTATTTTGTCACTGCTCACCAACCGGTGCCTGAGCGGCAGGTAGTGTAGAGTCAGCTTCACCAACACTACCAATGTTTCCGAGTCCTAGAGAGGTACATGGCTTCTCCTAATACATCTTTCCCCCATGGTGCGCTCTATGCACTCACCTTAACTGTACCTCAGTAGGATAGACATCTCTGCTGACTAAGGGGTCGATTAGGATGGCGGACGGATCTCCACCGCCATGCAGGTGGTGGCGATCCGTCCGCCATCCCTGCCCGTCCGCTACCTTTCTTCCCCCCGCCATATTCCGATGGCGGGGGAGCGTGGCGGAGGGGAAGACCGTCTGCCGCTTTTACACCGCGGTCGGCGGAAAAGGCCTGATATGGTGACGGTGTCTATCAGACACCGCCAGCCATATTAGGATGGCCGGTGAGGAATGCCTTTCCGTGGCGGCAATGCCGCCACGGAAAGGCATACGGTCTTTGCTCTGGGGGCCCGTTGCGGGCCCCCAGGGTGAAGGAGTGGAGGGGTGGGGGGTGCACATCGGGGGGTACCGATGGTACCCCCCAGCATTTCAATGTACACCATGACAGGCACCGCGCGGTGCCTGTCATGTTGTGCATTGAAATGTACAACATGCATTTTTTGCATTGCGGCGGCCGGTTCTTCAAGCACCGTCTGCCGCAATTTAAAAAATGCGGGATGCACCCGCCACTGTGGCGGATGCATTCTAATTGGGGGCACGGTTCCTCCGCCCTTGTGGCGGACGTTACCGGCCCCCAACAGGATGGCGGACGGACTTTGTCCGTCCGCCATCCTAATAGACCTCTGTTCTGACCGACTTTTTGGGCCCTTTCATGAGGGAAGGTGATTGGAGGAGACTTTAGTCTACTTTCATTCTAATAGAAGGATTAGAACCGTAAATAGAGCCTATTCACAAGGCGTGTTGACACAATCCCGTACCCCTTTCCTCAGATCAGGGCTTATGAACCTATGTTAAGGGATAGATTTATGAGTATTAGTGATAATCCGTCCTTTTGTAAGGGTGTTAGTATACTTTTCATGGAGTTATGCTGATCTCGGGCCTTGTAGGCCTCAAACGGGAGAGACTCCATCTTTCTTTCTGCCCCGGCAGCTTGAGATGCTTCTAGGTCAAGTGTAATGTTTTAGTTACGAGGTGTTGTTCGCCTGGAGAGAACCGGCTCAGGCTGGCCCTTATCGAAAGACTGTATTTTTCTCCATGCCGAAGACATAACATCAGGCCGGCCGGCTGAGAACGTGTCCTTGGTACGGGGAGGTACAAGAATTTGGTGGGCGGCAGGTTACTGGCCGTAACTTTCCATGAAGGGACAAGCTTCCATATTAGCGAAGGCATGAGGCAGTGAGTCAGTCAGTCCGTAGGTGGCAGCTAGTCGTTAGCATCAATGCAATTAATTATTTCAAGGCAGACAGTCGCCATTTTGAAGTCCGAGAAAGACCGAGAAGCTGATACTCTCTTAGAAAGATTGAAGTTATTTTAGTCGGAGCAGCTGGCGAGCTTTGACATTAAGATCAGAGCATACAGAGTGAAGCAGTTAGTTGAGAGAACGAATACCAGAGTGGTAGAAATTGAGTTATAAGATCGAAGCTGAGAAGTGAAGACAGTCCGTGATTGAGAGGAGAGAGGAGTAGTGCATAACAGCCAGAGAGAATGCAGCTGACAAGAGGAAGGTACCAGTGACTTGGAGGGAAACGGAGGAGACAGAGCATAGCGGTGCAGACGTGTATCTGTGACTGCAGAGGTGTGACCCTAAGACGAGCCAAGGCACAGACGAGAAGGGAACCCAGATGACTGCTGAGTCCAGACTTCCTATTAATAAGGTGACGTCGACCCTTTCTTATTAGCGTGCACACATTCTAACCTTTCACTTTCTTTTTCAGGCTATGTGTTATAGTGCAGTATTATATTGTTATTGTTAATAAAGATACCCCAGTTCTTAGTGAACCAGCGTATGCCTTGTTCTTATACAGTAATGGTAACCTTTTCTTCTAGTCAGGTGCTATTGCACGAACGGAAGCTACCCCCGATCAGGTAAATGGTAACTGAATAATTAGGGAGAGAGGAGCCCTTGAACTAGAGAATAAGTTATACACCATGTAATTCGGCCTTTCCTGTGTGATTCATAATATTGTAGTATTGTACCCCTAGTAGATAATGAGAGATTTCCCAATATGAAGAGATAAAGGTATTCATAGGAAAGTGATCGTCGTCGTAAGGCGGCGTTAATGAGAGCATCGGGAGGGATACCGGTGTGTAATGAGATCGTCTCTAGAGAAAGAGGCGTTAATGAGAGCATCTGGAGGGATACCGGTGTGTAATGAGATCGTCTCTAGAGAAAGAGGCGTTAGTGAGAGCACTGACCGAGGTTAGTGTGTATACCCACAGGATTGTGGCTTGTGTTTGTATCTTGAGCGAGCACTGGGTGTAGCCAGTGTGTAATGGTAAGTAATCAGAACTGCCCCAGGGTAGATTAGTCTGGGCCTATATGGTCGCGAGACTATATTGTATGAGTGTGGTATTGTAGAAGATCCAAGCATGTATATTGCTAATTCCCCATCCTTGGGTAGGAAATATAGATACCTGTTGTAAATAGGTCCTAAGGAGGGAGGTGGTTACGTTTCGGTTGAGTTAGTGGTGCTCTGATGAGCTGATTCTATCTGGTCCAAAAATCCGGCCGTTACAACCTCTTACTTTGTTGCTTTGACACTGCCCCGATTGTCCTCCCTTCAGTCAATAAGCATAATTGTTTTCTAGCTATCCTGTCAAGAATTTTAATTTCTATTAAGGACATAGAGGTAAGTATTATGCTTCTTTTAATTTACTTTAGAAAATCACAGCAGCCAATGGAACATTAGTAAACTGAAAACTACACTTCCCATTAACCCCTGTTGTCCACTCTCTCCATCCATCACCGGGGTCATGTAACAGTATATATGCAAATGTCACCATAGTTCCTCCCCTTTCTTTGTCAATAATGTCCCAAACATTATTCATCCAAACTCCAAACAGAACCATTATAGAACCAGAACTCCTCCGCAAACCGCGGGAACCATACAAACAGTCAAATGGACTCTTTCCATGAACAAGCATAACCCGTTGCCATCAGTCAAGTTGCTTCAGGTTGCTTTGGTATCTGTACCTGAAAAGAAAACAACAGCAGGAGCACGGTATTCACCCATCATATATCAGTCATCAAGGGTGGAAAAAAACATGACATTAGATTAATAACAATACTAACATAATTTTACACATTTGCTTATGCAACTAATGGGTGGGATAATCCTCACCTCTTTGTCCTTAATAGAATTAAAATTTCATGACGCAATAGCTAGAAATATTTTTCTTCTATTTCAGGAACCGAGGCTTTGGATTATGGTAGTTTAAAGTTGGGCCCCATTATTAGATGCACTGGTTTATGGTTAAACACTCTAAAAGTAGAATCAGAGGGCCAGTCTGCTGCAGCCAAAATGTCCTCAAGATTAGAACTGGTGGAAAAAGCTTTGGAGGCCATAGCCCCCGCACAGAATGTGCTCCGAAGCAGGACACATCAATCCTGGCTTCAGCCAAAATCCACCTGACCCATCGAATCAAAGTTGCAGAAGTGCATGGGCGGAAAGGTTTCTGCAATTAAATTAGTAAAAATCCAGCTTGATCAGTTCATAACTCTTGATTATTATTATTTTTTTTTTAAATATGTTTTTATTGCAGAATTAGAAACCACAGCTTACAATTGCTCAACCAGTCCACTCATGGCGTCCCCCCGCATCAATCGTAAGAATGTATACCATACACAGCCATTCAGCCCGCATCCCGGAGGCCGGGCGGCGCAGTGTCCCAAAGAACAGGAAGACATCATGGTGAGCGTCCCTATGGGACAATGGTCGAAAAAAAACGTTTTACGTATCTGCTTTTACCCCCCCAACCCCAACCAAAAACAACATCAGCCATCCTACAAGAGCAGGTCAATGCTACCAAGCCGCTACCGTTCCACCCCCGTGCTCCGTGAGGCCCACCACGTCTACTCCGTGCCCCACTGCCACCTCCCGCTAGCAACCTATGCCCCACAGGCCCATTCCCAGTCCCGGGAACACCACCGCGGCAAGCTATCTTCTGGCTCCTAACCCACCCCGAACACCCTCGAACAACCCCCTAATGCCCACTCCCCGGCAACCGCTAATGGTGTGTGTCTTGTACCCGATTGTAGTATGGATCCCACTACAGCATCAATTGCAACCCCGAACTAGTATGCCTCGCAGCGTCCTTAGGACCTATCCACTCAGTCCTCATCCTCCACCAACGAATCGCGCAAGGCCTGCACCACCAATTCCCACGCACGCGCTGTATCCAAGGCTTTCTCATTATCAAGCTTAACAGCCTGCTTCATTCGGAGCACACTCTCACACTCTGACCACCGTAGCAACTCAGTCCTCCACCTCCGTACTGACGGCCCTCCCTTAGATTTCCAATGCCACGAAATCTCTCTTTGTGCTAGTATCAACCCCAGGTCAATGAATTTGCTCGTCACCTTAGTGTGTTTAGTGTGCGGGAACCAGAGCAGCAGACACGCCGCCATATCAAAGTCCACCTCCCTGTCAGTTACTTCTTTCAGGAGGTCCCCCACCTCAGCCCAGTAGGCCTCCAGATTCAGACAACTCCAGAATAGGTGATCCATGTCCGCCTACTACGTATTGGCACGCCATGGTCGTGCCCGGCTCGATGAGCCCTCCCTTCCAGTGCCTCTGAATAGCCGCCACCACCGTCGCATGTAAGAGGAACCCCCCGTCAGGCAGCCCAAACTGTTCTTGTAGTACTCCGAAGGGCGCCAAGGCCCCATCAACATACAGGTCCCCCACCACCTGAAGTCCCGCCTCCTCCCATTCCAGCAATGGGGACCAATCGCCCCCATGCGGTAGGGCTGTCAGCATGCCAATCGGTATCTCAGGCGCATACGGGCGGGTCGCCTTCGCCCTCCTGAGACTCCTCTGCCAGCATAACCTAAGCGTCCGCTCTTCCATAGTGAGGCCGCGCAACTCCAGTCTCTGCTGCATAACGATATAGGCCAGTACATGGCTCTGTATCCCCCGCTCACGATCACACTCCAGTCCCCCAAACACCCGAGCCACGTGTTGCGTAAGAACCTGGAGCTGCGCCGCCAAGTAATACAGTTCAAAATCAGGGACGGCCATCCCCCCCTCAATCTTAGGGCGTAGCAACGTGCTCAGTGCCACTCTACGGCGGCCATGTCCCCACAGGAAACCAATAACCATTGTCCTCAGGTCCCGAAAGATCCTCTGAGGAATCCAAATGGGCAGCGTTCGAAAGAAGTACAGACGCCGGGGGAGCGCCACCATTTTCAAAAGAGCAACCCTACCTAGTACTGTCAGTGGAAGGGTTGCCCAAAAAGCCATACTACCTCTCAGCGCCCGTACACACCGTCCGATATTGCCCTCTAATAGGTCCGCGGTCACGTGGTAGATGCGGACTCCCAAATAAGTGAAGCAAGATGGCTCCCAAACCACCCCCAAATCACGTGCAGGGCAGGGCGACTCCGCTCGTAGCGGGAACACACAGGTCTTCGCCCAATTGACCTTGAGGCCCGACAACCGGCCAAACTCCGACAACAGGTCCATTGCTCCTTCCAGCGCCCGCTCCGTGTCGCCCAAATACAGCAACAAATCATCCGTATACAGCGAGATGTGGTGTAGCTGCCCACCCGCTGTCTATCCCCTCGTACCTGGCTCCTGACCTAGCATGGGCCGCCAAGGGTTCCATCGCCAGGGCGAACAGAAGGGGGGAAAGGGAGCACCCCTGCCGCGTGCCTCTACCGACCGGGTAAGCCGCAGACACCAATCCACCCAGGCGCACTCGTGCCGTCGCTGAGGAATACAGCACCTTCGTCCATCTGCGGAACCCCTCACCAACACCAAACCTCTCTAACACTCCATCTAGAAAAACCCACTCCAAGCTGTCGAAAGCCTTTTCAATGTCCACCGACAATACCGCCGGGGCCCCGTTCTCATCTGTCACAGCGTCCATTATCCCCACCAGGCGACGAATATTCAACGCCGTATTCCTCATGGGGATAAACCCTGCCTGATCCCTGTGCACCAGGCCAGTCATATGCGGAGCCAGCCTGGTGGCCAAGATCCGGCTCAGTATTTTGTAGTCCACCGTCAGCATGGACAATGGACAATAGGACCTTACATCCGTCGCATCCCTGCCGGGCTTAAGCAGAGGCACTATCAATGCTTCCCTCATGGATCCGGGCAAACCCCCGACTCAAAAGCCTCCATGTACACCACCAGCAGTCTGGGCGCCAAACTATCCACAAACTTCTGGTAGAACTCTATCGGCAACCCATCCACACCGGGCGTTTTATTCCGCGCCATATGCTTGATGGCCGCCCTTATCTCAGCCAGTGTGATCGGGCCGCCCAGATCCGCCGCGTCCTCTTCGTCAAGGACCGGAAGCTGCCTCGCCCCCAGATACTCTGCAATATCATGGGCCTCTACCCCCAACTGACTCCGATACAATTCCTCATAATACACGCGGAAGCACTCCAATACCGCTGCCTGAGAATACACCGTTTCCCCTAATGCGTTACCGACGCTAAGGACCGGGCAGCCCCTAATATCAGGATTAGCCAGTCTGGCCAGGAGCGTGCCCACCTTATCCCGTTCAGCATGTGCTTTAGTGGCGTATAGCCGATAATCGTAGCTCCTCAACTGTTCTGTTTCGATAGCGACCGCCTCCTTCGCTTCCAGCAACCAGGCTTGCAAATCCGGTCGGGTCGGCCTGCGCCGCTCCAGGTCTCTCAGTTTCACTTCCGCTTTAGCAAGTGCATTCAACACAGTCGTACGCGCGTTCGAAAACCTGCCCAGGCACACCCCTCTCACCACCACTTTCATTGCATCCCACTCTGTGGACCTACACGTAGCGGAACCCTCATTCTCATCGAAGTAATGGTCAATGCCCTGCTGGACCGCATCACTAAACACTGAGTCCTCCAACGTGTCAGGCTGAAGCCGCCATGTTGGAATCGCCGAGCGCTCCCGTTGCCACTGGACATGTATCAATAGGGGATTATGATCCGATATAGTTCTGGCTAGGTATTCCGTATGAGAGATCAATGTGGCCAGGGGCCCGCTACAGAGCACCGAATCAATTCTCACATGTAGCGCATGGAGGGCTGAGAAAAAGGAATAATCCCTGACATCCCTGTGTTGTTCCCGCCACACATCCAGCAACCCCCATCTATCCTTCCTGTGCATGGCCAACTTGCGTACCGGGGAATCAACAAGGGGAGGGTGAGACCTGTCCAGGACCACATCTGTAATTGAATTAAAATCCCCTCCCAATATCACCGGGCCCGCCAGAAAGGAGGCCAAGGACCCGGAAAGGCCATCGAAGAATCGGGCCTGATCAACATTTGGCGCATACACACAACAGAGAGTCACATCCCGGCCATACAACCGCCCCTCCACCGCCACAAACCTGCCCTCAGGGTCCTTCATAACTCTTGATTATGTTCCTCATAACATTTTAAACATTTAACTAAATACAACTTGTGATGATGAGGAAAGGCAGGATACATAATACATTATGAGTCCATTTTAGTACGTTTAGAAATTGAAAAAGTCACCCCTGAAGGAGTAAACACTCTACCTGCTAAATTCAAGGCTCAAACATCTTAAACCCTTCTGCAGGAAATAAGACACAGAAGTAGAGTAAGTTTTGCTGACAATTGTTTACATGAAAGGTCTTCATTAGTTGACCAGTCTTGAGGAAACGTCAGACCACATCTACGTCAAAAGTGGAATACTTTGGTTATGGGGGACGTACCATCCCTATTCCCCCTAGTACTTTACACACCAGAAGTTTTTCCCCCACTGGTTTACCATCCAGATGAGGATGACCCGCAGAAATGGTAGAACTGAAGTTATGCACTGTCCTATTCACCAATCCTTGTTTAGCAAGATCTGACAGAAAATTCACAATGATGTGGATACTGGATCCCACGGGATCCACATCCCATTCATCGCACCAAGAAATGAACTGACACCAGGCAGATTCATAATGCTTGTTTGTAAAGGGGGCCCAAGAATGTGATAAGAAAAACAGTGTGTCTGACGAAACTGCCATCATTTGCCAACACCACCTGAAAGTCTACACAGCATGATGCTTTAATGCTACAGGGAATTATACATTGCAAGATTGTGTATTGACCAGCAACTTGATGTTGCTTTAACTACATTTGTGAGAATGGTTTAATCTTGTGTCTGTCTGACCATGCCTTTCAGCTACGAACACAGGCAGGCCTGTTTTACTAAATGGAGTGCTTATGTTTCTCACTTCACAGAGCGGGAGAAATAAGCTGCTAGAACAGTGTGGGAAGCGTACAGTGTCCAAGGATGTGAATGTGAAGAATTCTGCCTCACTCTCATCAGAGCTTGGCAATCTCCATTGAGGGACCTCGACGTAGAGACTGTAGCCAGCACCTACAGTGCAGGTGAAGGGAGGGGGGGGCTTCTGGAAGTATCTCTCCATGTTAGTAAAGAGTATAAAGGTGGAGACATCTTGACGCTTTGACGGGAACTCTCTTGGGAGTGGACGCACTGCCTAGGATCTGCTTTGATGTGCCCAGCTGAAATCTGCTGCCAAGACTGTGCTCCCCAGTCATGCTGGTGAGGATGCTGCCAAGCAGGCAGCCGGTGAAGAATTCTAAATTCTAATTACTTAATTACAAACAGTTAGCTTTCTATGCATTCATTTTTGTGAATATGCATTCATTACATGCATTTAGTTTACACGTGCATTATTGCCATTTGATTTATGGAAACTTCTCCTTTAAGTGGTAAATTCATATTGAACTCTTTTCATGTTGAATTTTGGTATTCTAAAGTGTGGATATTCCTACTTTAAAGGGTGTTCATGTTGTGTCCTGGTATTTTGACGTCTTGCCCAGGTGTTCTGAAGAAAAATCCAGAAATGTTGGCATCTTCAGTATTCAAAGTGAAAGGGGAAGAATGTTTTGCAGAAAAACAAAAATGGATAACGCAGGTTCCCAGATACCAAATGAAATACCTAGATGGGAATTAGTCCCATATAGATAGCTTGCTCATGAGTGGTTGCATTGTGCTGGGATGAGTGAGAATTGGAATGCGTGTATGTTTGATGCGCAGCCAAAAGATGTATTAATTTACTTGTAAAAGGCAAAGAGTTTTGGAATTTGGGGCGCAGAGGCTGGATCCTCTTAAATGCCTATAGGAAAATGAATGAAAATATTATTTAGTTAGAAAAGGAGCGTGAGGTGATGGAAAAACAGTTATTGGGAACCCAGAATATTTCTGAAATGTTGTCATGTCAGAATAAATTGTTGCAGGATAAGTTTGAAACTTATCAGCTTGTGGCTCAAAAAGCGGCTTTGCATGTAGCACTTTATAAGTGGAAGAAGTGGAGATGAAGGATTTAGAAGAGAAAGGTGCATTTAGCTATTGCTAGGGCTAGTTTAGATTAGAATCGAGAGGAGTGGGATGGTAACATATGGGGTACATCAGAGTTTTCATCAGACTCTGGAGGAGAGTGTTCTCAGGATATTAGAATGAGACATAGGGTCAGAAACCTATCCGAGCACATCCAATATACCGGCGAAAGTGACAGCAAAATCCACAGGGCTTTGTGCTAAACTTCTTGGAGGATTTCTCACAGCAGGAGATTATTGATATCATAGGCAGATTCTGACAGACGTTGAGTGAAACATTGATTGCATGGATGGTGCACTTGCTTGATTTAGGGGCACAGAGAGTGCATTTAGATCATGAAGATGTGGCAAAGTTTTGTATACTAAGCTTTGATCCTGTTGCGCAAAATGAGTTAAGGAATTTTCAGAGTAATACACAGACCACTTCACTGCTGTTAGCGACAGAAAGATGGTCACACAATTACCCAACTTAGTCAGATTGGCTGTCAACTGATAATCCCTGGTTTGCACTGAGTAATGCAATGCAGAGAATGAAAGAAGATATAATGTAGACTGCAATACTAATGGAAAGGGGCGACCATTCGGTCCCCCCGAACGTATGGCGGAGTACCACGATCCCCCCGGGAAGCCATCTTGGGCGGGAGGCGAGTCTCGGCTGGTATGCCCGAAGCGGCGTAGCCGGGGCGCGCCTTTTCCCGCCCTGGAGTGGGCTGGCCTAGCCACTGACGCGGCCGGGCCACGCCCTCGGGGCCGGCCGGGGCGGGTTTACGCCCGCCCTGAAGACGGATAAAAGGAGCAACAAGCCAAGGAAGCATCCTCTTGTTCCTGTGCTCTGAGGCTGCACCACCTCGCTGCACGTGAGCTCGAGACGGAACGAAGAGCCAATTTTGAGCGTTGTAATCTTTCTTGTTTATTTTACAGATACTCTGTCGGAGAATGCCTAAGAAGGCGGGAAAGCGAATGACTACCGACCAGATGCTGCGTGTTCTCATGAAGGAGGTGACCGACCTAAAGAAGCGAATGGCGGAGAAAGATGAGGAAGGGGGGCTAAAACGTCCTCTGGCAGGAGCAGCTCCAGGAGGAAAAGGCAAGAGGCCCAGAAGGGGAGCAGCTGGGGGAGACGTCCCAGTTCCCTGTACCCCACTCGAAGCACCCACTCTGGTGCCGGAGGAAGGGAATCCGATTCCCGTGGTGGTCACCCCCGTGTCCGGGGAGGATATGCCGCCCGAGCTGGCAGCACAATTAGCAGCGTGGTTGGGTAAAGGTAGCAAGGGCGCCACGGCTGACGACGCGCAGGTGTTGATGAAGCAGCTGCGGGAAACAAGGGAAGCGGCGAAGGCACCATCGCCGGCTGCGGCAGTAGAGAAACCACCTGGCTCAGGTCCAGTCGCAGATACAGCTTCCGGTTCAGGTAAGCGGCCATTGCCGATTGCGAGGGATGAGTCGGCACCCTCTCGAAGGGAAAAGTTGGGTCAACACGTCCCTCTGGCTATCAAAGAGAAGATATGGGCAGGGGAGTATATAAACATCTTCTCGTTGCTTACTGATCATTATGAGATGGAGCATGTTAAGAGCCAGAAGGAGCTCATGCATCCGAGTGTTTGGCGCGCAAAGATGGCCGCCTTTAAGGTAAACGAAAACATTGGTAATTGGGGCAAAGCATGGGGGGTTTTTACATCCATCTTGGGTGAACGTAGGCCCGAATTGCTGCCCGAATTGCTGCCCAAATTGCCGATTTATCAGTCACGGATCATGGGGTATTCGGTATCTCACGAGGGCAATCATTGGTTTTGTTACGACAATATTTTCAGAAAAGCGAAAGAGCATGATAAAAACTTAACTTGGGATTGTTATGATTCTGTGTCCTGGTCAAAAATGGAGGATTCTGGTATGTTGAAGGTGCCTTTGGTAGGGAGTAACATTGGTGAAACTTCCCGCCAATATGCGGGGACGCCCTTTCGATCAAGTACGAGTAACGACAATCACGCGAGGCCAATCGGCAACGCAGGTAAAAGGGGGGTTTGTTGGAACTTTAACAGGGGGAAATGTACGAGGCCCCAGGGGTCATGCAAATTTAGGCACGAATGTGGGGGGTGTGGGCAATCATCCCATCCTGAGTCCATGTGCAGAGCCAAAACGGGTGATAACGGGGGTAGAGGAGGCGCCAAACAGGTCTGACATAGTCCAAGGGGCGCCTTTACCTACTCCGATTGATACCATGGCAATGATTCCTTGGCTCAGCGAATACCCGGATCACGCTTCCGCTGGGGTGTTGCGGAACGGATTTTCATATGGTTTCCGCATCCCAGTGGGGGAGTTTCAGGGTATAGCAAAATGTAAAAACCAGATATCAGTCTTACAGCATACGACTGTGGTACAGGAAAAGATCGGGAAGGAGGTGGCTCGAGGTCGAGTCGCCGGTCCATTTAATGTGCCACCAGTTGCTAACTTTGTTTGTTCCCCTTTAGGGGGGGTCCCCAAGAAGGACCCGGGTGAGTTTCGGCTGATACATAATTTATCAGCCCCACGTGGTCTTTCCGTAAACGATGCGATAGACCCGGAAGTGTGTTCGGTGCGGTACGCATCCTTCGATGAGGCCGTAGCCATATTGAATCGCCTGGGGCCCGGTGCGCTGATGGCAAAATCCGATATCGAGTCAGCGTTCCGGTTGCTCCCGGTACACCCAGACGATCAGCGTCTCCTTGGTTTCATGTTTCAGGGTCACTATTACATGGATAGGTGTATGCCGATGGGGTGCTCTATATCTTGTGCCTATTTCGAAAAGTTCAGTTGTTTCCTGCAATGGGTCTTCACAAGGAAGACGGGGTTTCAACATGTTATGCATTATCTCGATGACTTTTTATTTCTGGGGGCAGCCGGGGATCCGGAATGTGGACAGGCTTTGACTGCATTTTGTGTCTTGATGAATCAGTTTGGCGTGCCATTGGCACCAGGTAAGACTGTGGGTCCCTCGACTTGCCTCGAGTTTCTGGGGATCGAGCTCGACTCCAAAGAAGGTTGTTTTCGTTTACCAGGTGACAAGTGTTAAAATTCAGGGCATCCCTGCAAATGTGTATAAGTGAGTCTAAGGTTAAGCTACATCAATTACAGCAATTGGTGGGACAGTTGAATTTTGCCCTAAGAGTTATACCGATGGCCCGCCCCTTTTCCCGCTCGATCGCTCAAGCCATGGTCGGCCTGAAGGAGGGTCATCATCGCACAAGGCTCTCGGCAGAGGTTCGCCAGGACATGCGCATTTGGTTGGCATTTCTGGCGGATTTCAATGGTCGAATTGTCTGGAACAAACCGGCCGTGTCCTCTGAGGAGCTGGGGCTGTGGACAGATTCGGCAGGGAGCATTGGTTTTGGTGCCATATTCGGCACTCAATGGTCGGCACAAAAATGGCCGTCATGGTGGCATGATAGTGGTCTGACAAGTAACATTGCTTTCTTGGAACTTTTTCCCATTCTGGTGGCCCTGAGAACTTGGCCCGAGGGGTTCAGAGATCACTCTGTGGTATTCTGGTTCCGTTGTTGAGTGTATCAATAGCCAGGCAGCACGATGCAAATGGATTCTGAGATTGCTCAAGGAGATTGTGTTATTGTGTATGCAATTGAATGTCCTATTTAAGGCAAGACATGTCCCGGGGGTGATGAACCAGGCGGCTGATGCGCTTTCTCGTTTTCGTATGCAGGCCTTCTGGGGTTTTCTGCCCACAGCGGACCCGGTGGCAGCACCCTTTCCCGAAGCTCTCTGGTCTCTCGGTGCCCCGAACTACAGAACCTCGTGGGAGAGAGTTTAGCCCCCAGGACGAGTAAGGCATATGAAGGGGCGTTCCGTTCCTATTGGGCCTTTTTGGGGGCGGCTAGAGGGGAGCTTTGGGGCCAGGAGGAGTTGGTAGTGAAATTCCTGCTGTCTTTACGTCAGGCAGGCAAATCAGTGGCTACGGCCCAGAGGCATCGGGCCGCCATTTCCTTTGTGGCTAGGGCTCATGGGATCCAGGACCCGACAGCGTCTTTCGTTGTACAAAAAGCGCTACGTGGGTGGCAACGCCTTGAGGGTCGCAGAGTAGATGAAAGGCGCCCGATAGGTTTGGATAGGTTGGCCCTGTTATTATCTAGACTCCCTGCAACATGTTCATCCCAGTATGAAACAGTGTTATTCCGAGCCGCTTTTACGCTGGCATTCCATGGGGCTATGCGGGTAAGCGAACTAGTGGCGAGGAACAAGCAGGATGTGATGGGGGGACTGTGCCAAGAGCACGTTCAGATCAGAGGGGAGACAATGACTGTCTCGTTCGTCAGGTCCAAGACCGATCAAGGCGCGATGGGTGATTGCATAATCATACAAAGGATCCCCGGGTCCTCCATGTGCCCGGTGAGTTGCGTAGAGGAATATTTAGCACAAAGGGTGGCATCATGGGGGGGGACCTTGTTGAGACACGCTGACGCCACCCCACTGACGAGGTTTCAGTTTCAGCGGGTGCTTGCGATGTCGATTACTGCTGCGGGCTTGAACCCGGGCGAGTTTGGGACCCATTCCTTTCGGATAGGGGCTGCTACAGAGGCTACAGCCAGGGGTCTGAATGTTGAACAAGTTAAACGTGTGGGGCGTTGGTCCTCCAATTGTTATAAGAGGTATGTGCGGTTGCACATGTTGTGAAGCTGTAATGATGTACTCACGCTTCTTGTTTTTGTTTGGTTTCAGTTGCGCAAGCCTACGAGGCGGGGCGGACTATGCAGTCGACCCAACACCGGGCCAGCGGTCAGACTTCACCGGCTGTGAAAAAGGAGGTGTGGGTCGTGGGCCACTCATACGTGAGGCGTGCCGCGGACGTATTCAAAGCAGGTGACATGATTCACGTGGCTGGGGAATACGGGTACAGTGTGTCCTTCTACGGAAAGGGCGGACTCTGTATTGACCAGTTTCAATCATTTTTTGAGGGTTTGCTAGGGCGGACGAGGTCACCGCCGTCTATAGTCATAGTACATCTTGGGGGCAATGATTTGGTCACCACTGGTAGACGACTTCTTCTTAAGGCGATGCTTTCCACGGTAAGTTGGTTGGCGAGGAGAGTTCCAGGGTGCACGATTGCATGGTCACATATGATCCCACGAAAAGTATGGCGGGGGCTATTTCTGTTTCTGCTCTGAATCATTCAGTAAGAAAAATTAATAACAAAGTGAGTAGATTGTTCCGTTCCAATACACTGCATTCTATTTCGCATGGTTGTATTACTGGTGACAGTATGTATTTGGGGGACGGTGTTCATTTGTCCCGGGTGGGGAACGAGTTACTCATAGGAGACTTTATAGCTTGGCTAAAGACTTTAAGACATGACCTTTAGGTAGGAGTGTTGTGGGGGGTCCGGATAGCCGGTCAACTATCCGGCCTGTGGCGGTAAGGTCATGATCGGTGAGCACTAATTGGAAGATCCCTATGAGTGGGCGTCACCCATTACGGATGGGAGCGCTCGAGGGAGGTGGCCATTGGCCCCTCCACGGGGAAGGCGGTCCCTTCTAAGGATGGGCCGCCGAAAGGAAAGGAAAGGCGGTCAAGGCCCCTTCCTGGGTAGGAGGGGCTACAGCCCCCTCCTGGAGAATTTCCCGGGGCCAGGACATCTGCGACGGCAGATGTGGTAAGTTGTGTGGGGTTTGGGGGGGGGGTCTACGCTACCTTCTAGATTCCTCACACGAGTCCTCGGATGACCTTTAAGTGGCGTCGAGTTTATTGGGGCCCCCGTCAAGTCAAGGGAAATTGGTAGTTGCACTCGAGGTACACCTCTGTGCGGTCGCCCCTCACAAGTGAGGGGGATATTTCTGGTTAGGGATCTTGACACCGGTTACGACCTTGCCGTTGGCCCTTAAACGTTAGGATGTACAATTTCAAAATTTCAAGTTAGATGTTTTGTAGGATGTTAGTTCGGCTAGGAGAACCTTTGTATTAGAGAATATGTTAAGGTTAGCCAAACATCGCAATGTGGTAATGAAATTGTACATAATATGAAACTGTTATTTGAATGTTTTAATTTTGTTTCATATTTTAATAAATACGGCCGGGAGGGTCACTCCCTCCCGTCTTCCAAAAGTTCAGAACTGTTTCCGGTTTCCCATCCTTGGGGATTGTGTTGAGAGGGGGTGGCGGGTATCTCAGCCATATGGAAAGGGGCGACCATTCGGTCCCCCCGAACGTATGGCGGAGTACCACGATCCCCCCGGGAAGCCATCTTGGGCGGGAGGCGAGTCTCGGCTGGTATGCCCGAAGCGGCGTAGCCGGGGCGCGCCTTTTCCCACCCTGGAGTGGGCTGGCCTAGACACTGACGCGGCCGGGCCACGCCCTCGGGGCCGGCCAGGGCGGGTTTACGCCCGCCCTGAAGACGGATAAAAGGAGCAACAAGCCAAGGAAGCATCCTCTTGTTCCTGTGCTCTGAAGCTGCACCACCTCGCTGCACGTGAGCTCGAGACGGAACGAAGAGCCAATTTTGACCCACCCACCAGCCCCTGAGGACAGCAAGTGGTTTTGAATAAAGTTTGATGTAGTAACTCTTTTGTCTGCAGGTCCGGATTATTATCGTGATGATCTTGAATATGCAATAAAGAAATAGTCATTTTGTGGTATGTTTTGCAAATAAAGTAACCCTGCTCTAGTGTTGATCAGTAGCATGTTTTAATAAAGTTGTTGCTTTTAACTGTCTTTTTAGTAATTTAGTCATTTCGTTTAGAACTGTCGTATTTATTTTGGTCGGGCGGTAAGGTCATGATCGGTGAGCACTAATTGGAAGATCCCTATGAGTGGGCGTCACCCATTACGGATGGGAGCGCTCGAGGGAGGTGGCCATTGGCCCCTCCACGGGGAAGGCGGTCCCTTCTAAGGATGGGCTGCCGAAAGGAAAGGAAAGGCGGTCAAGGCCCCTTCCTGGGTAGGAGGGGCTACAGCCCCCTCCTGGAGAATTTCCCGGGGCCAGGACATCTGCGACGGCAGATGTGGTAAGTTGTGTGGGGTTTGGGGGGGGGGGTCTACGCTACCTTCTAGATTCCTCACACGAGTCCTCGGACGACCTTTAAGTGGCGTCGAGTTTATTGGGGCCCCCGTCAAGTCAAGGGAAATTGGTAGTTGCACTCGAGGTGCACCTCTGTGCGGTCGCCCCTCACAAGTGAGGGGGATATTTCTGGTTAGGGATCTTGACACCGGTTACGACCTTGCCGTTGGCCCTTAAACGTTAGGATGTACAATTTCAAAATTTCAAGTTAGATGTTTTGTAGGATGTTAGTTCGGCTAGGAGAACCTTTGTATTAGAGAATATGTTAAGGTTAGCCAAACATCGCAATGTGGTAATGAAATTGTACATAATATGAAACTGTTATTTTAATGTTTTAATTTTGTTTCATATTTTAATAAATACGGCCGGGAGGGTCACTCCCTCCCGTCTTCCAAAAGTTCAGAACTGTTTCCGGTTTCCCATCCTTGGGGATTGTGTTGAGAGGGGGTGGCGGGTATCTCAGCCATATGGGTGCTGCCCATGATTTGATGAATGGATTGCTAAATACATCAGTGTGAAATAAGATCATTTGTTTAGCTCCCCCAGCCTACAAACAAGTTATAATGAAGTTGTTGATTAATCAAACAGGCAATTCATTGTCTCAGGTGCTTGAGGCAGTACGTGAATTGGGTAAGATGGGAGGAGTGTAATATGAATGAACGGTCCTCACGACCTGAAGCTCGTACTGATAATAATAGAGTGTCGAGGAAAGATATGCTTATGGCATTGTTGAAAGACGGGGTGTCAAGGGAAGAAATTGATGGCCTTGATACCATGAGTGTGTGGGAAATGTATCAGAGGCAAGGTCTGTATAGAAAGGAAGGAAGTAGGAAGGTGAATAAGAAGGTTAATAAGCTCTTGAATCAGAAACTGGTGGAGTCATAGGTGAAGGAGGAGAGAAAAGAAAAGGACAGAGGGAGAAAAAGAGCCCCGCAGGAAAAAAGAGGAAGAGCCCTGTTGCGCAAAATGAGTTAAGGAATTTTCAGAGTAATACACAGACCACTTCACTGCTGTTAGCGACAGAAAGATGGTCACACAATTACCCAACTTAATGGACTGCAGGTCCATTAGCAAACATACTCTTCCGCTATGGGATCTCTTACTGGAGGAGGACCTGCACATATTGTTCTTGACGGAGACCTGGTTGGGAGAACATTCAGATCCAGACATAGTAGACACCATCCCTCCAGGCTATACCCTCCACAGACTTGACAGGACAAAAGGTAGGGGAGGCGGTATCGCCATCATCGTTAAACACCCATTCGAGTGTGTTTTAAAACCAGCAAATTTTGATGACAGCGAAGCAGGCGAATTCAGCATAAAAATGACTCAACATGAGAACATCTCGGGCATCCTAATTTATAGACCCCCTGGGTCCTTGGGCAACTTCCGCAGTAGCTTACTAGAGGGGGTTGCTCAGACCGCGATTAAACACAAAAAAGTTCTGGTACTGGGCGACTTAAACCTACACCTAGAGGATCAAGGACACAAGGAGGCAGAAGACGTGCGTCTGGTCCTACAAGAACTACAATTTAAACTTCTAAGTGTCGCAGCCACCCATCAAAAAGGGCACTGTTTGGACCCCATTTTTGCAAGCTGGGATATGATAAAAGTTTTCACTCCGTGTCGGCTTCTGTGGACTGATCACTTCCTGGTCCCATTTCAATGCTTCTACCATACTACGAAAAACACTGATCATGGGAAAGAAAACATTAAGAAACGCAAATGGAGATTATACTCCAAAGAGAACTTTATAAACGCAATCCAGAAAGCACAATCCCCCCAGTCCACGGACAGTGAACAGGCGAACAAGGATTTTAATCTACTTGTTACCACCACCCTAGACAAGATAGCCCCTATGTGCAAGGGTAAAACCAAAGAGGGTAGACAGCGCACTGCCCCATGGTTCACTACAGAACTACAGCAACTAAAATCGAACTGTAAAAAGCTAGAAAGGACCTGGAGAAGGGACCCAGGTCTACAAACCAAAACCAGTTATAGCTCATCCCACCGAAGCTATCAGTACGCGGTGCGCAGAGCAAAAGCTAAATACTTTCAGACGCGGATCGAGGATTCTGAATGCTCCTCACGAGAACTGTTCAGGATATATAAAGAAATCTCTCTAGTTTCTAGCTCCAATACCCCTACGAATACCTCCACGGAGGGTTGCAACAAAATCGCAGACTTTTTCTCCAATAAAGTTAAAAAGATCTACACCTCCTTCTCAAAACAACCAGAAAAGGGTTTAGACTTCATAGCAGACAGTCCATCGACAGCCCCAGAGTCCGCACTACGAGATTTTAACGTCCCCACAGCTGACAAACTAACAAAGATATGTCGAAGTGTGAAGTCTGGTTCCCCTAATGATCCGGCCCCGGCCTGGGTATTCTCAGAGGGCCTAACAGCCCTGGAACCTCACATTAGACACGTCCTACAAACCTCCTTCTCCACTCAACGGGTACCGATGGAGTGGAAGAAGGCCATAGTACTGCCTATTAGAAAAAAACCAACAATAAGCCTGGAGGTTCTGGAAAACCTCAGACCCATTTCCCTATTGCCATACGTGGCTAAGGTGGCTGAGAAGGTGGTCAACGCTCAGCTCACTGAACACCTGGAAAAATGGAATGTACTCCATCCTTCACAATCAGGTTTCAGGGCGGGCTACTCCACGGAGACAGCCCTCCTTAGAGCTACTGAGACCTTAAGAGCAGGGGCAGACGCAGGTCACACAATGCCCTTGATTATGCTTGACCTTAGCGCGGCTTTTGACACCGTAGCACATTCCATCTTGCTACGGTGTCTGCAAGAAGCCGGGGTCGTTGGTCCTGCGCTGGGCTGGCTGCAATCGTTTCTGACGGAAAGATGCTTCCAAGTACAGCAAGGGACTTGCCGATCAGTGGAGTTGTCACTAGACCAGGGAGTGCCTCAGGGCTCGGCTCTAAGCCCTACTCTTTTTAACCTATATATGGCCTCACTAGCGAAAGTGGTACAGTCCTATGGGGTGGAACTGGTGTCGTACGCTGACGACACCCAACTGCTCATCTCCCTATCACAGAACACCTCCAACACCCCTCACAACTTCAAAGCATGTATGCAGGCCCTACCTGAATGGATGGACGCCCACTGTTTAAAACTTAATGGCTCTAAAACAGAGGTGTTGGTGGTAGGGGGAAAAAGGGAAGACTGGTCGGATGAATGGTGGCCTTCATGTCTGGGTCCTACCCCCATACCATGTCAGGAGGCAAAGAATTTAGGGATCTGGATGAACCCTGCACTCTCTTATGATGGCCACATCAGGCGTCTTGTAGGCAAATGTTTTGGAGTACTAAAGACTCTAAACAAAACTTTAGACCTCCTCCCTCTGTCGGCCAGAAGAACACTAACGCAAGCACTAGTGACCTCGCGTTTAGACTATGGCAACATCTTGTTCCTAGGGGCTACCGAAGGCAGCATAGGTCGCCTACAAGTCATACAGAACTCCGCCGCCAGACTGGTGCTAAGAAGACCCAGGAGAGCCAACTCAAAAAAGGCGCTGGATGCGCTTCATTGGCTACCTGTAAAGAAGCGTGTGCGCTATAAGTGCCTCCTCTTCTGTCACCGTATCGTCTGGGACAGATCACCGACTTATCTCAAGGACTTAATCAGCAGATACGAACCAACTAGGTCCCTACGATCAGAGGGCGTCGGACTGCTGATAGTCCCTAGAATTAAGAAGGCTAGAATGGGTGGACGCTCATTTGCACTCCAAGCAGCCCAACAGTGGAACACACTCCCTTGCGCACTGAGACTGGAGAACAACGAAACGCGGTTTAGGGCCCTGCTCAAAACTCATCTATACTCCTCATAATCCGGGCTGTCTGTATGCTGATTTTTTGGACAGTGTCAGCGCGGGGACACGCCGTGATGGCGTTACTGAGCGCTCTACAAACTCGATATTATTATTATTATTATTTAATGGCGAGAAAAGTTCTGCGTTATGACCGAGCAGATGAGAACAGGATCAGCAGTGGGGACAGAGATGTGGTGTTTCCTCAAGAATATCAGAGAGTTTATCTGGATTTGACATGGGCAAAAGTAAGCAGGGCGAGGTTATATTGGGTAAGTGGTCAAGTTCCGATTAAGGAGTGGGCTCAAAATGATAACAGACTCCATGTTAGGGTTGAGATTTATTGAAAGAATGGGAACATCCAAAATGTGCGTGCCCTAGTTGATACCTGAGCATAGGCCTCTCTTTAATACATGGAAATCCCAAAAAGTTCAAAGGACCGTATTTTACAATTACAGGTTAGGGGGGAAAGGAAACACCAGCCGCACAAACTCCAGTTTATCACAGAGAGGTGGTGCTCAGAGGTTCATTGGATTGTTTGGTTTTTGGAGACAGCATATCCCTCACTTAGGTCAGATTTTGGCCCCTATTTACAAAGTTACGTGAAATAAACTTGAGTTTGAGTGAAGAGAGCAGCAACAGAATGCATTTAAATCAGCAAAGGAGGGTATACAGCATGTCTTGGATTTGTGGTCAGTACGACTCTGAGAGGAGGATGTTGAGCTGAATGTCACAGTTGGGCCCTGGTGGACACTGAGCAGTTAACCCTAGGGCACAATGTGATTCTGAGACCTGAGATTCCTGTAATGCAATGAGTGATGAGTTCTCCCAAGACTCATATGATAGGGCATGTGCAGGAAGCCAGCACAATCAAGTGGAAATGGTACATACAAGACAAGGCCTGAGTAGGCTCCAAAGGGACTGCAGTTTTGCATGAACAGGTGGCGCAGGACCCAGTGGAAGATACAGAGTTGTTATAGGATATGCCTGAGAAACAGGAGTCGCCTGTGAAGTGGGGTGAGCCAGTTGCAGCATTATCTTCAAAATACAAGAGACATGTATGGTTTACTGATGGCTCAGCCAGATATGTGGGGGTTAAGAGGCATTGGAAAGTGGTGTCATACAATCCTGTGACCAACAAATTGTTAACTACTACTGGAGAGGGAGTGAGTAACAAGTTTGCATAACTATATACTGTGTATCAAGCTTTGAAACAAGAATTGCCTGAAAAGTGTCACATCTACATTGACTAGTGGTCTACTTCCAATGGGGTAACTACCTGGCTTCCCACGTGGCATGCCCATAAGTGGATGATACATTCAAAAGAGGTGTGGGGTAAGGAGTTGTGGAAAGAGATCTGGGAAATGTTATCTCAAAGCACAGTTTCTGCATATCACGTAGATACCCACTTCCCAACAGACTCATTAGAACAGTAGTGTAATTCCTTTGCAGATGAAAAAGACAACATTTTAGAGGCTGAGGTAGCAACACGTGATTCTGATTTTGTGGGAATGGCTAAGTGGGCACAGCAAAACTGTGGACACCTGGGAGAGAAAGCTACTAACAGGTAGTCGGAGAATAGAGGGATGCATATTCCGATAGATTTGTAAGCTTACACAACACAGATCAGTCCCACAGGTTGTGAGAAGACAGCTAGGTAGGGGAAAACTGCCAAGACAGATATGGGAGATTGACCACATTGGTCAAATTTCAATTTGTCGGGGTTTTCAGTATGCATGTACAGTGGTAGCTGCTTACTCTGGCTACTTGATAGCCTTTTCGTATAAATGTGTCACTCAGTAAAATCCTCTGAAAGCACTGAATCTACTTATTTTGTAATATGGCATTCCCATTGCAGATTCAACGTGACAATGCTTTTCATTTCAAAGGCCAATTGGTGCAGGATTATTGTGCACAATGTCCCAACAGGTAACAAATTGACAGGCAATTTAGTTGTGGATGCAAAAAGCATTACATAAGAAGGAAACAAGGAGGCTCAATTAGTTAGTATATGGCTTGTAATTCACCAATCTTTTGAGATATTTACACATGGGAATACAGTTGAAAGCAGCACTGTACAAGAAAATTCATGTGGCAACCCAAAAAAAAAACACTTGGAGACAAAGTGATATGTACAAGTAAATAGTGACGACGCAAGTGATGGGGGTAAACAGCGTGAACGGCGCAAGGTGACAGAATTATATACAGTGATGGCTCAATGATTGATCAATTGAATTCTTTTTGTAGCACATTAGATCATAGTTATGAGCCAAATGTTATAGTGCGCCAAACAATTGCGATGTAGTGTCGACGGCGTTTCAATGGTTTGGGATCCTCTTCCAGGCAGGGTTGGCGAGTTGGTATAGTGCTGAAATTCGGAAAAACGCTGGTTCAGAGTTGTACCAAGTCGTCAGGGTGCGGTGAAATCCATGGACAAAGTTGAATTTAATAGTGTGCGGATCAGATACGATACTGCATCCGAGTTGGCGTATCTGGGTAGAAGGCGTCTGTGTCGATATGGGGAGCTGCGTCTGAATAAATCTTTACTGCTGCCGGGATCTAAATCACGAGCTGAAGTTCCGACCTGCGAAACTTCAGAACTTCGGAACTTCAGAACTTCGAAACTTCAGCTCGTGATTTAGATCCCGGCAGCAGTAAAGATTTATTGAGACGCAGCTCCCCGTATTGACATGGATGCCTTCTACCCAGATAAGCCGACTCTGATGCAGTATCGTATCTGATCCGCACACTATTAAATTCAACTTTGTCCATGGATTTCACCTTACCCTGACGACTTGGTACAACTCTGAACCAGCGTCTTTCGGAATTCCAGCACTATACCAACTCACCAACCCTGTTCTGAAGAGGACCCCAAACCATTGTGGATCGAAACGCCGTCGACGCTACAGCGCAATTGTCTGGCGCACTATAACATTTGGCTCATAACTATGATCTAATGTGCTACAAAAAGACTTAAATTTATCAATCATTGAGCCATCACTGTATATACTTCTGTCACCTTGCGCCGTTCACGCTGTTTACCCCCTTCACTTGCGTCGTCACTTTTCACTTGTACATATCACTTTGTCACCAAGTGTTCTTCTTTGGGTTGCCGCATGAATTTTCTTGTATGGTGCTGCTTTCAACTGTATTCCCATGTGTAAATATCTCAAAACATTGGTGAATTACAAGCCATATACTAACAAATTGAGCCTCCTTGTTTCCTTTAAATGTAATGCTTTTTGCATACACAACTAAATTGCCTGTCAATTTGTTACCTATTGGGACATTGTGCTCCTTATATACTTCATACCCAGTCCCAATTTGGTCTATGGGTCCTACTCCTGTTTCATATCACCGGATTATTGTGCACAGCACAGCATAGAGTGGATATATCATATCCCTTACTACCCAAAAGCTGCAGGTTTGATTGAGCCAATGATTGGATTTTTGAAAGCTCAGCTGGAAACATTGTCGGATGGATCATTAAAAGGTTGGAGAGATAACTTGCATGATGCATTGTAAATTCTAAACAGACCTTTGACAAATACAGAAACTCCATTAATGCGAATCTTGACACCAGCTTTGCAGATTCAGCCTCACGTCACCACTCACACTATCTTGTACTGGGAGACAACTTCCTGAGACTTAGCTCCATATCGGGCCACCCATAGAGGTTACAGGTATTGATTTACATGCTTTACACGTGCACAAACTAAAACTTAGCGATATAGCTTTAATTGAAACCGGGTTTGGAATTCAATTTCCCTGGGGTATTTTGGATTTATTACCCCTTGATCTGGGCTTGCCTTAAAAGGCATCCAAATTCTGGAAGGGGTAATAGACTCTCTTTACCAAAGAGAGACGAGTGATACTGTTGAATAGTGGAGACACTGATTTATTAGTGCAACCCAGAGATTGAGTTGCCCAGATTATCATCACGCCGGTTTATGGAGCAATTGTTAGGAAGGAGGCTGTCCCAGCCCTTCTTACTGTATGAGGAAAGGGAGGGGTTAGATCCACTGATAAGAACACAGGACCTAAAGTATGGATCAAATCCCCCTACAGCCTCGCTAAACCTGCTGTGTCGTCTAGTTCCTAGGAGTCCTCCAGGACCTGCACATTTTGGATGACCTAAACTGAGGGATTGATGTCCCAGCCACTTCCAGACACCCCTGTTGGATATGTCAACCGTTGGACCAACTAGCAGTGCCACTATTACCCCCCTGTATTCTACAGTGGTGTAGGTAGTCTCTGGCAACCACTGAAAATGACAACCCTGATTCTTCAGGGATTGTGGAAAACAATACATAGCGATTGGAAAGGACAACATTCAGGTTGTAATGAAACCTGGGCTGGAGAAATGGGAGCATGTGCCTGCTTCTAAATGTTATTTGCGAGAATGATAATGCTTGTTTGTTTTCCGTTCGTCTAGATCACAGCATGGCGTGTTTATGTCCTGATTGTTCTGAATGGAGTATATTTTGGCGTCTGCGAAGGTGACCAGGAGGGTCCAGGGATGCCCACAGCTAAGGGACTCAACCACCAGAATCAAATAATGACATTATTACAGCAGCTGGAGAACATGTGGACATATTTGGTGCAAAATGTGCTTAACATATCTCATCTCTGTATCTGGACAACTAAGAGCATCCTCAACGTTATCTCTACTTGCTTAGTTGCAATTCCTACTCCAGTTGAAGTTCTGTTACACATTTTTAGTACTTCCAATGCTGATAAGATGGTGGAGGAGAGCGATGTCAGAACCCATCTCTCTACATATGAGCATAGTAAGGTTTGCCCTGAGGTAATAGGAAATCTGTAGAACAATATGACTCATATCATAACATTCAATATCTCTGTTGGTGATAAATGGTACAGCCTTACATCTGATCCTGATAATGAAATGAAATGAAATGAAAAATTGCATTTGTATAGCGCATAACCGCATAATAGGCAACTTGATGGTACTATGAGTAACATCTCTAGAGAGCAATGTACATTGTGTCAATTATGAAGCAATAGTATGTGTACCACTATAAATAACAATATGTCTTTCAAACACAAAGGGCCCCATTAAGTCACCCACTACTCTAACGGTGCTGGGACCAGCCCCCAGGAGTGTGGCGGTAACGCACCGCCAATTAGGATGCGACTGTCACCCTGGTGGTCTCCACTCGCCTCAATGCCAAAGAGGCATGCCGTGCATTGGCATGCACAACGTGACAGACACGTACGGTGCCTGCCACCTTGTGTATGGCAATGAAGGGGGTACCATAGGTACCCCCCAAGTGAAACCCCCATCCCCTCTGGGGTCCGCAACGGGCCCCACAACAATTTATGCCTGCCATGTAAAGGCCTGACCCACCATATCATGGCGAGTTCCACCCGACCAGCAATCGTGACGATTGCCGACCTGCGGAAAAGCGCAAGATGAATTTTCCGTCCGCCGGGGTTCCCGCACCATGGTAATATGGCAGGGGGAAATGTGGTTGTAATGGCGGGTGGATCGCCAACGCCGGTTGGGCGGTGGCGATCCGCCCGCCATCATAATCACCCCCATATTGTATGTTGCTAGTCACAAAAGGAATGTTAAATTACCCAAGGATTGGCTTGTTTCGTGTGGCGATACGTCATAAACCAATATTGCAGCGAACCTGACTGGTGGAGCATGTGCCTTTGTATGTTAGAAAATCCATGGTTGCAATCTTTAACCATTTTAATATCTGCATGCTCAGTTTTGTATGCTGAAAGCTATGTAGTCATCAGTCAACAAGATGCACAGCATTTTCGAGCTGGTGTTTCATGCTTTCTATATCCAGCTCCTTCAAATAGCATTTCAAATTCTAGCATTTCACTTAGCTTGCAGATTTGGGCACACAGTGCAAAATGAATGGGAATTATGGAGAGTGCATGGATTGCGTTGTTCTTGTGCACAGCTTTAGCGATTAATGCTTAGCAGTATACCAGAGTATACTTAGATGTGCACCAGGGTTGGAAATGTTGTGAAGGTTCAGCAAGGCATATGACCTGCTCTTGAGATGTAATGTTCATAGTCAATACGTACTGTGAAAATCTTTTCCTTTACTTTGATGTGGAATTTGGGTATGGCTGAGTCTGCCACATGGTCGTTCACTGAGTGTACAATGTGTATTGCCTCTGTGGAGTCATCTTTGGCTGTGTCATCTGTGTTTGGTCTGTGTCCTTCAGGTTGTAATTGTCTGAGGCCAGTGACCGTATCAGTCATATCTTTCCCTTTTTGTGCAGTCTGTAAAGGAATCACATGCAAAAAATGTGTGACCAGCAACCCTTCACCATATCCCCTTGTGTCCCTTCATTTGTCTGTCAGTGGCCCTTCACATATAAGCAATGCAAGATTTTCTCTGAGATCTGATTAGAAGGTCACAGTGGCAAATGCAGATTAAGAGTGTGCTTCTCTTACGTCAGAATGCTCATGGAAGCGCCCTCGTCAGAGGATGCTCAAGAGTATTACCCTCGGTTTAAGATAATTAGCCATCAAAACTTGTCCTTCTGAAAACTGTCATTAATTTGGAAATAAATAATGTATTCACCTTCTAGAGAGAGCACATGATGTGATTTGTTGAAAATGGGCAAGGAATGGATCCAAAGACCCTCTACTGTCCTGTTTAGCCTGTCACAAGAGGAAATGTTCATAACCTGAATTCACAAGGGGTTCAAAGAATGCTTTAAAAGCCACCTGATCCACAACTGATTGTTGTTATGCAGGAAGGGGTACCTCCCTGCACAAGAACAATCATTATTGGGATCTTGCTCTTTATATGCATGTTGTAGAATGCAGCAGCATAGAAAGAACTATAAGTGAGGAGAAATAAGAGTATTTCTCTGCGTTGCTCCACTGCCACACCTGAGGCGTAGGATTTTGATGTATTCCCAGGTTTACACCAATTTGTAAATCTGGGAATGTGTCAAGTTCCATGGAGGTTGCTTAGCAACACCCACAGCTACACCCATGGAACGCCCTTTCACACAAAGTAATGCGTGAAAGGGGCCCATATTTACAAGTCCATGAAAAGTCACGCAGTGTGACTTTACATGGCCTTGTAGATATTGGCACGCACACTGTGCCGCAAGTGATTTTAAAAAAGTGATACTCCGGCGGCGAAATGGGCTTGTAAATGACGCCCTAAGAATCTTTGAGCTCAATGAATAAGTCAAAAGGTTATCATAGGCTCTTTGTGAACATCAGCAAAGTAGGTTTAAGGGCTGGATGAGGTGACTTTCAGGGGAGTGTGATAGGTCTAACAGCTTGTATAGGTAGTTCTTGGGAGTTATGGTGCCTGGCTCTGGAGTTGAGGATCTTTGAGGGGGATCCAGTATCTTTGAGTGCCTGCAGTGTGCCTCTCAGGGTGAGTTAAGGATCTACTGTGACTAGCTATGGGCCAATTGGCCATCACGAGTGTAACTTAGAATGGGCTAAGGGCAGTTTAACTGTGTTGGTGGAGAGGCTCAGTAAAGGGTCAAAGGACAGACTTTAAATGTAGGTGGAGTGAGTCTGAGCAATGGTAGAGTTGATCTAAAAGACTGTTTCAGAGCTCGCAGGGGGTTTCTTTACTGTTTAAGGATTGGTTGAGGGTCTCAGAGCGTGGCTGTGGACCAGCATAGCATTGGCAAAGGCTGAAGTGTAAATTGGGATACTGTAGGTTGGCTATTAATATGAAGATTAGTAAAGAGGCAATGACAGCCAGCAGATCATCTGTGAAGGCAGGCTGAAGGTTCACTTAACAGTTGTCCGAGGGTGAACGAGTGCAGGTTGAGGGACTCCCAGGGACAAATAGACATCTAAAGGTTTGAAAGCCTGCTGAGGCCCCAGAATCAGACATCTCTCCCAGCATTCGCCCAGTGGCCTGCCCCCATAATCCATTTTGCATTCTCAGAGTAGGCTCCTTCTACAATATCTACAGCACACATTGCCCTGGAAAGAGAGGCTAGCAGCAGTTATGCTACCTTCTATTGTCGGCATCCATTGTTGGGGTCAGGAGGCTTCCACAGTAGATTGACCCATGTTCTCAACCTTGACTTTTTTCAGCCCTTGCCAAATGAGAGCTGTCTGTAAGGCAAGCTTGATTTGATTGCTGTTCTTTGTGTTTTACTTGTGTGGAGTATGAGAATTTCCTACACGTCAGTTGTGCATGTTCCTTATTGTTTTAGACAAAGGGTGATTGTGGCACTACTGCAAGATAGGAAAGCACCTGCTTCGGTAGTAAAGGACAGCTGTGCCTGAGGACAGTGGAGCCTTCAACCTTCCCAGCCCTGGTGTTGCTGCACTTGCTGCACTAATGATAGCTGCAATCTGGCTTGCTCTGACCCTGCCTGTGCTGTGGAAATGGTTGTATGTCAGAATGTGGTGCATATATCTTGTCTGGCATAAAAAAGTGTGCTCTTAATCCTGTTTACAAAAATATTGCCCAACTAGGGGTCCATTAGGATGGCGGTCGGATCGCCACTGCCATGCAGGCGGTGGCGATCCGTCCGCCATCCTTGCCCGTCCGCCTCCTTTCTTCCCCCCGCCATATTACAATGGCGGGGGGGACCGTGGCGGAGGGGAAGACCATCCGCCGCTTTTCCGGCGGAAAAGGCCTGATATGGTGGCGGTGTCTATCAGACACCGCCAGCCAAATTAGGACGGCCTGGGAGGAATGCCTTTCCGTGGCGGCAATGCCACCACAAAAAGGCATACGGTTCCTGCTTGGGGGGCCGTTGAGGGCCCCCAGGGTGAAGGGGGGGTGGGGGTGCACATGGGGGGTACCTATGGTACCCACCTGTGTTTCACAGCACAACATGACAGGCCCCGCGCGGTGCCTGTCATGTTGTGCTGTGAAACGCACAATAAGTATTTTTCACATTGCAGCCGCCGGTGCTTTAGGCACCATCCGCCGCAATGTTAAACATGCGGGATGTACCCGCCACTGTGGCGGGTGCATCCTAATTGGGGGCATGGTTCCCCGCCCTTGTGGCGGACGGTACCGGCCCCCAACAGGATGGCGGACAGACTTTATCCGTCCGCCATCCTAATGGACCCCTTGGTGTTGATTCTCTAGTATCATCGTCAATGAGACAATATGTTTGTAGATGATATTTAGGACACAATGCTGATTTTAGACTTTATTCTGACAACGACATTCTGGTAGCACGCCCTAGGAAACAGCCATTGACTTTCTTACACCATATGCTGGAAGCACCTAACTTTCATCATTAAACATTTTATCATGCTATGTCACCTGGAGATGTCTGGTTTAGGGTTGGTCCTATAAACACGTTTGAAGACCACTGGACTATAGCTACACAAGTGAGAGCTTGCACAATGCACTTTCTAAATCACAGTGTACTGCAGAGGCAACCTGTTGTTGTGTAGGAAGACACCGATGACCCTAAAACAAGTGGGTCTTCAGTTTTTGCCCCAGAAGCTACAAATCAGAGCTGAGCCCTCGTCAGAGAGAAAGAGGAAGGTTATTTCAGGTTTGAATTGCCAACACAGCAATCCTCCCGTACCTGGGGGCCAGCCAACAGCGTGGACTTCCTCTCGCGCCACTTTCTAAGTGATTTGCGTGGTTTTAGACTGACGCGCAAAAGTGTGGGCCGCGACCAGGTCAATGAGGCCGTTAACGATTTATTGCGTTCACATTGTGCCTATTCTGCAGTTCCGATTAGCGCCTGAGGAACATTTTAAACTGCCAATTTCTGCAAACTGACTGTAATTCCTTAGGGTACGTAGCTGACACACTAAGTGGCTCGGAATCACGAAAACACACATTTTAAAAATTACATTGCAACTTTATACATTGAAAGTTTCCTTGGTGGCGCTTACAGCAAGGACGGGATAAAGACAAAAGAAAGACCCGCAGTCTCGGCTCTACCGGCTGATCGCTGTTTCTAGAATCCTCACCTTTTGCGCAAAGCCTTGTTTTTCATTACCTTTTCATTAAACAGAGCCACTAAATAAATTTTAACTATTTTTCCTTGCCTGCCTAATCCCCGTGTCTTCTTAGAGATAAATCGTACATAATTAGCTTTTCTCTTTAGAAATGTTCTGCCGCATGACAGGAATGCAGTGAAGCTCGGTCTAAAGAAGGGGGAGGTTGGGCGGGAGGAAAACAGCATCATAATTCTCGTTTCTATAACAAGGTATTTAAAAGGGAAGACCGATGTGACATGGGAGCAAGTGCTGTTTACGAATTGGCTCAAACTGATTTATTGCTTTCTTGCCTGCTTTTAAGACCTGGACATTAATGGCCACAGCCTCTCATTTAAGGTGTCTCCTCACTGGAGATTTAGGGGCAGATTTGTCAGACTTTCATTCAGCGCAACACAGCAAGCCACCTTGCTGCTCAGTGTGAAAGGGCAGGAATGCACCATATTTACTATTCCTGTCCATTCCTATTGCTGGCGCACTTTTGGCTGCCTGGCGCCAAGGCAGGCACTCTTGCATCATGGTGCACAAAACACAATCCTGAGAGGCATTTTCCTCTATTCATGTGTGCTGCAGAATGCCCTTCTGTGTCTGCTCCCTCCCTCCTTTCCTGCACCGCCATCATGTTACTATTGTTTTTGTTTTGATGTTTTATATATTATAAATTGGCAAAAAGTTCTGCAAATGCATGCAGTAATAAAAAGAACGTCACATGAGGGAACTGCAATAAAAGTGTACGAAAAAACGCATTAGATTGAAAAGTGCATAGATTGCGTGCTGCTGTTTCTTTGCCCCTTAATTTCTTTGTAGGTTGTTGCAAAATACTAAGGGGGTCATTAGGATGACTAAGTCCGCCCGCCATCCCATCGGGGGGAGGGACCGCCTGCCATAAGGGCGGGGGTCCCGTGGGGGGTTTTAGGATGCGCCCGCCACAGTGGTGGGTGCATCATGCATGTTTGCCCGCCACAATGCTAAAAATGCCTGTGATGCTTTTGCATACACAAAGCGTCAGGCACCGCGCGGTGCCTGACGCATTGTGTATGCAAATGCAGGGGGGTACCACAGGTACCCCCCATGTGCACCCCCCACCTCGCCTTCACCATGGGGTCCAGCAGGGGGCACCCATAGCAAAGAACGCATGCTTTTCCGTGCAGCCACGGAAAAGCATCTTCAAATGCCCATCCTAATATGGCTGGCAGTGTCTGATAGACACCGCCACCATAGAAACTTTTTTCCAACTCGGTCGCAAGGCGACCAGCGCGGAAAAGCGTCGGACGGTGTTTCCATCCGCCGCGGACCCCACAGCCATACTAATATGGCGGGGGTCATTCCGGAGCGAATGGCAGGCGGATTGCCCCCGCCAGGCCAGCGGTGACCACTGCTGGCCTGGCGGGGGCAATCCGCCCACCATCCTAATGGGCCCCTTAGTGTGCCCAAATATAAATACTGTCTATTTAGTCACCTACGCCTTTTAGGTGACTCTTTCTGTGTTTTTGGGAGGCACTGACGTACTAAATTTTCCTGATGGTGCATGCAGCTTTCCCTCATTCCTTTAGCCATCGCCCAAATGCTAAGTGTGAAGGAGGTGCCATGGCAACCCAAGGAATGGTTATGCACTGGCATTAGTTTATTAATATTTACTGTGTTTTCTAATAAATGCGATTGCATTTGTATAAAACTACACCTCGTGGGTCTGCTGTGCAATGAGCTGGGCCAAATACCAGCTACAACATATTACATTGTAATGCATGCCTTTTAATATGTTCCACAATGCAATAGTTTGTAGTCACAGGTGAGTAGCCTGTGAAGGCTCCTTTAAGTTTGGGGTTTCCTTGTCTGCTAATCTTAAAGTAAAAGTTTCACAAACATAAAAAAGTCACAGCATATGGTCTACAAACGAAAGCACTTTGCTTTCACAGACTAATTTACCAGGAACAATAGATGGTGTAATAGATAAGATTGAGAGACTTGCCTCCCAGACAGTAAACAAAGTGCTAAAGGGCATGTGTCTGACCGGTGTGGAGAATCTAGTCAGGGGACTGTAAACAGATGCTAGCTTTGATATTACAAACATCCTGAGGATGCGTTAAGGGTGTGTTACAACTTCTGCATACATAAAAACTTGCATATCCCTTCGTAAATGTATCTTATGTGCCCGTAGCAGCATTGTTTGTAAATGCTACCACGTTAGGATTCACAGTGTGCACGCTGCTCTCCCACCTCCCTAAATGTATTTTCAGTATTTAGCCATATGACCGGTATTTTATGTTAGGCGGTAGCGGAATAGACACATGCATGCAGTATAGAGATGAAACATACGCCGCATAATGTACGTTATTTCACTTAAGAGCAACACCAAGCAGGAATACATAACAAGTAAGGTCAATGAGAAAGGAAGCATATACCAGGTATGTGTAATATGAAATAATTTTTTCAAGATGTACTAATTGCTAATTGTACTGATAGTTTGTAAAATACTGTATATAAGTAGGTAAGAGCCACACACAGTTGAACACCAACCAGGACCGTAGCCTGAGTGATCTTGCTACAATAGCTGCTGCAGGTAAAACAAAAGCATTTGAAACGTTTAGATACCATGAACCAAAACCGGAGCCTGGCCGATCAGCAAAGTAAAAGCAGCATAAGATGTAACAGCCTGCCACTATAAAGCTATTGGGGCAGATGAGGTAAACTGCCAGTATCACAAATATTGAAGAAGTAATATATTAAAGAATTGAATTACAAGGTGTGCGAAATGGAAAACAACATTTACATCTAAGAAGGAATATGGTTAAAAATGAAAAGCCAAGGCTTGCACACAAATATTGAAGGCCCATATTAAAGAATAAAATTCTAATGCTTGTGCTATAGACACGCTACAGTCTGGTAATAGAAAAACATTTGAAGTTAAGAACTCCTATATCAGCAACGCAACACCGCAGCTTGCATAGTACATGTGGTATGGCAAAGAAGATACTTACATTTAGGAGACACAAAGGCAAACTAAACTGCCGCGTATCGCAAAAGTAAAAGCGGCATGAAATCTAACAGCCCGTTGTCCAAAAGCTATTGGACGCGATGCAGAGAAATGTAAATGCTACAAATATTGAGTCAATAATGCTCAAAAGAGGACAATTGCAAGTAAATGAAGTTAATTTTGCCAAGAATGTGAATATATCGTAAGAATTACGAGATACAAGGGGTTGGAGATACAAGAGGAGGCGTTGGGTTAATCGCAAGCGAAAGCGCGCCATGCGCCCATTGTGCAGAAACACTGTGGGTGCACGTCTCCTGTCCTCCATACGCGTGCACATCTCCTGTCCCCCTTCAACAAAGAAATCGACCACAATAGATTGCGCCAAGGCGATTAATGCATGCGCTGCATCGCTAGGCGAGACCTAAAAAGTACCTGTAGGAGAGTGTTGCCAGTGGAAGGACACTAGCCGCAGACAGGATGCTGGGAGGAAGCAGAAAGGAGCACAAGGTGCTGAACATTCAAAAGCAAAGAAATTAGAGTGACATGGAAGCCAACCAATGGTAAGTAATGGGCAGGATCTGAGCCATTTTTAAGCTTTTTTTTGTTAACAATAGATTTCGCTAACAGAGCATGAATGCAGTTCAGACGAAACCTAACAAGCAAACCCAGTATGTCTAGATTTAATGCGGTAATGACTGCACTGTTAGCAGTTTAGAGCGAAACACACAGCAAGGAACCAGCAAGAAATAACACAGAAGGGCTGTAATTGTAAAGTAGTCCATCATGCAGTTCAGTGTGAGCACTCCAGTGGAGGCAGAAGGGTCGTCCCAAATAGATGGCATCATTATGAGAGAGATGAACACTTGTGCGGTTTAAGCCAGGACTTGATCAACAAAGTTTGAAACTGATGGCTGAAAGATGATGGGTGAAGAAGGACAATGGTTGAAAGGAGAAGACCCAATGTTCACTATAAGCATAATGTTAGTAATATCTCTTTTTGACAGCTGCACTTTCAAAACTCAGACATCAAATTGTTAAAGTGACGGACTGGCTATCCACTGCTTCAGTGCGCCACTATGAGAGTTGTGCATCATAGCAGTCGCAACTCCCAATACTCGCAGGGGGGGGGTTCCGTGGGGGTTATAGCGCAGGAGTTCCCGCAGAGGGAGGCTTAGGTAAAAGAAAAATAAAACATATCTAACCGGGTCCCACGCCGCCTCTGCTCCTGTGCTGGGTTCCTGCTCCTGAACAGTAACATATTTTAAGAAAAAACAATGGCTCCTGTGGGGAAATAGGTACTACTTCTGATAAAGGTAATGCACAATGCCAATGAGGGTGATTGGTGTGGATGTCTAAAGAAGGAAGCTGTATATACACACTGCAAATGTTATAGTCATTTATGAAAATTTATATATGATGTCATGAGTGATGTCACTGACCATGTCATGAGTGATGTAATATGTGACGTCATCAGCAGTGCATTGCAGGCGCGCAAGTTATAGTGAGTCCAACTAACTATAACATGGGAATTTCAATGGTTTTATGTCAGTAACATTTCCAGCTAACTATAACTGGTGTGAAACCTATGTTTTTTTCAGTAAATTTAATAGGTTTTTTAAATGCTAATTCCTAACTATAACTGGTGTAAAACCTATGGTTTTTTCAGTGAATATATAAATATATATATATATATATATATATATATATATATATATATATATATATATATATATATATATATATATATACATATATATTTCTAAGTAAACGCCCTTCCACCTCCTTGGAGCAAACACAAAGAGCACAAACTCCTCTTTTCTTTTCCGCTTATTTTATTTCTCACAATCCATGGTCATAACGCGTTTTGGTCAGCGAGAGACCTTGATCACATAGTAAAACGCTACGCAGTAATAACATTTAAACAAACTCAGTTGTGTCACATGACAGCTTAAGCAACTGACATGGTAAACAGAGTATTCTTTCTGCATAAATGCATACTTGCTTAAGGTTTTTACCAACATGTGTTGAAAGACAAAAAAAGAGGGTTTTCAGTATGTAGTAAGTTGTGGCGCTCAACTAAGTTTGCGTGTGTGTCAAGACCGTTAAAAAGTAGATATGGTGCTGGCCAGGTAGGGGAGACCCCTGTAACCCCTTTATGTGTGTGGGAAATTCCCACACCAATATCGTACTGCCAAGTCCTGGGCCATCATAAACGGGAGTAATTAAAAAATTCCCTTAGATGTAAGTTCTTGTGAAAGATCAATTTTAAAAAAGTTTGCAGAGGAGTTGTTTCTTGTTTCTTTTAATTTTCTTTGTGTTGTAAAATAATCAGCATAGAACAACCAGCCAACACGTGTTTCATCAGGGAAAGGTGGACCCCAGACTCTTCAGGGCTTTTGCTGGTGGAAGCAAGGCGGTATAATTGAGATGCCAGTAATAATTCCAACCTGGCAGGTCTGTACCACTGGGTGTGTGGGAAAGTGCCCTATCTGTAGGGTGATCTGGTAACATGGTTACTGGTTGTCAAAGTTGCCAAAGTTGTCAAAGCACCGCCCACCACAATGCCAAAAAGGCATGTCATGCATTTTCATGCATAACGCGGCAGGCACCGCGCAGTGCCATCCATGTTGTGCATGAAACTGCCGGGGGTACCATAGGTATCTCCCATGCGCACCACCCACCCCACAACTTCCTGGGGGCCCGCCACAGGCCCCCAATAGTAAAGACCGAATGCCTTTCTGTTGCGGCGTTGCCCCCACAGAAAAGCAAATCCCTGCATGCATTATAATATGGATGGCAATGTCTAACAGACACTGCCATCATATCAAAACCTTTTCCGCCCGGTAAACTCATTGACCGGGGGTGGAAAACCGGCGGACGGTCTTTACGTCTGCCGGGATCCCCCGCCATAGTAATATGTCAGGGGGAATGGCATGAGGGTGGGAAAGAATGTTGGGCGGATCGCCAACGCCATGCAGGCGGTGCCGATCTGCATGACATTCTAATGGGCCCCTAAGTCTCTTTGAAACATTCCATACTTAAATGCAGCAACACGTACCCATGACTCTTTAGGAGCACCCAATTAGAGCACACACACTAATACTCTTCCCGTATAAGCTGCTCTAGCCATCCAGATCCATGCAACCTTCCACAACGAACTCACACACAAAGGAACTTCACAATGGTGACCTACACTTTGAGGAACTTTACACTATTTATTTATTTATTTATTTATTTATTTTACAGATTTGTAGAGCGCATGGCTGCCCGTGAGCGTCCCAGGGCTAAATGACAAGAACCTGATGAGGGCGAGCCTCATGGGAATAGCCATGTTTTGAGTGCTCTGCGAAATGAGAGAAGGTTGGGTTGGGCTCTGAGGTTTGGAGGAAGCGAGTTCCATAATTTGGACGCGTTGTATGAAAACAATCGGCCGCCAGAGCGGGCTTTCCTAATCCTAGGTACAGAGGCTAGATTGCAGTTGGAGGATCGGAGCGTTCTTGAGGTGGTGTGAGGTGAGATAAGGTTTTGGAGTATGGGGGGGGGCCTTGCCGTGCATAATTTTGTAGGTCGTGCAGGGAGCCTTAAATTGTATTCTCTCCTGAATGGGGAGCCAGTGTAGGACATATAACGAGGGTTTGGCTGAGCAGCGACGATGGGTTCCTGTAAGAATGCGGGCTGCGGCATTTTGAGCTGTCTGAAGTTTTGCCAGAACTTTTTTGGGGGCACCTAGGTACAGGGCGTTGCCATAGTCCAGGCGGGACAGTACAAGGCCGTGGATAAGAAGTTTGCGGGACTGTGCCGGAAGCAGGGGTAATATTTTCCTTGCTGATCTAAGGAGGCCGTGACATGTTCCAGCCGTTTTCCGCGCCTGGGCTGAGAAGTTGAGCTCTTCGTCTAACCAAATACCCAGGCTGATTCCAATATGGGTCAGAAAGCTCCCTGACCGAGCTGGATCCGGAGTGTTTTCTGACCGAGCCAGACTCCTGCAGTTCGACCGCGCGAGTACGAGGTGTCCGAATGCTGCCGGACTCAGTTCGGTCGGACTCCCATAGAAGTCAATGGGAACCAGTCGTACGACGCGAACATGGGCTCCCATTGACTGAATGGGTATGGCTCACACAAAGGCACCCCCTACAGTGGGTACACGTCAGTGCCATCCGCATCATACACACCTGTGTTGCGGAGACCCTTGGGTCTCCCCCTGTGTGCAAGTCATAAGGCTGCGGGTGACAGGGGGTCCGATGAGGACACCCAAAGACAACGTCCCGGATGTTTTGCGAGTAGAAACTTCAACTCAAACCGACTGTCCGACACTTGCATCGTACTGGCTTGGTTGTAAATCGCATCCATTGTACGGCACTGTTTGCTTACGGACGAGACGTTCGGAGCAGTTTGGACCAGGAAATGATTCGGTCAGTGATTTTCGTGTTGCTCGCATTGTACTTGCTCGCTCATACATCTGTACAGGTCGGGTGGAAAACACGCGTACGGCTTGTATTTTTCCGTCTGGATCGCATTCAGTGCACTTGCGAGCGAGATCGGAATCAGGCCCTTAGTATGTTTACTGCTTTTTGGTATTCACAAACTCTGATAGTAGGTTATTACCAAAACGAAACTCTAGTAAGTACAACATTGCACATGACCAATCAATGGTACTGCAAAGTCCTTCCATGGACAATAATAAAGGTAGGTCTTAAAATAAAACCCATAGGAAATATTGTTAAATTAAATTACATTATTTAACCCATTGGCCGCGGCGGTAATTCCGCTGCGGCGCATGGGGGGAGGGGGGCCGCGCGGCGCAGCCATGCTCGTGACGGAACCACTCCGTCACGAGCCACGGGCGCGCTGTGCTTGTGACGGAGTGGTTCCGTCACGGCCCGCCCGCTCAATAGAACGCTCAGCGCCGGCACGGAAATTATGCCATGCAGGCGCGGCGGCCGGGCCGTGAGGGAACCACTCAGTCATTAGCACAGCGCGTCCGTGGCTGGTGACGGAGTTGTTCCGTCACCAGCATGCAAAGGGTTAAAATTGTCAAAAATATAAATACATTTAAACTACTGTTACAAACATTATAGAAATATTACATATTCATCAAAACATATTTTTAAACCAGCTTTTGAATTTTAAATATAATGTAACAATACATTTAATTGAAGAATAATAACATTAATTTTAATTATTCAATACATCAGTTCTAATAATTATTAATATACAATATTTTGTTCTCTTTAGGTGGAAATAACTTTTTATTCACAGTTCAGTTAATAATTTTAATGTAATTAAATTTAATATGTTCTAAATTAATGTACAAGTGCTGTAGCATGTGTTTATTTTGTGCTATATTTAAAGTGAATATACAAAATGAATTTGCCACTATATTTAACAACATTATTGTTAATCTATATTTCCAAGTTTATTAAACTTATTTATTTTCCTCTATACTTTACCATTCAGAGATATCCACTCTGAGTCTGGATTCTCCCTGTGGTATAGGGAACGTTAGAAAAAACATATTTTGAGCTCAAAAATAAATATTAAAACCATTTTTATGCTAAATATTAATATAAATCGATTGTATATATATATATATATATATATATATATATATATATATATATATATTTGACTTCACTTCGTCTCCCAAGTTTGACACGCTCTCAGAATTCCCAAAAAGACGCCAGAAATCAGCAGAGTCCAAGGGTGTTTATTGACACCTTACTACATGTTTCGGCTTCCAAGAAGCCTTGATCACGTAAGTTTGTGCATAGCATGTGTACAACGTAAATACTTTGCAGACAACATAAACAAAGGACTCAGGTCACAGGTCTAGAGGCAAAAAGTGTGTCGGCCATCTTAGAACGGTCAAATGCATGCCGATAATAAGTCTTACCAACATGTACATTGAAAATGAAAACATACAACGATTGTTTTAAAAAATGTAAGTAACATGACAAGAACCTAATGGAAAGTCTATGTATGGCATATTGCCACCGTGAGATGCGTATAAGAAAATTTACGCTAATTCAATCATGAATCAAGATATCTTTCATATTTGCAAACAACACAATCAATTGCGTCTACTGACAATTTCATCGTATGGCAATACTGCATGGTGTCAAAGCAGAGTGTGTATGTCTATGTCATCGCTGGAAGTTCCCAGCATGCATGGTACGAAATGCTTGGTGATTACCAAACAACAAGGAAAGGAGTATCATAACCAGTTACTAGGTAAAATACCTGAGATGCCAGAGTGCCCATGGGGGTTGCAGCAAGTGACAGAGTCTAGGGCCAACAAAGTGCTATCTAGCGACCGGGTCACAACAAAGTCAATGTCTGTGAAATAAAGCCTGAGATAGGCGTGCTCTTATACATAGCAGGAACGTGAAAGGAAATAGGCTGGTGCAGGTGCAGTGAAGGGCCTCAATCCAAGTGATGTTCCTGTGAATTAAAACAACAGACTTTAAAATCAAACATGACAAACAGCATATGCATGAAGTCAATAAACCTGATAGTAGGCGCTAGGAAGAGGAAGGAAAGTCATGGTAATAGTTATTCATATTACATCACAGCAAATATTGGTCAAAGACAGGTACATGATGGAGTATCAAACATAATCGTCTTTAAGATGAATTGCTAATTCTTCATCGTGGTTCAGGCCCACCGGGGCCTTTGTTTGGAAATTGATTATGTGTCTGGATTCTCTCTGTCTCATTTTAAGGACTCTGTTTCCACCTCTGGGATTTCTCTCGATTTGTTCCAAGATAAAAAATCTCATGAGTGTAGGATCTGAAAAGTGGAATTCACTAAAGTGACGTGCCACAGGGTATTTAGCATCCTTGTGGATAATCGCACGATAATGTTCAAGGATGCGTTTCTTTGCATGGGCGGTGGTACTGCCAATATACCATAGTTCACAAGGGCAGACAATCACATACACTACAAACATGGTGCTACATGTCAAAAATTGTGTGATCTCCTTTCTTATACCATTGTATTCCACCTGTTTGATTAAAATGCTGTTTTTGCAAGCCTTGCAATGCCCGCATGGGAAGTATCCTTTGAGACCAAGGCCTTTGTTCTTGGGATAATCAGTGATGTCACTGCGGACACATATATGCCTGAGATTTTGGCTTTTTCTGTAAGTGATACTGGGTCTCTCAGGGATGAGACTACCTATGATGTTGTCACTCTTCAGAATATGCCAGTTTTTGGCAATGATTTTCTGGATCTGCCTGGATTCCTTATTGTAAGTAAGAATGAGTCGTGTGACACTGTCACCAGGTGAAATGTGTTACCTAGTAACTGGTTATGATACTCCTTTCCTTGTTGTTTGGTAATCACCAAGCATTTCGTACCATGCATGCTGGGAACTTCCAGCGATGACATAGACATACACACTCTGCTTTGACACCATGCAGTATTGCCATACGATGAAATTGTCAGTAGACGCAATTGATTGTGTTGTTTGCAAATACAAAAGATATCTTAATTCATGATTGAATTCGCGTAAATTTTCTTATACGCATCTCACGGTGGGAATATGCCATACATAGACTTTCCATTAGGTTCTTGTCATGTTACTTACATTTTTTAAAACAATCGTTGTATGTTTTCATTTTCAATGTACATGTTGGTAAGACTTATTATCGGCATGCATTTGACCGTTCTAAGATGGCCGACACACTTTTTGCCTCTAGACCTGCGACCTGAGTCCTTTGTTTATGTTGTCTGCAAAGTATTTACGTTGTACACATGCTATGCACAAACTTACGTGATCAAGGCTTCTTGGAAGCCGAAACATGTAGTAAGGTGTCAATAAACACCCTTGGACTCTGCTGATTTCTGGCGTCTTTTTGGGAATTCTGAGAGCGTGTCAAACTTGGGAGACGAAGTGAAGTCATTGAGATTACCGGCGTGCTCTGCCGGCACTCACGCCACTTCCCACGGGGCCTCCCGCAACCCTTTGGAGCAACTTGGAAACTTGGTTATTGACGAGGTTGCAACTGGCCCGGTCGGCGACGCTATCCAGTCAATCGGATTGACATTATCGTTTGGAGAAGGGATTGAGAGAATATCTGGACACCGGACGGGGTAAGAGCACGGCGGCGGCGTTCTGTGCCCGTCCTTTGGGGGCAGGTGTGTCGGGTGGCTTTGCTTACGCGTTCACACTAACACCCGGGGTTAACGGCACAGTGCTGTCCGCACAGCGCACATCGTATATTTATGTTTCTTACCCCCAACGCACAACTTACAATCGGGTGCACGAACTAGCACCAAGAGTCTCTCTCCCCACCCCGAGTCATTCACTCGGTGCTCCAGCGTCTGCCCACAGGAAGAACCTCTCATTACAGAGAGGGGATACCCAATCAACGCCCAGCAGCAGAAATATTCGAACTCCAGGGGGGCGCCGAATATGGAAGAGGAAGATGAAAGAAGGGCGGCTGCCCAACTATTGTTCAAAAGAAAAAAGACAACTCCCGGCGCCTCCAGTGTAGCTAAATCTGATCCTCCACAAACAATCAAGGACAAAATTAACAAACTTGAAAAACTAAAAAGAGGGGAGATTTCAAAATGGTGGGAGGCAATCTCGCTGCAGAATTATATTGACCAGGAGATGGTCCCTAGAGGACTCAGAATCTTCACGACCCCCACCTATGAAGCCCCAAATCCCGAGATGCTTGCAGAGTGGTCGGAAAATTCAGCAAGCAGTTCCAGGAGAATGCTAGAAATTCTAGTTAAATACGCCTGGGTAGACAGGGATGGGTTACTGAAGGAAAAAGCTGAACTGATGGAAGACATCAAGAAACACGCTGATGATGACACAGTAACCAAAATGGTGGATGAGATGAAAGACCGCCTTAAAAAATACGAGGAGGACATCAAAGCTTGCAAAGAGAGGAAATTGGACTGTGATTACAAAGACTACGATACAGGTCGCATTCTTACCTTCAGCCGGAAAAATGACTACCTGTATGAGAACGAAGAGAAAGCAGCCCAATCCACAGCACAAGGAGGGGAAGAGAATTCTCTCACACTGAGTGAAACAGAATCTGACATTTCGAACATATCCATTGAAGAAACGAACAAGGCAAAGAAAACCACTCGCAAAACGAATTTTTTAGAGGAGTATCGTCACCTGCGCCGGACCAGGCGGACGAACAAGGAGACTCCAGCAACACCACCAAGCACAACGAGGGGAAGAGGTCGCCCACGAGGACGAGGAAACGCCGGAACCGGGGGAAGAGGCTCTTCCAGAGGTGGAAAAAGAGGCAGAACAAGGGGCAACATGGGATACATGAATACCCGCTCCGGAAGAGGACAATGATGGAGACAACAATGGTAAATAAGACTATCATTAATCTTTCCAAAAGAGCCATAACTGACATTGAAAAGGCTGTGTTGAGTTTAGGCTTATCCTTTTGTCCTTCTAATTCTTTTAACTTTAGCGAATCTAGAATTGATCTTTTTAAATACATTCGCAAGTTGAAATTGAAAAAATGGCACAAATTGAAAAACCGCATGAACACTAAGGATATGGTGAATATGACAGGAGAAACAGATACTTTTTTGATTAGCGACATTGATGCCATCATTAACATTGCTGAACTAGAACAGAGCTCTAATCGGCCCAATAGCGAGTCTGTCACAGGAGAATCAGCTAGACCAGAGATGACCAATACACAGCTTCTCTGTGAAGCAGGCTTTACCACAGACAGCAGCTCAGCCTCTCTATTCAAGCCCAAATCCACATTTATCCCCATCATGGCACATGACGCCATCGATACGTTCCATGAATGTGTCAGCAAACAGCTTAGCACCCACAGGTCCAAAAACAAGAAACGAATTTGGAAACGGGACAATTTGTCCAAAACCCAAAGAGATGCCCTTAACTCTCTCACAGAAGACCAGGCCATTGTCATACGCCCCGCAGACAAAGGGGGCAATATTGTCATTCTAGATAGGGAGCAATATGTAATGGAAGCCCTAAGACAATTATCTGATGAGAAATACTATGCCTTAAGTAACTTTGAATCATACAACAACAGTGTATTGTCTATGTGGGACAAATTGGAGTGCTGGAGGGATAAGGGAATTCTTGAATGGGAGGAATATAGATTTTTGAGGAATAACAATCCTACTCTACCTGTCCTATACCTCCTACCCAAGGTTCATAAATGTAGAGAAAACCCGCCAGGAAGACCCATTGTCTCTTCCAGAGGCAGTGTGACAGAACATGTATCCAAATACACTGACCACTATCTCCAAGAGTGGGTACTGGGTCTCAGCAGCCATATAAAAGACACTAAAGACTTTCTTACTAAACTACAAACCCTCACATGGAACGAGGATTATCTCCTCATTACCATGGATGTCCAGGCCCTCTACACCATAATCAATCACCAACAGGGCTTAGAGGCCTGTGAATACTTCCTCAAGAATCGGCCTTTGCGTTTCAGAGAGCACAACAAAATGCTCCTTGAAATGTTGGCATTTTGCCTTGCAAACAACTTTTTCCTGTTCGATGGCAAAATCTACAGGCAGGAGACAGGGACGGCGATGGGTTCAAGCTTTGCCCCAAGTTTTGCGAACCTGTTTATGGGACAGTGGGAACAGGAGATCTTTGCAGACCCATCGCTCAGGGACGAGGTCAGCCATGTCATTACCTGGTGGAGATATATTGACGATCTCTTCCTGGTCTGGCAAGGTACTGAGGAAGAGGCATCTTGCTTTATTGATCGTCTTAATCTTAATAACAAGAACATCAGGTTGACGACCAATATAAGCAAAGACATGGCTGAATACCTTGATGTCAGAATTGACATTGTCAACAATCAAATCCAAACATCACTCTTCAGAAAAGAAACCGCAGGCAACAGCATTCTCCATGCCCTCAGCAGCCACCCAGAACCCCTGAAGTGGAGTATCCCCTACGGGGAGTTGCTGAGGGCAAGGAGAAATTGCAATACTGATGCCAACTACCAATTGGTGGCCAAGGATATGCTGGATCGGTTCAAACAACGTGACTACCCGGCCTGGGTGCTGAAAAAGGCCAAACAAAAGGCAGATATTGTCAAGCGTTCTGACACTCTTACCAATATTGTCAAGGACGACATTTCACCTGGTGACAGTGTCACACGACTCATTCTTACTTACAATAAGGAATCCAGGCAGATCCAGAAAATCATTGCCAAAAACTGGCATATTCTGAAGAGTGACAACATCATAGGTAGTCTCATCCCTGAGAGACCCAGTATCACTTACAGAAAAAGCCAAAATCCCAGGGATATATGTGTCCGCAGTGACATCACTGATTATCCCAAGAACAAAGGCCTTGGTCTCAAAGGATACTTCCCATGCGGGCATTGCAAGGCTTGCAAAAACAGCATTTTAATCAAACAGGTGGAATACAATGGTATAAGAAAGGAGATCACACAATTTTTGACATGTAGCACCATGTTTGTAGTGTATGTGATTGTCTGCCCTTGTGAACTATGGTATATTGGCAGTACCACCGCCCATGCAAAGAAACGCATCCTTGAACATTATCGTGCGATTATCCACAAGGATGCTAAATACCCTGTGGCACGTCACTTTAGTGAATTCCACTTTTCAGATCCTACACTCATGAGATTTTTTATCTTGGAACAAATCGAGAGAAATCCCAGAGGTGGAAACAGAGTCCTTAAAATGAGACAGAGAGAATCCAGACACATAATCAATTTCCAAACAAAGGCCCCGGTGGGCCTGAACCACGATGAAGAATTAGCAATTCATCTTAAAGACGATTATGTTTGATACTCCATCATGTACCTGTCTTTGACCAATATTTGCTGTGATGTAATATGAATAACTATTTCAATGACTTTCCTTCCTCTTCCTAGCGCCTACTATCAGGTTTATTGACTTCATGCATATGCTGTTTGTCATGTTTGATTTTAAAGTCTGTTGTTTTAATTCACAGGAACATCACTTGGATTGAGGCCCTTCACTGCACCTGCACCAGCCTATTTCCTTTCACGTTCCTGCTATGTATAAGAGCACGCCCATCTCAGGCTTTATTTCACAGACATTGACTTTGTTGTGACCCGGTCGCTAGATAGCACTTCGTTGGCCCTAGACTCTGTCACTTGCTGCAACCCCCATGGGCACTCTGGCATCTCAGGTATTTTACCTAGTAACTGGTTATGATACTCCTTTCCTTGTTGTTTGGTAATCACCAAGCATTTCGTACCATGCATGCTGGGAACTTCCAGCGATGACATAGACATACACACTCTGCTTTGACACCATGCAGTATTGCCATACGATGAAATTGTCAGTAGACGCAATTGATTGTGTTGTTTGCAAATACGAAAGATATCTTGATTCATGATTGAATTAGCGTACATTTTCTTATACGCATCTCACGGTGGCAATATGCCATACATAGACTTTCCATTAGGTTCTTGTCATGTTACTTACATTTTTTAAAACAATCGTTGTATGTTTTCATTTTCAATGTACATGTTGGTAAGACTTATTGTCGGCATGCATTTGACCGTTCTAAGATGGCCGACACACTTTTTGCCTCTAGACCTGCGACCTGAGTCCTTTGTTTATGTTGTCTGCAAAGTATTTACGTTGTACACATGCTATGCACAAACTTACGTGATCAAGGCTTCTTGGAAGCCGAAACATGTAGTAAGGTGTCAATAAACACCCCTGGACTCTGCTGATTTCTGGCGTCTTTTTGGGAATTCTGAGAGCGTGTCAAACTTGGGAGACGAAGTGAAGTCATTGAGATTACCGGCGTGCTCTGCCGGCACTCACGCCACTTCCCACGGGGCCTCCCGCAACCCTTTGGAGCAACTTGAAAACTTGATATATATATATATATATATATATATATATATATATATATATATATATATATATATATATATATATATATATATATATATATATATATATATATATATATATATATATATATATACTTTAAATATGTTCACAATACTTTGTGGGTTCAATGACAAATGCACTGAAGGTGATCATGATATCTTTCATCCATGCTTGTTCCTATGCTTGCAGTCATTATTGCAAATATAAACCAGTCCTCTGGACTGTGTTGAGGCAAGAACAGTGTAGGGTCTCAACTCTATAAGGAAACATCAAAAGTGAACTTAACACGCACCTACTTGCAGTTTGGGGGTCCCTTAAAATAAGGCCCCTCTCAAACTATGCCAATTACGAATACTATTGTTGAATTGCATACACAAATAGCAGAGATGAGACAGCTGACTTAGTATGTTTCGATTTTTAACTTTAAACCCTTTCTCCTCCTGCCAACTGCCACTTAATTTGGGTACCTGCCAATACTTCCCCTGCACCCTGAGTAAGCCCTTCTAGTTTTTACAATCTCTTGTGTCAACATTTCCTTTAACCATTGTGGAAAATCCCTGCTATGTTACGGGTGAACAGAAAGGCACGAAGACATGTCCTACTTAGCATGGGATACAATGACATACAAAGCTACCTATTGGACCATCTCCCTCAACTGGACACATGCTCATTCTCCTTCTATTGTTGTATCACACCCACCATCCTCCAATGGACCAAGTAAAGGGTGATTGTGCCATTGGAGCTAAGCCACCGACCGTCCGCCCTATTTAGTGTGAACAATTGGATGGCCTTTTTCTGTCATCATCAGGAGTATCGTGGCAGTGTGGGATATTAAAAAGAAAAAATGACTGATGTGCCATTGGAGAAAATTTCCACAGTGCTGAGGCTGTAAGTTTTTTCTTTTCCAAAAATAAACTCATGCTTTGAGGGTTTTTTTTGTGGAAAAGAAAAATAAAAGTCCAAAAATATATGGGGATTTGTCACCAATGCCGGCCATACACAAACCTTTTGAATGTCTTTGTATGAAGAGTGGCTAATACAAACCCATAGAGTTTCATTCTGGCGGTGAGCTCTAAATTTGGTGGGCAGAATAAAGGGGAAACATCCTTTACAATGCAACTATTACATCGCACTACACTTACAACGCAGTCATTAAATCGCAACATCCTTTACAATGCATGTCACTACAATGCAGGCATTACAATGCATGACACTACATTGCATGACACTACATCACATGTCACTACAACACAGGCATTACAACGCATACCATTACAACATATACCATTACAATGCATAGTACCCCTACACTATCCAAAACTTACCCTACTGTTGTACTCCCTGGAGTTAGAATAGTAATTTTTACCCCTAAACTATCCAACACTTACCCTACTGTTGCACCCCCTGGAGTTAGAATAGTAATTTTTACTCCTATACTATCCAAATCTTACCTTAAATGCAATGTTATGGTATTCGTTGTAATGGTATGTGTTGTAAATGTATAATGCGATGTAACAGAATGCGTTGTAAAGGTAGTTTCAAAAAATGCGATGTAGTGTCATGCAATGTAATGGAGTGCGTTGTAAAGAATGTTGCAATGTAAAAACTGTGTTGTAAAGGCATGCATTGTAAATGTATGCGTTGTAACGTCATACATAGGAAACAACCTTTACAACGCAACTTTTACAACGCACTACCATTACAACAAAACTTTTACAACGCAACATCCATTACAACGTATGCCATTACAACGCAGCCATTACAATGCATGACACTACAACGTATACCACTACAACGCATGTCATTACAACGCAGTCATTACAGCGCATACCATTACAACGCATAGCATTACAACACATAGTACCCTTACACTATCGAACACTTACCCTAATATTGCACCCCTTGGAGTTAGAATAGTAATTTTTACCCCTACACTACCCAACACTTACCCTACAGTTGCACCCCCTGGAGTTAGAATAGTAATTTTTACCCCTACATTATCCACACTTACCCTACTGTTGCACCCCCTGGAGTTAGAATAGTAATTTTTACCCCTACACTATCCAACACTTACCCTACTGTTGCACCCCCTGGAGTTAGAATAGTGATTTTTCCCCCTACACCATCCAACACGTACCCTACTGTTGCACCCCCCTGGAGTTAGAATAGTAATTTATACCCCTACACTATCCAACACTTACCCTACTGTTGCACCCCCTGGAGTTAGAATAGTAATTTGTACCCCTACACTATCCAACACTTACCCTACTGTTGCACCCCCTGGAGTTAGAATAGTAATTTTTACCCCTACACTATCCAACACTTACCCTACTGTTGCACCCCCCCTGGAGTTAGAATAGTAATTTTTACCCCTACACTATCCAATACTTACCTTACATGCAATGTAATGTTTTGCGTTGTAATGGTACGCGTTGCAAAGGTATTATGCGATGCAATGGAATGCGTTGTAAAGGTAGTTTTTAAAAATTCGTTGTAATGGCATGCGTTGTAATGGAATGCGTTGTAATGGATGTTGCATTGTAAAATATGCGTTGTAAAGGTATGCATTGTAAAAGTATGCGTTGTAACCTCATACATCCGTCATACATTCGGAATAAAGGCAGGGTGGCTGATGTAAAGTTGTCTGTCACACTGACTGCTTTTACTCTGACAGTCAAAGTCAACATTTTTCCCTTGGTTAATTCATATGGCTCTTGTGTCATTTTGTCATAGGGTTAGGATTAGCTGAGAGTTAAGGATATGGCGTTATCACTAAGAAGGTGATTATTTTGCCAGAGATGCTGCCTATTCTTTATTAAACCTTTATATCTGCCTAACTCTTGAAGTATCACTCTCGTCAACCTAAGAGATATGTTGAATTCTTAATGTGGTCAAACTGTTTCACTAGTCCACCCACCTTATATTGGTATTTGCACTGATACATAGATGAAAAAAATGTGAATTCCTACCAATTTTGTCTAGTGGTAGAGTTTTTACATCACTCTCAATTCCTTCTCATTGATTGGTTTTTGCTTACCAGATTGCCAGCCTTGTCCCAAACCCATGCGACGGCTTGTTGGAGATTTTGCAACTAAGCTCAAGTAGTATGGAATGATAACTGACACCCTGATAATAATTCCACAACTGGGAAAGGTAACACAATAGATTAAAAGGACAGTTCTCTCTGTATCCACCTTTTAGTTTGTTTTGATCGCAAATGTTCTCTTAAATGCTCAATCTGAATAAGGCACCCTTGTTCTTTATCTCCACCGGTTAGCTGTCCTCTCAAATCAGAGCTGCCAATCGATGACAGGCCTTCAAGCCTGGCATCTCCTGGTTGAATTCAGTATCGAGCCAAACCTGCAGGGGCACAATAGTGATCAGTGGTTTATCAAAACCTCAGCCCCCCCCTCCTCCAAGGTAAGTTGAAGAGGTCCCCATTAGCTATTCCCTAACTGCCTTGCTGCTTCTGAGTGTTTATTTGCTTGCAGCACCCTTTGAGGTGAATGGTGTGGGGGCTCCCCCGCACATCGCAGGAGCTGCGAGGGCCTTCATCACGGTAGTGATAAGGGATGCAGTACACTTTAGCATCTCAACAAATTGGCAGCAGTTCACATGAAGTCCATCCATTCATTTGGGGTTGGAATTCTGAAGATTAAACAAAATAATTCCCAGTGGACCAGTGGCCGCTATTTTCTTGTGGGGGGGGGCGTGTGGTAGGCTCAATTTCTCTAAAAATGGACAGAAATTAGATAAAGGGAGACTGACTGCGCTCCTCGCTAATGGACAGAGCGCAACAATACAGTAGGTTGATTTGCACAAGTATTTCATATCACGAAACATAGGTCATCCTGTGTCTACAAAATGATGTGCCCATTTCAGAGGATTTCAGTAGGAGTTCACATTCTCTAATTTGATTACTCGTACAAAGCACCATTACCTTTTTTTCTATCATGTCCTTGAAATTGTCTTCTGAATGAGATCCCATCAACCCTCCATGCACCACTTTGTCCTGCTTCACAATTGCATTTCGCCTTACCACGGTTGGGTTTTCCGAAGGGTTAAGAGAAACCAACACCTGCAACCTCTGCGGATTGAATTGTGATTGAAAATACTCCGAGAGAGGGATTTCAGGAGCACAGAGTGCCCACACACCTCCGCCAGTCGCACACTGCTGAACCTGTGTGCTTATTCCATTATGTACGTTAGAATTGGATCCCGAGTCTTTTACAAAGCAGTAAAGTACTTTAGAAAGAAATCATTGTAAACCAGCAGTTCATTATAAAGTCGCTTAAATTTATATTTTTCTCCATTTGAAATAAAATGACTTCCTGGTTCTGTGATTTTTTTCTGGGAAATTTGAGATAGTCGGAGGGAGTTTAAACGTACTTTTGTCGAATCTTGTATCTCATTTTAATATTTGAATGAAACAGTTGATTGTCAGACGATTCTCAGCATTTTATCAGTGCAGCATGATGAGAAAAGAGAGGGTAGTGCTTCCTAACTTAATTTGAATGATCGCATCTCCCTGTTAGGGATTCATTCCTCCTCCTCGCAGTGACGTGTGGCGTACGATGCACACGGAGCAGTATTGTAAGGATAAAAAAAATCACATTGAGGTGCAAAATCACATTGGGATGGAAAGTCAACCTTGGTTTAAAAACAGCAGGCGTACTGGAGCAAATTTACCTACAAAAACATGCAGGTGGAAGAAAACAGTAAGGCACAAATAGATATTTAATTGCAAAATCACCCTAGGCGTGACACCAACATGGCCGGGGACAATGTTAGGTGCAAGAACACAGGGGCATATTATCAAGGGGGTTTATCTCCGCTTTTTTGGCTTTAAAAGCCAAGAAAGCGGAGATAAAATTATCTCCCTATTACCTAGCTGCCGCTAACACCAGTTAGCGACAGCTAGTAGGAGATAGCGACCATCTTGGGCCCCACTTTGCATGTCAGTGATATTTATCACTAATGAGATGCAAAGTGGGCGTGCCAAGATGTTAGCGACTGAAAACAGTCGCTAACATCGCTATCTCCTATTACCAACTTTTGGAGATATTCGCGCTAAGCGGGAATATCTCCAAAACCTAACACCTGCCCTGAGCAGTTCTTAGCCATGTTATCCAATGGGAGGTGGATAACATGGCTAAGAGCATTAGCTCGCTAATGCATGAATATCGCTGACTTTTTTGTGATATTCATGCTTTGCGGCGATTTTTACCGCATTTGCGTTAAACCTTGGTAATACCAAGGTTTATTTGCGGTAAAAATCTCCGCAGCGCAGCGGTAAATTTTTGTCTCTAACCAAGCAATAGCGATAATTATCGCTATTGCTTGGTAATATGCCCCACAATTAGGAACAATGGTCTAGATGTAGGTAGGCTATTACCGGTCGGTAACTGCCGAAATCGGCCGTTACCGACCGGTAATAGACTTTTCCTATGTAGGGGACACATTTACCGATTCGGTATTTACCGAATCATCATTTACCGATTTGTATTTACCGAATCGGTAAATGAAATGTAGGAAGCACTTCAAACAGTGCTTCTGGGCTGAAAGGATTCGGTATTTACCACCAACTATTAGTTGGTGGTAAATAAGGAATTCCTATGTAAATGAAAATATGTGCATTTACACCTCTGCCATGTGACAAACATACATGCCCTTAGGGCATGTATGTATGCCACATGTGCACACCAGCAGTATTCAGGGGTGCAACAGGGTGTCAAAGTGACACCCTGCCACCCTTGATTATTTCCCTATTTTACCGAATCGGTATTTACTGATTCGGTAATTGACATTCCTTGAAGGCCCATATGAATGAATGGCAATTACCGATTCGGTAAATACCGATTCGGTAATTACCGAATCTTAATGATTCGGTAATTTTTACCGAATAATTACCTACATAGGATTTACCGATTCTAAAATACCGAATTGGTAAAATTCGGTATTTTAGAATCTGTAAAACCTATTTACCTACATCTAGCCCATAATTACAATTTAGTTCATAAACATATTTGGGGGCAAAATCATGCTTTGTTCAAAATTAGAAGGAGTGTTATATTAGACTTGAGACAAAGGACTCAGTACAGAAAGAAAGTAAAGTAGTGCAATGTCACATTTGGTGTCAGAAGTGCATTACTATGACATCACAATTGGTTTAACACACTAAGGTGCAACATTAGCATGAGTGTGGAAAATATTTATAGGCACAAAAATCAATTAGATGTTAAACCAGTTTTAAATGAATAATCCCTTTTAAGTGCAAAATCACACTTGGTACAAACTAAACAGCATTGTGGTATCTCGTTTTGGGGGAAAATTAAATGTAAGGGCTAAATCACACTTGGTGCAAAATCAAGAGGAGTTTGGAAACACTTTTAGCAGCATGAGTTACATTTGGGCATAACATTACATTTAGTTGTAGTATCACTGTTGGTACAACATTAGCAGCACTATGGAAACACTTTTAGGAGTACAGATGCAGACCCATTAGTGTGCATAGTCACTTCCCTTCACTGTACTTTCAATGCAACAGGAAACACTCCTCAGACAAACTGACAAACACGCCTAATAACTAAAACCGAATGGTCAGGCAGAAATACTCATCTGGTTTGTTGCCAAATATGAAAAAAAAATTCATCAAGAGATGGCTGAAGGAGTTTACCCAAATCATGAGCTCCATCCAACAGGCAGCAAAAATTGTCTTTTGCGAGAGTTGTAAATGTCTATTTTCATTTCTGATCCCGGTGATACTTTGTTCACCCTACCCTGATTCCATTCATACTGACACAACTGAAAATGTAAATTGCAAATTCTAAATGTATTTATGTAGTGCTTACGACCCTTGACAAGGCATTGAAGCTCTTTCTCAGTAATTAACATGCTACTCTGGAACCTAAGATTAGCAGTAAGTAGGTTAGTACAGTTTTTTATTGTTTTGTTCTTTCTTGTGCATTACTTGTGTTAGTTAGTACATACTGGTATTAGGCTGTTTCTTGACTGACAGCTAGGAGGTATGGTGGAGGAACTGGGAATTAAACTATATCAACACGGTCTTGGGTATGTTTATACTGTAATAAATTGAAAAACACACATTTTGGGGATAAAGAAGTTGTGGCACAGACAATAGACTGGCAAAACATTTCCATCAGATTGCACTCTTTCTTCAGTTTTTGTCCCAACTTTTAAATTGCTACTACCTTAGAGACATGAGGCCCACAGCCAGGTACACTAGGCCCCGATGTGAGAGGTTAGAGAAAAATAGAAGCTGTGAAATAAGCTATACTCCAACACAGAGGCCCAAAGACAGAGAAATAGACAAAAGGCCAAGACAGAAGCAGAGAGAGAAAGAGCCTGATACAGAGAGACAGGGAAACAAAATAGGAACAGACTGAACCAGTAGATCTGGGACAGACTGACACAGAGAAAGACACAGGTTACAGGCATAGAACAAAGGAACAGAAACATGAAAAGTCGTGGTTGATTACATTGTGGACCACTTCACTATAGTAAAAAATGACATGCATATTGCTTCCAAACTGACACTACCACTTGATGGAACCGAACTAGCATTAATACAACTGAGTGGTGGTTTACACTTTTACACACACAGAATCACTAACACTCAACTCTTTGCTGCTCATTAGATCTTTACAATTCCATAAATTAGTAATCATAATGAAATATTTTACATACCTGTGAACACTTGCCTACCGTCCAAAAAGGAGCTCACCTGCACCCTTGCAAAGTCATACCTGTTTATCTACCTAGTGAAGAGTGGATAGGCTGATAAAGTTCCAAAATGGCATAAATAATAGCACAACTCAAAAAGACAAGCATTGGCAAAGCCAATTGGTCTTGCCTATGAATGAGCAATTGGCTTTCCCAATTGTTTTAGCCATGTTGTACAGCAGTGTGGCTGCTGTTCAGCGTGGCTAAAGTTAGTGACATAAAAGAGAGTCGCATGGAGTGTTGTAGAGTGGAATGGCAAAGACTGGAGAAAAGGGCTGTAGAGTGGAGGCGCAGAGAGTGTTGTGTATTGAAATGGCATAGTGAGGAGTCTTGTAGAGTGGCACTTACTGGAGTGGCAGGGCAGAGTGGACAGGTGTAGAGTGCATTTGCATAAAGTGCTGCAGAGTGTAGTAGCATAGGGTGCAGTGGCATTGAATTCAGCGGCATACAATGCAGCAACACAAAATGCAGTGGTGAAAAATAGAGTGGTGAATAGTAGAGTGTAGTGGTGCAGAGTGCAGTGGTGCAGAATGCAGTGGTGCAGAGTGGAGTGGCGCGGAGTAGAGTGGTGCAGAGAAGAGTGGCACAGAGTAGAATGGCAGAGAGTAGAGTGGCACAAAGTAGAGTGGCATAGAGTGCAGTGGCATAGCGTGCAGTGGCGTAGAGTGCAGTGGTGTTGAGTAGAATGACATGGAGTGGTACAAAGTGGAGTGGCTTAGAGTTGAGAGATGCAAAGGACAGTGGTGCAGAGTAGAGTCCAGTGGCATAGATTGCAGTGGTGTAGAGTGCAGAGTAGAGTCGAGTGATATAGAGTGCAGTGGCATAGAGTGGTGCAGAGTAGAGCAGGATAGAGTGGTGCAGAAAAGATTTTAGTGCCATAGAGTGCAGTGGCATAGAGTGGAGTATCATAGAGTGGTGTAGTGCAGAGTAGAGTGGTGTAGAGTTCAGTGACAGAGATTGCAGTGACACTGAGTAGAGTGTCAGAGAACAGTGGTGAAGAGTGTAGAAGAGTGGCAAAGAGAGTACTGGCATTGAGTTCAGTGATGCAGAGTAGAGTGCAATGGTATAGAGTGCAGTTGTGTAGCATGCATGGGTGTAGAGTGCAGTAGTTAAGTGTAGAGTGGAGTAGAGTGCAGCGATATAGAGTGGAGAGGCGCAGAGTGGAATGATACAGGGTAGAGTGCATAGAGTGTAATGGCATAAACTGGTGTAGAGTGCAGTGGCATGGAGTGCAGTGGTGCAGAGTAGATTAGAGTGGCATACAGTGGATTGACATAGAGTGCAGGGGCATAGAGTGGAGTGTTACAGAGGAAAGTGCATTGGTGTAGGGTGTATTGGCATAAGTGCAGTGTTGCAGAGAGACATGGAATACAGTGGCATTGAGTGGAGTTGTGCAGTGTAGATTAGTAGCCTAGACTGGGGTTGTATAGAGTGCAGTGGTGTAGGGTATAGTGGTGAAGAGTGCATTGGCATAGAGTTGAATGGCACAGGGTGGAGTAGAGAGGTGATGCGTGAAGTGGCATAGAGTGCAGTGGCATATAGTGGAGTGGAGCAGAGTGCAGTGGTGTGGAGCGGTGTAAAGTAGTGTGGTGCAGAATAGAGTGCAGTGATGTGGAGAGGTGCAAAGAAGAGTGAAGTGGCGTAGAGCGGAGTATGCATGGTATGGTAGAGCACTGCCATTACAGACAATACTTCTTCAATTGAAATGACCATTACATTTGCACAGACACACAATTTTACTATTAAAACTATACAGTGCAAGAATAAAAATGAGTAGAAATTGCTTCACCTCGTGTAATGGTTTGTTTTGATCATATTAAAGTGTTTGTTTCCAAAACACTTCATAAATAACTAAACCTTTGATTCATTTGTGTTCCTAATTCTGATATATTCTGAAATACTTACCCAGTTCATCCAAATGTTGCTGTATGCTAGAAAATACTCTTTCTTATCCCCAGTATCCAGCAAGATTGTCACATAAATCCTCTCACTTTGAACTCAGAGAAAGAAAAGTAAACAAGTGCCCTCAGAAAACAGTGCCTGACATTTGATCTCGATCTTTGAATGCACAGCAAATTGGAGAAGAAAAGAACAAGATTTAAAGGCTTGTTCACAGAAATGGATTTCATGGAAGAATACAGTAAACATGGCTTAGGCAAAGATGGTCCATGATTATGTGCAAGAGACATTTCTAACATCCTCAATTTTCAATGAAACCATAGAAACAATTAGACATATGCGTACATCTTTGGACATATTGGGTGTGTTATGTTTTTTGCTATTTTCTTCCCTTCCAGGTCTTGCTTTGTGGTTTCTGTTTGTTTTCTTCTATGGTCCTTCAGTTTGTGTTTTCAAATTTTAAATGAACTGGGCCACATGCACAAATTTCTGTTGGTATTTTGCCTTACTAGTGTTGTGATGTCTTGCTTAAATGAATTGTGTATTGATTATGGATGTACATATCCTGATTATACTATTGTTATGCCTACAGCCCTGAGTCAGCCCAATCTGGGCGAAACGCATTGGCTGTATTGATTGTTCATCTCTTTCAAGATACTTTATGAACATTGCAATAAAATAATCTTATGAACATCAATGAAGGACTATTACTCATTCGTGAACGCATACAAATATTTTGTCTGATATTTTTGATGTACTGTTCTTTATTTTTGTTGCCTCTCTATTCTTTCTTTTTCTGTAAAAATTGGGGTCCTTAGGCAGTGGACCTAAGAGGTGGGCAACATTGGCAAAATACGATTTTGCTGCGACTTCTGTGTATATTGGGGGTAGTGCAACCTTTAAATCCTTACTGCCTTTTCCTGCTTTTTGTATTACAAATGACAGAGCCAATGGTAATCAACGAGTTGAATGCATTCCTAAGTCAACATTCTGAAAGTCCCCAAGATGACTATAGAAATCCAAACCGCTCCGCCGTCTGGTAGGCTGCGACCTAAAAAAGTAGGCTGTCACACTTATAGGAGTACAGATCAACTACTGGAATGTCATTCAATGACAAACTACTTGAACAAATGGTTCATTGGTAATCACAGAAATTCTTTAAATTAGACAAGTTAACTGGCACAACCTAGTTAGCCTTAAACTATCCAAAATCTGGTGTATTTTTTTCTAATCTTAAACTACACATAGACAAAGAAAAATCTGGCTTGAGTTATCTGTGGCTTTTGACCCATGGCCACTTCATGTTACAAGTCTTCCAATAGTGTATAGGAAGTAGAAATATGGATATGGACAGGACCTCAGCTTCTTGGAAAAATTCAAAAACAGTTTTCGTAATGCCAAACTTCTCTGTAGATCGTTCAATCACAGAAGGCTTAACAGTATGCTCCAGACTTCTTCCTATAAAAAATCCCTTGATTCACCCGACTTGCACATTTTATTTGGCTGTTGAGGATTATATTTTACATCAGTGGTAACCATACTTAAATCATCTTTGAAATCACACCTTCAGACATCACCTTGGAACACGCATGCTTCAAGAGAATCATGACAAAACAAATTTTACAATTTTACTGCCTTTCAAGCCTGCATAAAGTACACACATTCACATGAATCTATGTTTTCACTCGTAGACTTGACGATGTGTACACTTGCACCTCAAGCAGCAAGAAACCTGCTGTCCTCACCCTCACCTCAGCTCTTTTTTTGATTAAATATGTCTTACGTTTTAGTTGTGCTTAATCAGGCAGCAATACTCTCATTCCTTTATTGCCGCCCATTCATTCAGCCTCTTGACTGCTCTAATGCTAGAGTTGTGGGCGTCGCATGGAAGGAATGCGGGCCTCCTCCTGTTGTGGCTTTCTGTGTAGTTGGGTTTCTTCTGACTGCTTGTGTTACCTGCTGCCCTGATGGCTGGTGCCAGCAGATCAAGCTTTTCACACTGGCCTATTTCTCTCTCTCATATCACTCTCAAGCCTGTGACGGAGCTGACGAAAAGCACAAATTAAGCAATAGAAGCAGGATGTGTGCCTGGCGTCGTGCTTGGATAGGTATTCACTAGCCACGGCTGGCAACTGGGAGCATTTTCTGAGCTTTGCTTAGTCAGCCATATTGCCCGGAAGTTGAGTGACACAATGCTGTGTTTGTTCACATGACCTTCCTTAGCATTCTCACATGAAACATACGGTCTGTTCTACCCTTTTCCACTTCCCTCTGAAAAACACTAGGGCTCATATTAGCAAAGATATACCTCCCAAATGTGTATGCTGTATTGTAATGCAGGTGCCAAAGAGACTACATAAACTGATCTTCCTCATAAAGAGAAATAAACATTTATCAGCCCACGTAGCCATTCCTACATTGCAATCCACCCAACCTGTCATCCCCTCATGTTACTGTTCTCCTGCATATGTTCATAATATCAAAACAGACAGATTTGATTTGCATTTCAGAACTTTAACTTCAGTGTACCGGTCTTAATTTCACAAGTAATCTGATTGACAAGCTATGATGTTGAGATGATGGACTAATCTTAAGTTTTCTGGAATGGAAGCCAAACTACTGTTGGGGCAAGGGCAGTTGCTGCAGGATGTCAGCATTTGCTGGGCCTCCAAACTTAAAGATGTGCACAGTTGTGGTGGATACTTTTCACCTACAGTAGACACCACAAAAATGGCGGTTGCCTCTTAAGAAGAAAGAAAATACGGCTCCAGATCCTCCTTGCCTCTCCGCACAGTGGGACTGTTATCACTTAAGGTAGTCCAGAGAAAGAACCCTAAAGTGGAGATGCATCAGAAGGAGCTATGTGAAAAATGTACCTGGAATGAAAGGAGTTTTCCCCAAGAAAATTGAGACATTAAAACATGTTCTGTTTTTGAGTGCCATGGTTTCAGTAGCAATTTTGGACACAAGGAATTCTGCCAGTTATGATGTTGCTTAGGACGCCCTTCCCTGATCTCTCATGATAGAACAGGAAAATCTAGTCTGAAACTTTATTAACAGAATTGATAATTTGCCTTAGACATTAACGAAAAAACACACAATCGAGTGACATAGGAAAATGGGCCTTTATTAAACATACAAAAACTTGGGTGCAAAGTTAGCATACAGATAGTTTTAGAAGATATCACAGGGAGAATTGGTGCAAAAATGCACTAAGCTTTCAATCTAGCACATTTCCATTGCTAGGCCCAGATTAGGCTTTTTTCCTTTTTCTATCTTTCCTTAATTTCTCTTCTATCTATACTACTATTATAAAGAGAGAGAGCCCAAACCTTTGAGGCGGGTAATCTCAGTAACCACAGCACCAAACACAACACCCAATACAGAGTTGGAAAGGGCAGTTGCAGCAGAAGGACATAGGCTATGCAGACGGCCACCATATACATTTAAAAGGAAAAAGACCCGTGCCAGCAAAGTAGTCCCTTGTGGGCGTGTATGCATTGTGCTGTGGGCGTGTGTGCTGGGGGCGTGACAAACCCTGGGGGCCTGTGGTACGTTACGCCCTTCATTCCATCATATTGTGTGCAAAAGCTGGGGGCCCGGCATCAGCGCGCCCGGCGGTCCAACATACGTTTCCCAGAGCAACCTTTGCTGCGATGCCATGCTGCACTCACACGCTCTCCGGCGGCCCAAGATCCGGTTTCTCAGAGCCCCCTTCGCTGCGTCGCCATGCTGCACTCACACGTTTTTCGGCGGTCCAAGATCTGGTTTCCCAGAGCCCCGTTCGCTGCTTCGCCATGCTGCACTCATCCGCTCTCCAGCCACAGGGGCCCTGGACTTGTCCGTCATCTTAGCACCAGCCCCAGGTACATGGCGATCACCAGAACACTGCGCAGGACGAAGCCCACCTTCAGCCGCATCGTCCGCTGCCTGTCCTCGGCCCGCTTGCTCCCCCCGTCTCTCAGCCGCGCTCCCTCCTCTGCCCCCCACGGCTCTTCCGGGTTACAGTCCGCTCCTTCCCCGGCTCTGCTGCTCCCGGTGCTGGCTGCTCTGCTGCGCGTCTCCTGCAGCGGTGCTGCCCCCTTACAACCCTTTCCACACATTGTATTTGTGCCCCGGTCAACGTCGGGGTGGGCTGCTAGTTAATAAATAAATGGCTTTAAGACATGCTGAACCATGCACAAATGTGTTTAATAGTTGACCCAAATGTGGCTTGTTCAGACTTCTGTGTATCGGGTTGTGCACCGCCTAAATGTTAAATCCAATTTCAACTGTGCTCTTGGGTATCACTCCCCTCCTGGAGTGTATGTAAGACAACTTCTAGCTGCACACTTATTGCCTCATAAGTGTGTCACCCTAGGCACCAGTATATGTTTGCTGGAACCTCCAGCGTAGTTTTACTTCAACAATTCAATCTGCAATCGTTCTCTAGAAATATTACTCCATGTTCTTGTTAAGTTCAAAATTCAAAATTATTTTATTCACTTTTCCTTCATTTCAAAATTCAAGACAATCCATGTTCCAATGCATTTCGGTGTTTGACCACACCTTCGTCAGGGAACGTCTACAATTTAAATAAACAAAACATTTTCTCAGTGCATGTATCATTACAATCAACTTTTCTTACGCGCTGTGAATGAGGAATCAAGCTAATCCTATGGTTTAAGTTGGCGTCCGTATGTTAAATGTAACCGTTATCAGTGACTGTATCAAGTTCTAGGTAAGTTTGTTAACACTCGGGATTTGCTACTTAGTTGCGCGCTAGTTACATATTGCTGTGGGCGCTACCCCTACTGCTCTGTGAATAACGGCTGACTCTATGGTGGTTATGCCCGCCATTTCTCACCTTGTTCGTAAAGTGAAATTAACTCATTCTGCTCCCGCGGAGTCGTCCCGCTCCGCTCGAAGTTCGAAAAATCTTCGCTCACTACGCGCTGGTTCGCGCATGCACTGTATGTAGGTTAGACTTTTTTTATCTGTTCTAACTTTATTGTTCGCTACGCGATCACTGCTGTGCTTTTACTAATAGATCAATCTCAGGCTCGTGCGGGCCCATGAATACAAATTTATACACATATATCATACATTTGGTGCAACACTTGTTTCTGATAATACGAAATAACATTGATAATGCAAGAATTTATCACAAGTAACAAGTAAATTCAGTCCTGTCGTTCATTCCATTGGGCTTCAAACTACAAAGATAATAAATCCAATAGTTTTCTCTTTTTAAGAGATTTTTTTTGTTCATTGTTCCTTCTTTCTTAGGGACTATTTCCAGTACACATGCCCTTAATTGGTTGATGTTATGATGTTTTTCGGCAAAGTGCGTGGCCACTGTTGATTTTGATGACTGTGTTCTTATATTACTCTTGTGCTCATTGAGCCGAACTTTTAACTTTCTTTCCGTGTGGCCTACGTAAACGCTGCCACATGGGCATTTTAGTAAGTACACTATGTTGGTTGTATCGCATGTGGCGTTCACTTTTAAGGGTATTTTATGTCCTTTCATCGGGTGGTTGATGCTTGCACCCTTCATAATGTTGTGGCAATTTCCACAATTTAGACAAGGTTCTGTTCCTTTAAAGGTCCGTTGACTTGGCTTTTGTGTCGGTGTTTTTAACAACTCTCCAATGTTTTTACCCCTGGTATGAGCAAAGAGTGGTTCCTCTTCGAATATGCCTTTAAAGTCTGTTTCCAGCTTCACTATTTGCCAGTTTTTATGAATTATTCTTTTGAATTGGGCACGCACGTTTGAAAATTTGCTCACACATGTTATTCGTGGTTTTTTCTCTGTTTGTTTGTAAGTCAGTAATTCAGTTCTGGTTTTCTTTTGGGCTCTCTCTTTTGATTTTTTGATAATGTCCTCCGGGTATCCCCGTGACAGAAATCTGTTGCCCATTATGTTCAGTTGTTCTTGACGATCGTCCTCATCCGAGACCAATCTCATAACCCTGAGGAATTGCGAGTAGGGAAGGTGTGTTTTCAGTGACTGTGGGTGGTGACTTTTATACTGTAACAGATTATTTCTATCTGTTGGTTTCCGATACAGATTTGTTATAAAGGTATTGTTCCTCTTGGTGATTTCTACGTCCAAAAATTGTATAGTGGTTTCATTAATGTTCCAGGTGAATTTTATTCTGTCATTCCTGTTATCCAAAATTTTTAGTTGCTGTTCTAGAGATGCTTGTGTCCCCTTCCATATTAGGAAGATGTTGTCTATGAATCTCACATAGGTGAGAAGATGAGTGGCCCATTCCTGGTTGTTATAGATATGTTCCTCTTCAAAAGATCCCATGAACAGATTGGCATACGCCGGCGCGGTGCAATTGTCCATCGAAGTTCCATTTAGTTGGATAAACCATCGATTGTTGTAGGTGAAGTAGCTATTCAACAATGTAAATTGCATCAATTCCATCAAGAAGATTTGCAAGTCTTCTGGGTAAGAGCTATATAATAAGGCTTTCTCAATGGCTTCCAGGCCTTCTTTGTGTGGGATGGCAGTGTACAGGGTTTTTACATCAACGGTCGCCATGATAGTGTTGTCTTCCACTTTCACCTGTTGTAATTTTAACAGGTGGGGATACCCGGAGGACATTATCAAAAAATCAAAAGAGAGAGCCCAAAAGAAAACCAGAACTGAATTACTGACTTACAAACAAACAGAGAAAAAACCACGAATAACATGTGTGAGCAAATTTTCAAACGTGAGTGCCCAATTCAAAAGAATAATTCATAAAAACTGGCAAATAGTGAAGCTGGAAACAGACTTTAAAGGCATATTCGATGAGGAACCACTCTTTGCTCATACCAGGGGTAAAAACATTGGAGAGTTGTTAAAAACACCGACACAAAGCCAAGTCAACGGACCTTCAAAGGAACAGAACCTTGTCTAAATTGTGGAAATTGCCACAACATTATGAAGGGTGCAAGCATCAACCACCCGATGAAAGGACATAAAATACCCTTAAAAGTGAACGCCACATGCGATACAACCAACATAGTGTACTTACTAAAATGCCCATGTGGCAGCGTTTACGTAGGCCACACGGAAGGAAAGTTAAAAGTTCGGCTCAATGAGCACAAGAGTAATATAAGAACACAGTCATCAAAATCAACAGTGGCCACGCACTTTGCCAAAAAACATCATAACATCAACCAATTAGGGCATGTGTACTGGAAATAGTCCCTAAGAAAGAAGGAACAATGAACAAAAAAAATCTCTTAAAAAGAGAAAACTATTGGATTTATTATCTTTGTAGTTTGAAGCCCAATGGAATGAACGACAGGACTGAATTTACTTGTTACTTGTGATAAATTCTTGCATTATCAATGTTATTTCGTATTATCAGAAACAAGTATTGCACCAAATGTATGATATATGTGTATAAATTTGTATTCATGGGCCCGCACGAGCCTGAAATTGATCTATTAGTAAAAGCACAGCAGTGAGCGCGTAGCGAACAATAAAGTTAGAACAGATAAAAAAGTCTAACCTACATACAGCGCATGCGCGAACCAGCGCGTAGTGAGCGAAGATTTTTCGAACTTCGAGCGGAGCGGGACGACTCCGCGGGAGCAAAATGAGTTGATTTCACTTTAAGAACAAGGTGAGAAATGGCGGGCATAACCACCATAGAGTCAGCCGTTATTCACAGAGCAGTAGGGGTAGCGCCCACAGCAATATGTAACTAGCGCGCAACTAAGTAGCAAATCCCGAGTGTTAACAAACTTACCTAGAACTTGATACAGTCACTGATAACGGTTACATTTAACATACGGACGCCAACTTAAACCATAGGATTAGCTTGATTCCTCATTCACAGCGCGTAAGAAAAGTTGATTGTAATGATACATGCACTGAGAAAATGTTTTGTTTATTTAAATTGTAGACGTTCCCTGACGAAGGTGTGGTCAAACACCGAAATGCATTGGAACATGGATTGTCTTGAATTTTGAAAAGAATGAAAAGTGAATAAAATAATTTTGAATTTTGAACTTAACAAGAACATGGAGTAATATTTCTAGAGAACGATTGCAGATTGAATTGTTGAAGTAAAACTACGCTGGAGGTTCCAGCAAACATATACTGGTGCCTAGGGTGACACACTTATGAGGCAATAAGTGTGCAGCTAGAAGTTGTCTGACATACACTCCAGGAGGGGAGTGATACCCAAGAGCACAGTTGAAATTGGATTTAATATTTAGGCGGTGCACAACCCGATACACAGAAGCTAATTGCAAATCCCCCCACTGGGAAGTAGCACGCCCACGCATAAAAATGCAATACGAAGATATAACAAAGTCGACGGATAAAAGAGCGGACACCTTCGCATTCACGGCAGAGGCCAGTGAAAGAATTTATTCATTAATCCAAACTGAAACAACAGAACATACATTCACAAGAAATAAAGAACAACAAATAAAACATCTCATGTATCTTACAAGAAAAGAGATCAATCAACGTCTCCATGCGAGCACCATGGTCCAATATCACAAAGCGCAACGAATACCTAGAGGCCTTCGAATAGCCCTGAAGCCATCATTATGCAAAAACTCCAAACCTTTCACTGAACGATGGTTTGCAATACTTAACAAGTGCAGCTTAGATTTGATATTATTGATCATAGAGGAATTGGCAAAAATATTGGAGGAACTTAAAACGGAAATAGAAACAACAACGGAAGAATTAAAGAAAGGAGTATCAGAAGAAGAACTTCAGAAAATATTACAGGACATAAACGCTCAATTAGCTCATCACACACAAGAAGTGAATGAACGCAAACTAAGGAAGTATAAAAGGGACACCCTTGATTATAAGCTTCAAGAGGTTTACATGTGGGCTGAGGTTTATGCAAAAAGGCGCCAAAATAAGCAATATACATCACAAACCGACACTTCATCTTCCGAGAGTGAAAGATCAACTTCAAGAACGCAAAAACCACATAACCAACAGAAAACCACACCACCAGAGAAAACCACACCAACAGAGGGAACTTCCACATCGGATCCTTTTTTAGTCTCAGGCCCCGAAGAAGTAGAAGACCCAGGAGGGGACGCAACAAAAACAAAAGAAAAAGCTCCACCACAAACGAGGAATGTGACCTCAAAAAAGGAAAAAAAGAAAAACCATTGAAGGACACCGACAATCTAGTAATAAATATCTCAGATCAACATCTGAGTGAGTACCAAATCAACACTTTACAACGTGGTTTATCATTTGTACCCAGTGCACGCACCAACCAGTTGGAACTTGAAGTAAGCCTTTTTAAATTGACACGCAAAATGAGACTCCGACATTTTTTTGAGAACATTGTAACTGACAAACCTCCAAGTAAGGAAGATGAATTGAAAGGGCTAAAAACAACTAGTTCATACATGCCACCAGTTTCTCATAAAACTATCGATCTATTTGAAAACCTATGCAAGCAAGAGATTAACAAAATCAATACCAACAAAAGAAGCAAATACCAAAACATGACCAAGAAAGAGTTCGGAGCCATTGAAAGTATGGCTAGAAACGAAAAAATAGTTTGTCAGAAAGCTGACAAGGGAGGAGTTATGGTGATACTTAACACAGATTTCTATGAGAGAGCAGTCATGACACATCTGGGTGATATGAACACGTATATGGAAATAGAAAGAGACCCAACAGAAGAAATACGTAAAACTTTACAAGTAATACTGAAAAAAGCAATAGAAAGAGGAACCATCAGTGAGAAAACCAAAAACTACTTAACTCAAGAGAATCCAAAAAGTCCGTCTATGTACATGGTACCTAAGGTACATAAAGATCAACATAACCCACCATGTCGTCCCATAGTGTCGACAAAGATGAGTATTCATGAACCAGTCGGAAAATACATCGACAAACATTTACAACCGTTGGTCAACAAAAACTTATCTCATATCAAGGACACCACCGATTTTCTGTTAAAATTACAACAGGTGAAAGTGGAAGACAACACTATCATGGCGACCGTTGATGTAAAAACCCTGTACACTGCCATCCCACACAAAGAAGGCCTGGAAGCCATTGAGAAAGCCTTATTATATAGCTCTTACCCAGAAGACTTGCAAATCTTCTTGATGGAATTGATGCAATTTACATTGTTGAATAGCTACTTCACCTACAACAATCGTTGGTTTATCCAACTAAATGGAACTTCGATGGGCAATTGCGCCGCGCCGGCGTATGCCAATCTGTTCATGGGATCTTTTGAAGAGGAACATATCTATAACAACCAGGAATGGGCCACTCATCTTCTCACCTATGTGAGATTCATAGACGACATCTTCCTAATATGGAATGGGACACAAGCATCTCTAGAACAGCAACTGAAAATTTTGGATAACAGGAATAACAGAATAAAATTCACATGGAACATTAATGAAACCACCATACAATTTTTGGACGTAGAAATCACCAAGAGGAACAATACCTTTATAACAAATCTCTATCGGAAACCAACAGATAGAAATAATCTGTTACAGTATAAAAGTCACCACCCACAGTCACTGAAAACACACCTTCCCTACTCGCAATTCCTCAGGGTTATGAGATTGGTCTCGGAAGAGGATGATCGTCAAGAACAACTGAACATAATGGGCAACAGATTTCTATCACGGGGATACCTGGAGGACATTATCAAAAAATCAAAAGAGAGAGCCCAAAAGAAAACCAGAACTGAATTACTGACTTACAAACAAACAGAGAAAAAGCCACGAATAACATGTGTGAGCAAATTTTCAAATGTGAGTGCCCAATTCAAAAGAATAATTCATAAAAACTGGCAAATAGTGAAGCTGGAAACAGACTTTAATGGTATATTCGATGAGGAACCACTCTTTGCTCATACCAGGGGTAAAAACATTGGAGAGTTGTTAAAAACACTGACACAAAAGCCAAGTCAACGGACCTTTAAAGGAACAGAACCTTGTCTAAATTGTGGAAATTGTTACAACATTATGAAGGGTGCAAGCATCAACCACCCGATGAAAGGACATAAAATACCCTTAAAAGTGAATGCCACATGCGATACAACCAACATAGTGTACTTACTAAAATGCCCATGTGGCAGCGTTTACGTAGGCCACACGGAAAGAAAGTTAAAAGTTCGGCTCAATGAGCACAAGAGTAATATAAGAACACAGTCATCAAAATCAACAGTGGCCACGCACTTTGCCGAAAAACATCATAACATCAACCAATTAAGGGCATGTGTACTGGAAATAGTCCCTAAGAAAGAAGGATCAATGAACAAAAAAAATCTCTTAAAAAGAGAAAACTATTGGATTTATTATCTTTGTAGTTTGAAGCCCAATGGAATGAACGACAGGACTGAATTTACTTGTTACTTGTGATAAATTCTTTCATTATCAATGTTATTTCGTATTATCAGAAACAATTGTTGCACCAAATGTATGATATATGTGTATAAATTTGTATTCATGGGCCCGCACGAGCCTGAGATTGATCTATTAGTAAAAGCACAGCAGTGATCGCGTAGCGAACAATAAAGTTAGAACAGATAAAAAAAGTCTAACCTACATACAGCGCATGCGCGAACCAGCGCGTAGTGAGCGAAGATTTTTCGAACTTCGAGCGGAGCGGGACGACTCCGCGGGAGCAGAATGAGTTGATTTCACTTTACGAACAAGGTGAGAAATGGCGGGCATAACCACCATAGAGTCAGCCGTTATTCAAAGAGCAGTAGGGGTAGCGCCCACAGCAATATGTAACTAGCGCGCAACTAAGTAGCAAATCCCGAGTGTTAACAAACTTACCTAGAACTTGATACAGTCACTGATAACGGTTACATTTAACATACGGACGCCAGCTTAAACCATAGGATTAGCTTGATTCCTCATTCACAGCGCGTAAGAAAAGTTGATTGTAATGATACATGCACTGAGAAAATGTTTTGTTTATTTAAATTGTAGACGTTCCCTGACGAAGGTGTGGTCAAACACCGAAATGCATTGGAACATGGATTGTCTTGAATTTTGAAAAGAATGAAACGTGAATAAAATAATTTTGAATTTTGAACTTAACAAGAACATGGAGTAATATTTCTAGAGAACGATTGCAGATTGAATTGTTGAAGTAAAACTACGCTGGAGGTTCCAGCAAACATATACTGGTGCCTAGGGTGACACACTTATGAGGCAATAAGTGTGCAGCTAGAAGCTTGTTCAGACTTGTCATTGCTGTAGAATGTGCTAACTTCATAAAATGTATTTCTACTTTCTAAGCTACATGTTATCATTGTATTTAGATAGTTTTAGCTTTCAGACACTCATACAATGCTGAATAGTAAACAGTATACTGAAACAATAATGCTTACATGGAGACTTGAATCCCATGATTTAACCAGGACATTACAAGTAAAATGTCTGTGTCTTTAAAGAAGTTCATTGTTACGCAGTAGAACACTCTTCCCCACATGCATCATTGTTCCAATTTGCGATTCCTTAATTGCGAAAATTAAGGAATTGCAAAATGCAATTCATTAAGAAATTCGCAAAAAAATTTCGATTTCTTAAAATTCCTTAATTGCGATTCTCTAATTGAGAATCGCAATTAAGGAATTTCTACCCATTCATTCCTAAGGGCCTAGAGGCCCATAGGAATGAATGAGAGGGCATTCTCAATTTGCAATTCATCATTGTGAATTCGCAAATTGAGAATGCAATTTCATGGGTGCAGGGGTGTCCAAATGACACCCTGTTGCACCCCAGAAATTTGGTTTTGGATACATCTTACACACACACATGCCTCAAGGGCATGTGTGTGTGTATTATGTAACAAAGAAAAATGCATTTAAAAGCATTTTTATGGATTTTCGCAAATTACCATGAAGGTCAACTTCATGGTAATTTGCATTTCTAATTTGGGAATTCGCAATTTTTAAAAGTATGATGAATTGCATTTAGGGAATTTCAAATTGAGATTCCTTAAATGCATTCGCAATTTAAGAAATCGCAATTGTGCGATTTCTTAAATTGCGAATTTCTGAAAAAGGTTGGTGCATCCCAAATCAGGAAATTGCATTCGCAAATGGCCGAAAAATTCGATTCGCACCGTGTGCGAATGCAATTTACCTTGATGCATGTGGGTATAAATAGCTAATAGTTAGACATCATTGAAGTTACTCATGGGAACCTAAGGCAAATATTACAAGTATATGAATGTCTAGCAAGTAATTGATACTTTAAAGTAGTACCCTGTTGACAACGTGTGTTTACCATGGGAAACAAAGGAAGAAGCTGTAGACCATTACATGATTTCTCTTCATTGGCTCGAGATGATCGAACACCAAATGGATTGATACATGTGTTTTAGTGTTTTATATTATTGCGTGTTTCCTAGTTAGGCAGCACAGTCTCTTTTGAGCTTTCTTTTAGACTTGATCTTTATATTGAGAGACTTGCTATAAGATACTGCTGACAACTTTTTGTCACTTGCCAGTTTGACTGTGACCTTTCCTGATTTACTTCTATTCTCCTGCGACTACAGCACCTGTTATTCGCCTACAGAGGCCCGGCTGAATACTTTTTATGGGGAGTTCGATTTCTTAAAATGCTCCACTGATCTCACTCTTCCCAAGAACTCTAGATGGGTTCTGCCTAAATTCTGAACTGATTAATCTATATAGAATAGGTATTAGATTCCTTTATGAAACACACCTGTTATCTGCTGCATCATTTTGACTTTAACCATAACCTTTTATTTGATATTTCTGTAAATGGCTTTATCTGACTATTTAATTGAATAAATATGATAAAAAATAATGTAATAATCTCAATAACAAGAAATAAAGATTTTTAAGCTATCCCAAACTCTCATCATTGACTGGACTGATCAGCTGTTAATGATGATGTTCATTTACAGATTTTCAATGTATGCTCCATTCTAAAATGGTGGCAAAAACCAATTCGCCAGAAGAGGAGCAGAGCGCGGAGCTAGAGCCTAATTTGTAAGTTAAGGGTTGAACTGATTAAATTAAACTGACTTCCGCACTATCACTCTAATGCCATTTATGTTGGCCACAAGTCAGTCAAAAGGGTGCTCCTGGTGGCAGAGGTTGTAGTGTCTCCAACATTGATGAGCCCACAAACTACTACCCTCTTAAGGGATAGAAATTCAGAGAGGGAGGTACTTTGTCTATTTTTGGCGGAAGTCATATTAATACACTCCTCAAAATTAGGCCCAATTTTTTCAACTATTTCATTAGACACTTGGAAAGTTGTGCAGTTTCACATATCCACACTTCATGAGATTAGGAAAATTTCATTCACTATGTAAAGTGTTCACCCTCAAATCAACAATGTTTAAAAGACACAACAATAGTGATTTCAGGAAAGAAAGTATACATTGTCTAAAGTGCGGAAACTGTTTTGCTGCAGAACAATTATTCTCCAGAGAGTATACTTGTATTGCAGTTGCAGAAATAAGTTCCGAAAAGAAACGCTTTGGAGAAAAAATTGCTTGCAAAGATTTTCTTGAAAATTGAATTTACAGATGATTGCTTCCAGTTTAACAATTATTTTTGCGCTGAGAGAAGCAGACATTTCCATGTACAAAGTTATACTGATCACATTTGTCAGTTGTGGCTGGTTATTGCAGTTATTGCTGAGAGGCTTCTTGTAATTGGTTCATATGTTCCAGTGGTTTGGTACTAGAAAATCATATTGAAAATATGATTTGACAGAAATATTGTGTCCTAAATATAATTTGCAAAAATATCACCCCATTAGAGTTAATCTTAGAAAATCTACACCAAATGGGAATATATTTTTGTTAACGATCTTTAGCGCACAATATTTCTGTCAAACAATGTTTTTGCTAACAATAGTCTGACATGCAACTGTTCCAACAATAAACATAAGGTGACATATGCTTTTTTAGTTTCACTACAGACCACTCTTGCATCTGTCACAAACAGCATTGCAACAAATACTTTAACACATACTTAGACTGCACTTTGGGTTTATATCTTGCTCATGATTGGATGGCTTTCCTGCTTCTTTCAATGTCCTGCTCCAAATGCAGTGGTTTTCTTTCCTTTTCTTTCTGCTCCGCTACTGGGGCATCTAGCCCTCACCCTTATTTTTGAGAGATTGACTGCTGACTTTAGGAAAGTATTTTTAGTTTAAATTGGAAAATAAATGAAAATTGCTGAGACTAAAAAGAAGGGTCCTGCACCTTACCTGACTGTCAATGCTAATGAAGAAGAAACCTTGATCAGAAAGTATAACTAGTGCAGTTCTAAGGAAGATCCACAAAAAAACCCTGACTGCAACTTTAGTACTAGTAGAAGTCAGCATAACTGCAGAGTTAAAAAGTCCCATAGCTATTACATCTTGTCAAAACAACATTAACATGGCATTGCTGCATGCAAAATCAGCACTTTCAACTTCTTGGAATAGCTCATTTCTTGCTTGAATTCTTTTTGTGAGTTAAAAAACGAAGGCATCTTTGAAGTCTGTAAATTCTACCTGAAATCCTTGTAACATGAAGAATCAGGTTCCCATTTACGCACTCGGAGGAGGGTGTTTGTAGGAATTCATAAGAGAGATGAATTATTGGGAAATGTGAAAGTTCAAAGTCATCTGATTCAAACGTCTCAAAGTTCGCAAAAAGCTAAGTTTGTGAAATAAAAAAAAACGTTATCTTCAGCAGCCATTCAGGGCAATGGGAAACTGTCCTTCACCAAATATTTCAGATGTCATTTTTAGTTGCTGGATGTCCCACCCTTCAAAGACACAGACAATTTGCTATATTGAAGTTATGGAAATGTTCCCACTGTGCAGCAGTGAGGGTGCTGACTTTAAACACACAGAAGTTAATGGAAATTATGCTTTTAAACAGTCTAAACCACTTCCAATCACTCTGTCTAGTATTCCAACACACTGTTTTTCACCCACTGTGTCACTTCAGCAGAGGCCCTCCTCATGCAAATCAATTCTGATCCTGGTCCTTAGAGCAGCAGTCCATCCTGAACTACCAGGAGGGGTCCCCTATAGAGGAGATCACAGGCAGCCCCATAAATGTTTCAACCTTATTATGCCTCATCAGTGAGATACAGCTTAGACCGGTGGCACAGTGTGAAAGGAACCCACGCCTGGGCATATCATGGGCCCCTTAGGGTGTTACATTAAATATGCAATACGGTGATGGGAGGAATGTTTGAAAATGGTCTAAACCACTGGAAACTGCTCTGTTTAGCATTCCAACCCATCGTTTTTCAACCACTGTCCTGCTCCAGACAGAAAGCCACCTTTTGCAAATCAGTGCTGACTCTGCTCCTCATGGGATTAGGCCATCCCACACTGTCAAACGAGCCCTCCTCCAGAAAAGATCAAAAGCACTCTCAGGCCATTTTTGGCCTTGTTAGGCTTTGTCATTGAAGTAAAGCTTAGATCCTGTGGCACAGTGATCAAGGGCCCACATCTGTTCATACCCGTGGTCACTTAGAGTGTTACATCAAGCACTGCTCATACCTGACTAAGGATTCTTGTGTTCCCTTCTGAAAGGGCCACACCTCACTTGGCAGTTCTGGATGGCCTATTCCCATGAGGAACATGGTCAATGCTGATTTGCATAAGGTGGGGCTCTGTATCGAGTGGCGCAGTGACTGAATAACGATAGGTTGGAATGCTACACAAAGCAATTGCAAGTGGCTTAGAGTACTTTCAAGATTTAGAATATTCTGTGTTTGAGGTTGCTGACTTCACACAGACAAATATTTCCCTTTATGCAATTAGTGGCAAATATCATGTAATGAGGTCTTGTGAGAAGAAGTTATGAGACCGTGCACATTTTGTTGTTTCATGACACAATCTCCAAATATTCCACCAATCTCAAAGTAGCACTAATAAATTACTTGCTACACTTTCTAAGACAAGCCAGCCATTAGGTTTGAATCTGTCACACTTTCAGCCGCTTTCCTCTTAGGACTTGCAGTCAGTATGCAGTACCTTTTCACAAAAAAGGGCCTGCACAATCCAATAACTCACTACTGTTATGAGCTGGTATTTAAAAGGTTGACACTTCAACTTCAGTGTTGGAAATGGCCCTTTTTGCAGTGTTATCCCCAAACTTTTTTTGCTTCTTCCTCCCTTGTTTTTCCTGACCTGTGGTTGTTGGCTATAGGACTCTGGGCACTTTACCACTGCTGATCAGTACTAAAGTGCATATGCTCTCCCTGTAAATTGTTATTGTGATTGGTTATCCATGACTGGCATATTTGTATTACCAATAGGTTCCTAGTAAAGGGCACTGAGTGTGCCAGGGCTGGTAATTCAAATGATACTAGTGGGCCTGCAGCACTGATTGTGCCACCCACGTGAATAGACCTAAAATGGTGTCTCAGGCCTGCCACGGCAGCGCCTGTGTGCGGTTGCTAACTGCCATGTTGTCCTGGCCAATGTTCATACTGGCAAGGCCTGACCCTTCCCTTTTCTAACACATTGGACACCCCTATGGTTGGCCCAAGGACCCCCTGGGCAGGGTGCAGTGTATGTAAAAGGTGGGAAATGTACTAGTGTGGGGTACATGTCCTGATAGTGAAATACTGCCAAATTCATTTTTCACTATTGAAAGGCTATCTTGCCCATAGGATAGAATGGAGAATGCTGTGTCCCATGTGTACCTGGAGGAGTGTGGCTCAATGGTTAGAGCGGCAGACCCTGATGCAGAGTTCTGGGCCGGGACCAGGGTTCAAATCCCGCCTCGGCGGGTCTTGGGCTCATAATTCCTTTGACCTGATTTCTCGCCTCGGTGCCTATTCTAATCATGGGTCCCACGCTGCAACTCTGGGCAATAGCTTGCTTAACCTCCACACCGGCCCCAACAGCGCTGTGGATGCCTGGCTTCACCCTGGGGGTGCCCAGGAGTGGACGCCTCACAGAGAAAGCCAGGAGGGGTTCCACAGCGGTATGAGTAATAGCGCCAGGAAACCGCTTGGTGACAGTGCGCTCTACAAATACATTTACATTCATTCATTCATTCATATTCATTCATTCATATTGTACCTGCCTATCTCCCCATAGGAGCAAGATGGGAAGTCTGGTATCCCTGAACTCAGAATTTGGTAACACATCTTTTAGGAAAGATGTTTTTTAAATTCCGTGTTTGAAATAAACACAACCAGAAATCCCATTTCTGACATGCAGCATTCTTCTTGCAGATGTAGAACAGTTAAAATAATTCATTCAGGCTGAATATTCAAAATGGAGCAGTACCTAATATTAGTGGAGAAAATGTTCGCTCAGTCTGTGCAGAATATTCACACATGCACTGAGTGTATCACCAGTGTTCCCACTTTACCCTGAAACTAATCAATAGTTTAATAAGTAGGGAAGTTACGTGTCAATGCATTTCTGTGTACCAGTGTATTTTGTCCTAGCCCAACCGCTCATAAAGTGTCCCAACACATGCTGTCTTGGTTGGGCACAGCCTTGCTTGGGCTTAAACAACTGCTGACTCCCTATAGCAGGCACACTTCCAATCTATGATCAGCCTCAGAGCTCTGGCAGTTTAGGTCCTGCTGGCCTGGGCTCAGAGAGTGCCAGAGCCCCTCTCATGATAATGCATTGATGGCTGGTGACTCGAACTTTGGCATCAATATCTTCCTAGATGCTTAGGGAAAATGAGTCAATTCTTTCAACTGTTTTTGCAATTCTAGGTTCTTTAGACAAATGGGAGCAGCAAATCCACCTTGGCCTGAAATAGGGTGAATGTTTATTTTCCACTTAACTGAGCGATAACTTGTTCAACTAATCTATATCTGCTTAGTTTAGATGGTGGGCCTATTGCTCCCTTGTTACAAAAGACAGAACTGCTCCTCAAATTACAGAATCAGCACAGCTGCTCTTCTCTTGCCACAGAAGTAGCAGAGCTACTGCTCACCATTGGCAGCGTAGTCATTTACTCGACTGTCTGATCTCTTGTTCAGTGCAGAGGGTAAAGTTATTCCTCAGTGGTAAAATGCAGCAGGGTTACTCCATAGCTGTTACAAACAGCATCTCTATATCCTCCATTTGTTGCAGATAGCACAACCACGCCTTGCTCTTCTGACCTTTCCCTAGACATGTGCATACATGTCTGTCTGATTATCTGTCTGTCCACCGGTCTTTTATGTTTGTCCATCAATCTGTCCATATCCATCCTTGCTGTGGCTCCTCTGTGGTTGCCCCTGCACACCAACACTGTCGCAGCTCACACAGTTTGAGTGAAGTGGAAAAATCCCAATATCTGTCCTTACCTATGAAATGCTATCCCAAGGAAAGCCCCTCATCTTTCTGCCACTCCACCCTCGGTTGCTCAGGCCTGGCAAAGACTGACATGCCATACCCCCTTTCCAATGAGCCTCATTATCATGTAAACTCACAATTTACATGTAAACCTGGCTATTCTCGGCCTAATCCTCTGCCCTTTTCTTCAGCTGAAGCACATTCTGAGACTAGCGCTGGGACACCCCTTTGCTGGGGCAGCCATTCTTTTACAAATGTAGGCATGGGCCTGCCTAGACGAATGATATAACTGAAAGAAGGCATTCTTGGCGAACCCTGTGCTATGTAAATACTCAGAGCATCTTAGGCTACCCACATGCTCTTGAAAAAGGAGACCGACATTATAAGATAGAGACTTGACAAAGGAAGCATGTAAAGGGTATGAGGCACTGGGGTAACTACAATATCCCAAATAAAGGCTTAACATTTCAACCAACATTCGAAACAAATTAATTTAAAACCTTCAATCTAGGGTTAGGCAGAATATCAAACCATCATTCTTAAATTAAAATGAACATAAACATTCTTACAATCCCATTAGTCCAACATACCTCACACCTCACACACACATGTCCACGTGCACACACACACGCTCTCTATCACTCAATCACACAAAAATGCTCCACTTACATCTGGGATAGTACAGTAGTACCCCTTATAGAACGAGGTCTACCTCGAGAGATTAACTGGTCCAGCGATAGAGGGTTAGGGAAAAGATCAAATGGCCTGTAATCTGACTGTGAAACACTTTGCAGAGCTAAATTTAGAAACACATTCCATCCCTTTCGGTACACATCCAAAAGAAAAACCCCAAACCCCAGAGCACACCAATCTAGTTATATTGGGCATGATCTGTCCACAAACAACCCTATGGATGAGCTTCCATGAGAAAACCTACAATCACACAGATATATGACTGCAAGTAAAAAAAATCACTAAGGGACCAAGGGTCAGATGTATCAATATTGGATTTTGCAATTCCATAATAGCGAATTTTACCGATTCGCTATTATGGAATCACAAAATGCAATGTATGTAGGTTTTGCAATATTAACACCATCGATGCTCATGGTATTCTCCTGCGGTGCTGCAGATTTGGAAATCCCATTGTTCATGACGAGCTCAGCTCGTCATGAGTGTGTGGAGGTCATCATGACGAGCTGAGCTCGTCATGAGCGTCCAAGGTGTTAATTGTGATTCCTAGATATTCCTTATTTCAATTTAGTGGTGATTTGTCAGGATCTAATAAAATCAAATCTATCTACACATGGGTGGTTGTATGGTGTGATCTACTCTCTTCTGCCGGGATCGGGAGGTATCCCGGCAGAAGAGGGTAGGTTGGCTGGCCTTTTGCGGATTTTGCAAAACCACACTATGAAATTCCTTGTGAGATACCTGCCGGGTATCGATGAGGTAGATAGAGAAACCCAACTAGGGTTGGTCAAATGCTATCAGGTAGTACACATATCATGTGTTAGGTTGGTTTAAAAGGGTAGATCACACAATACAACCAACCATGTGTAGATAGATTTAATTTGATCAGGTCCTGACGAATCGCCATCAGATTGATTAACTACCAGGCGAGAAACATGTTGAATGCACAATAGAGCACCCTACCTGAGACATAATATCAGACATGCACCTTTGTTTCTTTTAATCAGGGTGGGAGACCAGTTGATTAAAATAGTTTTTGCTGGTACTCCCTGATCTGTTTTTATACTTTTTTCAGGTTATACACCTTCACACCTTCATCTAAACTGATTAGGCCCCTTATCCCCACTGCGCCAAATGGCATTTGGAATAAAAGATCTCCGCCATAGAGCTCCTCATAGGAAGCACATCAGGTATTGCAGTGCCAACCTGACGAGGAGCAGCCCATATGATGAAGCATGACAACTTGCCGGGTGTGTGAGAGCCCAATTTTCCAAGAGGAGGAATCTTCAACTTCCTACACTTCAGGACCACAGAAAACCAGTTTCCTCTTGACTCAAAATTAGGAACAGCATATCTTTAGTATCTTCATGATTGTTAGGGCGTGTATGCTGGACCTGTCTAAAAATCCCTCAGTCCCTCCTTTGTGATTGGGCACCTTTCCATGTGCCATAGCCTTTGAATACGTCAATGACATTGACTGCTGCTTTTCCGGCATGCTCGCTTTGCGCCTAGAGGTGCCTATGACTTGGCATCTGAGAGTGACACTGAAGCCACAAATTACAGTGGACACTTCTGTAAGTTTGTGAACCCAGTCACATCTTCTGAACATGGCACATTTCAGATCATAAGAAACAGAAATTAATGATAGTGCATACAACCAAAGTACACTGAAGACAAATAGACCCCGGGAAATGAGACAATCAATACTTGAAATCAAAAAATGTAAGGATTTTAATAATAGACAGAGGAATGAAGGAATTTCATTTTCATAAATGTTTCTGACAAAGAAAAGCCAGAATCGTGAGGGTGAAAGATCCAAAAAAGCTCTCAAAAGTGGCCATTCCGGAGTAGGAGCCGGGAAGTGAATGTTTTACTGTTGATTACAGAAGAAGCATCCTGCCGAACACCATAAGTGTAAGCAAAGCAATGCTGCAATCTTATAATAATCCTAAACTTCCTCACCTTTACAACTCAACCTATCGCCAGATGTAGAACTCACCTGATGATGTCTACCTTGGTTATTACCCTGCCTATCAGTTTTTGACTGTTCACAATTCAAACCATGCTCTTATGTATAAGCGAGAATAATTAATACTATCTGTGAAGGCCATATTTCAGATTGAAAAGACCTATGCGTTACCCCCATGTTCAATTGATTAATCATGCAACATATTCTTCTTTCTTTATTAACCTTTATATTTATTTCGTCCATTGGCTCTTTCTCCAGGGTTTGTCTGTGGATAATGCACTAGGTTCTGAGCCAGAGCTGGCAGGTGGTGAGTATACTTTTATGGTGTCACAAAGTCATCCGCGCTCACTGTGCATTCTGATTGTAAAGCAGTCCTAGTCTTTGAGAAGTCAAATTATGTCCCAACCTGACGTGGTGAATTTTCAAATTGCAAGTCCACACTTGAACCAATTGTCAGTGGGCTGGTGCCCAGTGCCACAGACTCTGAATATAAGCTGGATCCCCACTCAAGTTTATTTATGTTGTTTCATTAATTTAAATCTTACAAAAATAGCTAAAATGTCAAGCAAAACTTTAAAATTATAAAAACAATCCATCATTCCAATTAGTACTCAGAGACTTGATTATATATCATACATGCTAAGTTATAAAACAATTGATCATATAACATTTTTTCTCTTTTGTTTTACACATAGTGGCTCAATCCATAAATCACTCAAATAAAAGCCTGCAATTTAATTACCACAGCTCGTACAAATTTCACAAACGCTGAATTCATTGGTAAGTCTTCAGGATTTAAACATGCGATCAGTGCTTGCACCTCGCATATTAAACAGTCTCTTAAGAGTTTTTCTTTCATTTTCCAAATCCGGGCAGAGGCACAGTAAATGCATAATATTTTCTTGCCCTAATTTACAAAGCTGGGATAGGTTTTCTACTTCTGATCTCTTCCATGGTAGTACGTGACATAGCCCTGGCAAACAAGAGGTATATTTATATTTATGCAGGTCTTGGACTACACCCGATGCCATGCTGGAGCTCTACTGGCATACCCTGCTTCTCACGTAGCCTGCATGGAAGACCATGCCAGCAAGGGAGTCCGGAGATGTAGATGCACAGTGCCAGGAAGTCCTCTCTACCACTCATCAGAGACTGGCAGAGAGTTACCCATGCCTGTGAGTGTAAGCAAGCTGTATATCATGCAATAAAATCTACCTGTTTCTTCCAAAATATTTAGAGGGCCAATTCCAAAATACATAGACAAGCTCTTGTCCACTAAATTTTCGATCATGTCAAATAAGTGACCAAAATATTCTGAAGGTAAGTGGACCAGTAGCTTTCGCAAAAGAAATTAGTGGATAGTTCTTTTAGGGCTAGCTTATGTACAGAAATTTGTTTTCTTCAATTTGGTAACCAATATATCATAAAATAATCGATCTACCTAAAAGATATAATTTACTCACTGCAAAAAGAATCTTATTCAGTATATTTTGCATACCCATTTTTAGCAATTTATTCAAATATGAATCCTGATAATATATTTACACTTTGATGTCAGTTAGATGTAGCCAGGGGTAGCATCTGCCACCCTGGGTTACCCCTTGGTACTCCAGCCACAGCCCTTGCTCTCCTTGGTATCAGGGCTCATGAATTGAGTGGACAAAAAACAAAGTAAACAGAGCTGAAGAACCCGGTTTCCTGCTGTAGTTTCCACTAGTGTCATTTTCCTATGGCCACTAAGAGGCAATGAGGCACTGAGTGCAGGACAGCCGGCCAGCCCTCCTGTGATGTCATCTTGACTCAAAGGGGGCTTCAGGTCACTTCCACTACCCCACTTGAAGGGCTAGTTTGAATCATGTGTAACCATGTGTCATACACTTACAGTTTCTTAGTGAAGTGGGCGAAGTTGTTTGAAGAGAGAAGTTCTGTGAAAGAGGTTCATTGGTTAGTAGAAAGGGCTTGACTGGCTGTAGCAGGCACCGGGTATTTCCCCAGTGGGCTGGAAAGGTGGGGGCAGGTTTTGTACCCGCGGGGACCGTTTTTTAGGTCGAGGGACCGTAGACTGGCTTGCCAGCCGGAAGTTCAGAGAATTAATGTGTCTTAGTGTGGCAGCTTACACCCGCCTCTCTCCTCGTCTCTCCTCCATTGACTGGCTTCCGAAATGGAGGCCAGCCATTGGAGGAGAGAGGCGTCCCTCGAAGAAGCTCCGTCTCTTTCGGATTCGGGGGTGTGTTGGTGCTGTTCTTTCCACTTTTTAGCCCTGCCCCTTTTGGGGACGGCCAAACACGCCCCGAATCCGAAAAATTCGGAAGCTTGCGGCCGCCATTTTTTTTTCTTGCAGTGCTCCGTGGATCAGCGGAGAAGAAGCGACTTTTTGCACCCCTGGGGAAGTAAGGGGAGAGGGACCACTGAGGCCTGGATGAGGGCGTGTTGGAGGTTGCCGGTAATATTGTGCCCGCATCACAGCATTACCGGTAATATTTTGCCCGCGTTACAGCATTGCCGGTAATATTGTGCCGCGTTACAGTTTTGTTGTTGTTGTTCTCTTCTGTTGGCACCGTCGCCTCTTAACCACGGAAGGTTGAGCCTTAGTTATAGTACCCATAAAAGAACCTAGAACAGTACTATATCAGCAGGATATTTAAAACCCCAGATTCCTGTATACCATTTAAACATCGAGCATCCACCTCTGTCACGTGATATGGGTGCCCCCTCTCCAAGCCGATCACGTGATCGTCAGCATCCTTGATTTCATGCATGGCTTTCTACACATGTGATTGTGCAAATTTTAAAAGCAGAGTCGACCCGCACCCCCAGAAATCAGCACCATCTCGGCCTCGGAGTCTGTCCACGTAGGAGGACCCGCCCTCCCCGCTGCGGGCCTCGGTCTCTGAAAGCCAAGATCGGACCCTTCCAACGTGGAGCCTGGTGAGCACGGTGATCGACAGGAGGCACAGTGAGTAAGGTGCGGGTCACGGGTTGGGCCTGGGGTGAGTCGGGCGGCACGGCTTTGTCTTGGATGCCTCGGTACAGCTACATGGCGGTGTCTGGCGAGGTCGGGGCTGTCTGATTGCCCCGGGCGCAGGTGCTCTCTGCCTGCTTTACATGTCAAGTTCTATCACTGTAACTGAAAGCATAATGTAGGTAAACATAAACATATGCTGCAACTATAGAGTCAGTAAACCGCCGGTATGTGCCTATTAACGTGGTTGTATGAGCTCCGTAATTGACAGGAATGCTTGCTGTACTAGTTGGTGGGAACAATACGGCTGGCAAAATGATTCGAGTAAACATAAAACAAGAGCTGCAAATGGAGAGTCAGTCTTCCCTAGGTACTTACTGATGAAGGTGTAATCTCGTGTGCGCTACGCTGGTGGTGGCTCTCACCGGTTCTCCTATGCCCGTTTAAAATGCAGACAGTGATTCTCTATGTTCGTGTATAAATAGTAAAAATGACGACATGGTAGGGAAGTTTACATGCACCCTTGTTTTCTTTCCTAACTTTCCAAAGCTTAAATCGGTTAGAAATCTGTATTTCTTCTGTATTTCTTTAGCTGTTTTATAGTGCACGAACTAGACCCGAGGGTGTAAACGCGTTTTACAATCCCGGAGGACACTTTGGAAGGATGCAAATGACGGGTGTAACAAGGAAACTGTAAATAGGGAAAGGAGGACAAAAGAGAACTGGAGAAACAAGCATCACTTGTGCATTGACGGCTGTCGTTTATTATCGGCGAGGCACTATACAGCTCAGGGTCGGCAGCGTCAGGGAAGCGGTGAGGGCTGTGGTTAGCCAATCAATCAACCAGGGTTTATAGAGCATGGCTAATCACCCACCAGGGCATCCGGGCACTAGTGTAGTTGCAGTGATTTTTAAGAGAAATTCAGGGGGTTCCCACTTGGTGAGTAGAACGATTTACAACCTAGTCTTTCTATAGCCAGAGAGGCAGGCAGCCGAGTGGTTTGTATGTATTATAAGTTTATTTGAGGACAGTTGAAACAGCTTTATTTATTTTTTAAACAGGGAAATGTTTAATGTAATGTAAGCAAAAAAGTGTGCCATTTGATTTCTTTTGTGTGTGTAGTGTGGGGCTCTGTCTGTGTGTGGGGCTCTGTGTGTGTTTGGGGCTCTGCTTGTGTGGGGCTCTGTGTGTGGGGGGCTCTGTGTGTGTGTGTGGGGCTCTGTGTGTGTGTGGGGCTCTGTCTATGTGTGGGGCTCTGTCTGTGTGTGGGGCTCCTCTGTCTGTGTGTGGGGCTCTGTCTGTGTGTGGGGCTCTGTCTGTGTGTGGGCCTCTGTCTGTGTGTGGGGCTGTGTCTGTGTGTGGGGCTCTGTGTGTGTGTGGGTCTCTGTGTGTGTGGGGGGCTCTGTGTGTGTGGGTGGGGCTCTGTATGTGTGTGTGTGTGATGCTGTGTGTGTGTGGGTGTGGCTCTGTGTGTGTGGGGCTCTGTGTGTGTGGGGCTCTGTGTGTGTGGGTGGGGCTGTGTGTGTGGGTGTGGGGCTCTATGTGTGTGGGTGGGGCTGGGTGTGTGGGTGTGGTGCTCTGTGTGTGTGGGTGGGGCTCTGTCTGTGTGGGTGGGGCTCTGTGTGTGTGGGTGGGGATTCTGTGTGTGAGGGTGGGGCTCTGTGTGTGTGGGTGGGGCTCTTTGTGTGTGTGGGTGGGGCTCTGTGTGTGTGGGTGGGGCTCTGTGTGTGTGTGGGTGGGGCTCTGTGTGTGTGGGTGGGGCTCTGTGTGCATGTGGGTGGGGCTCTGTGTGTGTGTGTGTGGGGCTCTGTGTGTGTGTGAGGGGGGCTCTGTCTGTGTGTGGGGGGGCTCTGTGTGTGTGTGTGGGGGGCTCTGTGTGTGTGGGGGGGCTCTGTGTGTGTGTGTGTGGGACTCTCTGTGTGTGTGGGGGGCCCTGTGTGTGTGTGTGGCTCTGTATGTGTGTGTGGGGCTCTGTGTGTGTGGGGGGGGGCTCTGTGTGTGTGTGGGGGGGCTCTGTGTGTGTGTGTGTGTGTGTGGGGCTCTGTGTATGTGTGTGTGGGGCTCTGTGTGTGGGGGGTGCTCTGTGTGTGTGTGTGGGGGGCTCTGTGTGTGTGTGGGGCTCTGTGTGTGGGGCTCTGTGTGTGGGGCTCTGTGTGTGTGGGGGGGTTCTGTGTGTGTGTGGGTGGATCTGTGTGTGTGTGTGTGGGGCTCTGTGTGGGGGGCTCTGTGTGTGTGTGGGGGGGCTCTGTGTGTGTGTGTGCGGGGCTCTTTGTGTGTGTGTGTGGGGGGGGCTGTGTGTGTGTGGGGGGGGCTCTGTGTGTGGGGGGGTTGGGGCTCTGTGTGTGGGGCTCTGCGTGGAGCTCTGTGTGTGTGGGGCTCTGTGTTTGTGTGTGTGGGGCTCTGTGTGTGTGTGTGGGGGGGCTCTGTGTTTGTGGGGCTCTATGTGTGTGTGAGGGGGCTCTGGGTGTGTGTGGGGCTCTATGTGTGTGTGTGTGTTGGGCTCTGTGTGTGTGGGGCTCTATGTGTGTGTGGGGGGGGCTCTCTGTGTATGTGTGGCTCTCTGTGTGTGGCTCTGTGTCCGCAAATACTCTCTACTACTCTCTAATGCTCACCTATTGCCATTGTAAATGACAATACCATTTATTTATGTTTAAAAAAAAAAAAGAAAATGTCATGAGCAATGCTAATAGCTCTACCTTTAATAATGCCGAGACCATTGCATTGTAAATGCTTGTTTAAATATTGGGGCCGGTTTTGCAGCAGGGCCGGTCAGCAGCAATCTACAAGGGCTAGTTGCTATTCCCAGTCCGGCGTGTTTGTAGATACTGCATGCTTTGAAAGACGGGCAGTGAAAGGACCTGTTTGTAGAAATGAGTTCTACAGAGAGAGACCCACAGAAATGGAGCTCTGCAGTTACCTGGGTCATGTAACACCTTGGAGTGGCTGGGATACTGTTTCAACAAATGTAGGGGCAGGAATGGAAAATGGTTAGTTCAGCATGAGTTTGTGTGCATTTACATAAATATTTTAAACATTTGGAAACCTGGTTGTTGAGGATGAAGTATGAAGTCTTTCAGGTACGTCATACAGCTAGGTTTGAACCAGATGTTGGTGCCCAATAAGAGGAAGTCAGATTTTGAAGATCTGAACGTGAGGTTGTGGCTTTGCACACCTAGTTCAGCTGTAGAGTGGCCTTGCCAATGGTTCTTTTTATTTTTATTAACCAAAATCGATAAATCAAGTAAAAACACAGTGTAAAAATACAAATATGTAATGTATCGGTCTTAAAAGATTTCCTATCCTTAAAATGAGGGTTGCACTATAAAATACACAACACTATTTCTTCCCATCCTCAACCCCCTATGCTCCAGGTGATTTATTTATTTTTGACAAAAAAGTCATCCAGTCACAAGCAAGAGGCTGACCCAAAAGCCCATTCCAAGAATATGTTATGCAGTGGAAACAATAGGTTTGCGACAGACTGCAGCTGAGAGCTAAAAAGCCTGGTAGAGGTTATTCAAAAGCGAAATATAAAACAATGTATTCCTTAGACTCAAAGAAATCCTTTTGGCTTTGTTCTGCCATTTGACGTGCAGCACAATTATGAAGAAACGACCCATAGGGACTTAACCACTTCAACATGCACACCCTTGCCGTTGTGACGTGGAGTCTGGAGCCGTCTACAATACAGCTCCCGCCATCACCTCATTTAAACTGCTTCAAATACGCTACAAAACTTCACTCTCTGCATACAGACGTGACGCGCTCTCCTCGCTTTGTAATTACAGCACGAAACGCGCAGCCCCCTCCATTGTTCCGCAGACACATTTTTCACATCTGTGTGAAAAGGTAAGCTGTCGCCGTTAAAGACATCATTATGCCTTTTAGGTCAGACGCACAATACATCCTGCGCCTAATATTTCTCTCTGTGTTTAAGAGTAGAGGCGAAAACTCGTTTGAGAGCAGAGAATTATGTTAGTGTCAGCCAGCCGAATCCCCAGTGCACAATGCTGTTTGTTTATATTCCCATTTGCAGGTTGATGTATCTACCTGTGCTTGGTCGGTGCGACGACTCTCTTTCTGCCAGAAAAAACACGCGGTACATTGTGATGGCTTAATGAAGAGAATTATGAATTTAAATTGAAGGGGTGATGGGGTGATATTAGGTGACTTTCCTCTGTTTTTCAACAAATGATTCTGACAGTTGAGCAACAAATAGCTCAGTGTTTCTCACTATAGCTCACCTTTTTGACACAACATTTTCTGCATTGAAGTAGATAAGTCTAATACACTGTGTCTGAGATTTCTAATATTTGATGTAAGGCAGTGCAGCAACCTTAGGTGCTACGTCGCCTTGCATCAGAAGAAGAGAGAATACCTTCTGAGATATGGTCCATTTGTCCCCTCCCCAATGGTAGTAGCAGTGCAGAAATGTCATGAAACGTTTATGAACTGCTCCATCTTGAAACTTACTAAGAGTATCTCCAATTTCCACGCCTATTCAGGTCGATGAATGTTAGAATGGAACACAACCCAAAAATATTTCTTAGTAAATTATCAACTTGTAGTGCCTCATTCACAGTATTTGAATGGACGGGAGCTCAGCAAGCCTTTCTGCTGTGCTGCTGTGCGCCAAAAGAAAAGGGCAGGAATGAGCCAATTTACAAGATACTTTTTTGAATCGTTTTTGGCCACCACAAGTGTGGCAGGGTATACTCAGACAAGAGTCCCTTGCTCACTGCACCACCAGGATTCAAGCAAGCCGGGCCGACGACGGCTGAAATGCCAGAAACCGGTCCCCGGTAGCTTGTCTCCTTTCCGGTGAAGAATTTGCTTGGTAGTTTGGTCTGCCCTGTTCCCATGAGGCACTGGGTCAGACTAATTTGCATATAGTCAGGTTCTGAACTGGGGTGATGCAGTGAGCTAAATAACGGTGATGGATCACGCCCTGATCGCTTGACTGGGTAAGAGTGGTCTGCTTAATTCAGACACTCTGTTCAACACCACCCCCTTTTTGAATCATAATTTACAAGATACAGTGCATTCCTGTCCTTTTCCCCGGTGCTGGCGCACAATCTTCGGCACACGCCAATGCTGGCTCCCTCGCGCCATGGTGCAAGGCTGTCTTCATTGTAGGGGTGATGGCTTATGTGCAGGAAGGGACACCTTTCTGCACAAACAAATTCACAAGAGGTGTTTTCCTCTTTCTATGTGTGCTGCAGAATGCAGCACACATAGAAAAAGGAAAACAAGGAAAAATAAAGGTGTTTTCCCTAGTTGCACATCCCTTATGCCTCTCCTGGGGAGGCATAGGAATCTGACATAGTCCCATGTTTACAAAACCTTGTAAATCTGGGAATGCGTCAGTTTCCATTGATGTTGCCTGGGAACAGCCAAAACAACAACCATGGAACACTCCTGTCACGCAGGGTATTATGTGAAAGTGGGCCACATTTAAGAGGCCATAACATGCCACGCAGGGTGGCTTTATGTGGCCTTGTAAACATGGGCAGACATGCTGCGCTGTTGGTGCGTCAAAAGAAATGATGCACCAGCGGCGCAATGTGCTGGTAAATAAGCCCTTCAGTATTTAAAGTTCAATCAATTATGAGGCATTTGGTGAAGTTAGAACATTTTTATTTTCTCATCAAGAGTTTAGTCTGTATTTTTGTCTTTTAATTTAGGTTAGTCAAATAAGTCAGTTTACAGAATTATCAAGAACATTTGGTTAGAATTAGCATGCAAAATAACAGTGTGTTCCATAAAGGAAGACATCCCTATCTTAATCTAAAGGACCTAACCTATCCTAGCCAGAACTCGTAAAGAGTTCCTCTGGAACACAGCTAGAGGAAATTTGGAGCTACAAGCTAATAGCTATAAGAGGTCAAATTCCCTACAAAGAGTAGTTCTGGAACCTCAGCAGAGTTCCCTAACAGCTGCAGTAGCAACCATTAATACAGATATAAGGAAATAATCAAACAGTAGCTATGATCAGCATGGAGAAAAGTTTCCAAAAAGGTATCAGAATAACAGAAAACCAGTTACCAGTAGCTCACAACAATTTCGGCAAGAGTAGCACAGTCAACTGCTAGAGGGCCTGGCAAGCGGAATTCATGCATAGAATGCGTTGCCTGTCTAACTAGGAATACAGACTATATAGAAAAGCAGAAAACATGTTGCAAAACTCTGAATGTTGGATAATTTCTGGTTAAAAGGGAAAGATCTTCAGATGGTCCGCGTCTTCTCTCTCGTTTCCCACGGTAAACGTCTATGTTGACAGTCTGTTATTTGAATGTTGCTACAGCGGATCACGAGAAGATACATCAAGAAAGTTTCTCATGAGAACCTTTGCAAGCCTACCTGGCTAGTTGTTCAGTGTCCCATTGTGAAACAATGGGCTGCTATAGAAAATGAAACATTAATATCGAACATGTCCTAGTTAGATAAGGAGACTCAAATCTTTAGCAATATACTTGTTCATTATAAGCATGTGGCAGAGGCAACTATCTAAAAAACTCTGAAGCTATATGGTGTGAGGATGGAAAGAAATACATTTTGCAGCAAACAGTACATTTCACAAAGATGTTAGGCTCTACAGTTAATTTATAACGTTAAATCAGCATTAACAAAAATACATTTCTTTTTATTAAAGGGAAATTAAGTAATAACAGAAAATACTGAGGCCTAGCAGTGAAAGAACAATGTAATTGGGAGCTTTCTGCTGAAATAAGTATAATTTTTCTCTTTTTGCAAGATTAATAAAAGCACATTTTCTCTAACCTTTATATTGAAATGCATGTCCTACTTTAAATGTTAAGACACATTTCTACATTGTCATGTGGTAACTTTATGTCAAAAATGTAAACTTCCTCAGTAGCGTGCTTTTGGCTGCCATGCACCAATGCAGACACTTGCGCCGTAATGCTATGGTGTGTGCATTCTCTAAGGCATAGGGTTTGTCCTGGAATGGAAACCTACCAGTTCAAAAACTATCCTTTAAGACTTTCCCCACTATGTATGTGTGCTGTACAATGAGGCCCACATGCAAAGTTGAAAGAATGAGGGTGAAATTAAAACATTCTTTCCTAGTTATGCGTGCCTCGAGGTGCAAAGTTTAGGTACACATTCCAGTTTACAAATGCTAGTAGACATGCATTTGTGTAAAAAACCAATGGGTGGTTTCATGGGAACATCTCTGTAGCACCCCTGGAACGCCCCCTTTAGGCAAAGTAGCACAAGGGATCTCAAAGTGCACCTTTGCATTACTTTGGGGAACATCCCAATGACAATGCAGGTTTGTATTGGATAAACCCCCCCCCCGGAACCAATCATATCAGATTTATGTCACTTTTGTGATGCAAGCCAGCGCAAAGCCATGAGAAATCTGAGCCCACAGTATAGAGCTCAGCTTGTCCTACTTTTTGTCACGCATTAGGGGATAAAAAGGCAGTTTCATGTCCAGTCATCTTTTTGTGTTCATAATGTGTACTCAGATTTGGCATTTACTGCAATTTGGATCTTAATCCCAAGAGCGATGAGGGTATAATGTACTACAATTAGGAATGAAATCCACCTGTAGACACTAAACATTTTGTGATGATCACTAGAAAGTAAATTTATTGTCAATATTCACAAATGTAAACATTTTCCAAAGCCTTGCAGAGTATCACAGGTGCACTGACCCTGTTGATACTCAGCCATGTAAACAATGTAAGGAAAGTTGGAAGGCCTACATAGCCTCTGATGAATGGCACATGCATCCTTTTAGGCTCAGAAGTCTCAGGAAATGGGGACATGGTATATTAAGAATGAACAAAGATAGAGCAAAATGAGGAGAGGTTCTGGCATTTTCAATGATGGGATGAGTTAATATAGTTACTGGAAATTCTGCTAAAGTTATGGCACATTGATTGTCTTTACTGGACAGTGGTTATATGTTGATAGCATTTGGAAAGATGATAGTATATTATGCTACATAGATAGGGTACTCTTAGAGATTTGAGGCACATTTAAGGGTTTTTATGCCACATACTCTGCAACACTTCCAAAAATAATAGGAAAATGTTGCAAGTTTCTGGCAAAATAATAGTGAATTATGTGACAGTCGTATGCGAAACAGATCATTTCACATCTACAATTCCCAGAAATCGTTTGCATATTTCGTACATTTTTCCAATCCCTCCTGAAGATGCTAGGAAACAATTTGTTGTGCCACTTCCATTATGTTACCCAACTCCACCTTTATCTTAATAAAAAGCCAAACAAATACTGAACATTGGAAGGGACGGTGACTGCTCTTGATGCTTTGATGATAAAGAACCTAAGTTCCTTAGAAGCAAAACAGAAATTTTGATTCATGACACTAAATGCACCTTACCTTATCCTCACCTCAAACTATGCCACTAACCATTCCTCAATCAACTACGTTATCACCAAGGTTAGAAGCATAGGTTTATTTACCACCCAATCCAAATGGACTATCAATCCTGTGATCAGCATATTTTTCTATCCCTCTTGGCTATGCCATCCTGATGCACCCTCCTTTTACAGCCCTGCCCCAAGATTATCCAGTTTTAGAAGGAATTAGTACAAATCTATACTTGCCAATGCTAGCTCTCTCTGTACAGGCCTGTCCAAGAACGAAATCTCCTTCCTTCAAGTGGCTGGAAACAATACAGAAAAGCAGGTAACAGAGCAATCACTGGTACACAATCAGTCTCACTTTGGAATCTCTATACTGGCTCACTGTGATGTACTGCCTGCAATACCTTAAAGACTCTCTGTTTCATCCACACAATCATGGTAAGACCCACAAATAGCCCAATAACAAACAACAAAACTACATACTTGAATGAGCCCTACATTCAAGCAGGAAATATCTCCTTCACCTCTTGACACCTGTGAAAAAATAATGTTATTTAGAAAAATAATGCATAATATAGATTTGACTTAATATAACACAGGAATGGCAGCGGGCCATACATTACTGCACCTAACCTGTTATATCAAAAGCAGTATACTTATGGTTCCATCATGTTTTCAACTGTGTGCACTCTCTGCCGACACCATTGCCCTAGTGCCACCCAGGGTAAATCAGTGAAAATTAGTTACAATTACAATAGTAGTAGGGAATTCAATTGAGTAAACTATTCTTACAACATCAGCATATTACTTGTGTGTGTGAGTGTGTGTGATTCATCTGTCATTACAGATGTAAGTCTTCCTGAAATGTTTTGAACCAGAATCATAAAATTAGAATCCTCCACAACATTTATTATCCCTTATCCATACGCATCCTTTACTCTGTTTTAACCAAGTGGAAGAGAGTAGGCTAATCTGCCCATAACCAAGCACTGCAATTGGTGTTGACCAAAGAAGTTGTTGGGTTGGAGAGGGAGCGTCTAGGAGTGAGGCAGGAGTGTGAGGAGGAGGCGCAGTGGTTAGAACGCGACTGTCACACGGGTCAGCTGTTTGGCACTGACGTGACCCCTGCCTGTTGACCAAGCCCTGGGTCGTCTCACCTGGAGGAAACTTTAGAGCCTGGAGGGACATACGGACTAAGAATTAACCTACTTAAGTCGTGGTGTAACAGTGAGAAACACGACTGGAAAGACACCGAAGTACTGACCCAACCAACGACGTAACTGTGACTAGAGGAATACCAATTTTCGTCCATTAGAAACAAAGAAAGTACTGAAGAGATCGGCGGCCCGCCGATATCCTACCGTGGTGCGAGGAGTCGCCCGAGCTGACTGGAGGGCGTAGTGGGTCCCAGAGTGGTCGGGACATTGGAGGAGACCGGAGTTTCCCCGTCGATGCCAACAACATCATCCAGAGGTGAGCGCCGTGCCCGATGATCCCCCGCGGTGTGACGACTTCCGAGGAGGAGGAGAGCTGCCAGAGAGGCCGGACCTGGGCGGAGTTTCCCCGACACGCGTCGACATTGGAGGAGACGCGGAAGCGCTGTGAGGAGCGCCCGAAGGCCAGCTGTCTGAGGTATCGGAGCAGGGGTAAAGACTTCCTCTGAGTAGCGCGACCGGTGCGGACTCTTATCCGGACTGCCAGCGCTCAACAGAATAAAGTAAGCAGGGAGTTGAGCGGTGGGCGGGAACGAACGACCAGCGGCAACCAGGGCATAGACTGAGGGAAGGAGCGGCAGACATTCCGCGCTCGTTGTCGGAAACACCTCGAACTGGGTGCCTCGGACTGAGCCGGGGGTTCTAAGTTGATACCTGGGGAGGTGGACATCATCCTGGAGATGTGTAGACTGCCGTAACACCTCCAAATCTCTCTAGTGAAGTGACAGAGCATTTAGGCCTATAGCGAGTGTTGTTCCTGAAGGGGAGGGAGACAGCCGGTACTTATGTAAGCCTAATTGGGGTCAGAGAAGATCGGCTGCAATAAGCTAAACTCGAAAAGAAGGGTTTTTGGTAACCAACCGTCTCATTGATTGAACCGTGATATTGAACCTGTTTATCTCTCTCTATTTATTCAGCTGTGTGTATGGAACCAGCCAGTATAGAGTTATGGAGAGGTGAACTAAGGAAATTGTCATATCTAGCCAGTGTTGACCCTGTGAACTGGGGAATAAGGTACCGTTCTAACACAGCAAAAAGTGAAGTGGTTCTGTAAAGCCTTAATTTGTACCGTGATATCTTTTTTTAAGAAAGTCACAGGAAGTTGTGTATTTATGAATTCCTTTCTTTACAGGAGGAGAAGAGATTACGCAATTGATGTACTGTAATATGAATTGTAATTGTAAGTGCACATCCAAAAGTAACTGCATTGAATTTGAATATTGCGAATAGAGTGGGGTGCAATTTCACAAAATCTTTTATAAAAGGAACCCGTATTTTTCTAAATTGGTGTGGTGTCTTTATTTTTAGTGGTAAGACATTGGGTTACTGTGAGTGAGTTTGTAAGCACTACACAATTGTCTCGGAGATTAGCTGTTTCCACTCTGTGCCAAGCTACCCTATGTAGTCTAGGTTCCCTAGGTCTAACACTAAGAAATTGGCTTCTGATTCTAAGTAACTTTTGACTTTTTTAATGATTCATTTGGCATTTGAATACATCTCCAAACTGAGACATTGAAGAAGCTCATAGTTGTACACATTTTCCTGAATGTTCTTGGCTGATTATTTGAGCACAGGATTCTCCGTTTCCTGTAAATTGACCTTACTTAATGTTATTTGAGTCGGGGCATTAACACACTCACCACAACCCAAAAGGAAGCAAAAACTCTACAATCTAAGAATCTCAGCAATGGAACATGTTACCACTGTATACCTGGAATAAAGCCAGTTATTTACCTGTTACAAAAAAAGCAAAAATCCACATTTAGCTGTTCTATAGACCAGACAGATGTCCAACCAGGCAATAATGCAAATCATGTAGCTGCCCCATACCAGTGCTTTCATTTAATCATGCATTAGAAATTCATTCATTTATCCCACATCCCCACTTCTGCCACCACAACAAGACATTTTGGTACTTTATTTGGATATTTAGCTATGATTCTGTTACAAAAGTATAATAATTAAGCAAAGTAAAATACAGTGAGAAAGAGTATGGCCATGTTTTAACAAAGAAGTCATATATTCACAGTGATGGGACATTCTAATACAGTTATGGAATTATACCAGCCATTATAAGCCCAAAGCACTCCATTGTTTTCAATGGAGCTCCCAACATTACAATGTTCTAATCATCCTTAGTTATGAGAAAGGGAGAATTACTTTGGCACAGTAACTAGATAGAACATGTTGTGTCATAATTATGGGCTTTATGTGCACTGCTCAGGAATGTTTTTCTGGCATTCTGTTGCAGGCCTGGAATAATTGTGAGGTATTTTCACGCAGTGCTGGACCAACAATGGAGCCTTTTGGTATCACAAACGAATATTTTTTCAAATTCATGCTACAGTATAGTAACATGCAAGCACTTATCACTGCCAATTATCAAAATTGCAGGCAGATTTTTTGAGAAATATTTTTATCATTATTATTGTTATTATTAATTGTTTAACCAAGCGTGTCCTGGCACTTAGCGTACTAACACACTTTGTACACCTGATGCACAAAATCAAGAAGAAAAGGAATTGAGTATGAAGGAGAAACTTCGATGGAAAGATGTGTTTTAGGGCGGTATGAAATTTTAGAATGTTAGTTCACAACAGTAACTCAATTGGCTGCTTATTCCAGTCCTGCACTGTGACCAGAGAAAAGGCGCGTCCCCCCAGTGTGTTTGAGTACAATGAGAATGTACTCCTTACTTGTAAAGCGCAAACATATCACCCATTAGGGTTTCAAGGCACAGGGGGCTGTCTGGGAGATTAATTGAGTTATTGTTCAGAGTCACATGATGCTGAGCTGAGCTGCCACCAGCAATCGAAATGTGATCCTGCGCTCCGGAGTCAGCTTACGGCCCTGCGCCACATCTCTCACATTGGAAGCAGAGCGGAGGAATGTAGTTAGGATGTGTTTTTTAAACATATCCGAAATATATGTGGTACGAGCTGCTGGATAGATGGCCCTATGACACAAGCAAAGGGGCTTACACCAGCATCTCTTCTGCACAGGAAGCCAGTGTAACTAACGTAGATGTTATAAAACATTATTAAACTTCTTCATACCGCATGAGAAGTGTGGCTCAATGGTTAGAGCAGCAGACCCTGATGCAGCAGTCTGGCCGAGACCAGGGTTCAATTCCTGCCTCGGCAGGTCTCGGGCTCAATTTCCTCGGACGTGATAATTCTCGCCTCTGTGCCTATTCTGATCATGAGCCCCACTCTGCACCTCTGGGCAATAGCTTGCTTAATCTCTACGAGGTTGGGGAAGGTGTGGCGATGATCATTCGGTCGACCCACAAATTTCAACTTCTTATTCACCCCCCCATACCCAACGTGGACTACTTGGAGGCCCGCTCCCTTAACCTTTCTGCCCCCCTCACTGTTGTCCTCGTGTACCGTCCCCCTCAATCTATGCCTTCCTTTGTAGCTTCCCTTCAAGACCTTTTGGCCACCTTGGTGGTCAACAATTCTTCCGTCCTTCTGCTCGGTGACTTTAACTTTTGGCCGGGCGATCCTAGGGAAGATCTTTCCTCTAAAGACTTTTCTGCCACCCTCCAGTGCTTAAACCTCTCATCTCATGTCACAGTCCCTACCCACGCCCAGGGTCACATCCTGGATCAAATCTGGTCCTCACATCCTGTTGTCTCACCTCCCTCTATATCCCCTTGTGTTTGGTCAGATCACTTTATTATTTCCTTCTCTATTCACTTGGGCGCGGTCGACAAGCCCCCTTTTCCGAAAAACATTCTAGCCCGTAACTGGAATCAGACCGACCTTGATTCCCTCTCGCTTACCTTGGCTTCCTCTGTTCCAGACCTCACTGATCTTCCCCTCGAATCCCAGGTCAACACCATTGGCACATGGCTATCTTCCTCGTGTGATCTAGTTGCCCCGCTTAGAAAGATCAAGGCGGTCCGCCCCTACGACGCGCACAAATGGTTTTCTCCAGAGCTTAAAACGTTTAAACTCGACCTTAGGCGGTCGGAACGCCACTGGAGACAGAATTACTGTCCCTCTTTGCGCGCCAAATATAAACTACTTCTCACCGAATATAAAAAAGCGATCCTAGTGGCTAAAACCGCATATTTCACCGAGAGAGTAGCTCTCTCGGCTAACAAATCTCGTGAAATCTTCTCCTTGGTTCACAACCTTGCCACCTCTGATCGCTCCACCCCTAGTCTGGTCCCCTCTCAGTCCCTCTGTTCCTCACTTAATGATTTCTTCATCAATAAGATTGTGAAGATTAAAGCCAACATCCCCACTGTGCCTCAACCCCGTCTCACCTGTTTTCTTCCTCCTCCCCCTTCCTCCTTCGCTCTCTTCACCCCTGATTTATTTCTAAAACTTCTGGTCAAAGTCAAGTCTGGCTCTCTCGCGGACTGCGCGCCGGCACGCATTCTAAAAACTCTCTTCACCAACTGCCCCGCCCCCCCTTGCTCTTCTTAATTCCTCTCTGGCTCTCGGTTCTGTCCCCTCTTCTTTTAAATCCGCTATAGTCCTCCCTATCCTAAAAAAAAACGGTCTGGATCCCTCTCTCCCCTCTAATTTTCGACCCATTTCCCTTCTTCCCTATCTTGGCAAGATCCTTGAAGCCCATGTTACCTCCTGCCTCTCCACTTACATCGAGGAGAATGGCCTCTTGGCATCCCATCAGGCGGGCTTCCGCCCGGGCCATTCCACGGAGGCGGTGGTCCTGGCAGTCTTGGACGAACTCAATGGGAAGGCCGACTCTAACCTCCCCTAAGCCCTGGTCCTTCTCGATCTGTCCGCTGCGTTTGACACGGTTGACCACTCCATCCTTCTCGACCGTGTCAGCGCAGCGGGCATTCGGGGCGTGGCCTTTTCTTGGCTCGCGTCCTTTCTTCGGGACAGGTCCCAGGCGGTTCACCTCTCCGGCTTCTCTGCCCTCCCCGCCCGGTCACTTGTGGCGTTCCACAAGGTTCCTCTCTTTCCCCCCTTCTTTTCAATCTTTATATCCATCCCCTCATCACCTCCCTTCTTGAGCTGGGGGTCTCTGTGTACAATTACACAGATGACCTCCAACTCGTTTTTGACCTTTCTTCTACCCCTGATTCTCTTCCTAAGTTTTGTTCCACCTTAGTTTTTATTTCTGAGTGGATGAGCGCTAACCACTTGAAGCTCAATTCAGACAAGACGGAACTTGTCCTCACTGGTGGTCCCTCGAACCCTTGGTCTCCTGCACACTGGCCCCTTTCCTTTGGTCCCCCTCCCTTGCCCGCTTCCTCCGTTCGTACCCTTGGTATCAAAGTCAGTCATGACTTATCCATGCACAGTCAGATCAGTTCCGTCGTGTCTTCTTGTTTTTTGTCCCTCCGTCTTATCCGGAAAATTTCGCGTTTTTTTTCCACCGACGCACTTAAAACCATAGTCATGGCCCTTGTCACCTCCCGCCTCGACTATGGGAATGGCCTGTACGTGGGCATACCTGCCTACGAAACCCGCCGACTCCAGGCCATTCAAAACCAAGCTGCCCGCCTCATCCTCTCCCTCCCTAAATCCTCTCACATCACCCCTGCTCTCAAGTCCCTTCATTGGCTTCCTGTCAGTTTCAGATCTTTCTTTAAACTGGCCTGTCTAGCCTTTCGGGCTCATTCCCGCTCTGCTCCCCTGTTCATCACTTCTCTCATCTCCTCTCATGTCCCCAGCCGCACTCTTCGTTCCTCTTCCCTTTCTCTTCTCCACATCCCCCGCGTCCGTAAATCCAGAATGGGGGGCACCCGGTTTTCAGTCCTGGCCCCCCAATTCTGGAACAGTCTTCCACTCTCCATTCGTTCCGTCCCCATCTACACTCACTTCCGCAAAGCCCTCAAAACCTTCCTTTTCTCTCAAGCATTCCCTTCCTAGTCTCACTGGGTTCCCTCTGCGAGCTCTGATCAGGTCCCCAGCGCCAGGAAGTCGCTTGGCCGCAGTGCGCTTTACCAAATATTTTTTTCATTTCATTACAATGGCCCCAACAACGCTGAGGATGCCTGACTTCACCTTGGAGGTGCCCAGGAGTGAGCTCCTCACAGGGAAAGGCCAGGAAGGGTTCCTTGGCGGTATTTGTACAAGCGCCGAGATGCCTCCGGGTAGTCGTGCGCTATATAAGTGCGTAATTACCATTATGTCAGTCTGGCAGATGCATTCTGAATCAACTGCAGTCTCTGAATGAGATAGTTTGGAAGCCCAACATACAGTGTGCTACAATAATCTAACATACTAAAATTCAGAGGTTGTACCAGCGGCTGCCTGGAGTAAAGCTGAAAAAATGGTAGAACCTGTAGTGTATTGTGAGTTAGAGATGACAGGACTCTTTTCTACCTGATGGACTCTGTAGGACAGTGACATAAATGTGTGGGTGATAGCATTTAGGACATAGAATGTTCCAATAATGGTTATATGTTGATGAACAAAAATGTGTGATACCAAGCTCTGTGTGTGGCGTGATCATTTGCATGTACCGGGTCTTACAGGACGTTTGTTTGTCATTGGCTAGATATTTGCTAGTAAAGTAGAGACAAGAGATACTTTGCCACAGCCTAGCACAGAACCATCATTCATACAGTATGACAAAGCTAAAGGCAGCGATAACTAGCTACAGAGAAGGGCTAATGGCAGTAATAGCCTGGTGCAAGAAAGCTCAAAAAGCGAAAACATTTCTGATGCAAAGAAACGCTAAAGGCAGTAGAAACCAGATACAATGGAAAGAGGTGAGAAGAGTGAGGAATCCATTCAAGAAACAAAGCTGCAACTCACCGCCAAAGAAGAAGACAGTGCCTCGCAACCTTACAGTGGCGCAACGACCCAAATGTCCACATTCCACTAGTGATTAACATAAATCTGGTACAATCAGGCAGCAGATGCCTGCAAAGCATGCTGCACTCCTGACAGCAGAATGTTCCACAGGTTATGATGCTGTTGCATTTCTAAAACACTTATTTCCATTCGATTCTGCCAAAAAGCTAAATATTGGTGACAGATGGACGACATAGATCTAAACCTTTGATGACTTGATTGATGCAATTTCATTGATGCACTGGAAGAAGCAAATGACAAACAGATCATTAAATAGCTGAAGAATTTAGAATGTGAAGGAGTAAAAGAAGTGAAAAAGAAAATAGTACAAATTATTGAAGTGACATACCGTCAAATAAAACACCGAGGGCCAGATGTACGACCCACCAATTTGCGAGTCATAAATTGCATCACATTTGTGACTCGCACTTTTCTACTTGCAAATTGTGATGCACAACAGTGTCTAAAACACTGTTCGCGAGTACCAATGGGGTCGCAAATTGCATGCCTCATGCATAGTAATGAGGCTGTCGCAAGTTGCAACCCCATTGGGAATGGCTGGCACTGCCAGGGATGGTGGCCTGCTGGGGTTCGAAGACCACCATGTCTGCGACTACTTTTAAATAAAGCAGTTTTTTTAAAAATGCAGCCCATTTTCCTTAAAGGAAAAAGGGATGCATTTAAAAAATAAAAATTAAACGTTTCAATTTCATTTTTTAAGGGCAGGCAGTAGTCTCTGGTACCACTGCCTGCCCTTAAAAAATATTTTCAGAGCCACTCACAAAAGGGAAGGGGTCCCCTGGGTATCCGTTCCCGTTTGCAAGTGGTTTATCACCCTTCTGCAAAAGACGGTGAACTGCGATTGTTTTGCGACTACAATTGCAGTCGCAAAACAGTCATACATAGCTTCAGGAGTCGCTATTAGGGAGGGACGGTCTTGGAACGCCCCTTCATAATAGCGAGTCGCTAATCCTATTTTGCGAGTTGCAAATTGATTTGCGACTTGCAAAATAGGATTAGTACATGGGCCACACGTTTTTTGCACTCGCAAACGGGTCTAAAACCCATTTGTACCTGCAAAAAACAATAGTACATCTGGCCCCAAGTTCAATCCAATGCCAAATATCGAATTTGAAAGGTAAATTGTCAGTCAAGAAAGGCAGAGAACTGGTGAACAATCAATGACTTTGTAGAAAGACTTGATTCGCTCATCAAGTATTGCAAGTTCAACGAGTTCAATGATGAAAAGGTCATACGTCTCTTAGTAAAACATGGTTGTCTCTCCAATTCCTTAACTGACGAATGTTGAAAGAGACACTCAGATTGGAGTGAGTACCCATGGCTGCCAGAGCTGAAGAAACAGCTGACAGACAAGCAGCTGACATGGAGGCCAGAAAGGCCCAAAATGAATCAGCACTAAGAGTAAAAAGTTAGTTGAAATAGAAGGTAGAAGTAATTTCTCCAAACAAAAAGAAGCTGTCTTTTGAATGTGAATTATCCATTTCACAATAATTTAAATGTTCCGCCCTTGAACAGATATGTAAAGGGTGAATAAAAGAGAACCATTTTGTACCGGTTTACAAAATGAGGGAAAGATCAACTGTATCACATCGAAAAAACTAAATGGAGGAAAGATCAAGTGTGACATGTCGAGAAAACAAAATGGATGCCAGAACTTTCCAGACAGGTTTCTCTTCATGCACCCATAAGGCCTAGCATTCATATCATTTGAGGCAAGCAGAAACTGAACGACGTAGATTGCTGTTAAATTCCTCATGTAAAAGTTCATCACCATCATTGTCAAGGGACAGTGAGGAAGATGGGTGTGTAATGTCAATGTTAACTGCTGCACAACATGCACATGTAGGATTAGCTTTGTGAAAGGAAGAATGTTGGTCGAAGCTAGGTCGATAAATGAAAGATGATATTCTTTTGGACAATGTCCCAAGATCACACTGAGGGTGAATGGGTGCTCCATACTTTTTATCATAGACAGTGGCGCGTCGATAAACATTATGCCAGTAGAAAAATTATCTGGGATTATTATTATAATACAATGAACTTTCTCTAGTGCCCCATTTAACTCCATCAAAAAACAAAGTGTATATGTGGGCTACTTTGACACCACTGCAAAGTCAAGGTTCATTCATAGCAATTGTGAAACATAAACAGATGAAAGTACAAGCACCAATTCATGTCTTGCCAAACACTTCATCGTATGCATGTTTACTCAGTTTCAGTATTGCTTTTGACATACTTTATTAGGTCTGCCCCAAATTATCTTGTCCTGTTGATGTATAAGTTTCAGCAAATTCAGGTAGTTTGCGCCTTTGGTCTGCCAAAGCAACCTGTGCGACACGCTGGCATACTGCCAATTCTGCTGCTTTCCCTTTAATATTAATTAATATGACAGGATTTCGTAGAAAAATGGCCAATTAACTTCATCCTGAAATCAAGGGCAGGAGCCGCCCTGCCCTCATTTTGAATCTGTTTAAGCACATCAGGCAAAACAGCTATGGATGGCGTACCATGCTTGACTGATTAGATCGCAGCAAAAACTGTGCCCAATGTGGCAAAGTCTTCTACCGGGGAAACCATCACTAAAGTTAGGCACATTGTGAAAGTTCTGTGTTTATCTTGGGGACCCCTATGGGGAAACATTGCTTCAAGCGGATTTAGTTTTGTGCAATCCACAACAGAATCTCTTCCCATCTGGCAGGAACCTTACCCATAACTGCATTAAAAGTGACTGGACTAATTGTCACATCAACAGAGTTAACCGTCAGTCTAGACTATCTATAAGTGTGTAAAATACACAAAGTTCTGCTGCTGTCAGTATGGTGTATAACTGGCTAGGACTGGCCATGCTGCTCCATCATTTCTGTGGGGGCCCAGTCTAACGTTTGCTAATGGATGTAGTAGGGTACCTTGTAACAAATGTGTGTGTTCCTGAAATGTTAAGGGAATTTCTAAACCTTCTTAAGCTCTGTAATTGTTTGGTAAGGCTGTTTCCGTGTATGTGTGAAAATGTCCTGTGTTGACATTTGCTGCCAGAAATGTTACCCATGAATAGAATATTTCTGTTTTATATGCTTCATGGGCCTCTACCAAACAGGTAACATATCCTCCACTAAGAGGAAGTCCTTGTTGTAACATCTGTGTTAATGCATGCATTACACCAATAATGGATTAGCCATTTTAACTAATGGAATTCAGAGAAGGTATACTTTAGTGGGATGTTCCTTTTAAAGGTTCAAGCTTGAATAACCTACAGACAGAAATAGAGGTTTCCCCCGTATTTTGCTGAGGAGGAGTTTTCCCTATCACTATGGACGTCTCCAGTAAGGATAGTAACTAGGGGGATTTGGGCACACGTAAGCAAACTACTCAAGAGGCCCATTAAACAAATGTCTGACCTAGAACATTGATGGGGCCATGTTGTATGGTTTCTACCAATTCAATAAGACTGTGCATTTGGGCAACATAAGCATCACAAATATGGGGAACTGAGTCCGCTCATACCATCCCAGTCTTGCTTGCTGCAGTACCATATGGAGGTGGTGTTGCCCATGAAAACCTGAATCAGAATCCTGCTTTGATTGATGGTAGGAAGGCTTTTAATGCTACGTATATATCTCGCATCACCAAAAGGTTAACGTGGAGGTGGGTCTCTTCTGTCCTAGGTTGCCAGCGCAGCCCAAAATACAATCTGCCTGGAGCACCAACTCTCTGATCCAGAGTAATAACCCGAACAAACTCATTAGTTGCTTTTACCACCAGAGACTCTTGGAACGTTTGGCAAACTATTGTGTCATCTGCCATGCTTTCTACTAGCAGAGTCAAGAGCTCACCCCTTGTTCAGAAGCAGAGTCCGTAATATTTGTGGCATATTTAACTGCAATTCTTACCAATGGTTTTCTTCTTAAATTGAGGATTTTGTTGTGAAAGTTTTTCCTCCCTTTTTATGGGGATGACAGAAGAGAAAATTGTGAGTCCTTCGGTTTCAAATACTTCTCTGACCTGTGCTCAGATCGTCTTCCTCTCTCGGATGATTCTTGAAAGGAATGAGAGGGACATTTATCAGTATACTGATACCTATAAGGCTGTTTAATCGTTTCACAGTTGTGCTGATTGTAGTCCTTTTCAGAGGACTCCTATGGAGGAGATCCACCGAATGGTTTAACTTTTTCCTTATTTTTCTTATTATCCCAGATTTTTGTTTTTGTTAAAGAGGAGTATGGTGCCTTTTTTCAGAATTATCCCTAGTATGTACTTACCTTTATTCCTACAAACATGGACACTGGACAGAACGCCTCGCTCTACATATAATAATTTAGTCAGAATTACATCAGTTAGGGAGACCTTCACTTTCCGTTTATTTGGCAAGCACGATCTAACCAGTGATATGAACAAGCAATACAAATTTGGAATATTCACTGAAGCAGGACTTAATTGAAAGTACGAAAGAAAAAAAAGACTACGAAAAAAGCCTTGAAGAAGTCTCGTGGAGACGAAACGCGCCGCATCGGCTATGATCATGTATCATGTTTTTAATAATTGAATGAAAATATCATCTATCAAAACAAAGAAAGAAGAAAAAAATCATAAAAAGAAGTCTCCAGCAATTTGATTTTTGGGGGGAATTTATTCTTTGTGTTTGTAACTGACACTGTTTCCCATTTGAAAAATATGGAATGTATCATATCATTCTTGATATCTTGAATATATGGGTATGTGCTGAGCCTTTTTTGAATCTGCTTTTGACATAGGGCTGATTTCTGTAAAGTACAATGTTTAATACCTATCATGAGATAACAAATGAGTTTTCATCTTTATTTCATGGACTATGTTATGTTATGTTATGTTAGAATTATTTCTTAAGCGAGCTTACACCAAGCGGTTTCATGGGGCTGAGAGAGGAAGAGCTGAGTCATAGAGTATTATTCATATGCTTGAGAGAATAGAAGAGTTTTCAGGAGAGTTCTGAATTTGGTGTAGCATGTGACTAGTCTGAGCTCGTTAGGAAGGGAGTTCCAGAAGCGGGGGGGGGCTAAGAAGGAGAATCTCAGGCCTCCATGTTTTTTCCTTCTACAGGTGGGAATGGTGAGCAAGTGGAGATGGGAGGAATGGAGCTCACATGACGGAGCATAACGTTAAATCCGGGAAGAGATGAAGGCCGGGGATTGGTCGGCGAGAGCTTTGAAGATGGTACAGCCAAGGTTGAAGAGACAGCGTTTGGCTACCCGTAGCCAATGCAAGCTCTTCATCAGGGGACTAACGTGTTGGTGTCTGGATTGGCGAGAGATGAGATTAGCTGCCTGATTCTGTACAAGTTGCAGGCGATGGAGTTGGTATGCCGGGATGCCAACATACATAGCGTTCGCGTAGTCGATGCGGGAGGTGACAAGGGCCATAATGACAAGGGTAAGGAATCTGCAGATTTTACGGATTCTGCGGAGGTGGAAAAAGCAGGAGGAAACTACTGCATTGATTTGTGGCTTAAGAGACAGGTAGCTACAGATGATTACTCCAAGGCTCTTTACAGAGTTTACTGGGTGAGGAGCAGAGCCTGATGAAGACGACCAAATGCTGGGATTCTAGGGGTTGGTGGAGCCTCCGATTAAAACCAGCTCGGTTTAATCTGGGTTGAGTTTAAGTTGACTGAAATACATCCATTCACTGATAAAAGTCATGGTGGATTGAAACTTAGTGATGGAAGTGTTAGAGGAATCTACGTTGAAGACCAGCTGGAGGTCGTCAGCATAGTTGAAAGTTGTGGCAGGGCTGTTACGTAGAGACACGATTAGGGGTTGCATGTATAAATTAAAAAGGAGGGGCGAGAGGGCCAAGCCCTGGGGAACCCCACAGGTCAGACTGTTTTTTTTTCGCCGAGAAATTATCTAGGCGCACTGCCTGGTAGCGCCTGTCGAGGAAGGAGATGATCCATTTTAGGGCCATGCCCTAGATGCCGGCGTTGCCGACACGGTCGATCAGAAGTTCATGATCGACCGTGTCAAAAGCCGCCGAGAGATCCAGGAGCACCAGGGCCTGGGAGATGTTATTGTCAGCTCCATTCCTGAGTTCGTCCATAACTGCCAAAATCACAGGTTCTGTGGAGTGAGCAGGCCTGAACCCCGCTTGCCGGGGACCGAGGAATTGGGAATGCTCGATAAATGAGCTGAGGCAGTTCGTGACATGGGCCTCCAGAATTTTACTGAGGTACAGGAGCAAAGAGATGGGACGAAAGTTGCTTAGCACCGAAGGATCTGCATTGGGCTTTTTTAGTATGGGAACGACTGTGGCGCATTTAAAAATGTCTGGGACGATGCCTGTTTTAAGGAAGTTATTGAGGAGCAACAGCGGCGGGTCCAGGCCGATGGTAAAAGCCTCTTTCAGAATATGGGGGGGGGGCATCGGTGGGATCTGGGGGAACCAGATCCCACTCTATTTAGGAGTGTCAGAAATTCTTCTCTGGAGATCAAAGGTATGTGGTCGAGCGTGGAAGGGTTTTTACAAATAACAGGAAGGGTGGAGGGGGAAGGGATATTATTTTTGATAAGGGTGATTTTGTATATGAAAAACGAATTTAGAGAGTCGCATAATATTTGTGAAGGCATAGATTTTTGGGTGACCCTATCAGGTTGGGCAAGCTCGTTGACAGTCGAGAAGATGTCATTAGCCTTCGTAGAAGAGTTCGTGATTTTTTAGGAGAAATAGGCCGATTTAGCCTTGAGAATGGAATCTTTATAGCTTTTTGTAATGCGACATATGCCGCTCTCTCCTCAGGAGCATAGGCTCTGCGCCAACGGCGTTCTGCCTGCCTAAGTGCTAGTTTTTCATTTTTTTAGGGCGTCAGAGAACCAGCGTTGGGCATCATGGGGTCGTTTGAGTGAGATTTTTCTCATGGGGGCTATCTTGTTGCTGGCTGCTTCTACCCAGCTGTCGAGGTTAGAGGTTTGAAGGGAGATGGGGACCTGTTCTTCTTCTTGGTGGAGGGTGGCAGTTAGAATAGCATGGAATTCGTCCAAGTTAGCTCGTTTTCAATTTCTAGCCAAAAGATTGCTGATAGGGGGCGACGTGGTGAAGGGAGTATCGGGTATGTTACAATGGTGATTAGACCATGTGCAGGGAGAGACTAGAGGTGGTGTAATTTCTAAGTTAGAGGTCCAGACTTGGTCTAAGGTATGCCCTTTGGCATGGGCGGGCTTGTGCACGTGTTGGGAGAAATTCATGCCCTGTAGACAGTCCGTGAACTCAACTGAAGCGGGGCTCTCATAGGTGTCAGTAGGCCAGTAATTAAAGTCAACAAGGATAATCGTACTAGCATGATTGCTAACTAATTGTGAAATAAGGTTGCCAAAAAGTTGAGGAAACAGAGGCATATGGTCCGGGGGGGGGATAAAATAGAGCACAGATGAAGGAGGACTTGGGGCAGTCAAATTTTATAATAAGACTATCGACATGGGGTAAAACGTTAGTCTGGCGGGTGGTAAATGTATGTTTGTGTTGAATGATGGCTGCCAATGCCGATTCTCCAATTAGCATGCAGAGAGAATCTTGATTTCATTAAAGACAACGGAGGCTGACATTATGCAATAACTTTTATTGCTGCTCAAGATATGCAGCCCTTTAAACTGTAACCATTACATCATAAATAAAACATTCTACAGGACATAGACAAGTGTCCTAGCAACCAGTAAACATCCTCTTAGAGCTGCGAAGGAAAGGACTTGAGACTCAAAATCTTCCAACGTCCACTTAAAAGGTTCATAAAGAAGACGAATCTGAAAAGGAAAAAACACAAGGAATAACACTTGTTCCGGAAGGAAGAAATATCAAATGCAAAGACATATTAAACAAAATTTTAAGAAATTTTAAGAATATAGTAAGTAAAACATCCACCAGGGAGTGGTGGGAGGGATAATGTCAGCCTCCGTTGTCTTTAATGAAATCAAGATTCTCTCTGCATGCTAATTGGAGAATCGACATTTCATTACAAGACCGGAGGCTACATTATGCAAGTTCAAAGCTTCTTAAAGCAACATTACTCACATGTTCGACAGGTTTAAGGTAAAATTTAACAAAAGTTGAAGCATTAGACCAATCTGCTGCTTTCAGGATATCAGAAAGGGATCCCCCACCCCAGAATACTTTGCTTGCCATAGCGCCACGAGAGGAGTGTGCGCCGAATTTTGATAAATCTACTCCAGCTTCAAACATGACAGTTCTTACCCACCTGGCAATTGTCGCGGAAGAGACCGCCTTATAAGGTTTGATAAAAGAAATTAACAATTGATTTTCATTACAAGGTCTAAAAATACTCATTTTCTGATCATACGCTTTCATGCAATTTACAACACACAGTTTTGGGGAATCTAAAAAATAAGGGTAAAATATGTTTTCAGACATGGTCTTGGTTCTTTTCCAAATCTCGAATAATACTCCATCAGGAGAGTAAAACCTGTTACAAATTTCTAAAGCCTTAACATCAGATACTCTCCTGAAGGAGATTAAACAAAGTAAGGTAGCTAGTTTAATCGACAATTGTTTTCTTGTAAGGAAACAATTGTCCGGCCAGGATGAAAAAAGATTAAAAATAACATTAACATTCCACAAGGAATTATATTTGGGTCTAGGAGGACGTTTAAGTCTTATACCTTTCATTACTCTACGAATCAGAGGATCGGTACCAATAGAAAAGTCGTTCAGTAAGGAGTGACCTGCAGAGATTGCCGACCTATAGCAGTTGACTGTTCTATAACAAAGGTTTGAGTTAAAAAGGTCCGCTAAAAAATTAGCAACATCCACTACAGGTGCTTCCACAGGATCCAAATTCCGTTCCATGCACCAACCACACCATCTTTTCCAAGCACTGGTATATTTTCTCCTCGTTCCGGGAGACCATGATTCATCCAAAAGGTTCTTAGCTTGTCCTGAAAGGCCTGAGTATCTCGTAGAACCCCTGAAATCTTCCAAACAAGAAGGTTCATGTTTCCTTCTAAGAGAAGAGGATGAAAGTCTCCTTCTAGACCCAGAAGGAGATCCAAGTTCCCTGGGATAAAACGGGGAATTTCCATGGTCAATTCCATCACACTCGGAAACCAGACCTGGGAGTTCCAAAAGGGAGTAACTAGGACAATTCGGGACTGTTCTGAACGAACCTTCAGTAAGACTCTCTGGATTAGAGCGAAAGGGGGGAAGGCATAACAATTGAGATTGCTCCACGGTTGGAGAAGAGCGTCCACTGCCGAGGCAAATGGGTCTGGTCTCCAGCTGAAGTAGCGATCTATTTGGAAGGAGAGTCTGCTGGCAAATAGGTCTACTTCGAAAGGACCCCATAGGTCTTGAATTTTCTTGAAAATCAGAGGATTCAACTTCCAATCGCTTGCGTCTCTGAGGAACCTCGAGTTCCAATCCGCCCTGGTATTTAGGTGGCCCGGAAGGAATTCTGCTCTCAGCGTAATTTTCTGGTCCCAGCAGAAATACCAAATTTTCTTGGCCAGATCTGCTAGAAGAACAGACTTCGCTCCTCCTAAACGATTGATGTAGGAGACGGCTGTGAAGTTGTCTAATTTGATCAAGACTACGCTGTTCATCAAAATTGATTTGAAACTCATGAGAGCATTCAAACTCGCCATCATCTCTAAACAGTTTATGTGTAGAAATAGTTCCTCCTGGGACCATTTCTCACCAGTTTCCAAATCTCCCAATCTGGCACCCCAGCCGAGATTGCTCGCATCGGATTCCAAGATATGGTCCGGCGTATTCCCGAATATGGCTTTCCCGTTCCAACTGTCTAGGTTGTTCCGCCACCAAAGGAGGTCGGACCGAGCTTCTGGAGATAAGGGAATGTGGTCTGAATACCATAGGCCTTTCCTCAGGCCCGTGGATTTCAACCTCTGAAGGGCTCTGTAGTGAAGCGGTCCTGGAGAGATCGCTTGGATAGATGATGATAAGAGACCCACTATTCTTGCTAGTTCCCTCAAGCTGACCAAATCTTTCGATAAAACATAAGAGACTTCTTTCTTTATTTTTGTCAGTTTCTTCGAGGGAAGTTGGAGTTGGGCTAAGGACGTGTTCACTTGAAAACCTAGAAATTCTAGATCTTGAGAAGGAGTCATGACGGATTTTTCTACATTGATAATGAAGCCTAAGGACTCCAGGAGGTCTACCGTCCACCTCATGTGGAGAAGAAGTTCCTCTTGACTCTGGGACATCAATAGAATATCGTCCAGATATATAATCAAACGGACTCCTCTTCTCCTTAGAGATGCAACAACCGGTCTTAGAATCTTGGTGAAACACCAAGGGGCCGAAGAAAGGCCGAAAGGAAGGCATAGAAACTGGTAGGTTACGCCTTTCCATAAAATCCTCAGATATTTTTGGGAGTCGATATCCATAGGGACAGTAAAGTAAGCGTCTTTCAGGTCTAGCTTGATGAGCCAATCTTTCTTTTGAAGAATATCTCTCAAAAGGTGGATACCTTCCATCTTGAAATGCCTGTATACGAGGAAGGAATTCAAGTGTCTGAGATTTATTACGGGACGCCAACCTTTGTCTTTTTTCTTCACAAGGAAAATTGTGCTTACAAAGCCGGGGCCGGGGTTGGATACAATGAAAATTGCCCCTTTTTCCAACATCTGACAAATCTCCTCGTCTACTAGGGGTGACTGATCTCGGTTTAGAACTAGTTCCCTGGGGGGTGAGGTCTGGAGAGGGAAGGAGACGAAATCTATCTTGAAACCTTTCACTGTTTCTAGAACCCATGCATCGTTTGTTATTGATAGCCAGTTCTGGCTGAAAGTAGCAAGTCTCCCCCCTACCTTTGGAAGGGAAGAACCAGAAGGAGGGGTTCTTACCTTGATTTCCTTGTCCTTGGAACTTGGCCCGGTTGTTTCCACCTCCACGATTGCGGTAGTTGCGTCCTCTCTGAGGGAAGAAGGAGTTGTTTCCTCTAAAGTATCTTCCACGTTGGTTCTGGTTGTAGAAGGACCTGTTAAAGCCTCGGCTGACAGCTGGCCCTCCTCTGTCAGCCCTTCCAAAAATTTGCCTGCCCCCAAACATTCTTCTCATGTTACTCTGAGCTCTGCTAAAAGCAGAGAAGGTAGATACGTATTTACCAAGAACTTTGATAAAGGACTCTCCGAAGAGTAGTCCATTAGGGTCTCCCTCTACATCCTTATTGGCTAGGTCCCCCAACTTGGGGTTCATCCTAATCAGGATTCCTCTACGTCTCTCGGACGTGAGGCTAGCGTTGGCATTTCCTAGGAGGCATAAGGCACGTTGGCTCCAACCCCTCAAGAGTTCGGTGTCAACCGGAGTGCCATTAATAGAGGATTCCTCTGCAAGGTCTAGGATTCTCGCCAGAGGGCCTAAGGTGTCTAGCAATTTATCCTGACACTGTTTAAGACAACGTTCGACACCCTTACGAGGGTCTCTTCCGGTCTTAAACAGAAAGGTAAGTAACTCAGGATCTAGGATAGGTGTCAAACCCGCTTTGTTGTCGAGGAATGGTCTAGGACATTCCGATTTCATTAGGTTTCGTGAGTCCCTTTCAAGGGGTTTCCTGATCCAAAGCTTAATAAATTTAGCTACGTGGTCAAGGGGCCACCAGTCGGAACCCCTAGGGTGAGTAATATTCGAAGGGTTGAACATCTCCGCCCCAGAGGGGTCTTTAATAGAGCATGAGGTGGAGGGTTGAGTCAAGTCATCACCCAATAGATCGTCAAGTTTTTCTGACGGATCAAAGATGTATTCGTCAGCATCAAAGTCGTCGTCAGGGGACATATATTCATCATCGTCATCATCACAAAGGATGACGTCTTTTGTGCCGCAAGGGACACCATGTCTATTCGTGCCGCGAAGGACACCTGTATTTTTTGCGCCATTGAGGACGCTAGGTCTATTTGTGCCGCTTGGGACACCCTGCTCATTTGTGTCACGTGGGTTACCATTATTTTCGAGATGTTTAGACTTCTTTATAGCCTTTCCGCCCCTGGCGGGAAGAGGGTCTTCATCATCTGAGGAGATCGAGTCCTCACGAGGAGTATCCCTCTTTCTTTTAGCTAGTGCTGCCTCAACTGCCTCCTTTAGGGAGGATTTCAGCTGGGTCTTGAAAAGACTCATAAGGGAGTTTTCAGTAAGAGGGGCCTCACAGGCTTCGTTGGACCTCTCAGCCATCTCACAGCGTTTTTTTTTTTTTTTTTTTTAAAAAGGTATAATGAAGTATTGTCGTGTAAAGAGTTAATTCCCCAGTCTACGCGAAGGCAGGAAAAAGACGACCGTTGTACAACCGCAAAGACGCCCTGCGTTGTGCGTTGGCATGGAAACGCACAGCGCGAGCTGCGGAAAAAACCTAGGGACGAGCCTTTCGCCTCGGCTCAAATTTTCGCATTGCTTGTCCCTGAGCCGCTCATTTTGGTGAGCGGGTCACAAGGAGGGAGCGCAAGCGGAAGCGGAAGAGGCTTCGGGGTTGTTCGGTCTTCTACCGAGCGCCGGAGAATGGCCTCAGACTCCCCAGGTAAGCGCTTTATTCTAAATGCGCTGTTAACGCCTCCCCCCCCCCGGAACCCGCGAGGCGGGAGGCGCTCTCCGAGAAGGAGTAACTGATGACAATAAGCCAGCGTCTTAGAAGGCAGGGACGAGGGCAATTTTTTATATTAAGACGTGAGACGATAGGCAAGCGACCCGACCATAAATTGGAAGGGTAGACGGTACACACATTGTAAATCGGTAAATGTACACAAATAAAGACTGTTACCTACCTAATACAGGTCAGTCTGTAAAGCAAGGTGGTTAAAACAATATTCATGGCTAAGTTAATCAAAAAAATGTCAAATACCATATAAAGTACCCCTAGAGGGGGAGAAAGGAAGAAGCAGTACTTATCTTTCCGTGAGCAGCGAATAAAAGAGGATGTTTACTGGTTGCTAGGACACTTGTCTATGTCCTGTAGAATGTTTTATTTATGATGTAATGGTTACACTTTAAAGGGCTGCATATCTTGAGCAGCAATAAAAGTTATTGCATAATGTCAGCCTCCGTTGTCTTTAATGAAATCCACCTCCAGGCTTACCTGATGCCCTATTAGCATGGAGTATGTAGTAGCCCATAGGTATTGCTGCCAGAATATCGGGGTTGGAGTCGGCAGTAAGCCATGTTTCTGACAGAAGTAAAATGTCAGTTTTGTCTGAATCCAGCATTTGAAAGATATCAAGCTGGTGCTTTACCATTGAGCGAGTGTTTAAATAGATGATGGCAAGAGGGCTTGCTGCCTGGGAGCAGGGGGCGGTGGATGCCGGCAGTTCCAAGGGAGTGCTACACTGGGAGTGAAGGTCGGGGAGTATGTGACTAAGGAGCAGGATTCCTTCTTCTTTTAGGGCAGCCCTGGTATTACAGCTGATGGGCCAGTCGCCCTGTAATTTTTGGAGCTCGCGGGAGGTGTAGGAGGTAAGATGGGCATAGTGGCTGGCCCCTGGTCCCGGCCGGTCGCGGATGGGCGCAGGCGGGCTTGCCTTTGGAGCGCCTTTGGCGTGCCGCCGGCGCGCCCGCTGCGCATTCTGGGTAAGTGCCTGTTTTTGTATTCCCGTGATACTGAGGAGGGTGTGGCTGAAAGAGGCATGGCAGAGGGGGCGTGTCTCTCCACTGGTCCGCCCTCCACGACAAACAGCAACAGCTGCGGTGGAACGGGGCCGGAGTGGGAGGCGAGCGCGAAGAGGCAAACAAGGACACAAAGTTGAAACAGGTTCCAAACAAATCAAGAAGTGAGTTTTAAAAATTGCACAGAGCGCTTGGCGCAGCCAACAGTACAAGCAACTCGCAATACTTCAGCCGCGGGTCCCTAGGCTGGGTCTTTAAGTAAGTTTCAATTGGGGGCGTATCTCTCTCCCCTGGTCCACCCACTGGACTAGGAAGGCTTAAGACCATAAAAGTGCAACTTCACATAAATTAGGACATCTGTACTGTTGCTCAAACACATAGCTGAATTGAATTTCATTTACAAGAGGCTGTTGAGAAACAACTTGAGATACTATTAAAGCACTACATCATTGAGCTATCCACTGGTCCAACACCATGAGTATGACCCATAGCGGTAGTGCTGAAAAAGGATACTGGAAGAGCCGTGCATATCTGTGTGGATAAGCTCCAAGTGAACAAGGTGATTGAAATAGAACGACATCCAGATCCGCACATTGCTGACAGGAGGGCACAGCTGCATGGTGCCAGAGTCTTTTCCCACCTTGATTAGAACAACGGATATCACAAGCTCGAACAGGAAGAGAATTCCAGGTACATGACTACCTTTGCTACTCATGTTGGTTTATTAGGATACAAAAAGCTCTTTGCCAGAGTGTCATCAGCTGCAGAATATTTTCAGGATGACATTCATCGAATAACACAGCCAATCACATAAGCTTACAATTACAGTGATGACATACAAGTTTTTGGGGCCACACAAAGGGAGCACGATAACGCTCTTCCACAAATGTTTTGTATACTTGTGGATGCAGGATTCACCTCAAATGCAGCAAAGTGTGAGTTTCATCAAACCAAACTCAAGTTCTGTGGTCATATATTTTCAGATGTAATTGTTATCCATTTCTCCCCCACATGATATAACTATGTGGTGATCAATCCTGAGTAGGGACAGTTACTGTTCAAGATATATATGTGACTTTGCCACTATAAGTGCCCCGTTGAGAGACTAAACAAAATGAAATGTCCCATTTCAATGGTCAAGTGAATGTGAACAAAGCTTCAAGAAAATCAAGCATGCAATTGAGAACATCACTGAAATGGCATACTTTGATCTGAATTGCAGAAGGAGGTTGTTCTTGATGCAAGCCCTATGGGTCTGGGTGCCACCTTTGTTCAGCACTCTGGACATCCCAATGCCCCAAGGCACATTCTGGCTTATGCTAGCCGAAGTTTGTCATCGACAGAACGTGCGTATTCACAACCTGAAAAAGAAAGCCTTGTTATGGTGTGGGCTTGTGAACATTTTCATGTGTTCCTATACAGAAAGCATTTCACAGTTGTCACCATTCACCAAGCATTTCTCACCATTTTCAGCAACCCCAAAGGCAAGATGCCCCCTCGCATTGAGAGGTAGGGGTTGCGATTGCAGGAGTATGATTATACAATTGTGGAGGGTCCAGGAAAAGATCCAAACCCTGCTGACTACAACTCACACATGCCAATACAGTGTCATGACAACACTTCTAAAGTGACTGATGCTTATTTTAATATCACTGTGAAATCCAGTACCCCAGCTGGCACATAGTTGGAACAAATCATTGTGCTACGAGCACTGCCAGAGATTTGCTGATACTCAAAGACATTATTACAAATCAATCATGATGAAAACATACTCAACCTCTTCATGATGACCTTCAATACCATGAATTCAAAAATGAACAGGAAGAACTTTCAGTTACCTAAGTCGGTATCATCTCATGTGGGTCGAAAATTGACATAACCAAGAGTCAGAGATGGCAAGTTATTGAACTGGCTCATGAGGGACATCATGGAGTTGTTGCTACTAAGCAAGCTCTATGGAGCTGACTGTGGTTCCCTCGTTATGATGAAATAATTCAAAGAGTTAAAAGCATGCTATTTGTGCAACTGCTTGTCATGCATGACAATTCTGTTGCCGTTAAGCATGTCTGTTCTTCCAAAGCATGCATAGGAGAAGATAGCAATTCATTTCTTTGGACCCCTTGACAACGAACATCAACTACTAGTAATTATTGATGAATATTCCTGTTTTCCCCGGTCGTCAACTACTGATGACAGAGTCACTGGGAGATTGGAAAGTATTTTTGCAACATGGCGTGATCGTTCGATTTGGCCCTCCTTTCAATAGCCGAGAATTTAAAGATTTTCTCACTTATCTAGTTGTCAAGCATCAGAAAAGCAAACCTCTCTTGCCACAGGCAAATGGTGTGGTTGAGAGATTTATGAGCACCCTCAAGAAACTATTCAGTGTGATGAACTGGAACAGCTTGAACTCAAATCAGTTCTTCAGTCTACTCTTTAAACCTACAGGTCAACTCAGCATTTCACTACAGGTGAAAGCCCTGCCACCTAAATGTTTGGGAGAGAAATTGGCATCAAATTACCACAATGAACCAATAAGAGATCTATTGACATTGATAAAATTTGCACTACAGACTTGTCTCACAAACGTCAAATGAAGACCTATGCAGATAGACGTCACTGTGCTCGGATCACTGTCTTCAACAGAGGAGACAGAGTTATCAGGCAGAAATGGAAGCATATGTCTGATGCTCCTTTCTATTCTGACCCATTGAGAGTTGTAACTCATAAAGAACACATGGTGATTGCTCATCATCCTGGAAATTCCACTGCGTGAGATTCTTCAACTTTCAAGCACCTGCCTCTTTCAGCAACTCTAACAGCTACATGCATCTTTGTAGGAATTTGCGATTCCTAAATTGCGAAAATTAAGGAACCGCAATTTAGGAATTGCAAATTCATATGCATCAAAAAATCGCAATTATTTTTGCGATTCGCTAATTTTCCTTATTTGCGATTCCTTAATTGCGAATCGCAAATAAGGAAATGCTTTACATTGATTCCTATGGGCCTAGAGGCCCATAGGAATCAATGGGAAGGCATTCTCATTTTGCGAATTCGCAATTAAGGAATCGCAAAATGAGAATGCAATTTCAAGGGTGCAGGGGGGGTCCAAAGGCCCCCCCTGCACCCCTGGAATGTCATGTAAGTACATTTTACTCACACACATGTCCCAAGGGCATGTGTGTGTGTAAAATGTAAGTTTCAAAAATGCATTTATTTGCATTTTTGAAACTTTTCGCAAATTACCATGAAGGTGTACTTCATGGTAATTTTACCCTTTAAAATTGCGAATTCACAAAAAAAAATCATGCATAGCATTTAAGAAATCGCAAAATTTGCGATTTCTTTAATGCTATCGCAATTTGAGAAATCGCAAAAAATTGTGGTTTCTTAAATTGCGAGAAATGGGAAATGATTGATGCATCCCAAAAAGTGATTTTGGAATCGCAAACGGCCGAATTTTGCGATTCGCACCGTTTGCGATTCCAAAATCGCTTGATGCATGTGCCTGTAAATGTCAGGAGTGAGACTTGTCCACCTGAGAATCCAAAAAGCGTACCAATGTCTCTTTCACCAATGCCAGCCATGGACACTTCTACAGTATCTCCACAGCCTCACATGGCCAGATCTGGGGGATTGATTTGAACACCAAATCGATTTATTGAAGAGTTGTAATGTATATATGTATTATTGGTACTTTTTATTTAACAAAGGGGGAGATGTAGAGTCTTGTGACTTAGAGATGACAAGACCCTTTTGGTTCCTTTTTTTATTGTATTTATTGGATTATACAGTTAAATAAAGACATGACTTGCTTCTACAGTTAGACAACAAGGATATACCATTAAATAATACTCATACCTGAAGCATTCACATGAGTATATACAGTAAAAGAAATAATGCAAACCATTTACTAACAAACAGGAGCCACAGTGATGACATTCAGCGTACACAATAGGCACAATTCCATTTCTGTCATACTACAATTCGGTTGCCAGATTAGTCACACCGGTTGGTCTCATATACCAATGACATGGTGAATAATAGAGCATTTACAATTACATTGAAATGTCCACCATATCAGGGAGCGAGTCTGCGGCGGGAGAGCCTTTGGGGGGGGATGTAGCTCGCTATACAGTTCGTGTGTTACAGTACAAATCTCACAACTACTCTTGCATTGTGGGTGGAGGGCCTCTCGCCCAACGCATTGCAATTCAACTCTTTGCAATTAACACTCCCATTTCAACCAACCTACAAATTCCCTTCTCTATTTTCTTAGTGTAGCCCAACAGATCAGGGAGCATTGTCACCTCAGTAATGTCGCTCAGTGTCTGGAATACCTTTTCCCAGAACTTTGCGATTGTTGGGCATAGCCAGGCTACATGAAGGTAGACCGCAGTACATACCCCGCACCTCTCACACTCAGCTGTCTCACGTAGCCCATACCGAAAGAGCCGATACGGTGTGTAATAGACTAAATATTTAAAATGAATTAGCCGGTGTCTGCTGTTTAAGGAGACCCGGCGGGTCGCCTCACAACTGTATCTCCAAGTGTCATCATCTATGACCATATCCAGATCCTTTTGCCACTCCAATCTAGACTTTGTGTAATAGTTCTTACAATAGGCCTGTGCAACCCATAAATATTGGACACTAGTTTGCAGGGTGTTTTTTCTTTCAATATGATTGTGAGCGGGGTCACCTCAGGAGGCTCCGCCATGTCTTCGCCAAGTATATCATGCAGAGCGTGTCTCACCCTATGGTACTAAAATTGCACTAATGGGGTGACCGCAGTACCCTCTGTTACTACATCAGACTACGTATGAGCTTTCCCCTCCAGGAAGAGGTGAAGTTACAGTTATACTCTGCAATGTTTTGAGCACTGAGTGATCTTTACTCATAGGGAGCCAAGCTCACCACTCCAGCGGAACCATTGGAGATTGTAATATGTTACAGGCCTGTCTGTTCACCAGGTCATGCCGTGTGTGAACCATGGAGTATATGGAGTCCAGGATTCCCGCACGACTATCTGGGGGCCAAATTAGGCTAATGGGGAGGTCAGAAGGGGCAACCGCTACCTTTTCAATGTGTAAGTGCGGAGGGTCTAAAGTCTTCTGTAACCAATGAAATGCATGTGAGCTTCTGTGCTGCTCTGTAGTACAAGTCCATATCTGGGGCTCCCAGTCCACCGAGATTGTGAAGTAGGATGAAAGCCTTCCACTGCACTCTCAGCTGCTTTGCCGCTCACCGCAGTTTAGTTAGTATGGAGGTGATAGTTTTAAAAAAGTGTACTGGGAGGACCATGGGAATAGTTAAAAATAAGAATATAAACCTCAGGAGTATCACCATTTTCATCTGCGATATCCACCCCAGGAGCAAAACAGGGAATCGGATCCATTGATCGACGTCTTCGTCTAGTTTAGTGACTGCCCCCCCAAAGTTTTCCTTAAAAACTATCTCCGGGTCTGTATGAATTTGTATGTCCAGATAGCGGACTGGTTCCGTGGTCTAAGTTAAAGGGAAGTCAAGCTCAAAAGAAGTGGTGGAGGCCATAAGAGGGATGATTATGGACTTGGTCCTGTTAATTGTTAAGCCTGAATGTTCACCAAATCGAACAACTTACCGGAGACAGTTTGACCTCCGGGTTCCTAATGTAAAGCAAAGTATTGTCCACATATGATGACACTGATAAGTTATAGGCAGGAAACGGGAGCCCCCGAAAGCCATAGTTTTCCCTGAGAACGCATGCAAGGCGTTCTGCTACTATAGCGTATAGAAGAGGTGACATTGGGCAACCTTGCCTAGAGCCCCTAGAGATTTTTACTGGGCAGTAACCATATCTCCCATGTGTATTCTGGCAGTGGGTAAATTGTACAGTAGTGCAACCAATTTTGGAAATACTTCACCCACCCCATTCTTTCCAATGCTGCTCGCATAAATGGCCATTCTACCGAATCAAACGCTTTCTCTGTGTCTAGAATTTTTGCAGTTGCTTGGACCTCTGGGTTTACATGTTGGAGTGTTCCGAAGAAAGTGCGCAAGTTATATGTTAGATTACTACCCTGGACAAACCCTGCCTGTTTTGTGCTGGCGAGACTCAGCACTAAGGGAGCAAGATGAGTGGCTAGAATTTTGGCGTATATTTGGTATCTACGTTGAGTAATGACAATGGGCGGAATGAGGAGCACTTCTCTGGGGGCTTACCGAGCTTAAGTATTGTGACTATCATGTCTTCTCTCATTGACGGGGGCAGTTCCCCTGATTCATAGAGCTCTTCGAACAGCGTTACTGATGAGGAACCAGGAGATCTTTAAATTCTTTGTAGAAGGCCACTGTTAAACCGTCTTCCCCGGGGCACTTCCTAATCGCATATGGCGTAAGGCCTCGTGTCTCTCCCAGGCCTCTAGCGGCCTCATCAGGTTCTCTTGTTGTTCATTCGTGAGCCAGGGTAATTTTGTGTGCTCTAAATAGTCATGGATTGTACTATCATCTGTTTGGGAGCGATAAAGGGATTTGAGCGATAAAGGGATTTGTAGTACTGTCTAATTTGGTTGGCTATACTCTCAGGATCTACCAACATCTCTCCCTCCTCTGACCTGATTGCCGAAATCGCAGATGCCTCTCTCCTGTGCTTCAATAGCTTCACAAGTCTGGCTCCCGGCCATTCTCCCTCCCTGTAGCTTTGTCGTGATCTCATACAGGTTTCCACTAACCTGTTCAGCAGGGTACAGCGGGAGCGATGAATGTAGCTAATTCTCCCTATCCCCTCGCAATGGCACACCCTGTGAGTATGTAGCAAACTCCACAGAGGGTATCACCACCAGGGAAGGGGAAAAAAGGGACAAAGGAAACAATAAAGTTGCAGCCATTCAAATAATCTGGTAGGTATGTTCGGATATATGTATGAAGTATAAATCTCTCTGATATCTGGCGGTGGACCCTGCAGAAGGAGAAACAAGGAATCATACATACATTCAAGACTTCTAATCATATAGATCGATGCACTATGTGTGTAAGTAACTTACAGTTTTAAATAGCCACATGAGTTCCATAGAAAACATTCAAAAAAGAGAAAAATAAAGCATAAAAGAAAAGAAGCACAATTCCTGTAGTTTGCAAGACACTCAGGAATCTAGAAGTCTAGTCACCAACAGTAGAGATATAAGTACGTACTTATCACCATAAGATCCTCTGGAAATAATCCAAATATTCTCATTGGTAACACAACAAAATTGGTAATGCAGTTTAGCACATAGCGAATGTCTTGTGCTGATCTCTCAGATATCCAAATGTACCCAATGAACAGCAAGAAGGAATTTGCTTTGCCTCTCTACTGTATTCGCATCATACAGGTGAACACGAGTAAGTAGAAAAAACAGCGCTACTGGCAAGTTTGTAGCATAATAAAAAAAACATAAAATAAAGTTTTAGGAAATCCTTTCTTTCCAATATTTTGGTAGAGCCTCTGCTCTACTAGCAATATCCAGCACGTGTAGGCAGCGCACAATGCGCCTTACCCTGATGCTGACAATCTTCGTGATTGTTTGTCGGCTTCAAATTAGAAAGCCGGGCCGCGCCAACCTCATATCCCAGCGCGTTCAATGCGCGATCGCGGAAGGACCCAGCACGGTGTCAGGAAGCGCCACAATGCGCGATAATCCAATGAAGCGTGTGAAAGGGTCCAAACGATGGTGACTCCGAGACCGGACTGTAGGTTAGGAGGAGTTTAAGAGTAGGGAAGAGGAAAGAGAGAAAGGACATCGCCCCTAAGCATTCTGGGCGATGTAGTGTTTCATTCACACTCAATCATTCTTCTTGTGCCTAGTTAACCTAGGGTGAAACGTGACAAGCTTCTAGCAGCTGCGTATTTTCCCATATGCTTAACTTCCCTATTTGCTGCCTCCTGATATCTCGCGAGCGTTTTTTGCAATTCATCGTTTCCTTCCACGCCCCATCTCGACGCAACACTGTCTTCAACTCAGACAGACGTTTCTCCAGGTATTCCAGCCTGCTCCTAGTAGCCTGAAGCACCCCAGGGTGCTTAGATATAGCAATGCCTCTAATGTATAATGTTTCCCAAACTGTGGAGAACTGCGAAACCGATCCTATATTATCTTCAAAAAAGTACTCGAATGCCTCAGCCATCTCAGCTTTGAAAGCAGTGTCAAGTAGCGAGTAGGGGGGAAACCTCCAAGTGAACGGGCAGGCCGCCTCTGCTGACTGCGCAGGACGGAGAGAATGGGATCATGATCTTACCTACGAATACATTTCTCACGACAATAGGCAGCAGTCTATTCATGTGTGGAGGCCGTGTGCAGTAGAATAGTGTGTATAGACCCCTTGCCCCGGGACCCGTGTCCTCCAGCCATCCACAATATCTAGCCATATTTTTGTGTCCATAATGAGTTTCACTGAGGCCAAGGTGCGACGCTCTGGGCCCCCGGAGCGGTCCAGCATTGGGTATAAGACGCAATAAAAATCGGTAGCGCTGCATCGACACTTGAGGATGTGAAAAGGGATTGCTAAAAGTGAGGGTTATCGTAATTAGGCCCATACATGTTAATTATTAGTAGTTCTAGGCCCTTCCCCTGCACCTCGAAATGGTGAACCTCCCCTCTACATTAGCCACACACAGGTCTATTTTGAGTACAGACTTCGGGTTAACCCACGTGAGCACCCCTCTGGCGTGGGAAGTAAACCAAGAGGCATGGAATGAGCCCTGCAGCACTCTCTGCTTTAACATTGTGCTACCCATTGGCAAATGAGTTTCTTGTAGTAGGGCAATGTCTACAGAATGCCGTTTCAGATAAGCAATAACATTTCGCACCGTACAATGGTTATTAAGGCCCCGGACATTCCATGTTAAGAATCTGAGTAACTGACCTTCCTGCTAGGTCATCTTGGAGAAACACGGGGAGCTGTAGGTAAAAAAATCTGTCTTACACTGTCCAACCCAACCGTCTGCTTAGAGTAACTGTCTGCATAATGTACCTTATGATCATTACCTTTACTGTGGCTCAAAAAAAGGTTCCATACAAACACCCCCAATGTTGCGTCAACCCCAACTTGACACAAACGATTAGGCCCCCTCCTATAACTCAAATGAGTATGGCATAGTGCCATCAGGTGGTGCACACACAAGGGCAGATGTTGCCTCTCCGCCAGCGCACTCTCAGCAACCACCAAGAGTAACAAACAGACATTTCAATACCAATATGGCAGGTTGCATCTCGCATTTTAGTGAATCTGTCACTCGCAGGCTGCTAAGGAACCAGAAGTCCAATAAACACCACTCAACCAATGTATCGCTCTTCCTATGAATAGTGATTGCAGTAGCGAAGCCACAGCTTCCCTCAAGTAAAGCGTTACAATATTCCCTTTTTACATATTAATTGACAGAGTCTCCTCCAGGGGCTGTCACGCCGCACCCTCAATGAAGCAGCGGATCCACTAAATAATCAGACACCAGTGCCCATCCAACCCTATCTACCATGTGCATGCAAGAAGGGGTGTGCAATCGCAAAGCACCAACTCATACAAACTGACTAAATAGAACACTCCACCCTGCGACTATAGCTAGGATTGATTAGATTTGTAACTCAATTTAATTATCAAGCGTGCCCCGAGCACCTACAGAAATATCAACACTCCTTCACATCCCCCCATAACATATATATGTCCTACTTAATGGAAGAGCATACAATGAATATCTAGTCGTTTTCATCCTTGGTTCCCCCCCTCAGCCTCCTGCAGCAGTTCCACAGCAGTTGTGAGTTTTTGCACTTTGGGGTAGTCCTAAAGCACTTTCTGCAGGGAACTGGGATCCAGAAAAATCTTTGAAATGCCATTCATCGTCACTCGCAACCGCTCTGGGTAGAGCTTAGTGTAGTCTAGTTCTTGGGCACGTAATATACGCTTTAATGGGGCACACTGTCTTCGTGCCTATTGATTTAACTTTAGCCCTAAAGTGGCTCTTCTGATGCTCTAGGGAGAGCAGCTGCCTTTTTGATTGCCTCTGACCCTCGCATCACACAGCTTTTCCGTTTTTTTTGTTGGTTGGGGCTGCCTGGTCTCACCCAGGCACACTCATGCCCAACCTTTTGGGTAGCTGAGGGATTACACCTCTTGCTGCCCCAGCAGCTCCCACAGAGCCTGCACCTCCATGTATAGCGATGGGAGCTGGCAGCCTCTTTCCGGATAGGATCTTTTCTGTTTGTGGTGGATGCTCACTTCCCCCAGACACAGCCAGTAGGCATACCACAAATGTTGGGGTATTGCAACAGCACTCCCCCTGATTTCTGGTACTCCGGTTGGGGAAGGGGCCCGGCTCTGTGTTTGAAAATGTGGCCTGAAGAATGGAGTCCCCAGGCCAAGGGATTGTCTGGGGCGGGGGACCTATGCACACTCCCTTCCTGGAAAAAATCAATAAAAACATCATGCGCTGAACCCTGGGCAATGTCCCACTCTGGGGTAAGTTCTTGGAAATGTCAATGGAACCCCCTGAGCTCTAATCGGGAAGAGTTCAAATGTCGTCAATCTTCTGAGTGCCATGACTCCGGCCCAATCTGATGATCCTGGGCTAATTTTACTCCTGGTGTCAAGATCTAGTCACAGGGGGCAGTTTCAGCAGACCTCATCACCTCCAAAGGGATGCAATCCACAGGGAGCTTCCTGTGCCGACCTTCCGGATAGGATCATTTCTGTTTGTGGTGGATGCTCACTTCCCCCAGACACAGCCAGTAGTCATACCACAAATGTTGGGGTATTGCAACAGCACTCCCCCTGATTTCTGGTACTCCGGTTGGGGAAGGGGCCCGGCTCTGTGTTTGAAAATGTGGCCTGAAGAATGGAGTCCCCAGGCCAAGGGATTGTCTGGGGCGGGGGACCTATGCACACTCCCTTCCTGGAAAAAAATCAATAAAAACATCATGCGCTGAACCCTGGGCAATGTCCCACTCTGGGGTAAGTTCTTGGAAATGTCAATGGAACCCCCTGAGCTCTAATCGGGAAGAGTTCAAATGTCGTCAATCTTCTGAGTGCCATGACTCCGGCCCAATCTGATGATCCTGGGCTAATTTTACTCCTGGTGTCAAGATCTAGTCACAGGGGGCAGTTTCAGCAGACCTCATCACCTCCAAAGGGATGCAATCCACAGGGAGCTTCCTGTGCCGACCTTCCTCATTGTCTTGGTCTCTGGCCAAATGGTTCTCAGTTGTTGTAAAGGGGCCAGTTTCACTGGGCCCTGGGGAGACCCACTAGTTCTGGGATCATTTGGCCAGAGTCCTTAGTCCTTTATGGTCCTCAGCTGTTCCTCCTTCCACTTGTCCATGGCGGCCTCAGGGTCCAGCAGCGAAGTGCAGAAAAAACACCAAGCAAGATAGAGTCTCTCGCATGTGTAAGAGTTTTTAAAGTGGAGTGGAAGGTCTCAGAAGCCCAAGCACCCGTGGCCAATACTAGGGTACCATGTCACCTCTCCACCCCTGCTCCAGCCCTCCTGCACAGCATGCTGGGACAGTTCAAAATTGGATTATCCTGGATTCACTTGTCACATCCCTCACCAATATCACAGCCAGGGCCTTTCGCAACAAATTTTCAAATGGGAGCCCCCTCCTGTGTTGGCTTCAGAAGTCTGGGCTCCCTCCTTTGTTCAGTGGGCTTGGGCTGACGTATCCCTGGCACAGTGTGATAGCTGATTGATTAATGCAAATCCTTCAGCCCCACCCCTATCATCCAGAGGAGCTTAGTGAAGCATGGTTAATTGCTCCCTTTTTTGGGAAGGCTCTTTTTCCTGCTGCTGGAGAGAAATGTAATTAACCTGGCACAGCAGGGTGACAAAGGGCCAGGGCCTTGATCCTGATCTGAGTCAGAGAAATAAGAAGATTCTGGTTGACCTATAAGTTGTAGAGATATCTTTTTGGAACTTGCAGATTCAGTTTTCTTGCATAGGTGACACATCATTGTGATACATCACTAGTCTCTGTTGGCCAAGAGAAAATTAAACTAGACCCTAAAGCAGTTTTCTCCCTATGTGTATAATGAAGTGTCACTAAAGACACAGTAAATCACACTTTCCCTATCAGTGTACACTAATATTATAAGGTCCACTCCAGGTCAATTTCTAATCCTGCAAAGTCCCCTCTCTGCCAGGCTACTTGTGCACAGTTACTGGGCTGTGCAATACAGTAGTATCCTATGTGCAGCCCTCATATGTGTAAACACACATATGTGCACATGTTCAAGTGTAACCATCCAAGGGCCCCTTTCACTAGCTACGTCTCAGTGGGCTTACCTTAAAAGGCAGACACTGGTGGTAAACACGCACAGTCCATTTGCCATGTAATTATCGTGGGTTAAACACATGTAGCGAGACTCAACCAGGTCCAAAACTGGGTTATCTAAAAGGAAAAAATCTGGGTGTACTGAATGGGTGGAACCCAACTGCAACAGAGTATCATCAGCATAATTAGAACATTGAAAACCAATATAGACAATAAAATGATTTGGACTGAGAGCGGTACCCTGGAGAACACCACAGGGTATGTCATTAAAATCTGAACAGAATGCAGCAATCTGAACAGCCTGATTTCTTTTTTTCAAGAAAGAGTCAACCCACATTGTCTAGCAAGCCAATAGCACATAGCCTTTCCAACAGGACAGCATGTGAAACTCTATCAAAGGCTGCCGACTGATCAAGGAGGATGAGAGCTGCCAAGTTCCCACCTTCAAACATAATGTGGATTTTGACAGCCACCATAAGAGGTCTGAAACTAGATTGATATTTTTTGAGGGCCCCATTCTCCTCAGTTTAAAAAATGACTTGTGTATTCACCCAGTTGTCTAAATGTTTTGCAAAAAAAGGAAGAAGCAAGATAGGTCGCCAATTAGAAAGGGTCTTCTTTTTAAGAGAGTAGTGATTAATGCTGTTTTGCAAAAGCAGGACACAATGCCCTTTGCTAGAGAATTGTTACAGACTGTATTATCAGTGGTGTAAAACTGGAAGTTAGATCTCTAAAAATGCTGACAGGAGAGGGATCAAGTGATGATCCAGAACTTTGAGTACTAAAGGATGGTTCTGGATGATAGGAAATCCGGTCACAGCTTTGGCAGAATGTTAGTTTCATTTGGAACTGTTCAGGCCTGTTGACAATTATGATGTAATAGAGCACAGGCCAGGAACAGCATGATATAATATCATAATGTGTCAATAATGCATATTCCACCATAATTCTGAAATGTAATAATAGAGTTAAGAGCAGTGGTATCCAAAGTTGATCTGGGAAGGCTGGATGCGTGTAATAATTTAGGGATATTCATATAAAATAGATTTGTATAGAATATTTTTTAATGGAATTCATTTATAAAGCCAGTGGCATTTCTGAATATTTGACATGAATTTGGCCCACCTGAAGCTAGTTTGGGCACCTTTCTTCTAGAGAATTTATTTTATTTTGCCTGTCACTATTACTGGCTGCAATTACTGACCAGTAATCTCATTACTCTGATTCAAAACTTCTTATCCCGTCTTTATTTCATGAGGTGTGTCCACATGATGACGAGAGGTACTCTATTGCTAGCCAACAAGGACAAAAAAATATTCGGCCCACCCTCCAGATGTGCCTGTAAAGGACTCTTTCTCAGCAGAAATGTCCTGAGTTGACTACCAGTGCAGCCTAGTAGACTGTGATCGAAGCTGGTCAAAGAGCTGGAAGCATGGCAACGTCGTGAGAACTGGTACAAGGAAGTATCAATCAAAGCAATGTGATTTTAGGTATGTAATCAAAGCTTTAACTCCTCATTACTTTCTCTTCCCAGTTTTTACATCATGAAGATATATCAGAGCAGGTAGGACCATTGTTGGTCATTCACCAAGGTAACAAGCCACAAAGAGCAAAGTTCAAACACAAAGGCGGAAGCACCACACGCAGAAGGTCAACAAAGGCTCAAGTGTCAGTGCCAAAGCGAGTCATCAGGTGCTAAAAAGCTCAAAAGGCAGAAGGTGCCCAGAAGTGGTGAGATACTCACAAAAGCAACCCAAAAGAGCCAACAACAGATGAAGCAACAGGTAGTAGCACTAACCCACAGCCATTGATTCAGGGAAAGATCCAGAAGGGTTCTGGAGGCACTAGCACTAACAAACCTTCAGAAAAGCAGCTACTCCCCAGCTCAAGCTAAAACGTGGTCCCAGAGAAGAATATTTGACCAACACTCACTAGTGGGTGAGAAACAATCATTCTGGTCCGGCACCCTAGTCAAGCAAGAAACACTGAACTCAATGGAGCTGCGGCTATGGCATTCCCTGCTTTCTGCAACTTAGACATTTAACTTCCATCTCATCTACGGGCCCCTTGGGAACAACAAGAATTTAATTGATGAATTCTCAGATCGCCTCACCACCTCATTCATCTGACATTCCCACACCTCCTCTTGGGTGAATTAAGCCTACCAGACAGCACAAGCCCTCCAAAAAAACAAGAGACACACTCTTCAAACTCATCACCACATTCAATGGCCACATCGTCAACCTTATCTTCGTATTGTCCACAAACAATCAAATTAAAACCACCCATATGCTTGGACAAGACTAACCACTTTGCCATCCTTATCTCCATGCTTAGGATCCTACCAACAAACCAAGTTCAACACAAAAGAGAAGATCCTTCAGAGTCTTCTCCATAGACAACCTAATGCTTAAACTCACCTCTCACCCTCACAACTCCACATCCAATGACAAAAAAGGTGGGTCCCATGCTCCCCATGCCACTGACCGCAAGCTAGTCAGTACAAGGATGCTTGTTTCCAGTCCAGGGAAGACCTGGCCTGGCAGTTTTGGCTAGACTGTTCCAAAGGGGAGCAGGGTCAAGACTGATTTGCATATGGCTGGGTTTGAACTGGAATGGGATGGGGAGAAAAAAAAACTATGGATTTAGATCCAGATCCCTGTACTGGGGTGAATGTATGACATTGTTCAACATTCTGTCCATCATTTGTTATTTTGACTACTTTGACTACCACATTTGTTATTTTGACTACTAACCTCTAATATAGGCCCTAAAGGCCCATAGGGCAGGGTGCTTTGTATTTAAGAAGAATGAAATGTGTACTAAAGTTTTACATGTCTGGTTAGCTTATTACATTTACTAAGTGCTAACATTAGACTGAGAGCAGATAGAAACACCGTTTACACTCAAATGAACTGTAACTTTCTCGTTAATGGTGAAGTCAGATTTGAAGTTACACTTCTGAAAATGCAGTATTTAGAAAGTTAGGTATTTGGGGATAGCGCCCTTTTAGTACAGTTAGGTTGTGCCTCCTTAAAACATATAGAACACAGATCACCTTAGCTGTAATTATTCAAAGAATACTTTATATTCTTGATCAAGTAAATTTTCTTGACCAGTGTATTTATTCACAACTATTTCATGATCTTCTATGCAATATTTTACACTTAACCATATCCGTTAAACAACATTCCGATAATCAAAGAGACACATATTACACTATACAACACTGTACAAAACTCTGACATTACTTATACCATAGTTACACATATTGACATATGCTCATATGACCAGTCTGATAATGAACAAAATGCAGAGGTCGTAGATGCTACAAATATTTATGTAAACCCTCTTGCTACTTGTGTCCCTTGGGGGCTCTGAGTCAGTTCTCTTACAGTAGACTTGATCAGTTCTTAAGTCTTTTTGAATGTCTACTGTACAACTTAAATCCAATGAAGACACTCCCCAACTTTGTCCGTCAACACGTTTCGAACCTCTTATTCCTTGTGGATTCTCCTCCCTCAGGACCCTGTGAAATAATACATTGTAAATACATCAATTATAATATATTTACTTACATTATTCTATTATCGAGTTCATACTTCCAACACCATGTTTTGATAAATGACCTTGTTCTTTTTTTAATTAGAGCACATTCATTGTGCATTTGCAAGGATTTTTCTTTCAACATCAAACAGCTTCCTTCTGCCCTCCTTTTGGGTTCTCATTCTGCAAAAAGGATGTTTATGTTAATGAAACAAAGCAGCTGGGGCTGAGCTCACACTTAGTTTATGTAGCCAGAGATTTAATTAGCTTTGTGAATACTGTCAGGCTGAAGAAGAAAGTTGGCTGAGTGAAAAAGGCTTCTTTCATTAAAAAATGTGAAATGTTTCTCACTTGTCTTTTTTAGATTACTTGTTACATGCTTGTAAGCAGTGGACTACCATTTTTAGATAACCGGAATTTAAATATCTTTATGCGAGCATATTTTAGTTTTCTGCCAACCAGTTTTTTCAAAAGGTGCTTTGTATCCTTCGACCAACATTGTTTATTTAGCGCGTCTCTTGCGCTTGTGCTTCAGTTCACATAAACATGATCGCTCCGAAAGCTTGGAAGATACAAGCCCCATTACATAGTATTGTGAAATGATCATTACATTAAAAACATGAAGTCTTATCTAGCCTGGAAACCCCTTAACATCAGCATGGGTGAATGATTGTCATACAAACTCTCCTATTTTGTATGTGTGTCTGTTTTAACCGCGCTTCCCATTACAAAGGTCAAGGTTACAATGTTTCTTTTTTGACAGTTAGATTAAAAGCACGTAGACTGACCCGTATTTGAACCAACTTTCTATTCATGCACACTAGTTTGAATTCTCTTGGGAAACATTATACATCATTTCTATATCATTCCTGTGCTACATGGAAACAACTTAAATGTTTCTAAGCTTTGTTCTTTTGGAATTACATTGGTCTTGGCGCCTTTCCAGTTTCTAATTGCAGAGTCTTCCAAAAACAGACCATGCAATTTACACATTGGGCCAATACTGGGGTGGGGAGGGGCGGACATACCACAGACCAGCTTGTTGGTGTGCAAAAGGAAGCTTTATTGGAAACAGGCGCGCCTTACAAATACATACCCTTGGCCTGTGTCGAGCAAAACTAAGCCTCACTAAATATATACTTCTTAACATACCCCGCTTCCCCACCCCTAAAATTGGATCCCCCCTGCAACAATTATAAACACCAACTTGCAATTTTCAACTTTCCTACCTACCTAACTATATAGCTTCTTATATCTACCCAACTGTAAACCCAGACCTCATAGCTCCCCCTTGCACTTTTAGGAAAAACCGCCAACACAAAGGACTACAGAAAAACACACCAGCCCCTGTTCCAGCGACAAAAGCCCCGTACAATAGAACGCCCAATGCAACTGGTCCCAACAAGACCACCTCATAAAAAAAAACCATCCTACACAATCCTACAACTCAGTAGCCACCCCCATTAAAAGGGCGGGTGGGCGGGAAACAGATAAGCCCTCAGGACACCTACAGCCGGCTGCTGGGTCACTACCACCAAAATGGTGGTTAGTTTCCAAAAATGTCTGGCTAAATATGCCACTAGCCAAAAGATAGCCCAAGACCAGCCCAACCAGCCCAAATGTAGCCCACAAAGCCCAACCAGCCCAACTGAGGCGCTGGCTGCCCAAATAGCCCAAGACCAGCCCAACCAGCCCAAAAGGAGCCCACAAAGCCCAACCAGCCCAACTGAGGTGCTGGCTGCCCCTCCCCCCTGAGCCAAAATCCCCCAGGAGGGCCAGGCCTACCGCTGGTCGGCCGCCCCTCCCAAAGCCCTATTGGACCCCTACTGGGGTGGGGAGAGGCAGACATATCACAGACCAGCTGATTGGTGTGCAAAAGGCCGCTTTATTGGAAACAGGTGCACCTTAAAAATACATACCCTTGGCCTGTGCCGAACAAAACTAAGCCTCACTAAATATATACTTCCTAACATACCCCGCTCCCCCTCCCCTAAAATTGGATCCCCCCTGCAACAATTATAAATACCAACTTGCAATTTCCAACTTTCCTACCTACCTAACTACATAACTTCTTATATCTACCCAACTGTAAACCCACACCTTATAACTCCCCCTGCACTTGTAGGAAAAACCGCCACTCGAAAGTCATCCTAACGGCTTTCGACCCCCCCCCCCTTAGGCAACCTGTCTCTTAGGGTATCGGCATACTCCTATGGCCCTATCTAGGGCCTCCTTCAATTGCACAATGTACAACTCAGATAGATGCACTCCGTCTTCCCGAAAAAAGTACAATGCCCCATAGCGTAATTCCTAATGTTCCATCTTACCCAGACCTTCCTTCTTGCAAAAACACTTAATCTCCCTGTTAATCTTCTTGCGCGCCCTATCTCTGGCCGCCGGCCGTTCCGCTCCTCTCCATATCCGCCTCAGTACCAATTCTGACCATATAACATGGCTGCCTGACAACTGGCGCCGCACCTCCAACAAATCCCCCTTCATTTGCTTGACTAAAGCCAGACCCTTGCACTGTAGTAAATCATTCTCCCCTAGGTGTATAATCAATACATCTGGACACACTCCTCTCCTGACCACCTTACTGAACGCTGGCACAGCTCATGCCACTGCATACTCCTTTTTCCCTGCCAGTGACAAAACAAACAACCCTGGGTCCAATCCGAGATTCAAACTCCGCTCCTTTTCCCATTCTGCACGTTCCGCCCATTTTGCGAAGGAATGACCCACAATTAGGATGGACAGGACAGCCTCCTCTGGCCTGGCCACTGCACCTGCAAAGACACATATGTGAGCCACAGGAAAAAACGCCATCATGCGCGGTCCTCCAACCCCACTCCCTGCAGCCTAATGTACGTCTTATAGCAGTCCGACTTCCAATGCCCTAAGTGCATGAGTTCCTCCCGCCCCCAACCCTGTCGAGCTGCATCCGTCGCTGCCCCAATGCGGAACGAGCAGGTCCCAAAAACTCTCGGGTCCTCACCCATGGCGCGTAGGGTGTGCTGCAGGACCCCTAACAACTGAGACGCTGTCACCCTGTTATGGTCACCCCGACAGAAAACTTCACCTGACCCCGCCTGCTGTGCAGATGTCAACATCCTACCCCAAAGCACCGGGCACACCGCACTTGACTCCACTGGACCCAGCACAACCCACGTCCCGCCCCTCGCTGGTCGGTCTTAGAATATCGCAATCTCACCGCCACTTCCTGGGTCCTCAGTTCCACGTCCCCCCAGAGGATCCCAGGCCCCCCCTGATCCCCACCAGCTCCGAAACTCAAAACGCCCGAAAATACATCCACAACATGAGCGTTGAAAACAGCACAGTTACCTCCAGATTGTTGCAGATGGACGGCAAAAGCTGAATCAAAGTGCCAAGTAGACACACAGTGATTGGCCGGCGGCGACACACTCTAGCACCCTTCTCCGGCACCCAACCTTCCAACAAACACGCGCCCAGTTCCCCCGCAGACAGTGCATATCCCCACCACAACTTTCCCGTGAAGGCGACAGACGCCAATTTACCAGCAATCGTCACCTTTGACATCCCTTTGTCCATCATTCGCAGCATAAACTGCACCACCTGCTCGCACCGCCGCCAGCGATCGTCCTGCCGCACCGCCCCACTGTCCCAAAATTCCCGCCATGCCTGTTTGTACCCTCTCCAGGTAGAAACCACCACCGACGCTCCTACAAGCAGTACGACCGGGTTTCTCCCACGTGCCACAGCCCCAGCGGCACCGGCATCTCGTGTCCGTCCACCTCCGTGGCTAGCCCATGGAACCTTTACCACTGTGAACGAGACAAAGCATACGCAATGTCATTGTCCACCCTGGGAACATGCCGAGCTTGAAACAAAATATAATGCTCCAAACACCTCATAATAAACACCCTCATCAACTTGAGCACCTGCGGGTCCCTGGCGGACTGTCTGTCAACGACCTGTACTACCGCCATGTTGTCTACCTTAAAAATCACCCGCTTGTGCGCCAACTCCTGCGCCCACACCGTCACTACCACCACCAGCAGGAAGAGCTCCAAGAAATCAATGCTCCATCACCCGCCTTGCCAATGTGGTGGCCATTTCTCTGCACACCCCCGCCCCTGCTATCCACCAATGCCACCATAAGCACCTTCTTGTCCTCCAGCAGGCGTGCTTCCATGGCCACGGCGTCGAGCTCTATGCCCAGAAATGACAGCACTGTACAGGGACCCTGCGTCTTCTCTGGCGCCAAGGGCACACCGGGGTGACCCATAAGTTCAGTAAAACCATCCAGCTGCGACTGGCAGTCCGCCGAACCAGGCTGTCCCACCAAGAAGAAGTCATCCAGGTAGTGCATCACCGTCACCTTACCAGTGTGCCAGGAAAAAGCCCACTGCAAAAAGGTACTGAAGTGCTCAAACAAAGCGCCTGAGATCGAACACCCGATGGACAGCACCTTATCCACAAATATGTTCCCGTCGAACTGGATCCCCAACAACTGGTGATCTTCTGGATGCACCGGCAGCAGCCTGAATGCCCACTTAATGTCACATTTTGTCATGAGGGCTCCCACACCCACCGAGGCCACTCGCTGCCGCGCCACATCCACAGATGAGTATGACACCGAGGTCAGCTCCGTCGATATGTAATCATTTACCGACCTCCCTTCTGGCCACGACAGGTGCTGAATCAGACGAAATTGCCCCGGCTCCATCTTCGGCACCATGCAAGGTCTCCGCCCACCGAGCAATCCGAGGACCCTCATACCCCAAACGGAAACCCTCCCGGAACCCCCGGCGGATATCACCCGCGTCTTCGGTCCATGGATAAGACGCTAGGAGTGTCTCCAGCCGCTCCAGCCTAACCGGTGTAAGAGCCTTTTCCCAGGACCCCTGACCCCTTTTTCCCGCCCTCGACCCAACCCCCCCATGGGTGGGGCGAGCCTGAAAGGAACAAGGCGCCAGCAGCAAGCCACTGGCCGTGTAAATGGTCCTACCAAACTTCACTCTCCCCAACGTCTGGTGGTACAGGTCTGTATCAATCTCACCTCACTTCGCTTCCGGGTCCCCCGCCAATCGCGCCCAAATCTCCTTGTCATAGTGCGACCATGCGTATCCCCTATACGTGACCTGCGCCCTCTGGATCACATCCATGTATTTGAAAAGCGCGACTGCCCGCTCTGGGCACTTTTCATAATACACGCAGGCGAATATCAAAATCCCTGCTGACCAATTTCCTATGGTCAAAGGCACCTTCGGCCTCTTCACCAATTCCTGCTCCTCCTCTTTCGATCCTTCCTTCGCCGTCAGGTCACGATGTAGGAGCTTCAAAATATATACATAATCCCCTTTCCAAATCTTCTCCTTGGTGGCCAAGGAGAGGTGCGTCTCCAGGGGCTATGTGATGCCCATATATGAGAGCTTAAGCGACTCTCCTTCCCGTGTCACCCCCTTGGCACCCCATCCAGCTTAACGGCCCCAGCCCCACCGACTCCCTCCGCATCTGGGCCCACCCCCATGTCCTTCACGTACATCACTTTATTAAGTCGCACTCCTTCCTCCCCTCCCTTGGCATCAGTGCCCAAGGACACCATACCCCGGTGGACCCAACCCGACCCGCTCCCTGCTCTGCCACCTTCCTTACCTGGCGTCAAGGTCGGCGTCCACACCGGATCCCACCGCCTAACCCGTTGAGCTGGGTGGGCCATCACTCTCTCCAATCTACTGATCCTCGGGGCCTGCAACACACTATGAACAACATTACTCTGTCCCGCGTCCCGCCCCTCCCAAATCTCTCCGTCCTCTCTGCTGTCTTCGTCAAAATCCAGCTGAAGCCCTTCATATCCACATCACGCCAACGGCCGTCCTCCATGGGCTCCAGCCGACTAAGCCCTGCTCTGCCACCTTCCTTACCTGGCGTCAAGGTCGGCGTCCACACCGGATCCCACCGCCTAACCCGTTGAGCTGGGTGGGCCATCACTCTCTCCAATCTACTGATCCTCGGGGCCTGCAACACACTATGAACAACATTACTCTGTCCCGCGTCCCGCCCCTCCCAAATCTCTCCGTCCTCTCTGCTGTCTTCATCATAATCCAGCTGAAGCCCTTCATATCCACATCACGCCAACGGCCGTCCTCCATGGGCCCCAGCCGACTAAGCCCCGCCTTCTCCCTCCAGTCACGCAACAATTCACCCAAGTCCACACTCTCCCTTCTCCTCTCCTCCGGTTCCATCACAGGTTCCCAATCAGAACTGACGGACCTCCGCCCCGTCCCCCGGCGGCCGTTTTTACACTTGGGGGTGGGGCTGGCAGGGACCTACCGCCCCGCCTCTCATAGGGCTCTTTCGCCCGGTCCCTCATGGGAGCGTGACGGCCCGCATAAAGCAGAGCCGGCCCATCCTCTTGGCGGTTTGGAGCCGCATGCTGCTCTCCCGAGCACCTCACCAGCCGTTCCTTTCGGGAGAAATAGGTCGAGTCCAGCATGCCGGGGTTAATATGACTCCATGGCCCTTTAGAACCACCCAGGTTCCCCCCATGCCCACCTGTCCCCCTCCCCCATCCCACTGAATGCCCCCCTCGACGCGCCGGGGTATCCCGCGACCTTCCCCGCTCCCTACCGGGGCCCTGCCAACCCCACCCCTGGTTAGAGCAGGCAGACCCTGAAGCAGAGGTCAGACCCGGGACCAGGGTTCAATTCCCGACGCGGCAGGGTCTTGAGCTCAAACGTCCATGGACTCGATAATTCTCGCTTCGGTGCCTGACCTAATCATGGGTTCACACTCTGCAACTCTGCGCATTAAGCTTGCTTAATCTCCACAACGGCCCCCCAGCGGCGGGATGCCTGGCTTTTACCTTGGGGATGCCCTGTAGGGGCTATCTCACAGGGAAAAACCAGGACGGGTTCCCAAGGCAAGCGCGGAGATACCCCTTCGGGGGTCGATTCTGGCGCTATATAAGAAATATAATAATAATAATAATAATAACTGCCCCCTCCTCCTCCCCGCACTCCAAACCAATGATTCCAATTCCCGCCGCACCAACCCCCCCCCTCTGATCCCCCTGTGCCCCACCCGATCCCCCTCTTTTGGGCCCCCTCCGCCCCAACCCCCCACCCTCCATGCACGCGGACCCCACTGTAGAAGACGGCCCGCACCCCAAGGTCTGCCAGTACAGGTCAGCCCCTGCCCCCTCACCCCCCAATTCCTCACAGCCAGACCCCCCGCGCCCGGAACTGCAATTGCTGTCATCTGCCCCCAGGGGACATCAGCCGGGTCACCCCCACCGCACTCCCATCCCCCTTAGCGGCACCCCACAGCAATCACCCCATCGCACCCTCCCGTCCTCCCCCTCCCCCTCCACGTCTGAGCTATCAATCTCATCCTGTCCAGGGGCCTCCCCCCACCTGTTCACTCTCTCATACGTAGGCATCCCCTGTTGGTCCCCGTCCCCCGCCGAGCACCCCCTGCCCTCCTGTGCCGCCACTCCAGCTGCTGTGACTGTATTTGGAGCCCCCCATCCCTTCCACAAACGTAATCTGTGGCTGCTGGGCCGTGCCCCACCTCCCCCACCTCCGCCCCCCTGCGCGCCACCTCAGCAAACATGCGGCCGCGCTGAGCTCTCGCCCCTTCTCTGCAGCCCCGCCCCCTTCCTCACCACCAAACATCGCCGAATACGCGGAGGCTCCACTGCCAGGACAGCTGCTGCGGCGTTGCTCGCCGCATGCCGCAGCAGCCTTACCTTCACACCGGGCCGCAGCAGGTCCAGGGGGTCAGCCTCTTGTAAGAGGCGGAGTTCCAGCACCTTCAGATCTTCGTACGCCGACATCGCCAGAGTCACCGCAGTCTCAGATGTTGTGCAAGGAAAAGAGTGCGCCCACAATACAGGGACTAAGAGGAGCACGCTGAAAACCGCACCCAGGCCAGCCAGTCACTGCCACGAGGCACACTCAGGACAGAAGGCTCCCATTAAGTCAAACTCCCTCCCACGACAGGGAAGCCCTCAGTACACAACCACAGCCAACCAACACAGGTAAAACACCAAGCCTAGTCACAGGCCACAAAACCCAAACAGAGAAACCAAACAGATAAACCCCCAGGACACCTACAGCCGGCTGTTGGGTCACTACCATCAAAATGGTGGGTAGTTTCCGAAAATGTCTGGCTAAATATGCCGCAAGCCCAAGGATAGCCCATGGCCAGCCCAACCAGCCCAAAAGGAGCCCACAAAGCCCAACCAGCCCAACTGAGGTGCTGGATGCCCCCCCCAGGCCAAAATGCCCCAGGAGGGCCAGTCCACTCGCTGGTCGGCCACCCCTCCCAAAGCCCTACTTTAAATGTTGGTCTGAGAGTTTCATGTTCTATTGTGATCTCAAGTCTCCTTTTCTTACTTTTCGGCAGCTGCAGGCTCCTACAGGATATTTTCCCAAATTTGCATTCTTTCTCATTGCAAATAGTGGGCTATAAACCTACAAGTTTTGTATCAGATGCCAATTATTGGGAATAATTTTTATTAAGTTGTTTGTCTGCAAGCAAAATGTAGAAACACATACTAATTTTTCCAATGGTGTTTTTTTGTTTCTTAACTAGAAGTCACTGTCTTGGTGTACACTACTCTCTTTTCATTGAATGTTTTAAGAGATTATCAGCCTGATTCATCAAGCTGGAATCGGCTCGCAAAGGGCCAGATTCTCAGAATCTGGCCCTTTGCGAGTGCGATTTTTGCATTTGGGATTCATCATCCCAAATGCAAAAATCGCTATTTAGAAATTCGCAAATTTGCGAGGAATAGCATTTAAGGAATCTCTATTAGAGATTCCTTAAATGCTATTCTTGAAACATTTTAAAATTGCGAAATGGCAAAATTCGGCCGCTATGTACCGCGAGGTCAAACCTCGTGGTAAATAGCGAAAACTTAGAAAAATGCTTTTAAAAGCATTTTTCTAAGTTGCGTGTTACACACACACATGTCCTTAGGACATGTGTGTGCGCAACACCTGTTGAAAAGTGCATTTAAGGGGTGCTACAGGGTGTCCTTTGGACACCCCTGGCACCCTTCAAATCGAAATCTAATTTGCGATTAGCAAATTGCTAATCTCAAATAAGGAATACTCCCCATTCATTCCTATGGGCCTTTTGGCCCATAGGAATGAATGGGGAGTTATTCCTTATTTGCGATTAGCAATTTGCTAATCGCAAATAAGGAATCTGTAGGAATCGCATTTAATTTTGCGATTCCTACATGAATGCCGTTTTGCGAGTCTGGAATAGCGATTCCTTATGAATTGCTATTTCAAACTCGCAAAACGGCACTATGATGAATCAGGCTGTAAGTGGATAGCCTTTCTCCTTTAATTATCTGCTAGTATGTCTGCTTGCTTCTTTTCTAGTACAATTTCTTACAAATTTGTAAGTATTGTCCATAGGGCATGTTGTCCCTTATGTTTTGAGGATGTTAACTTTTGTAGTGCAGTGCATTATTTTTATCCATTGGCTTTGGATGTAAAGCGGTGGCTAGTTTTGCATCAATAGTGCAGAAAGGTCAGATTAGTTTGGTTTTTTTGTCATACTAAATTTGATGTCAGGGCTTTTATTGTTCAGCCATTCAAAGTCCTCAGAGTTTTTTCATCCCCACTCTATAGGCATTAAATCTTGTCAACAAACCACAACCATTTTTTAAAGTGGAGGGATAAAGGATTATTATCATAAATGAATCTGTCTTTGAAGTGGACCATAAACTTTTAGAAAGTTGGCATTTTCTTTTCCCAACCAACTGTGCCTTTGTGCCACTGCACTGGGTAACAAAATGAAATGCTTTGTTGTTGGGGTTTGTGTTTTGCTTCCAGACAGTGATACAAAGGGGTCTTAGGTGTGGACAGAATGAATTGTATCACTTAGACCTACCCGCTCACTCCCTTGACCCCTTATTACCTCCCCCTCACAGCAGTTAAACCCAAGACTATGTGCACTCAATGAGACTATCCCAGGACCTACGTACTACCTCGATGCTGCACAGCTCACTTGGACTTCCGAACCAATATGTATACTACTGCTCTATTGTATGACTCCTGCACTAAACTATTGTAAAGCGCTCCGATACCACCCGGCCTGGCCAGCGCTATATAAAACTCCTTAATAAATAAATAATAATTAAATCGTTCTGAAAGGATGACTGGGGAAGAGCTGTGCCCAGTTTCACTTACATTTCAAAGGACTTTACCTACAGCAACCACAGAAGAACCTGACATCTGCCCTGCCTTTTATCACCGCAGACAGTTTGGAGAGGACTCACTTTCCAGAACCAGATTTGTGGTTAAGAAAGTGAGTCACCCCCTCAAAGGCTGGCACCGAGTATAAATACTGCACCTCCAGAGCCACTCTTCAGTACACCTCTGGACCTGTGGAAGATTCAGAAGGACTGCCCTGCTGTTAGAGGGACTGCCATTTTGTTTGAAGGACTGCCTTACTGCTTGAAGGACTCAACATGCGTGCCTTCATCCAAGGCTGCAGAGAGTGACTGAAGAGTCAATTGGCTGGTCTCCTTATGAGCTACAGGGAAACAAAAATCTTCCACAGGCCTTCCTGAAAATGCCCAGCTGACCAGCTGCAAATGGACCAGCCTGGAATGTCCTGAGCCCTGCTGCTGGCCTTTGCTGGAATAAGTCCTGATACCTGAAAGTGTCCTTCTAGGTCCTAGACCCTTGTCTGGCATCGGTGGAACCTCCTACAAGAAAAAAAGGGTGAAACTCCTGAAGTTTGCCTCCTTGCGGCCTCCACCAATGTGAATGGATCTCTTCGAGGTGGACTTGAGAAGGTAACTCTTCACCTGGGCTAACCTGGTTCCTGTATCCGGCCGGCGTTCAATGGCAGTTGGTCTGAACCTTCCCCTAGGTCTAGCTTGATCAGATGACCATGAGTGGTGCTTTGTGTATTCACACGCTATTTTCACCAACAAATGTCAAATTTAATATCTCTGGTTCTACTGATTGGATTTTTCTCGTTCTGGCATAATTTTATTTATTAAAATGTACTCTATTTTATCAAAATTAGTTTGGGATTTTTCACTTAATTGCTGTTTGTGTGCTGCATAAATACTTTACACATTGCCTCTAAGTTTAACCTGATTACTTTTTTTACCAGGCTACCAGAATGGTAAGCACAGGCTAGTTTAGTCACTTTTTGTGGTTCACCTTGATAAGGACTGTTGTTGTTGTCTAAATGGGTCTTTTACCCTCCTCAACCAATGCCCCAATTTCCTACAGCTCTCAGGGGCCAGATGTAGGAAGGCAAATACCGGTTGGTAATGGCCGATTTCGGCCGTTACCGACCGGTAATTGGAGTTTGGGATGTAGGGGCATGTTAAAATACAGATTCGGTAATTTTACCGATTCGGTAAAATATCGATTCAGTAAAATTACCGAATCTGTATTTTGACATGTAGGTAGCACTGTAATCAGTGCTACAGGGGTTTAACAATTCATTATTTACCACCAACTAGAAGTTGGTGATAAATAATGAAAACCCTTTAAAAAGCATTTTTTTGTTGCTTTTAAAACAGTGCCATGTTGCAGACATACATGCCCTAAGGCAGAGGTCTTCAAACTTTTGTAGGCTGAGCCCCCCAGCGGAATTTTTTCAGATGTCGGGCCCCCCCACCACCTGACAGAAATTTCTGGACTCTGGTACGCTACACATTCGACTGCCACCCGCATATCCCAGCCCATATTCGGCAAATAAGGTTCAACACAATAAGAGTGTTTAGTAAACTGCAGGATTGTGAGTGGGTGTGGTTAAATGACAGAGGCTTTTTACAAAGCCCAAAAACTATTTTCCAAGATAAAATGTGTGCAAATGGTTTTTACTAGGAAGCTTTATTTTATACAAGACATATATTGATATTAACACCCCCAACAATAATGTGAAAGGTGTGCCTATTTTTCGCCACAGAGACGGTCAATCTGTGGATGGATTTGTGCTACTGCCATCCTCAGGCTGTTCTCCACATACACTAAATTTACAGCAAATACTATCTGTGAAATCCTCCAATTTCTCATTTGGGAGGCCCCGTTTTGATGTAAAAAAAACTTTTTTATGGTTGTTGCATTAAACAAACACATTTCTCTGCAAATAGTAATAGACTCTCCCACATCAATCACATTCAAAAGAAATGATAAAACGGTATTCATAAGAATCTGTTTGGGAATTATTCCAGGCCATCAGGGTAAAAACAACAGAGCTGTCTCTATGAAGGAGCCACCTGAAAGGTTGGATTGCAGTACATATAAATGTGCACTTTTGTACTTTGGGACGAAAACTTGATGGGGCACGACATGCCCTTACTTGTGTACAGGGGCGCAACTAGACCCAAACTTCAGGGGGTGTCTAACACTCTCAGCCAGGGATGGCCATAGCACTGGTCGCTTACAGTGCAGTAGTATTTTTGGCACCCCCTCTCCCATTTCCTCCTCCATGATTTCCCTCACCACCACTCACCAACAGTGCACCTCATTCTCTATAGCACCTTTCTGACAAACATTTCCTTTTTTTATAGCACTGCTAATAGTTTACTCAGACTTTGTAGCAGGCACATTATCCCTCTGTGCTGTGTGGGTGGCAAGAGTGAACATGTGAGCGCACATTGAGCGAAGTATCAGTGTGAGAGTGAGGTGAGAGGAGTTACTGCACGGTGAGTGAGGTGATCATATGAATTTGGATGAGGATTTAAGTGCAGAGTGGGATGAATGAATGTATGGTTAGTGATGGGCTTGCTTGAGTGAAATTGCAGATTGAGCAGTGTGAGAGACAGGTGAGTGAAGTGCCACATGAGTGCAGGTTGAGTAGTGTGCTCTTGTGACTGCGGGGTGAGGTACAAGGCGAACAGCGCAAGTGCATTGTGTGTGCAGAGTGATCACTGTGAGTGCAGGTTGAGCTGGTGAATGCTGTGAGTGCAGGGTGATCAGTATGAGTGCAGGTTGAGCTGGTGAATGCTGTGAGTGCATGGGAATCAATGTGAGGGCATTGTGATCGCTGTGAGTGCAGGGGTAGCATGAAAGTGAAGGGCAAGAATGAGGAGCGAGTTGTCTGAATGCTGGGTGCATTCCCAGACACTTGAGGTAACTCAGCATGTTATTGATAGTGGTGAAGGGTTTCAGATACAAGTTATATTATTGCTATTATGGCATTAACCAGGGATTGAGGGTGGAGGAAATAAATAATGTGCTGATCTTGCAACAAACTTTCAGTTTTACGATTAGGCTTGCCAGCTCATTCTTTTTATGTCCCAGGAGGTTTACAAATAAGCAGTCAAGTAAAGCTATATTTTCAGTACTTATCTTTGCATACTCTAAACAGCAAATATAAATAGAAAGCACTTTTAATTTTGTTCTAGGGCTGCCTGAATGATCCTTGACTGATAATTAAAGGGAACAAAGACAGAAAAGTAACATTACAAATGAATACAAACGTCTTTATCTCTAACACTGTATTTAGTGTCAAGACAAGTAATTTGCTAGTACTTTAAACCACACATGGCGTTTTCTTTTGGCACTCGAAGCCATTTTAGCCCTGTGGACGTTGTGCTTCTGCCTGTGTAATTTTAACAGAAACGTGGTCACCTTTCTAGGAACAGTACAGGGTTAAATTCCTTGGGCTGAAATGATTCACCTGTAGTGAGAGGCAAGGAGTCTTCTCTGCTATGAAACTAAACAGGAAGGAACAGACAGTCTCCACAGTGGACTGTCTATTCGTTCACTTTTGGTTTTAGCAAAGGAGACTCCTTGCCTCCCACTGTAGCTAAAGCATTAAGGAATTACCTAGCTCATTGGAAAAGAGATTGTTCGGGCAGTTTGAGCAAGGGCTCTGTTCTGGAAGGTTATTTCTCCTTTGTGACTTTTGTAGTTTTATCAGAATCAATGTTTGCTGTGCTTAGAGAAGGACAGATGCACCTCCTGCAATTGTCTTTTATTATAAATTCGTAAAATTCTTCCTGCATGCTGTCGACAAATTGTTCTGCTGTGCTCAGACAGTGATAAGTTGTTGCTGTTTTTATATGTTTTCCATAAAAAAAATCTCCAAAGCTCGTGTCTCATTGCAGGTTACTATGCAAAGGCAACATACAGAAATGTATATCAGTGACACATTTCTGGTGTTTGAAATTATTATGGTTGTACATTCAGTGCCGTAATTGCTCTGGTTGTGCCCACATGTTTTGATGATTTACTATGTAACTTTGCCAGTCTAAGATCTGGAAGATGATTACACTGCTTTAGGACAATTAGAATTAGAAAAGGAGCACGTCATGCCCCATCGATTAACCCTCCCCCCTCCCTCCAACCCTTCATTACTGCCGAACCCCTGGCCATCCCGCCCCCAACCCTCTTCCAAAAAGCTCTCTTATCTCTATGTAGATTTTATTCCAGAAAAGTCCTTCATAGCCAGGCGACGTCAGGAATCGAAGAAGAAAAGGCAGCAAGCAGCGGAATGCCGGAACTTTAGGCACGCATATTTCACGGCACTTCCTGCAATCTGCGACCTGCTGATTAGCTGCTGCTGCTCCATAGTATTCCTATCAACAACCCCCATTTTAAATGGGTGACAACTTGCGATCATAGGACATTACAAGTTAAACAAAGGAAGCATTTTAGAGAGTGATGCGCGCCCCCCCTGGGACGGTATGGCGCCCCCCCAGGGGGGCGCGCCCCACAGATTGAAGAACTCTGCCCTAAGGGCATGCATGTCTGTAACATGTGCACCCATGCACAATTGAGGGCTGCAACAGGGTGTCAAAGTGACACCCTGCCACCCTTCTATGTTTCCCCCAATTACCGAATCGGTATTTACCGATTCAGTAATTGACATTCATTCCTATGGGCCGGCAATTACCGAATCGGTAAATACCGATTCGGTAATTACAGAACCATACCGATTTGGTAATTAAATCGGTAAAATTACCTACATCACGATTGCCAGTTCTTAAATACCGAATCGGTATGATTCGGTATTTAAGAATCAGTAATCTGGGATTACCTATATCGGGCCCTTAGTTTTTATGTTGGTATGTCTTTATTTGAAAAAGAAGTTTGTATAGAATGACTTTGATGACTTGTCACTGTGATATTTAACAGTAATCTTGTGACATTAAAAGGCATATTTTTCTCCTGAAAGAAAGTTCAAGGTATCCCTTCGGGGCAAACTGATTTTTTAATTACTGAGAAATATATCGCAATACTGCTTTATTGACTCCTCATATAAATGTTTACTGTATATCAACGTCCAAAATATTACTTATATTGAGGTGTGATCAAATGCATAAACAATACAATGATGTTTAAAAAAATTCATTCATGCATACATACAGTAATGCCAAACAAGAAGGCCCAGATCCAAGACGGGAAACACAGTTTCACAAAACAAAACAAACACTTGAGTTTGCAGGGCTATGGTGACTAAAAGGCACAGCACCATACTAAACAAGCATTAGAAATGAAATCGGGCTCGGATTTATTTGAGTTTGAGCTAATGGCATTGTAAATGCCAATGTATTGTTGCTATGTGTTATGGAGTGTGTTCATGTGGTGTGTACTGCCAGTGATCTCCTTGTGAGTGTGAGAATATTGCACCGTTACTGCCTGTGATGTCCTTCTTGTGAGTGTGAGAAGCTTGCACCTCTGCTGCCTGTGGTCTCCTTGTGAGTGTAAGAAGCTTGCACTGCTGCTGCCTGTGATGTCGTTCTTGTGAGTGGGAGAAGATTGCACCTCAGCTGCCTGTGGTCTCCTTGTGAGTGTAAGAAGCTTGCACAGCTGCTGCCTGTGATGTCCTACTCACTACTCTACTCACTACTCTACTCACTACTCTACTCACTACTCTGCACTCACTACTCTCTACTCACTACTCACTACTCTGTACTCACTACTCACTACTCTACTCACTACTCACTACTCTACTCACTACTCACTACTCTGCACTCACTACTCTGCACTCACTACTCTGCACTCACTACTCTGCACTCACTACTCTCTACTCACTACTCTACTCACTACTCTACTCACTACTCTACTCACTACTCTGCACCCACTACTCACTACTCTGCTCACTACTCACTACTCTACTCACTACTCTGCACTCACTACTCAGCACTCACTACTCACTACTCTACTCACTACTCTACTCACTACTCTGCACTCACTACTCACTACTCTACTCACTACTCACTACTCTACTCACTACTCTGCACTCACTACTCACTACTCTGCTCACTACTCTGCACTCACTACTCACTACTCTACTCATACTCACTACTCTGCACTCACTACTCACTACTCTACTCACTACTCTACTCACTACTCTACTCACTACTCTACTCACTACTCACTACTCTACTCACTACTCACTACTCTACTCACTACTCAGCACTTAATGCTCACTACTCTACTCACTACTCTACTCACTACTCAACTCACTACTCAACTCACTACTCACATACTCTACTCACTACTCAACTCACTACTCACTACTCTACTCACTACTCTGCACTCACTACTCTACTCACTACTCACCACTCTACTCACTACTCTACTCACTACTCTACTCACTACTCTACTCACTACTCTGCACTCACTACTCTGCACTCACTACTCACTACTCTACTCACTACTCTACTCACTACTCTACTCACTACTCTGCACTCACTACTCTACTCACTACTCACTACTCTACTCACTACTCTACTCACTACTCACTACTCTACTCACTACTCTACTCACTACTCTACTCACTACTCACTACTCTACTCACTACTCTACTCAATACTCTACTCAATACTCTACTCACTATTCACTACTCTACTCACTACTCTACTCACTACTCTGCACCCACTACTCACTACTCTGCTCACTACTCACTACTCTACTCACTACTCTGTACTCACTACTCACTACTCTACTCACTACTCTGCACTCACTACTCACTACTCACTACTCTACTCACTACTCACTACTCTACTCACTACTCTGCACTCACTACTCACTACTCTGCTCACTACTCTGCACTCACTACTCACTACTCTACTCACTACTCTGTACTCACTACTCACTACTCTATTCACTACTCTGCACTCACTACTCTACTCACTACTCACTATTCTACTCACTACCCACTACTCTACTCACTACTCTACTCACTACTCTACTCACTACTCACTACTCTACTCACTACTCACTACTCTACTCACTACTCTACTCACTACTCTACTCACTACTCACTACTCTACTCACTACTCACTACTCTACTCACTACTCAGCACTTAATACTCACTACTCTACTCACTACTCTACTCACTACTCACTACTCAACTCACTACTCACTACTCTACTCACTACTCTGCACTCACTACTCTACTCACTACTCACCACTCTACTCACTACTCTACTCACTACTCACTACTCTACTCACTACTCACTACTCAACTCACTACTCACTACTCTACTCACTACTCTGCACTCACTACTCTACTCACTACTCACCACTCTACTCACTACTCTACTCACTACTCTACTCACTACTCTACTCACTACTCACTACTCTGCACTCACTACTCTGCACTCACTACTCACTACTCTACTCTACTCACTACTCTACTCACTACTCTGCACTCACTACTCTACTCACTACTCACTACTCTACTCACTACTCTATTCACTACTCTACTCACTACTCACTACTCTACTCACTACTCTACTCACTACTCTACTCACTACTCACTACTCTACTCACTACTCTACTCAATACTCTACTCAATACTCTACTCACTATTCACTACTCTACTCACTACTCTACTCACTACTCTGCACTCACTACTCAGCACTCACTACTCACTACTCTATTCACTACTCTACTCACTACTCTGCACTCACTACTCACTACTCTACTCACTACTCACTACTCTACTCACTACTTTGTACTCACTACTCACTACTCACTACTCTACTCACTACTCTGCACTCACTACTCACTACTCACTACTCTACTCACTACTCTGCACTCACTACTCACTACTCTACTCACTACTCACTACTCACTACTCTACTCACTACTCTGCACTCACTATTCACTACTCTACTCACTACTCTGTACTCACTACTCACTACTCTACTCACTACTCTGCACTCACTACTCTACTCACTACTCACTACTCACTACTCTACTCACTACTCACTACTCTACTCACTACTCTACTCACTACTCTACTCACTATTCTACTCACTACTCACTACTCTACTCACTACTCACTACTCTACTCACTACTCACTACTCTACTCACTACTCAGCACTTAATACTCACTACTCTACTCACTACTCTACTCACTACTCAACTCACTACTCAACTCACTACTCACTACTCTACTCACTACTCACTACTCAACTCACTACTCACTACTCTACTCACTACTCTACTCACTACTCTGCACTCACTACTCTACTCACTACTCACCACTCTACTCACTACTCTACTCTACTCACTACTCTACTCACTACTCTACTCACTACTCTGCACTCACTACTCACTACTCTACTCACTACTCTGCACTCACTACTCACTACTCTACTCACTACTCTACTCACTACTCTACTCACTACTCACTACACTGCACTCACTACTCACTACTCTACTCACTACTCTACTCACTACTCTGCACTCACTACTCTACTCACTACTCACTACTCTACTCACTACTCTACTCACTACTCTACTCACTACTCACTACTCTACTCACTACTCTACTCAATACTCTACTCACTATTCACTACTCTACTCACTACTCACTACTCTACTCACTACTCTGCACTCACTACTGTACTCACTACTCACTACTCTACTCACTACTCTGCACTCACTACTCACTACTCTACTCACTACTCTGTACTCACTACTCACTACTCTACTCACTACTCTGTACTCACTACTCACTACTCTACTCACTACTCTGCACTCACTACTCTACTCACTACTCACTACTCTACTCACTACTCACTACTCACTACTCTACTCACTACTCTACTCACTACTCTACTCACTATTCACTACTCTACTCACTACTCACTACTCTACTCACTACTCTACTCACTACTCACTACTCTACTCACTACTCACTACTCACTACTCACTACTCTACTCACTACTCTGCACTCACTACTCACTACTCTACTCACTACTCTGTACTCACTACTCACTACTCTACTCACTACTCTGCACTCACTACTCTACTCACTACTCACTACTCTACTCACTACTCACTACTCTACTCACTACTCTACTCACTACTCTACTCACTACTCTACTCACTATTCTACTCACTACTCACTACTCTACTCACTACTCACTACTCTACTCACTACTCACTACTCTACTCACTACTCAGCACTTAATACTCACTACTCTACTCACTACTCTACTCACTACTCAACTCACTACTCAACTCACTACTCACTACTCTACTCACTACTCACTACTCAACTCACTACTCACTACTCTACTCACTACTCTACTCACTACTCTGCACTCACTACTCTACTCACTACTCACCACTCTACTCACTACTCTACTCTACTCACTACTCTACTCACTACTCTACTCACTACTCTACTCACTACTCTGCACTCACTACTCACTACTCACTACTCTACTCACTACTCTGCACTCACTACTCACTACTCTACTCACTACTCACTACTCTACTCACTACTCTACTCAATACTCTACTCAATACTCTACTCACTATTCACTACTCTACTCACTACTCTACTCACTACTCTGCACCCACTACTCACTACTCTGCTCACTACTCACTACTCTACTCACTACTCTGTACTCACTACTCACTACTCTACTCACTACTCTGCACTCACTACTCACTACTCACTACTCTACTCACTACTCACTACTCTACTCACTACTCTGCACTCACTACTCACTACTCTGCTCACTACTCTGCACTCACTACTCACTACTCTACTCACTACTCTGTACTCACTACTCACTACTCTACTCACTACTCTGCACTCACTACTCTACTCACTACTCACTATTCTACTCACTACCCACTACTCTACTCACTACTCTACTCACTACTCTACTCACTACTCACTACTCTACTCACTACTCACTACTCTACTCACTACTCTACTCACTACTCTACTCACTACTCACTACTCTACTCACTACTCACTACTCTACTCACTACTCAGCACTTAATACTCACTACTCTACTCACTACTCTACTCACTACTCACTACTCAACTCACTACTCACTACTCTACTCACTACTCTGCACTCACTACTCTACTCACTACTCACCACTCTACTCACTACTCTACTCACTACTCACTACTCTACTCACTACTCACTACTCAACTCACTACTCACTACTCTACTCACTACTCTGCACTCACTACTCTACTCACTACTCACCACTCTACTCACTACTCTACTCACTACTCTACTCACTACTCTACTCACTACTCACTACTCTGCACTCACTACTCTGCACTCACTACTCACTACTCTACTCTACTCACTACTCTACTCACTACTCTGCACTCACTACTCTACTCACTACTCACTACTCTACTCACTACTCTATTCACTACTCTACTCACTACTCACTACTCTACTCACTACTCTACTCACTACTCTACTCACTACTCACTACTCTACTCACTACTCTACTCAATACTCTACTCAATACTCTACTCACTATTCACTACTCTACTCACTACTCTACTCACTACTCTGCACTCACTACTCAGCACTCACTACTCACTACTCTATTCACTACTCTACTCACTACTCTGCACTCACTACTCACTACTCTACTCACTACTCACTACTCTACTCACTACTTTGTACTCACTACTCACTACTCACTACTCTACTCACTACTCTGCACTCACTACTCACTACTCACTACTCTACTCACTACTCTGCACTCACTACTCACTACTCTACTCACTACTCACTACTCACTACTCTACTCACTACTCTGCACTCACTATTCACTACTCTACTCACTACTCTGTACTCACTACTCACTACTCTACTCACTACTCTGCACTCACTACTCTACTCACTACTCACTACTCACTACTCTACTCACTACTCACTACTCTACTCACTACTCTACTCACTACTCTACTCACTACTCTACTCACTATTCTACTCACTACTCACTACTCTACTCACTACTCACTACTCTACTCACTACTCACTACTCTACTCACTACTCAGCACTTAATACTCACTACTCTACTCACTACTCTACTCACTACTCAACTCACTACTCAACTCACTACTCACTACTCTACTCACTACTCACTACTCAACTCACTACTCACTACTCTACTCACTACTCTACTCACTACTCTGCACTCACTACTCTACTCACTACTCACCACTCTACTCACTACTCTACTCTACTCACTACTCTACTCACTACTCTACTCACTACTCTGCACTCACTACTCACTACTCTACTCACTACTCTGCACTCACTACTCACTACTCTACTCACTACTCTACTCACTACTCTACTCACTACTCACTACACTGCACTCACTACTCACTACTCTACTCACTACTCTACTCACTACTCTGCACTCACTACTCTACTCACTACTCACTACTCTACTCACTACTCTACTCACTACTCTACTCACTACTCACTACTCTACTCACTACTCTACTCAATACTCTACTCACTATTCACTACTCTACTCACTACTCACTACTCTACTCACTACTCTGCACTCACTACTGTACTCACTACTCACTACTCTACTCACTACTCTGCACTCACTACTCACTACTCTACTCACTACTCTGTACTCACTACTCACTACTCTACTCACTACTCTGTACTCACTACTCACTACTCTACTCACTACTCTGCACTCACTACTCTACTCACTACTCACTACTCTACTCACTACTCACTACTCACTACTCTACTCACTACTCTACTCACTACTCTACTCACTATTCACTACTCTACTCACTACTCACTACTCTACTCACTACTCTACTCACTACTCACTACTCTACTCACTACTCACTACTCACTACTCTACTCACTACTCTGCACTCACTACTCACTACTCTACTCACTACTCTGTACTCACTACTCACTACTCTACTCACTACTCTGCACTCACTACTCTACTCACTACTCACTACTCTACTCACTACTCACTACTCTACTCACTACTCTACTCACTACTCTACTCACTACTCTACTCACTATTCTACTCACTACTCACTACTCTACTCACTACTCACTACTCTACTCACTACTCACTACTCTACTCACTACTCAGCACTTAATACTCACTACTCTACTCACTACTCTACTCACTACTCAACTCACTACTCAACTCACTACTCACTACTCTACTCACTACTCACTACTCAACTCACTACTCACTACTCTACTCACTACTCTACTCACTACTCTGCACTCACTACTCTACTCACTACTCACCACTCTACTCACTACTCTACTCTACTCACTACTCTACTCACTACTCTACTCACTACTCTACTCACTACTCTGCACTCACTACTCACTACTCACTACTCTACTCACTACTCTGCACTCACTACTCACTACTCTACTCACTACTCACTACTCTACTCACTACTCTGCACTCACTACTCTACTCACTACTCACTACTCACTACTCTACTCACTACTCACTACTCTACTCACTACTCTACTCACTACTCTACTCACTACTCTACTCACTATTCTACTCACTACTCACTACTCTACTCACTACTCACTACTCTACTCACTACTCACTACTCTACTCACTACTCAGCACTTAATACTCACTACTCTACTCACTACTCTACTCACTACTCAACTCACTACTCAACTCACTACTCACTACTCTACTCACTACTCACTACTCAACTCACTACTCACTACTCTACTCACTACTCTACTCACTACTCTGCACTCACTACTCTACTCACTACTCACCACTCTACTCACTACTCTACTCTACTCACTACTCTACTCACTACTCTACTCACTACTCTACTCACTACTCTGCACTCACTACTCACTACTCACTACTCTACTCACTACTCTGCACTCACTACTCACTACTCTACTCACTACTCACTACTCTACTCACTACTCTGCACTCACTACTCACTACTCTACTCACTACTCTACTCACTACTCTACTCACTACTCACTACTCTGCACTCACTACTCACTACTCTACTCACTACTCTACTCACTACTCTGCACTCACTACTCTACTCACTACTCACTACTCTACTCACTACTCTACTCACTACTCTACTCACTACTCACTACTCTACTCACTACTCTACTCAATACTCTACTCACTATTCACTACTCTACTCACTACTCACTACTCTACTCACTACTCTGCACTCACTACTGTACTCACTACTCACTACTCTACTCACTACTCTGCACTCACTACTCACTACTCTACTCACTACTCTGTACTCACTACTCACTACTCTACTCACTACTCTGTACTCACTACTCACTACTCTACTCACTACTCTGCACTCACTACTCTACTCACTACTCACTACTCTACTCACTACTCACTACTCACTACTCTACTCACTACTCTACTCACTACTCTACTCACTACTCTACTCACTATTCACTACTCTACTCACTACTCACTACTCTACTCACTACTCTACTCACTACTCACTACTCTACTCACTACTCAGCACTCAATACTCACTACTCTACTCACTACTCTACTCACTACTCATTACTCTGCACTCACTACTCACTACTCTACTCACTATTCTACTCACTACTCACTACTCTACTCACTACTCTACTCACTACTCTACTCACTACTCTACTCATTACTCTGCACTCACAACTCTACTCACTACTCACTACTCTGCACTCACTACTCTACTCACTACTCACTACTCTACTCACTACTCTACTCACTACTCACTACTCTGCACTCAATACTCACTACTCTACTCACTACTCTACTCACTACTCTACTCACTACTCTGCACTCAATACTCACTACTCTACTCACTACTCACTACTCTGCACTCACTACTCACTACTCTACTCACTACTCTACTCACTACTCACTACTCTACTCGCTACTCTACTCACTACTCTACTCACTACTCTGCACTCACTATACTCACTACTCACTACTCTGCACTCACTACTCTACTCACTACTCACTACTCTACTCACTACTCTACTCACTACTCTGCACTCAATACTCACTACTCTACTCACTACTCTACTCACTACTCACTACTCTGCACTCACTACTCACTACTCTACTCACTACTCTACTCACTACTCTACTCACTACTCTACTCTACTCACTACTCACTACTCTACTCACTACTCTGCACTCACTACTCACTACTCTACTCACTAATCTACTCACTACTCTACTCACTACTCTACTCACTACTCACTACTCTACTCACTACTCTGCACTCACTACTCTGCACTCACTACTCACTACTCTGCACTCACTACTCACTACTCTACTCACTACTCTACTCACTACTCTACTCACTACTCTGCACTCACTACTCTACTCACTACTCACAACTCTACTCACAACTCTACTCACTACTCTACTCACTACTCTACTCACTACTCTACTCACTACTCTACTCACTACTCTGCACTCACTACTCTACTCACTACTCACTACTCTACTCACTACTCTACTCACTACTCTACTCACTACTCACTACTCTACTCACTACTCTACTCACTACTCACTACTCTACTCACTACTCTACTCAATACTCTACTCAATACTCTGCACTCACTACTCTACTCACTACTCTACTCACTACTCTACTCACTACTCACTACTCTACTCACTACTCTACTCACTACTCACTACTCTACTCACTACTCTACTCAATACTCTACTCAATACTCTGCACTCACTACTCTACTCACTACTCTACTCACTACTCTACTCACTACTCTACTCACTACTCTACTCACTACTCACTACTCTACTCACTACTCTACTCAATACTCTACTCAATACTCTGCACTCACTACTCTACTCACTACTCTACTCACTACTCTACTCACTACTCCACTCTCTACTCACTACTCTACTCACTAGTCTACTCACTACTCTACTCACTACTCTGCTCACTACTCTGCACTCACTACTCACTAATCTGCACTCACTACTCTACTCACTACTCACTACTCTACTCACAACTCTACTCACTACTCTACTCACAACTCTACTCACTACTCTACTCACTACTCTACTCACTACTCTACTCACTACTCTATTCACTACTCTGCACTCACTACTCTGCACTCACTACTCTACTCACTACTCTACTCACTACTCTACTCACTACTCTACTCACTACTCCACTCTCTACTCACTACTCTACTCACTACTCTACTCACTACTCTACTCACTACTCTGCACTCACTACTCTGCACTCACTACTCTGCACTCACTACTCTGCACTCACTACTCACTACTCTACTCACTACTCTACTCACTACTCTGCACTCACTACTCACTAATCTGCACTCACTACTCTACTCACTACTCACTACTCTACTCACTACTCTACTCACAACTCTACTCACTACTCTACTCACTACTCTACTCACTACTCTACTCACTACTCTACTCACTACTCTACTCACTACTCTGGTGGTGTTAGTACTGTTAGTACTGATGGTGGTTGTACTGGTAGTAGTGGTGGTGGTTGTGGTACTGCTAGTACTGGTAGTGGTAGTACTGGTAGTGGTAGTACTGGTAGTGGTAGTACTGGTGATGGTGGTACTGGTAGTACTGGTGGTGGTGGTAGTACTGGTGGCTGTAGTAGTGGTAGTACTGGTGGTGGTAGTACTGGTAGTATTGATGGTGGTAGTACTGGTATTACTGGTGGTAGTGGTAGTGGTAGTACTGGTGGTGGTGGTAGTGGTAGTACTGGTGGCTGTAGTAGTGGTAGTACTAGTGGCTGTAGTGGTGGTAGTACTGGTGGTGGTAGAAATGGTAGCACTGATGGTGGTAGTACTGGAAGTACTGGTGGTGGTGGTGGTACTGGTAGTGGTAGTACTGGTGGTGGTGTTACTGGTAGTACTGGTGGTGGTGGTGGTGGTACTGGTAGTGGTAGTAGTGGTAGTACTGGAGGTGGTGGTACTGGTAGTGGTAGTACTGTTGGTGGTAGTACTGCTGGTGGTTGTACTGGTAGTGGTGGTACTGGTGGTGGTGGTACTGGTGGTGGTGGTACTGGTGGTGGTGGTACTTGTAGTGGTAGTACTGGTGGTGGTACCGGTAGTGGTAGTGCTAGTGGTGGTGGTACTGCTGCTCGTAGTACTGGTAGTGGTAGTACTGTTGGTGGTGGTACTGGTGGTGGTAGTGGTACTGGTATTGGTAGTACTGGTAGTGGTAGTACTGGTGGTCGTGGTAGTGGTAGTACTGGTGGTGGTGGTAGTAGTGGTAGTACTGGTGGCTGTAGTAGTGGTAGTACTGGTGGCTGTAGTAGTGGTAGTACTGGTGGTGGTAGAAATGGTAGTACTGATGGTGGTAGAAATGGTAGTACTGATGGTGGTAGTACTGGAAGTACTGGTGGTGGTACTGGTAGTACTGGTGGTGGTGTTACTGGTAGTACTGGTGGTGGTGGTGGTACTGGTAGTGGTAGTACTGGAGGTGGTGGTACTGGTAGTGGTAGTACTGTTGGTGGTAGTACTGCTGGTGGTAGTACTGGTAGTGGTGGTACTGGTGGTGGTGGTACTGGTGGTGGTGGTAGTGGTAGTACTGGTGGTGGTACCGGTAGTGGTAGTGCTAGTGGTGGTGGTACTGCTGCCCGTAGTACTGGTAGTGGTAGTACTGGTGGTGGTGGTACTAGTGGTGGTAGTACTGGTGATGGTAGTGGTACTGGTATTGGTAGTACTGGTAGTGGTAGTACTGGTGGTCGTGGTACTGTTAGTACTGGAGGTGGTGGTAGTTGTAGTACTGGTGGCTGTAGTACTGGTAGTACTGGCGGTGTTGGTGATACTGGTAGTGGTAGTACTGGTGGTGGTGGTACTGGTGCTGGTGGTGGTACTGGTAGTGGTAGTACTGGTGGTGGTACCGGTAGTGGTAGTGCTAGTGGTGGTGGTACTGCTGCCCATAGTACTGGTAGTGGTGGTGGTGGTACTGGTAGTGGTGGTACTGGTGGGGGTGGTACTGGTGGTGGTAGTACTGGTGGTGGTAGTGGTACTGGTATTGGTAGTACTGGTAGTGGTAGTGGTAGTACTGGTGGTCGTGGTAGTGGTAGTACTGGTGGTGGTGGTAGTGGTAGTACTGGTGGCTGTAGTAGTGGTAGTACTGGTGGCTGTAGTAGTGGTAGTACTGGTGGTGGTAGAAATGGTAGTACTGATGGTGGTAGTACTGGAAGTACTGGTGGTGGTGGTGGTACTGGTAGTACTGGTGGTGGTGTTACTGGTAGTACTGGTGGTGGTGGTGGTACTGGTAGTGGTAGTAGTGGTAGTACTGGAGGTGGTGGTACTGGTAGTGGTAGTACTGCTGGTGGTAGTACTGCTGGTGGTAGTACTGGTAGTGGTGGTACTGGTGGTGGTGGTACTGGTGGTGGTGGTAGTGGTAGTACTGGTGGTGGTACCGCTAGTGGTAGTGCTAGTGGTGGTGGTACTGCTGCCCGTAGTACTGGTAGTGGTCGTACTGGTGGTGGTGGTACTAGTGGTGGTAGTACTGGTGGTGGTAGTGGTACTGGTATTGGTAGTACTGGTAGTGGTAGTACTGGTGATCGTGGTACTGTTAGTACTGGTGGTGGTGGTAGTTGTAGTACTGGTGGCTGTAGTACTGGTAGTACTGGTGGTGTTGGTGGTACTGGTAGTGGTAGTACTGGTGGTGGTGGTACTGGTGCTGGTGGTGGTACTGGTAGTGGTAGTACTGGTGGTGGTACCGGTAGTGGTAGTGCTAGTGGTGGTGGTACTGCTGCCCGTAGTACTGGTAGTGGTAGTACTGGTGGTGGTGGTGGTACTGGTGGTGGTGGTACTGGTGGTGGTAGTACTGGTGGTGGTAGTACTGGTGGTGGTCGTGGTACTGGTATTGGTAGTACTGGTAGTGGTAGTACTGGTGGTCGTGGTACTGTTAGTACTGGTGGTGGTGGTAGTTGTAGTACTGGTGGCTGTAGTACTGGTAGTACTGGGGGTGGTGGTAGTACTGGTGGTGGTGGTACTGGTGGTGGTGGTAGTGGTAATGGTAATGGTAGTACTGGTAGTGGTAGTACTGGTGGTGGTGGTACTGGTAGTACTGGTGGTGGTGTTAGTGGTAGTACTGGTGGTCGTGGTACTGTTAGTACTGGTGGTGGTGGTAGTGGTAGTACTGGTGGCTGTAGTACTGGTAGTAATGCTGGTGGTGGTGCATGTATCAATGAGTCTAATCTTTCCTAATGAAATAGCCATTGGCATTACGTGAGACACACAACACATTTGTGAATTCCCATTGTAACAGCGGGAAGGCTCTGTTTTCCATGATTATTGCATATTCACGTTTTTTCCACAAACTTTACAATAATGATGACTGCATGTTAACTCTGCAAGTCAGGCTCGACAGCACGTGTCACGAAGGTCACTTTTAACCCTCATCATTTATTCAACCAGTAGTCTGCATGTCAGCACTTATTAAAATTCGTAAAACAAAGCTTACAGAACCAGAATCCAAATGTTTTATAATAAAACGCCTTTAAACACCGTTTTTTAAACCACAGACAAAAATAGTGCAGCGCAGCGTGCGAGGAAAAGAAGCCCTTTGGAAATGCGAGTATTCAGGAAACACAAAAACTACAGTGTGGACGAGCATGTATGAGTCATCTTCTGTGAGCCTCGCCTGCTGCCTCTCGTCATTTTACATTGAACGCGCTCACCGCTCAGATCATCTGGATTGCATTACACGGGCACTCTGACAGGAGCTCCTAATTAAGATTAATCACTCTGCTGCTCGTTCGCGCACAGAAAATGCCATACAACTGCAATAAATGACCGACGAAAAGTAAATATAGCCTCTCACGTCAAGGCTACTAAATAGACACCACAGCGAAGACGAATCACTAGGCAGATGCCATTAAAAACGCGGCGCGCACTAAAGAATGCGGAAGCCGGACCCCTTTTAGAATCGAACACTAAAGAGCTCGGAAGCTCCGCCCCCTACTTCGTGGGTTGACGGAGGCCCGAGCCCTAAAAAGGGCTCAAGGACACATTAACCTGAGTTAAAAGGAAAACAAAAAAGAAAGCCAAAACAATGCCTGCAGTCACCACCAAGAAAACGGATCATTGTCCCAAATGCAGAAGGGGACAACCCAATTCAGAGGAGCAGGCATGCCGGGTAAAAATAAAGTGCCAAGAAGGCCCAACAGGAAATATAGCAGACACAAAGACCAGAACTGAGCATGTCACTGAAGGAGACAAGTTCCACAAATACACACATGGAGTGTACTAAAGAAACCTACCCACACCAGAGCACAAGAACGACTACATAACCAGGGGATCTCCAGAGTACAAGGCAACTGTGGTGGGAATTTATGGAACACCTGATGCAAATAACCAAATATCCACAGCTAAGGGCAGACGCAGCCCCTGCTCAGTGCGTAAATGGGTATGGCACTTGATCATAGTCACATCAGAAAAGAGGAGGCCTAAGTCCCCAACAAGAAGGTATGCAACAGTAAACAAAGCAAGCCCAAGGAAGGTCAACGTTGCCCCAACATGGAGCAGGGGAGAGAAAACACCAGAATCCAGAGCCAAAAAGCCCAACATGAAATGTCACAGTTTTTCAGAAATTACAGGTCAACCAATGTCCCCAGCTTGAAGGCTGAACACCAGAGGAGCCACCAAAAGCTAGGGGTTTGAGAAATGTGCGTAATTATATTATGCATAATTACATACATTCGAAAAAAGTTATGCAAAATGCATATGTGACCTTTAGTGGTATATTTTGCATGAATGAATCAATTTTGGACCTGATGCATTGCACGCTAACAAAATTGCAAAAAAAACACAAATGCTATTAGCAACAGCTGCTCTAATTCTGTTCGTTGACATGGTTCTTGTGCTCCTGCAAAATTTATTTTACCGAAATGGTGTTAAAATTATGTGAAGTGGCATAATGGTATACTTCCATGAATTTTATGTAACAGGCATAATGTGAAATGCTGGAAAGTATATATTATTGCCCTGGTGTTACAAACATCTTAGCCTTCCAATGAACTCAAAATAAGATGATCAATCAGCGTGATGACATAGGAGCAGCAGAAGAAGCCACACACTATGGGCCAGATGTAGGATCCTTAATAACGGTCGGACACGGCCGATTTCGGCCGTTTCCGACCGGTATTTTGCTTTTGAGATGTAGGGGGCATTTTATTTACAGAATCGGTATATTTACCGATTCGGTAAATATACAGAATCGGTAAAATACCGAATCGGTAAATTTACCGATTCTGTAAATCAAGATGTAGGTGGCACTGTAATCAGTGCCACAGGCCCTTACCGAATCGTTATTTACCATGGAATACTATTCCATGGTAAATAACGAATTCCAGTGTACATGCACATCTGTGCATGTACACCTGTGCCATGTGGCACACAGACATGCCCTAAGGGCATGTCTGTGTGTCGAATGGCACACAAGCCAGAAACAGGGGTGCAACAGGGTGTCAAAGTGACACCCTGTCACCCTTGCAAAATCGGTAATTTTACCGATTCTGTAATTACAGAATCTGTATTTGCCATTGATTCCTATGGGCTTCAAGGCCCATAGGAATCAATGGCAAATACCGATTCTGTAATTACAGAATCGGTAATCACCGAATTTTACAGATTCGGTATTTTTACCGAATATTCTACCTACATAGCAATTACCGAATAGTGAATACCGAATCTGTAAAATTCGGTATTTACCATTCGGTAAATTGCTATTACCTACATCTAGGCCCTATGTGCCTTATTACGAGTTTGATGATCCTCCTGTAGCACTGCCACTGCTGTGTTGCCAGGAGGATTGCCAAGCCTGTGGTGCACCCGCCCACCGGATTCCAAGTTGAATGCAGAGAAAGCGGGTGGTGCTGCAGCAGTCTCATGGTGGCGGCTGTGTTAGGCTCATAGTAGAGTCTTAACAGCAGAACGCAGCCGTGAGAGTGCCTGCAGCACAGTGTGGCTTACACCATGCAGAAACAAGGGTGTAATTCAGGGGGGCACAACATGTGCAACCTTGCATGCATTCCCTGTCCCAAAATCAACAGAGGACGCTGTGGGCGCCCCCTTACAAGCATCTCCGACACCTTTTTCGTGGCAGGCTCCTCGGCCAGGCTTTTGCTCCAAAATAAAGCAGAGGGAACATTCCCCGTTGCCAAACACCATTCATAGAAAAATAAGTGAGGGCAGAAGGTCCAAACTGGAATGAAAGGCCCAACACAGTGAAGGGAGCCCTATTCACAAGAAGAAGTATAGAGTCTTATGAAAGCAACAGAGCAGAGACTCTGAATACACAAAAGATGCCTTGCCCAAGACAAACACATAACAAGCCATCTGGGGTTGCCCACAAACAACCCACATACCAAATAGAGGAGGGGCAGTGTGGCAGGAGAGAACAGAGAGGCAAAGTCACATTGTGAGAAATAGGACTGTTGGTTGAGGTGGCCATGAGCCCTTCTCAAGAAATTGGCACAATCCCCATCAGGGTGAGACACTAAAGTTAATAAATTAACCTGTGCTCTTCTGGCTGGTAGCTTGGCACAAAAGCTGTCAGGCTTAACTTAGAGGTAATGTGTGAAGTATATATGCAGCACACAAACAGTAATATAGTAAATACACAACACAAGAAAAACCCCACATCAATTTAGAAACATAGAGTACGTTTTAACAAATTATTTGATACCAAGATAAAACAAAATCCAAGCAGTAGAAATTGAGAAATGCACTTTTAAAGATTTGGGGAAAAAATAGTGCTTAAAAGCACAAAGTATCAGCTGTGATCACCTAGTCATGCTAGACAGGAAAAATGTCCCAAGTTCAGGCAAACCATGATGAATCACTGGCCAGATACAGGAACCAGGTTAGGCACCCTGATAAGTGTACCTTATGTCCTAATTGTGGGGCGTTGCGCTGCATAGCAGCAGTTCCGAGGAGTGATGCGGGGTCTTGTGCCGATTTGCCACATATATCCTCAGTTCCAATGAGGAGCTGTGAATGAATGAGTAGTAAATGAATAGCAAGATTTCTAAAGTGTGCGGCTACTCCGAGGGGTATCCCGACGCTGAGTGGAATGTAAGTAAGCATGTATGCTGTTTCTGTTTTAATTGTATCTGAGCTGGATTCTGTGTATAAAAGCCTTGCAGAAACTATTTCTATAGGTTCGTATGGCACTGTTAGGCCAGGTTTAACTGAATTTGCCCTCAATAGTCTTCAGAGTCTAGCTACCTCTTCTCCATCGCTAAAATGCTCCCATGGCTCCACTGGCTGCAAACACATGTTATTCCTGTGTCTGACACAGGCACAAGGTCCCTTCGTTTGACTGGTCTATTCGCCTTGGATCACACTTGTGTGCTGCCCGTTGCGGAGAGCTGTGGAGCTAAGTGTTTTGATTGCTCATCAGCTGCATCCTGCTTCGGTCTGAAGTTCTCTTGTGGGAGACCCCTCAAGTGCTCTTCTGCCTGCTCAGGCATCAAATCTCGCTGGGCTTCTGCCAGCATCTGATAGCACACAATGAACTTCTGAACAGTAGCAGAGCGCAGGAGGGGTGGGCAGTAATGTGCATGAAGTTGCCAGTGAGTACAATCCTTCTTGAGGTGGGGTCTGGTGGGAGCTCCATGCCATCCGTGGAATAGGAAAGGAGATCTCAAAGAGCTTGTCATACTTTGTGAGAAGCTTTTTCATCATGGAAAAACCACAGTTGATGGACAGAATGCAGAACAATGTCATACATTCACCCCAATACAGATATCTGGGCCTAAATCCATCGTTTTTTTGCACTCCACACCACCCCAGTTCAGACATGGCCATATGCAAATCCGTCTGACCCTGTGCCTCATGGGAACAGTCCAGCCCGAACTGCCATGCCATGCCTTCCCTGGACCGGAAACAAGCTTCCGAGGACCGGTTTCTGGCATTCCAGCCGTCTTCAACCCGGCTTGCTTGAATACAGTGGTGTGGAGAGCATGGGACTCACGTGTGAGCATACCCATCCCACTCGGGGTGACAAATGCGAAAAACCACAGTTGATGGACAGAATGCAGAACAATGTCATAAATTCACCCCAGTACAGAGATCTGGGCCTAAATCCATCGTTTTTTTGCACTCCACACCACCCCAGTTCAGACATGGCGATATGCAGATCAGTCTGACCCTGTGCCTCATGGGAACAGTCCAGTCCGAACTGCCAAGCCATGCCTTCCCTGGACCGGAAACAAGCTTCCAAGGACCGGTTTCTGGCATCCCAGCCGTCTTCAGCCCGGCTTGCTTGAATCCAGTGGTGTGGAGAGCATGGGACTCACGTCTTAGCATACCCATCCCACTCGGGGTGACAAATGCAAAAACCACAGTTGATGGACAGAATGCAAAACAATGTCATACATTCACCCCAGTACAGAGATCTGGGCCTAAATCCATCCTTTTTTTGTACTCCACACCACCCCAGTTCAGACATGGCCATATGCAAATCAGTCTGACCCTTTGGCTCATAGGAACAGTCCAGCCCGAACTGCCGAGCCATGCTTTCCCTGGACCGGAAACAAGCTTCTGAGGACCGGTTTCTGGCATTCCCGCCGTCTTCAGCCCGGCTTGCTTGAATCTAGTGGTGTGGAGAGCATGGGACTCTCGTCTGAGCATACCCATCCCACTCGGGGTGACAAATGCAAAAACCACAGTTGATGGACAGAATGCCGAACAATGTCATAAATTCACCCCAGTACAGAGATCTGGGCCTACATCCATCGTTTTTTTGCACTCCACACCACCCCAGTTCAGACATGGCCATATGCAAATCAGTCTGACCCTGTGCCTCATGGGAACAGTCCAGCCCAAACTGCCAAGCCATGCCTTCCCTGGACCGGAAACAAGCTTCCAAGGACCGGTTTCTGGCATCCAAGCTGTCTTCAGCCCGGCTTGCTTGAATCCAGTGGTGTGGAGAGCATCGGACTCATGTCTGAGCATACCCATCTCACTCGGGGTGACAAATGCAAAAACCACAGTTGATGGACAGAATGCAGAACAATGTCATACATTCACCCCAGTACAGAGATCTGGGCCTAAATCCATCGTTTTTTTGCACTCCATACCACCTCAGAGGCTCACACTACCCCCTTTTGTACCGCTTTGTTCGCCATAAGTTGGCAGGGTATGCTCAGGCGTGAGTCCCTTGCTCACTTTGCCACTGGATTCAAGCAAGCCGGGCTGAAGATGGCTGATAGCCAGAAATCTGTCCTAGGATGCTTGATTCCAGTCCAGGAAAGACATGGCTTGGCTGTTCGGGCTGGACTGTTCCCATGAGGCACAGGGTCAAGGCTGATTTGCATATGGCTATGTCTTAACTGGGGTGGTGTGGAGTGCAAAAAAACGATGGATTTAGGCCCAGGCTGTAGCCCAAGGGGGCCTGTTCAGGGACCCGTTTATAAAAGAATTGGGCAAGTTCTTTTCAACTTTTACATCGCTTGATAAGGCCCAATCCAGCATCAAGCCGGTGTTTCAGCAGCGTTTTTCCAGGGGGGCCGGTCTTGGTAGGTGCCACGCGACCGGCCGTGGCGGTCAAAATTCTGCCAACAAAGGGCAAGGCTCCGGAAGAGGTCAATATAATACCTCAGCCAGCTACACAAACTTCTACCCTACGAGAGGCCAACGCTTCAGGGGGCGAGGCGGCTACAAGAACAACGCCGGCAATAACACCTCCAACGGTAAGTCTAATATCGCCAGACCAGGTTCAAATTGGCGGCCGGCTAGCAGCTTTCCCAGAGGCCTGGGCGGCAATTACTGCCGATGCATGGGTCCTTCAGACCGTGCGTGGTTTTCATATAGAGTTTTACGATCAACTCCACCAGAGGAAGCCCCCTCATCCTATTGTGTTTTCACTGGCCGATGCGCAGTTGATCGACGAGGAGGTCTCAGAGCTACTCCGCAAAGGGGCCATCTGTCGATCAACTCGTCATCCCTCGGGTTTCCTCAGTAATATCTTCCTTGTGGAGAAAACGGATGGGGGCAAACGGTCGGTCATCAACCTTCGGGAATTCAACGGTTGGTTGACTTACCATCATTTCAAGATGGAGGGGATCCATCTTCTTCGGGATGTGCTCCTTCAGAACGATTGGATGGTTCGGTTGGACCTGAAGGACGCCTACCTAGTGTTCCCTATCTACCCCCCGCACCGTCGGTTTCTCCAGTTTGTCTGTGACGGTCAGGTGTTCGAATTCACTGCACTTCCGTTCGGACTTTCCTACGCCCCGTGGTGCTTCACCAAGCTCCTGCATCCGGTGGTGGAAGTTCTGCGAAGCCAGGGTATCAGGATGATTGTTTATTTAGACGATATCCTCTTGATGGCTCAGTGCCCCGAGAAGCTCCTCATTCAGCTTCAGAAGACGGTGTCTTTGTTACAGGGACTGGGTTTCGTCATCAACAAAGACAAATCGATGATTTCTCCTTTCCAGAGGGTGGTTTTTCTCGGCTTCGTCGTAGACTCACTCAAGGCCTCTTTGAGTCTTCCGTCCAGGCAGGTGGCCAAGATCCGGCATGTGTTGCGGCAAACAATGGCGAAATCACACTCTTCCCTGCGGCAGATCGCCAGAGTGGTGGGACTCCTGTCCTCTTCCATTCAGGTGATCTTCCCGGGACCCCTCCATAACCGAGCCCTTCAACGCCTCAAGGCGCACCATCTCAGGCGCGGCGTTTCATACCATCAGTTGGTTCCCCTTACAGAGGAGGTGAGAGGGGAAATGGCCTGGTGGCTCGCTCATATGGAGGCCTGGAACGGCCGGGCGATCTTCGGTGCGGCACCGGATCTGGTGATAGAGTCCGACGCCAGCAGGTCGGGCTGGGGCGCCCGCCGCGAAGAATTCTCCACAGGCGGCGCCTGGTCGTACGGAGAGCAGGAGTTACACATAAATTGCTTGGAGCTCCTGGCGGGATCCTTTACGATTCGTTGCTGGACCAGGGACTCGGCGAGCTCATGTGTTCTCCTGCGGATGGACAACGTCTCAGCAGTCAGATATGTCAATCACTTGGGCGGTCCGCGGTCGCGAGCATTGGCGAATCTGGCAAAAGACTTTTGGGACTATTGCCTAGCCCACCATGTATCCGTGACGGCGGAATACTTACCAGGTCGAGCCAACCAGGTGGCCGATTGGCACTCCAGGCATCTCCGGGACTCCAGTGCCTGGAAGCTGGATGTTCCGTTGTTCCAGCGACTGAACGATCTTTGGGGGCCATTCTCGGTGGACCTTTTTGTGTCCCGTTTGGATTATCAGCTCCCGCGGTTCTTCAGTTGGAGGCCGGACCCTCTGGCGGAAGCTACGGACGATTTCCTCCAAGATTGGAGTCAGGAGAGGGCTTATGCGTTTCCGCCCTTCGCCATGATAGTCCGCATGGTGGCCCAGTTTCGCCGTCGGGGAGCGGAGGTGGTGGCGGTGACGCCGGTTTGGAGATATCAAGTTTGGTTTCCAGTTCTTCTGGAACTTTCTTGGGATTCTCCAATCCTACTCCCCCAAGTTCCTCATGTTCTCCTCAATCCGGAGGTGGAGCCGCACCATCTTCTAATGCAGGGAACTCTCCGCCTCATGGTATGGCGGCTTTCAGGCGACGTTGGTCGCTCCCAGGCCTTTTGAGATCGGCTGAGGACCTCTTATCGAAGGAATGGACACCCAGCACCGCAAAGAGATATCGATCCGCGTGGACCAAGTGGGTGCGTTGGTGTTTTCGACGGGATTTGGATCCCTTGGTTGCAGGCGTTGTGCCAATTCTGAATTTTTTGGCAGAACTGGCCTCTGATGGCCTGGCATCTCGTACCATCAACGCAATGCGTTCTGGGATCTCAGCGGCTCATGAGCCAGTGGAAGGGGCCCCGGTTGGGGAACACCCTTTCGTATGTAGGCTCTTGCGCGGGATTCAACTTTCATTACCCCCGGAGCCGCGGTATTCCGTTCTCTGGGACGTCAATGTTGTTCTAAATCTCTTCCTTTCAAGGCAACATAACAAGTATCTTTCTTTGAAAGAATTGTCGGAGAAACCGGCCATGCTTTTGTGTTTGGTGTCTTGTCGGCGGGTTTCGGATGTGCGAGCCCTCGACATTTCGGCGAGAGTTTTTTCTCCGGACGGTGTGACCTTTACGGTGGGCCATCGTACTAAGTCTGCTTTTTGGACGATTTCTTATCCTGCCTTCATAGATTCACCCAAATTGTGCGTAGTGCACTGCCTCAAGGCGTATGAGGAGATTGCAATAGAACACCGCCCTCCGGGCGAAAGACAATTGCTCATCGCTTTGCGAAAGCCCCACAAGGCTGTCTCCTCCCCCACAATTGCTAGGTGGGTGCGTTGGGTCTTACAAGAAGCAGGAATTGACGTGAAGCAATTTGGAGCTCACTCAGCTAGAGGAGCGATGGCTTCCAAGGCTTTTTCTTTGGGTGCTCGCCTGGAGGATCTGATGCGTGCGGCGTATTGGTCCTCGGATTCCACATTTAAAAGGTTTTATTTCAAGCCGGTGGTGGACATTGCGCATTTGGTCGTAAGTAAGCTTTAAACTAGCATAATCTGAAGCATCCGGTCCTGACATAGAATCGAAATTTGCCTAGCTTAGTAACGGTAAGTTTCAATTCTATTAAGGACACAGAGGCGAGGAGTTCCCCTCCCAGGATTTCCTGGGGTAGATTCCTGCCCGTACTTCAGTAAGTAACCAGTTTTGGTTTCGGTTATGTTTACATTGGTTACGGTAATCATTGTTTTGCAATTTGTTTGAACTGTTGACTGAACTGTTTCTTGTCGTTCAGCGTGAGGTTTTTGTTTACAACGCTTACGCTATTGTGTTTTTTCCGATAGGGAATGAAGGTTCCAAGCAAGACTGATGTGAAGTCGGCATGACTCGCGCGAAGAAAGAGGGAGAAGACACAAGATGGACACCCTTTCTAATGGTCGTGGACACTATGGTAGGACTGATATTACTCGGACTATGATGGAATGATGGGATTTGTAGTTGATTTATGTGGAAATCGTTTTTTGTTCCTTGTTTAAAATGCTTTTTCCTGTGTTTTGGATATACAAGCATTTTTCTGTGAAGCTTTTCTGGGCTGCTGTGTGTTTGGATTATATTAAACAGCGAATAAGGAAAAGCATAATCCTCGCCTCCGTGTCCTTAATAGAATTGAAACTTACCGTTACTAAGCTAGGCAAATTTTGATTCCTTAGGGCAACAAAAAAGAATTCAGAAGAGAAAAGCAGAGTGAGAATCGCAAGTCAAACTCACATTGCAGGAGAAAATGATAGGTGGCACTCATGTTCTCAGGCATAGAGAATCTCAGTGGACAGATAATCCCCAGCCCCCAGACCAGCACAAAGTACACATAGGGCAATGAACACACCCATCACTACGAGCAATCAATAGTGAGTAGAAAAAGCCCAAACAGGGTCCTTAAGGTAAGCAGGAACTACCATAAAGAGACCGAAGGTAGAGACAGACGTCCTCCCAAAGGGGACATGTCTTCTGTTTAGTTCAATCAATGTTTTTCCTGGTTTTAATTTATCGACCTGTTAGCAGAAAAGTAGGAAGGAGCTGTGTCTTACTGTCTTTGGGTCGGATGCAGGGCAGAAAGAAAACTGTTTCTTCCTTGACAGATGTTCGTGGTTAAAAAAGTAGTGAGAGGGACTGAGGCTATTTAAGGAAAAAGGGCATGTAAAAGAAACAGGAGAAAGGAGCTTGATAAGAATCAAGCAAAATGTTAAGGTGTAGGAGGAATTAGGTTTTAGGAGACATTGGAACAGAAAGATTAGATTGATTGGGGAAAAGAAATCAAAGAAACTCATTTACATGAATTGAAGGTAAATTGTGCTGGGTTAAATTTGGGGTTTTGGCATGACTATAAATAATTGAGAAACACTAGTCCTGTGGGACTGACTCATTTAGTAGACTAAGGGCCAGATGTGGGTAGTGGTTTAGCGATTGCAAGCACTGAAATTCACGGAATTTCCACGTTTACGATTGCTAAAACCCCATGCATAATGTAGAGGCAGAAACACCAAATCGCAAAATAAGGAATCGCTGAAACCAAAGTAATTAACCTAGCGATTCCTTATTTTGCGATAACGCCACACCAACTCACTATTTAGTGAATCAGCAAATAATGAATCGCTAAATAAAGTCGCAGAACAATATATCTAAAATCGCTAATACCGATTCCATGTAACATCGCTAAATAAGAGTCGCAAATTACCACTAACTCAAAGCAGGTGGTAACCAGGTGCACATCATATAAACAGCCTCAGAATGCATATGCATGAACACAATGGCAGCCTTCCATGTCATTGCAAGGCGGATACGGATATTAGCTGTAGCTCAAAGGATCTGAAGAGGACAGGAACGTGTATACAGACTGCGCATCACACTATTCCAACTCACAAAGGCAGAACTCCATGAGAGGTACAGACTTCCCCAACACCATCCTGGACCTGATCCGTGACATCCAGCCACTCCTGGAGCACCAGACACCAAGGGCGCATGCAATACCTCCACATGTGCAGATCCTTGGTTGCCTACACCTACTAGCATCCGGCAGTTACCAGGGGGTAATAGCTGTGACTGGTGGTGTCCCACAGAGTTGCCTGTCGCGTTTTTTCCACAAATTCCTGGATGCCATGATGCAAAGGATGCACCACTACTCATCCGGTTCCCCAGCACACAGGCAGAACTGCACAAGACAAAGATGGACTTTTATCAGAAGGCCCAGTTCCCACATGTAATAGGGTGCATTGACGGGACCCACATATCAATCTGCCCCCCGCTGCTATTGAGTACATCTACTGCAATCACAAATCAACACATTCCATCAACGTACAGGTCATATGTGATGCATCCCACATCATTACCGATATCGTAGCAAAATTTCCAGGGAGCACACATGATTCCTACATCTTCAGGAACAGTGGGATCTATACCTGTCTCGCTGGGGGTGAATTTGGAGAAGGATACCTGCTAGGTAAATAAATGTGACACACCCTGATGTCTACCTTTGATGTATCTCTTGCTGACTGCGAATAATCTTTGCTCCTTTAATACCTAGGTGATAGAGCATATGCAGTGAAAGCATTTATCCTGACTCCATACCTCAATTCATCTACCCCAAGTGAAAGGCGATTCAATGTTGCACATAAATCAACAAAGAATGTGGTGGAGCGTACATTCAGACTTCTCAAAAGCAGTTTCCGTGGCTTCCACAAAAGTGGAGGTGCACTGCAGTACCTCCCTGTGACCTGCTACAAAATAATAGCAACATGTGCCATGCTGCATAACCTGGCTACAAGGAAAGGAACACCTGTTGAACTGACGGAATCAGAGGACGAGGGAGATGATTGTCCACGGGCACAGCACAGCACAGCAGGAGTCGCAGCAGCACCAGATGGGAGACACAGACGGTCTGAGATCACACACAACTATTTCTGAGTAAGTAACGAGACATAGCAAGTAACTGCAATAGCTTGATGTTGTTTAATTGACCTTCAGTCAGGCAATAAGACAGCACACCGCCACACCATGATGGCCGCACAGTGCCTTAACATCCACAACATGGCATAGAAACTCCCCATGCAATGTTCACAATCCCATCATAATGTCAGATGGGTTATGTCACCCATCTACCAATGCCAGGCAATGACTGGCTTATTTTCTCTGCCCACGTGCAGCACTGCTGCGTTCACTAGACACGCTGTCCTCCCTAGCGCCCTGTCCTGTGGCTAGCCTGTGCTTCCCACTGCGCCTCCTGGACTCCTGTAATGGGGCAGTGATGCTGCTGCAGTTTGTTGCCTCCTCACTTTCACCCCCACCCCGATCCTGTGTCAGCGATTTGCGAGGTCTGCAGCACCTCCAGGGCACTGGTGACTGTCACCAATCCCCTCATGACATCACGGCTGCCCTTGGCCATCTCCAGCTGCATAGCCACTGAGCGCCTTCTGAGTACATGGGTGGCATTGCATAGCCAGTTCACTGCCTTGGTGTACCCCTCCAAGCTCTGTCTGTCCCTGCGCCTTGCCCCACGTTTGCTTTCTATCTTGCTGCATAACAGCCTAACAGCCTCTGACATGTCCCGCATGCCCTCAGCCACGGTGTTGTTGAGGCAGTATATGGCCTTCTTCATGTCGCACATTTGTTTGTTGTCTGCCACCATCTGGCGTTGCATTGCCCTCAGTGTTTTGCTTTGCAGGTGCTGCACTTTCAGCATCTTCCCCTCCAGACCTGAATGAATGAATGAATGAATGACAGTATTTATAAAGCTCAACGTTCACTCCAAGGAGTATCTTGGCACTAGGGGAAGGAGTATGGAGGTCAATGGTGTAGAGCAGCGAGTGGGTCAACTCTAGAAGAAGAAAGAAGCTCAGATAAGAGAGTACCAATTTATCAGGTGTGGAAATTAACCAGGTTTTTAGTAGTTTCCAGAAAGAAGTTCAGATTGTGTCAATCTCAATTGTAGTGGCAGAGAATTCCAGGCCTTGGTTCCTAGAACCACAATGGTTTTTCCCCCTTTTGTTTTCAAACGATAACTGGAGGGCAAAGGCACTGGACTCCTCTACCTCAGGACTGTGTGCCCTTGGTCGGCGTCTTCAGGCACCTGTGTTGCCAAGCTCCATGGGGGACTGTGTTCCTGCTGTGTGTTCATCCTGATCCTGCAGGGTCTGTTGGGCTCCCATGCTCTCCTCCTCTGAGCCCTCATGTTCCTGGAGGCTAGCCACTGTGTGCCTCCTGGCTCTCGTGATGGTGATGGAGGTGGTGGTAGTGTTGGTGATGGTGGTGGTGATGGTGGTGGTGGTGGTGTGACCTTAGCAGGTGACAGGACATCCTCAACCAGTGTGTTGGGTTCCCTGGTGGCCTCATCTGGCTCCCCTCCTGCAGCCTGGCGCGATGTCGCGCCTGTGGATACAGAATGTCAATTTACTCACTTGTGTAGCAGCATTTGCCTTACAATAAATTGATGACTGCTAATCTAACTGTTGGCCCCCACTTGCTTATCTACTGATGTGTATGACATGCATTTGGGTTCCGTGGACTGACTGCTATGCTATTAGTTGATGGGGACTGCATCTCCCATGATACATTGCTGGGTATTGGCAAAGCATGGACTGGAGGGGTTTTTATGCAGGGTCATTGGGGATTGGGGTTATTGAGAGGGGCACAGAATGCTGTGCATGCTTCTTACCTTGTCTGTTTCCTCCCGTGGCAGAACTGTCCACGTCTCCAATGAAACGGATGCTCTCTGGCTGGAGGGAGAACTTGACCATTTGTTCCAATGCAGTCGGTGCAGGCGCGTTGATGTTCCCCCACATGTTTTTCTGGCATGTTTGAGCCACCCTCTCCTTGGCACCTTTCCTGAGATCATACCAGCGCTTCTTAAGTTCCTCTATTGAGCACTGGGTCACGCCGATAGCATTGATTTTCTGCTGGATCACGAGCCATATTTTCCTTTTTTGGGATTCGGGGACATGCAGTGATTTCCCTCAAAGAGCTGGTTGTGATCTTTCACCACCTCCTCAATCAGTACCTCCAACTCCCTCTCACTGAACTTATGTTTTCTCTTTCTCTCTCCAGCATCCTATCCCTTCTCTTGTGTTGTCCATAGTATCATGGTCAGCTAGGTGGTTGCTGTTCAGCTCCTGGGGTTTTGCTTGAGCTCCCTGCCTCTCCCACAGCTTCAGGATCAGTGTAACTGCATGGGTGTGGCAACTTCCTGGTTGGGAGGCCATCAGGAAGCACAGGATTGGCTGATTCAAAGATTTGTGTTTTTCTGAAATACTCGATTCGCTAGATACCGAATCTGTAATAAGGAATAGCTAATGCCGAATCGGTAATAAGGATTCAGTACTTATTTTAGCGGGTATTACCGAATCGCTATCTTTTAGCAATTTTTTAGCTACTACTGGAATTGCGAGTTCTTAATAGCGATTCGGTGAAAATCGCTATTAAGAACTCGCAAATTGGGTTTTACGGTTACCTACATATGGCACTAACCCTGTTACCAAGATCAAGGGTGTCTGTTTTTTTAATCAAAACACATTTAGACACCAATATGTATGCTGAAGAAATATACCCATAGAAAGCCTTCCTTTTCCGCAGATATACATGTATATGCAATACATTCAACACTACTTGTAGCATTGGTTATTTGCAGTCAGTTGCCAGGTACCTAAAGTCTGAGGGAGAATAAGCAGCAATTTGTCAGAAGACAAAGCCTGACATCTGACCTTTGTCTTTGAACCCACATCCAATGTGTCAAGATAAAAACAAAATTCAAAGGCATCTTTATTGCTCATTCACCTTCTGCTGCAACATCCCCCCCCCCCTACTTCCCGCTCCTACAATGACCTAATTCTGGGAGACATGAGAAGATCTCACGTGGGAGAGGTGCATTACTTCTATAGCGTGAAAGGGGTTCTGAACAGCTCCCCCAAACTCAGTGAAGTCACTTTTTTAGTATTGCGTTTTACAGGTGTGCGAATGCCCATCACACTCTACAAATACAATATTGTGATGTGACGGATCCATAGTGATAAATCAATGAGCTACGTCGGGCACAGTGCAGGTCTAATTAACGCCGAAACCTCGTCTGGCGAGCCGCATAATACATGTGTTGGCAAAACACCATTTGCATGCTTCATTTAGCAGTTGCATGCATAATTCAACAGGCGTTGCAAGCTTTCTCCTCATCACAATCTGCACGTCAGTAGCTGGGTCCCCAAACGGGAAGCCATCTTTAGAAAGTAAATAATGGCGAAAGGATGCTGAGGTATATTGCACACAGCCCGGCTTATGCCGATATCACGTTACCATAAATAGAAAAGCAATTGGTTTCCTTCACACTGGAAATCAATGTTTAAATAGCACGCGGCTGGCCTGTAAATCCTGTTATGAGTGGAAGGCTCGCTTGGCAACAATCTACTGTTAATTATAAGATCCAGACAGGCACAATGATGGGATATTAGGCAAATGCCTTTATTTGACTAGGTTCCACGCATTTCTAAATAGCCAAATAAAAGAGCATAACACATCCGATGGCATATGAAAATTTATTTAAAATGTAAAACGCAACTATGGTGTACACAGTCTGAAAAAAGAATGCACTGCTTGTCCTAACATCCAGGGGGCGGGTATCTTTGGAGGAAAGAGAGTACAACTGGCCATTGACATGTTGCATCCTGGCTGGCTGAATTGAAGTAATTGACATAAGGTCGAACAGCACAGAGAGTGGTATTTTATCTGAAAAAGAACATAGTTTACTTACGAATGGTACATTTTCATTACAGCTGTTTGTAAAAAGCCTATCAAGTGGAAAGCACTTAGTGGCCCTGTTGGCTACCAAAAAAACTATTTTCCTCTGCGCTTGGACGATAATCGTGTCATATTAGTAGGAATGAGCGACTGTAATTTAATTTGGTTTCTGGAAGTATTTCCTTTGAGAAAGGGTCTGTAGTCAGTTTCTGAGTGAATTCTTGATACAAAAAAAAAGATGAGACGGTTTCTCTGGCTTTCTGCGGTTAAATGATGCGGATATCGCCCTGGTGCCTATTTATTTATTTACATCTATTACAAAGGAAGCAGTCGAGAACTTTTTGTTGCACGTCCGCAACTTGTGATACAAAGTTATAAAATACCAACATTTAATTGATGGTGGGTGTTCTCTAACCCAGAAACACCTTGCTACAAGTAAATGTTTTTTTGAAATGTGGAAAAACGATCACTCCACTTTCACCAGAACATACATTCATTTTCAGTTTCTTCTGTATCACTTTTCTAGATTTTTTTTTGTCTGACGTCTTCTAATTTTTTTGAACCTACTTCTATATTTTGTAAGCTCAAATATGTGCAAATACAAAAACAGCATTGTAACATGTTTGCACAGAAGAACACACTGTTTTCTTGCCTTAAAATATGTTACTTGTGCCACACGTTAGTGAAAAAAAATCCTGGTATCAGACATGTTGCTTGGATCTTGTCACTGTGGAAGCATTTGGTCACTGGACAATTTCCATCGTGCCTCAGTGTCAAGCTAGACACTCCCTTTGCACACTTCCGTTCCTTGTGTTGCTTATTGGAGTAATCAAACTATAATTTCCCCCGGAGGTAGTATGAGTTTGGGAATCACAGTCAATACACTCAGTATACAGGCAGAAAGATCTAACAGCCAGATTCATCAATGTCAAATTCTGTGATTTCTAAATTGCGAGAAAATGCAAATTGCAATTTAGAAATCGCAGAACGGCATTCATGAACATTTTCGATTAAAAAATGCGATTCGCAAGCGGCCGCAATCGCCGATTGCGAGACCCCAGAATTCGGTAAAAAATCGCAGAATCCGCCGATACACCTGTTGAAATTGCGATTTTGCAATTACCGATATTGCAAATAGTGATCTCGCTAACTGCGAGATCTCAAAAACGTGAAGTCGCATCTTGAGCACAGTGATGACATCACAACCAGGAAGTAGGCAGGTCCCACCCTCATTCAGCAGTGAGAGGATGAAGTACAGGCATCAGTTGCAGAGCTCCCCTCCAGTGTTCCCACAGGAGTACAGCAGGCAGGAGACACCACAGTGGCAAGCATGTCACAGAATGCAGCAGGAGCTTCTACCAGTGGGAGAAAGCGCAAAATTACGTTTTCAGAGCAGGAGCTCGAACACCTCATCAAAGGAGTTTCCAAGGATCACAACCGCCTATTTGGCAAAGACTCCCGAAGGGTACCAGAGGCCGACAAAAGGCGCATATGGCTGCGCATCCGCGCCAAAGTGAACGCTGTGGGGGTGACGACCCAGGGTTCGGTGGACGAGCTGAAAAAACGCTGGTATGACTTAAGAGGGCGGGCAAAAGAAAAGATTGCTGAGAGGCTGGCGACAGGTGGAGGGTAGCCCACTATCCCACCGAACACCCCACTGGAGGACCAAGTGGACGAGACCATCAACCCACAGGCCTGCGTGGGTGTGACCCAGCTTGACTCCTCCCGACCCACCCGAGACACACAAGGTAAATGCCATGCGACTGCAACCCCCTGTCCCCTAACAATGTCCATGACTCCAGTGCATCCCATAACAAACCCCAATCATGCAGCCAAAGTAGAGCTCCATAGCGCAATTGCATTGTGGGACACGAAGTCTGCCCATAATTACCATCCTGTACCATAGAGCCTGACATGTCCAGTGAGAGTCAATCCTGCAGCGAGTCAGGGAATGGTAGTCTGCATGCATGTAGCAAGCCTAACTGTGTACGGAACATGTCACTAATCAACGTCCACTTTACATCACAGGTGGCGCTGATGTCCCCAGCACAGACAGCGAGGCCCTGGTGATTGAGGAGAACACGGAGGACACGGAGGGGGATACACATCATACCCCACAGCCCGGACCATCAGGGCAAGCTGCCACAACAGCAGTCATCCCACCACCCGCCCCTGTGGCCTGTGCCACCCCGTGACAACAGGCGCTGCTGTACCAACATGCAGCACACAGCCACCAGTTGGGCCTGCAACACCAGCAGCAGGTCGCCAACCAACCTGCGGCCCTGCGGCTGTGAGGAGCCAGAGAAGCGGTCTGGTCAGGGAGCTGCGCACCAACACATCCCATGCTGGCAGGGGCAGAATTGTGCGTGCAGGTGGGCTCTCCATTGAGTGTAGGATGCTAAGTGTGCACCAGACCCACGCCCGACAACTAGCCGCCATCCACCTCCAACTGGACAAGACGGCACGTAATGTGGCACATATGACAGCAGTTGTGGAGGCCAACACTCAGGCAATGTCCAGGCAGCAGGATGTCAATCGCCGCAGACACCGCCAACTGTTGACCCGCCTGTCGGTGTACACGCGGTCCAATCATATTATTGGGAACGCCACCTCCCAGCTCTCGCGACGCTCCCTGGCCATGCAGGTCCAAGTGGTCCAGTGCTGCCAGGACATCTCGACAGCCCTGGAGAACATAGCAACAGCCATGCAGGGCATGCAGGCTACTGGCCATGGCCAGGCGGGGGATGCAGACGACAACAGTGAGGCAACATCAAGCCATAGCAGCCAGTCCCTACCACCGGTCGTAGCACCCCGCCGCAGCAGCAGGCCCTCTGCAGAATCAGGAGGAGGACATTGAGTGGAGGTCAGGGGCAACTACCCGGAGGCGCCACTGAACTGTTGTACATTACAATGAGGCCACATGCTGACGCAACAAGCATGCCATACAGACTAATATGGACACATGACGCATTATGTCAATCTTTTCCCACTTTTCAGAATGCCAAGTTTATTGTGCAGTAACAATTACTAAAATTCTGAATAACGTAAAGTGCCTCATGTCATTATTAATGGTGTCATGCATGAGTTGAGGAATGGGTGTGGGGAGTGGGTGCACTAGAAATAGTTCATGCAGATTTGGTTGCGGCGCCTGTGTCCTTCTGCTGGATTCTCCCCGCGTCCGTGACGCACATGTGCAGGTGGCCGATTGTCCCCTTCTGACTCACTGCCAGAGATGTCTACAGGTATCCTGCGCTTGGTAGCAATGTTGTGTAGGATAGCACACACGGCCACGATGCAGCAGCAGACCTCAGGATCGTATTTGATGGCCCCACCAGTCTTGTGCAGTATGCAGAATATGCTCTTCAAAAGGCCAAATATCCTCTCAATGCAATTTCTTGTGCGTATGTGTGCTTCATTGTAACGCCCTTGGCGTTGTTGTCCAGGGTTGAGGTATGGGGTGAGTAGGTACTCACAGAGAGCGGAACCACTGTCACCTGCATGATAGGAGCAGAGGGTGAGTGCCTGTGCAGCGCAGCATCATTATCACATTGTACTGTTTTGTGGCATGTGTACTTACCCAGTAGGTGTCCTTCACCAAAGTCTCCCCTGGCCAGTCGTGTGTGGATGCCACTGTGCCGGAATATGAAGGAGTCATGTGTGCTCCCCGGGTACTGTGCCACTATGTCCGTGATGATTGTCTTCGCATTGCATACCATCTGTATATTGAGGGAGTGGTAGGACTTGCGGTTACGATTCATGTATTCCGTTTGTGCTGGTGGGCAGATGTGGATGTGGGTACAGTCAATGCATCCTATGATGTGTGGAAATTGTGCAACATTGTAAAATTGCAGCTTGGTGTCGTTCAAGTCGTGTTGGCTGGTGGGGAATGATATGTAGTGGTGTAGGCAGGTCAGCATGGCCTCCAGGAAACTCCTTAGGCAGCGGGACATGGTGGGCTGGGATATTCCCCCTGCAACAGCAACTATACCCTGGAAGCTTCCGGAGGCCAGTAGGTGCAGGCTGCACAATACCTGCACATGGGTGGGAACGGCATTGGTCCTCCTTGTTGGGTGCTGCAGGAGGGGTTCTAGGTCCCGGATCAGCTTGATTTTCATTTCCCCACTTAGGCGGTACTTTGCGTAGATTTGCTCCCTGGTTTGGCCCAGTAGGGTGACCCGCTGACAGAATATCCGCTCCTGGATACGTCATCTGTTCCGTGCTGCTCGCTGTAGCCTTCGCCGCCTGACCACCATGTAGAGTCCTGGCATTGTGTGAGTCCTCAGGCTCCAGCTGCATGTCCTTAAGTGTGTTTGGTCAAGCCAGCACATGTTGGTAGTTTGCAAGGCTTTTTTTCTGATGTGAATTTTTTTTTTTTACTGGTTACCACCTGGTTTGGGTTCTCCTTAATTTGCGCGTCGCTAAATGCGATTTTGTTTTTTTTCGCTATTTGCGATTTTTCATGAATTGCGACAGCGATTTCTTTGCGATATCGCACTTTTATTCGCAGAATCCATGGTTTCTCGCTATTACCGAATCGCTAATTGACTTCTTCCTGGATTCTGCAAATTTAATTGCGATTTCGCAGAAAAAGTGTGCGATTTCGCTATTTCCTTTCTTGAATCCCTTTTCATCAAATTGCGATCGCAATTGCTTTTTCACAGCTATTGCGATCGCAATTTGGCTTCATGAATCTAGCTGTAAGTCTACTAAACAAAGCAGGCATTTATTTAGAAGGTGAAGCAGGGAAGTTAAGGTTATGAATAAAACAATACATACAGGTGGTCCCAGCACCTTCTGGAGTAGAGATCCAATACTAAACTTTTTTTAGTGCTTACTTAGAAAGGCGCAATAACCAAAATAAGATTGGGCTCTATGGACTATGTTATCTTTTGTGCCAGGTACAACAAGTCTTCCTTTAGACAAAAAACCTTTGGTTTAAGGTTCCATATTATGGATGATGTATTTTAATGACTAAAGCAGCCAGACCGAGGTCCTCATTTGAAGACTGGCCGACCATCAGACAAACAACTGGTGAAGCCTAGATTCTGAGGGCCTCATTTATGAGGCCCCTTGCACTGCTGGAACGTCACATTTTGTGATATTTCCATGGCAAGGGGCCTGCTCCATATTTATGAGGCAGTAGAAAGCCACATTTCTTTGGTCCTAATGCGGCCTCGTAAATATCTCTCCCTTTAATGCAGTTTTCTGTGTGCAATGGATTTTGCTGGGGGTGTTCCCAGCAACATCTATGGCTCTTTGACACTGCCCCAGATTTAGGACAAATTGTAACTCTGAGGCAGTGCCAAAAAGAGCTGCCTCCCCAGAAGAGGCATAAGGGAGGCACAACGAGGATAAATATCTTTATTCCTCCTAATTTTTCCTTTTTCTATGTGTGCTGCATTCTGGAGGAAAACGCCTCATGGGATTGCTTTTATGCAGGAAGGTTTCCCTTCCTGCACAAAAATAATCATCCCCGCAATGCAGACACGCTTGTACCAAGGTGCAAATGTGCTTGGGTTAGCACACGGCAGCCCATTGTCTGCCTGCACAGGGGGAAAGGACAGGAATTCACCCTATCTGATAAGATATAGTGCATTTCTGTCCTTTTATTTTGCCGTCGGGCAGCACATCAGGAAGACATGAAGCGCTGCCATACGGCAAAACCTAATAAATGAGGCCCTGAATGTGTCACATCTGCCATAGAGAGGCTGCCGAAGTTTGAGCTCTCTGCATTTGAGATAGGGTTTTTTTCTGATTATATTGAGTGTGTAGTACTCCAACAAAATTTGTGAAATTCTACGAAGTTCATAGGTGTAAAATTGTACCCAATTTTCCTGTGCAGGGGCTGGCTCGGGCATCTCAGTCTCATGAATACTGGTGGAGCAGAACATTTTTGGAGTAGACATTTTCTTCTCAATAGAGTCCCCTTGCCACTGGCTTTTGCGACCTTTGAACTGAGCTCATGAATGCAGGACTAGAAATATTGATTTCCAAAACCCACATATAAAATGACACTTATTTGCTGGGAGTTTCCTAGAAGCACATTACAAACATCTTAAGGGATTTCAGTACAACATTGGCCTCGTTGGCATGGCACTCTTTCACAAAGAATATGCTGCTAGGGACAGTAGTGGCAAGGCACCCTAAATTGGAGACCCATCATCGTTCCATATCTACCAGTGTCATAGCTAACAGAACAGCCTTGCCCTTGGAAGGCCCAGAAGCGACTCCGCCACTAAGAACTCTTCTTTGCCTGTCTGCTAAATTAAGAGAAACACCTGCCATTTTTGTCAAATACATAATTCTTGACTACCTCTCAATCGGGCCCAGAATGTCAGAAGGAGTCTAGTGTTGATGGAGATCAACTCAGTGGGTTTTAGCCCAAATGCGAAGTGTCTACGAAAAATCTTGAAAAAAAGAAAATAGCCTGAGTAGAAAAGTAAATTGTGATGTTCAATCCAGAAAAAGGTCTGGCACAAGGAACGGATCCCACAGTCAAATTTCCTGTGTCTAGTGACCCGTTCTTTGAAGGAGTGGAAAAAAACCTGGCTTCTCCAGTGTGTAGAATTTGTGCTAGCTAACTAGCAGACCGTCAACTTCCGAAGTCATTATCCTGGTCAGAGTGAATACATCTGAGCTCTTTCTGATTTCAAAGAGAATGCATGAATCTTCCTCTGGACAGCAAATCTCATCCAATCGAGAGAGCACTGATGGTAAGCCAAATCTAATCCAAATTAGATCCACCAGAAAATGAATAAATCTAGGCCAAAACTGGCAAGCATATCTTCCCGCACTAGAGGACCACCTCGTCTAGCATCAGTCAACCCAGAGAATATGTATTCCAGGAAAGACAGTACATACTCCTCGACAGCGTCCCTCCAATTTTCAGGCAGCTCCCAGAAAGAGAAAATGTGGAGGCTACAGATAACCATCGAGTGTAAAGTTTGGTTGTAGGCAGGATGTAGTATATATATCTAAAGCAGGGGTACCCTACATTAGGCAGATCTCTTTTCAGAACTGCCACAGAAGCCAGCCGGTTTTGGTTACTCGGTCAGTCAAATCATGTTATTCAATGCTTAAAGTTAAGATCATAAAAGTACCAAATACGCATTATAAAAGCAGGTTACAATCAAATAAAAAAACACAATTCATTCTATAGGAATTCACAAACGTCTGGTCTTCCATGAAAGGAGTAGAAATTAGGCCACAGAATAACACACTAATTGGTTGGGCAAGGTTTGTAAGAAGTACATCCCAGGACGACATTGGCTAAAACAGTATTTATGCATAAGCAACCGAATAAATCCAATGCGATGATCTTTGTAAAATTTACAATAACAAAAAGTATGTACATTTGACTGGAGTGAAATCCCATCACACGGACAAGGGGAGGGGGGGGGGGGGGGGTCACAGATAGAATATATTCTGGCTGGAAAAGAAAACATGCAGGGGACTAAATTCACTCTGAACCTCACGAACCTCACTAATATAAATCTATGGGGTAAATTAGTGACAAAAGATAAGTAAGTGGCTATACCTTCCTGGTCTAATGGGCCTTCCAGGTATAGTTTAGCAGACACCTTTGTACTATTCATCCTAAGAGGCTCAGCTGTTTTTTGGTTGGAATATAATGTCTTATTTTGTTTTTTTGAGACTAAAGTGCAATTTGATGGTGATGTGAACACATGTCCTAAACCAAGGGAGAGGAGGCTATCTTTAAAGTGTGCTAGCGACAGAATTCTGTGGACATGGTCAAGGGAGAGGCAGACTTATATCAGCCTCTGGGTAATATTCACAGATTCTCTCCTCCAGATCGAGTGCCATAAAACTGTTGGTGCCAACTAAGGGTGGGCGTAGTGAGGCTACGCGAAGCTTCGTGAAGTGGGGAGGGCGCTACGCCCACCCACACACTTCGCATAGCCCAACTACGCGCCGCCTGCCTCCCTCCCGCCCTCTTCTACATGCTTCTATTAATTTAAAATACAGTTAAAGTACATTAAAAGCACTTACCTTATATGCGGTGTCCCGGGGCTCCCTCTTCTGATGACGCGGCGAGTTATTCTAGCCAAATGCGCGGGCAACCCGCCTACTACGCCTACTTTGCAAAGTGCGAAGTAGGCAACACTACGTACACTCCGTGGGCGGAGCGTAGCACTGCGCCCATGGTTAGTGCCAACCTAATTGTATCAATAATGTAAGGAATATCTAGTTCTGCATGGCAAATAAAATTAGAACAGCTGGGAGGGAGACCAACATGTCTTTTCCAAAAATGAGACCTTGATGGTATAGAGGTTATGGGGGTTTGCAATTTCCCAAAATCCCAGCCCCATAGGTTGCTACTGATTTTGATTTGGCGGAGTGAACCTCTTTGACCATGTCAAGAGGCTTAGCGCACAGTTTCTTAATAAAAGAATTTAGAGCAATAATACTTCCTCTCGAGGGCTAGTCCCCTGTTAGTGATCATGTGAGACCAAGTTAATTGTCTATCTAAAGTTATTCCAGATAAGAAAAGGTGCCTGTATGTGCTATTCTGCGTCCTGCTATATAAAAATTAGGAGCCCTCTTTTGTTTCTCCCAGATATTAGGGCAAAGATGTTCTTCTCATTGGTTTTCAGATCTAGGCTATTTGACATAGGTTAGCAATAGCTGCTGCAGGGCTTGACCAGTATGGGCGATTAGCACTGCGTCATCTGCATAAAGCAGAATTGGGGTGCATGATTTATTAATCGTCGGAACATCCTGTGTGGAGTTCAGGAGGGGTGATTCCACCCCATTCGTATAGATTGAAAAAAGGAATGGGGCGAGAACAATCCCTGGCAAACTCCCCTATTGATAGGGGAAGACCTAGAGCACTCATCTGTTTCCCATAACGTACACGTGCCGAGGTTGAAGAGTAAAGCTGTCTGATAAAATTAGTTATTGCCTCCTCAATGCCCATTTCTGCCATTATATTCCACAGGTGGTGATGAGTGACACAGTCGAATGCTGCTGACAAATCCATAAATGCTAGATATAGTTTATCCCGCTTTGCATGTGTACACTTGGCCATTAGTAAACTTAAATTAAGGCCTTGACCCTGAGTTCCACTCCCCTTTTTGAACCCATATTGCACTGAGATCAAAACATTTTTGTTGGTGGCCCATTCCTCTAACCTGTTTAATAGGACGTGGTCCATCAGCTTTGCAGTGCTGTCCAGTAGGGATATGGGCCTATAATTTGTAGGCTTAGATTTATTTCCTTTCTTGTGGATTGGGATAATTATTGAACTCGTCCACGAGTCTGGAGGGCCCACAGTTGCAATGGTATTAAAAAAATTGGTCAGAACCGGACCCCAAAGATCTGACTGCTCCATAAAAAAATCAATTGGGCCGGGAGCTCTGTTAGATGAACACTGGGAGAGGGCCTCTCTAATTTCGTAGGTTAAAAAGTAGGGGAGACTTGATTGTGAGGATACTAGATGCCTGTTGGCTAACCAATCCCTACATAAGTCAGTTAAAAATAGGAAAAAATTGTGCAAACCAAGCTTTCTCATCTACGTGACAATCTGTGCTCTGCTCCTCTGGGGGTTGAAGAAAACAAAAAGGAGAGTTAATGGCTCCCCAAAAATCCCTGAAATTGTTCGAGAGGGCTGCTAGGTGCAGCTGCTCCCACGCCTCTTCCTTAAGGGTTTTGATTCTCAACTTCCTTGCCTCTGAATAGCAGTAGCACAATGTCGTTACTAGCTTTGCGTCTCTGGGGGTGGATTTGAGAGCCTGATGTAAGGTGGAAAGTACATGAATGGTCAAACCATTTGGGACCGCATTTATTTGGGTTTGAGCTAACCCTAGTTAGGGCTTGTTTGGCCTTTAGCAGTATCCGGTGAAAGGCCTTGGAAATCTGTCTGGAATCGGGGTTCTATGCCAGGCAGTTCATGATCTTGTTATAACTTTTACCAACTACATCTGTAGTAATTCTTGCCCATTTTAAGATGATCCCGTTCTTCCTTGCTATCGTAGGTCTGACATGCCTTGTCTGCTCTAGGAGAGCTCCCCCCCAGTCCAGATCACTGATTATGGCGTTATGATAACTAAACCCAAAGGGCATGATTAAAGTGTTGGAGACCAATGTTTTGAGGGGCGAGGATATCATTATGTAATCTAGTGTAGAACCCCGGCCAAATGGGCCAATGTGTTTTTTTGTAGGATGCCAGAGCTGGGGTCTAAGAGATTCACAATTTCCATATCATGGAAGAAAAACAGTCTATTCAGGGCATCACCATAAGGATCATGGGCAAAGTGCGGAGTGGGCTCACCTGACTCATTGAGCATGCCACATCCTGTTTTGTTTGAGGAAGGGCAACTATGTGCATTAAAGTCACCCACCAATAAAATTTTTAGAGGTTGAATAGTAGTAATATCCCTTTCCAATGTATCTACAACCTGTTTCATATTATCGTTTAAATTATTATAAGAATGAATTAATAGAATTTTTTCTCCGTTCGGAGTCTTTAGAAAAAGGAAATGGTAATCCGAGGAGACGTTAAAAAATGATGGGACTGTTAATTTTAGAGTATTTTTTAGCAATGTTAAGATTCCCCCTCTCATACGGGCCAAGACACATGGGCGAGCAGGAGTGTTAAAAGAGCGGTAGCCGTCTAAATCGATTGGTACCATATTCCATTTTTCCTGGAGACATACCAGATCATAATTGTCAACAAGTGCTAGCTAGTCAGGATTAGACACTTTAGATCTTAGTCCAGAGATGCTCCAGGTGATACATTGTACGTAATTTTTCTGATTCAGTGGTTTAATGTGGCCAACCGTGGGAGATATAGAAAATTCGGGACACACTTTACTTAAAGTTTAGGCAGAATTAAGAGAAGGTCTATTCCCCCACTGTCAATAGCACCCAATCAGATCAGTTAGGGCGCTAAAGCAGTTTTTACCAGGGAAAGGGGTGAAAGGTCGAGCCAACGAGAGATGGGAGGGGTCGTAGTAGTTGGTACTAGACTCACAAAGGAGGACTTCAAGCCTAATAGAGGGGTTATGTGAATTGTAGAAATAGCCAAGTGGCAGTGCAAACATCTGAAAATGCTTGGAAGGATGGTAAGGTAGGCGGCCAAATAATGACCCAACCAAATGGTGCGAATTAAAGCTGACTGCGACACATTTCCCCTGCATTGATTTCGTAGAGTTCCCCATGCAGGCCACTCTTCTAGCCATTAAGATACAGGTTAATTACTCCTCCAGGCCCCCTCTGTGTTTGCTGATCCAGTGTCATGCCTTTGTGATGAGCTGCTCCGTGGTTTCTTACTGGATTGGGTCCAATTTGGAGACGTTTGCCAGAACTATTACATAGGGGCATGCAGCTGGGGGGAGATCTAACCTTTGATCACAAGTTTCTTGAGCCCCATTTGCCGGTTCGTGAAGTGTTCGTATATGGGAGCTGGGGGCTCTCTGGGAGTTTGGTATGTTGCTACAAGTTTCAGTGAGGGGTTGAGGATTCAGAGTGGCTGTTTGTTCCCTCTGTAGCGAACAAACTTGTTGAGAACCTCTTGGCTTGCGGCCCATTCTCTTTCCAAAGCTGTGCTATCCCAAAGGTTAGTAGAAGTACACGGAAGTGTCGCAGGCAAATCAGGTTTTCATGGTTGCAAGAGAGGCTCCACTGCCCTCGCCCCTGCCTTGATAAAGTTAATCAGGTCAGTTTGAGTTAGGATTAGGGATTCTAAGCAAATCTTGATTCTGGATAGTCTATCTAAAATGGGTTGAAGCATTCGAGTGAATGACTGTTCAATTTTAAGAAGTATATTAGCTGATAGAGACGAATGAGCTATCTTGGCTCCTAGGGAGGCAGCAAGGGATGGCTTGGCAATTGATCTTCCACCCCCTTTTTTTCTCTTTAGGGGCAGTTCAGTGTCGGCCGGTGGTGAGTCAGCTGTAGTAATAGCACGAGAAATTGTGCATTTCGAGCGAGATGGAACTGCCTTAAGTGGTTGAGAGGGAGCTTCCTCCTGCACACTAGGGGCTCAGTATTGACACACTCCTTTGGGCAATCAGAGGACATGTGGTCACCAATGGAAAGTCTACGTTCCGCAGTCTGAATTTTCCCATTCAATGCGTCGGAGGCCCTAGTGAGGAAAGCATCTAAGGTGTTTAGTTGCTCACCTCCATTGTTGGTGGACTTCCTTTTCCCCATCTTCTGGTCCAGGTCCTGATCTAGTCACTGCTGTGAAGATGAGGGTCCAAGATGTTAGAGGGGCCCAGCCTCTTCAGGACTCTTATAGGCGCGGCCCGGGCACGCCTGCATGCTTCCCGTGCTGCGGGAGCCCTGGCTTGTTTTTGCACGCCTCCTGGCACAGCAGAAATGGCGGTGGCGGCGAGCAAGCCACATAGGAGTCTGGGGCTTGAAGTTCCTGCCCCTGCGGCCCACCACCAGCAGCATACAATCTCCAAGCGCTGCGGGAGCCCTGGACAGTTTTTGTGCGCCTTCTGGCACAGTGGAAATGGCAGTGGTGGCGAGCAAGCCGCATAAGACTCTGGGGCTTGGAGTTCTAACCCCAGCGGTCCACCAGCAGCACCACCTGGTCTCAAACACGCTGTGGGAGCACTGGAAGTTTTTTGTGTGCCTCCTGGTGGTGAACCACTTTTCCCTTAGTAAATTCAAGCCACGCTTTTATGGACACTTTAAAATATTCAAGCCACGCTTTTATGGACACTTTAAAATCACTCAAGTGGTAAACCCAGTGTCTTTTCATCTACAACTACCACGTTATTGGAAAATATACCCTGTTTTCCATATTTCACAATTGAAACCCTATGTTACAGATCCTATAAGACCTTCTCCTACTTTGTTTAATAATGTTTCTAAATATGAGGTCCAGGAAATCTTCCAGGTCTTTAGGAACCGCTTGCAGTTCCTAATTCATTGGAAAGGTTACCCTCCCAGTGATAGGTCTTGGTAGGACGCTGACTCAGTGCACACTCCTGTTCTTCTCAACAGATTTTTTCAGCTTTTTCCCAAAAACCTGGGGCCTTGGGAGGGTGACCTACTGTTGAGCCGCGGGCCATGGCTCAGCCCTTGGCACTAACCGCCTCATCATCTTGGGCCACGGTGCCGCCTGTGAATTCCCCTGTGGCGCCTCCTTCTCAGGCACATCACGATGCTGCACGGCGGCCCACCTTTTCAGCATTGCAATTACATCCCGCAATGCTTGTGTCTATTCAGGGATGCTGCAGCACCACGCGACAGCCTGTCAATGCTCATTAATACACAGTAGGTACACTGCAACTCCAATCTTGGAGCTGCAGCTTCCAGTACTTCTATGAGGCGTATTTTCACTCACCTTTTGTTTTACACATTTCACTGAGGCTTCCAGTATATGCTCCTGGTGAAGTTTTGTTACCTCTTCCTCCCATGAGTCCTCAGTCTTGTTACCCAGAGGGCCTTGCGAACGTTCTTCGCTTTACCCTTTTGCAAGATGGCGACCTTTCCTATTCCATATGTTTCCTTTTCCTTATCCACGATGGCTACTGCTTATATCCTGTAGCCTTACTTCCTGTTACATCACTTCCGGTTACATTACTTCCTGCCGATGGGTATTTTAGTGGCTGAATCCTTCATTTGCTTGCGTTGCAACACTTGTTGCTCCTGCTGGTGTGTCCTCGCTCCTGCTGGTGTGTCTTCGCTCTTGCTGGTGACCTTTGCTCCTGCTTGGTGTATTTTTGCTTCCTGTTGGAGCACTTTTGTTTCCATTTGGCGCTTCCTGTTCCAGTTTGGATTCCTTTAAACCTTCCACCCCTATTTGGAATTCTGCCATCTATTCTCCACTCCTTGCCGGGGTTTGCTCTTATTTGGGGGTTCTTTCCTTCCTTTCACTCCTGGAGTACCCGCCTTCAACAGAGCTTTTTCCCCACAGGGTTTTTTCCTCTTGGGACTTCTTTTGGAAGGCGCAGACTGCTGTGGCTTTTCATTGTCTGCAGCACGGTGGCTACCAGAGAGGGTCACCCTTACCTCGGACAGACCAGAGCCCTCAAGAACCGAAGTCAAGAACTTCTCCAACACGGCAGAACTGGTAAGAACATTACAAGTTGTGACAACTGGCTTTAGAATAAAGTAGTATTGATTATCGTTTGAGACAAGTGAGTGCAATGTCTAAGCAATGTATATACAAAATAACCCTGGGCGTAGTTCGCGGAGTCGGACTCCGCGGAGCTACGCGAAGACGTAGTTGCACTCCGCGAACTACGCGTAGCTCCGCAAACATGCGGAGTTGCTTGCTGGGTCCGTTCGCGCGCCGTTTTTCGTCTTCGGGAGCGCGGTGCGCGTGTTCGGGGCGTTGCCTGCATGCTCGGGATGGCTAGCGCGCTAAATTACCACAGAGGTTTGTCCCGCCTGCTTGCGTTCCCTTATTTCCTGTTCCGGGTCACAATTAACGTGGTCGCGTTGTGCAAGACATGTTCGGGAACTCATCTTCTCGTTCGCACTACAAAAGTGCGTGATCGCGCTAAATATCGCGCGAACCTACCCATGCGGTCGCGATGGGCGCAGCCATCTTGTGGATCACACACTCTGGCTATGGTTTTGGGCCTACTTTTGCATCCTGTTAAAATCTCTTTAATCCTTGTCTTTTTACCCACTTTTTCTAACTTTCTTTAGTTATTACCTATTTCTCTCTGTGCCTAGGTTTATATTTTTCATTTTATTTCTACTTTTACAACTTTTCTATTGCTTTTTACTTCCTTCTTGTTCTTTTACCTTGCTTCTTCTTTCCCCTACCTTTTTGTCTTGAACTTTTAGTTTTCTTCTACCCTCCACCCAGAACCATGGTCAAGGGCGCCAGCAGCAGCGGCGGCTCAAAGGGCAAGGCGCCAGTGCCCCAAAAAACTAGGCTGCCTTGCGGCAGAATGCGCCCCCAAGGGGTGAGGCCCCGCCAACTTTTTGGGGAGGAGGAGGTGGCTGCCCTTGTTTTTTTAATCCAGCGCTACCTCCCCTTGATGTTGGCAGCAGGTGGCAGGCCCAGCTCCGGCTACCAGCATATTGAGGAGCGTCTCCGGCGGTGGGTGAAGGTGCGCCGGGCAGTCTTCCGCTGCTCCGGTATCCGGCGTACCCACCACCAGCTGACCCACCGTTGGGCAGACATTTTGGACCGGGAGCAGGACCTGTTGGACCTGCTTGGCGTCGAGGTCGTGGGTCTTGGTGAGTGGCTACCCAAAAAAAAAGTGTGTGTAATATATCTCTATACTATAGTAGTATAAGTATTGTTGTTGTATCTTTGTAAATCTTGGCTGAATAAGTAACGCAATGACTGGTGCTCCTAGTTACATTTCCGATGTATTCCGTTATTATATCTACTGTAATTGTATGCCACTGGTCTATGCTGCGCTTCTTCATCTTCACTGACTCTTGCGTGTTCAATTTGGCGCTAGCTTTTGCTGTTTATTGGTGTGAGATTTTCTTTATTGTAGAGAACTGAAGTTAGTTAATGCTATTAATAGAGTCTTCTTGTCCTTCCTTTGTCCGTCAGTGAAATAGCCGTTGATGGATAATTGTACGTGTTTGCAATGCATATTGTATTTTTTTTTCACGGCCTTCTCTTCTGCATGAATAATACTCCTCTGGCAATGAATGCAAAAGTTACTTTGTTCTTCTTACCTCAGCCAGGGCCGGATTTAGGCATGTTCAAGCTGTGCAACTGCACAGGGCCACCAAACGCCAGGGGCCACCCCACCAATATATATCCTTAATTTAATAATCCTCAGAGGATGGATACATATTTGCGTGGCGGCCCCTGGCAGGGATTTGGTGCCTCCGGCTCTGTTCCACTTCCAAACACCCTGACTCCCCCCTCTTCACTGGCCTCCGTGCTCCGCCCCGACCTCCTCTTCCGGGCCCCCCACCTACGCTCCCTGGCCAGGAGTCCAGGACCACCATGAGCCTATAGCTGCCCCTGCCTCAGCCCTCCATAGAACTGATGTAGTTTGTTTATTGAGTGGGTAGGGCAGCAGTAGCATTCAGTCAGTAGCAAAACAAAATATGATGCCATGAACGTACAATTTCGTGTTAGTTAGTATGCACAAAGTTAAGCTTGTCTCCTCCTTGCGATCTATGTATTTTGCTGGCAAAAAATGAAAAAGAAATGGCTACTTACATTCTTGAATCTGTGGTGTTGTTCAGGTCTTACTGCCTCTGTGTTACTTAGTAATCTGCAATCAGAATGTTTATGGAACATTTGATTTGTTTTCACCAAGTACACTAGTCAGTGAATCATGCAAGGCAGTAGTCATTTGGTAGACCAATGTTTGTTTCTTTTAATGTTGTAGCAGTGGTTTTTGAAATGCTTGCTGTCTATGTTTCACAGCACTCAATGTTTTCTCTTTCTTTATTATTTCTTACATGAACCACAGAACCCAGGGGCAAGCAGAAGGCTGGGACCGAGTCGGCGGGTGAACGTGATTGTGAACCACAGGCACAGAGCTCCTCTACTGAGGATCCTGCTGCTGTCCCTAGTAAGTCCAACAGTGTTTTCTTTTGGAACAATGATATTTCCCTAACTTTCTAACGGAGCTTTTTTTCCAACCGATTAATGACATTTCACCTAACTGTTTAGTTAAGGTATCAATCTTTTCAAAAAATCTGTGATCGAATAGCGGAAGGCACAGGGTCCACTCCTGTCTTATGCTTTTTCCTCTATAATGTCTCTTCTTTGGCAATTGACACCAACCAAGTATGCATGCAGATAATGGTCTACTATTTTGTAAGCGTTAGTAAGAAGAATACCACTACTACTCTTGCGGGTATTCTTCTATGCAGTGACATACATAACTATGTATGCACCCCAAAATTGGATGTTGTTGTTGTTGATAGGCAGGTTGGACCTTACTTACTTACAGTCTTACACCTCAGTCACAGAACTCAGAGGAACCCACAATTCAATGAACGACAACCTATATGGGCTCAGTCATTGGTCAATTATTCAATTACCCCTTTCCTGAACCCCAATATGAAGATGCCAAATGCTTTTTTTATTACACAATCCATAACCTAAGTAACCCCCTTTTTCTCACTCTCTCGTGTAAGTCTACAAGACAACAGACACTGAAAATATACTCCCGAGTCAATGTGGTACTTCAAAACCTTTATTTTGTTAGAAGTAACTAAGTAAGTAACATCAATGTTTTTAAGTTGTTCTGTCAAATACGTCAAGGGCAGGGCCACCAGAAGAAATCCAGAGTTAAAAAAGGCTCAATAAAAAGTATCCTACATTTGTACAGCTACCAGTGCACGATAGGGAAATGTGGGAAATGTCCGAGACCCCTCACCATTGAACGTATACTGGTTGCATATGCCTCTTGTTGGTAAGCTCTGCAAATCTTTGCTTCGTAGAAGTAAATCTTCTCATCTGCCGAAAGATAATGACAAAAGTGGTGCACGTTAGACAGTATGAAAACATTACATACATTTATTCAACTTTTTAGCTGTCATGCAAAAAAGAAGGTGTAACCTGAGGCTGTAAGGAAACTGGACTCCACAATCCACATTCAAAAAGTAAATACGGGCCTCTATTTTCCAAACTCTTCAGGTGTATGCTTTGAACTATCATGTGGCCTCAAAGGCGTCTCCTCGTACTGCGCAACAAGCTGTGAGGTAGCATGCGCAAAACTGTAGACATGTCATTGATGTACAAAGTAAACTGGTTAGGTTACATGGTTCAGTCTAACTTTCCAAGGACTAGAGTACCAGTATAGAATAGATGAGATGAGCTTGGGTACCATACCATACCAAATAAATGCTGATATGTGTAGTGTGTTACTTACTCTGCTGTACTAGGCAATGTGGACTACTAGTGATTACGTTGTACTTAACTGTTTTGCAGAACTCCGTTCTTGGTGAACAAGTACAATGGGGGCTGTGCATCCATCTAAAAAGGTGTACTTAATTACTTATTTTTATTTTTGCAGAACCGGTACCATCCACCAGTGCCGACGGGGGCAGCGGCGCTGCAACGCCGTCAGCAGAGGCGATCCCGGAGGGGAATGGAGGACCACCAGAGGCACCTACAGCAGCACCGGCAGCAGCGGGGGAGGAGACAACAACGGTGGGCGATGGTAAGTTACATTCAATAGTGATCCGCATTACTTGGTGGGTGGGGAAAACTTCCTCACTGTACTCTGATATTTATAGTGAACTTGAAGTTCTACTGGACAATATATGACGCCACTGTTCTCATTACCAAGCTTAGCAAAAGCATTACCACCGGCCAGAATTGATAAAATTAGTTATACATGCCTCTTCTATGTGACTACAACTCAGCTGTGAAAGGTTGGTGGCAGACTAAAAAAGTCTTATCCACAACATTACATGACCGCGATGGATTAACATGAGATTGATTTTAACTAAAGTATGATGAAAGTTGCAAGGAAAAAGCTCTAATCATATAATATAGAAGGATACTTTGGAATCAGCAATGCAGGTGTTTGAGAGCAGTTGGATGCGTGGGTTGTTGTGGAAGCATAGAAAGTGGAAAACACAGCTGCCTGCGTGGGTGGGAGACACATCCAATATTGGTGGTTAGTGGATAGTGGATACTAGTGTTGGCAGCGGTGTTTTGGTTAAACACAAAGGCAAGGGAAGGAGGGGACCACTGGATGCATTCTGGGTCGTTGCTGGCGAAACACAAACCACCTAACGTTTGTTGGCGATATAAAGAATAATAGTCTCTAGAGTAGACATTTATTAGTACTAGCTGGCCACTGTTAATTTAATGTTAGTTTGAGACTGTCACTTTTCCCGGAAGCACAGAGTATATGATATAAAAGAACGAGATATGAAAAAGACAGGTGTTCGTATGTGACCGTTCAAGTACACCCATACTATGTTACTAGGGCAGGCATAATGCTGTGCCAAAAAGGCAGACAAATGAAGTATATAAGGCGTAGAATAGAATGTTCAAGATAGATAAAACAACATTTTAGGTACTCAACTTGCTTGCTATTGCTACTGTACTGTGCCGCCCACTATGTGTTGGATCCATTTTGCGTTCTTTATTTGCTGGGATTTTTGATTACAACAATTCTGTCTCTTTCTTTATAGTTACTCCTTCTAAACCAACCAGGAAGGAGCTGGCAGTCCGGGCCCGTCAGCGGAAACTGCAGGCCATCGTTGAGGCCTACCGCCGGCTGGTGGCTCAGGCCGAGGAGGAGGAGGAGGAGGCGGCGGCAGCAGCTGCTGCCTCTTCCAATGCCCCGGCCCCCAAGCCTGCAGGAGTACGTCGGCGTGCTCAGGCAGCCGCCCGCCGCCAGATTTTCCCTGCATCGTCCACCCCCCCACAACAACATGGCTGCCAATGTAGGTGCCGCCAGTTCCAGCGCAAAATTCTCCTCCGGGTAGCCAGGCTGGAGGCTCAAAGCAGTCAGACTAAAAAACAGATAGAGGAGCGTGTCAAGATCCTGGTGGATCAACACTTAAAAGCCCGCCGGCTATGAGATGGACCCTGTTTGCCCCTTTTTCAATCCTTTTGTTGGTGGGTGGGAATTGGGTGTTGGGTTTTTACTATTTTTTTACATGACATTGAGCGTGGGAATTTGGTTGGGGTTAGGGGAGGCGGGTAGGGGGACAGCTTGGTGTAGGATTTATATATATTTTTGTATCATCTTTAGTTTTATATATATATTACATTATGTTAAAATAAACGAGACAAAGTTATTGTAAAAAGAAAACATTTGAAGTTCATTTGCGTTTCTTGTGGGGTTGGAGGGGGGAGTGTTTCACCAAATAATGTACGTTGTGCAACCTCGCAAGGTTTAATTTGGCCATGCAGGTCGGCGGACAGTGCTTTTTAATAATAAAATATATTGCCCACATCTTTAACATGCAAACAGATAGATGCAGTAAACCCTCACCGAGTTATATTGGTAGTATTAGAAGAACGACCAGTCTGTCTTGCGTTATACCTCACTGCAAACTTATCTTACCTGTGATTGCTGATGAGATGATGATGATTTATCATGAAGTGTGGCACTGCAAGGGCTGCATTTGATTTCCAAGACAATGGCGAAGAATCTGTGGTTCAGAATCAGAACTTCTGTGATAGTAGACAGACCCTGCCAGTAGCGACAAAAAGAAAGAGACAGTCATTCGCGTGACAGACAATGTGGGGGTAGTATAAGTAAGTACAGTACATTGCATGGGTGACCCAATATTGCAACTGCTAAACTGAAACAAAACAATGGTTTTGGGGACTGGAAACAAAGTGCAAGAGAAGATAAGAAGTTCAACGTTACTTGTAGTACTCACGGCAACGTCAAACTCTTCTAAATCATAAATGCTTTACACTTTAAACCCAAAAAATAAATTACGCCAATTCATTAGATGCATTCGTTGTTTGATGTTAAATGGTAAATTATTTGGCGTTATACACAGAGCTTGAGTTGGGAAGCCGCAGAAGATCCTGGCCATGCCTTGTTGACATTTCACTATTGTTGCTTTGACCACATCTGCCCCAGCAAGCGCGTGATCAAATTGTTGGTGTATATTTAATGTAAGAAACATCACACCTCAATGTAACCACGCAGCCCGGGGGAAGAGGGTTAGGGATTGTTTAATGGATGGGTACGGGGGTTTTGGGAAAGGTTTGAGAAAGAAAAACAGTACGCATGGAGATTGGAGACAACAAAAGCAAAACAATGAAGACGATGATTTATGATGTTGATCAGCTAGCTAATGATTGTAAGCAATGGACGTAAGAAAAGGACACGCTGAATATGATTCTTGGTTTCCCGCAATCCAATTGCTTGATGATGAGGATCTGTGGTAAGGATGAGAGTTGATGCTCATACTATAAAGCAGTGGGTGAACCGTGAAAGATGTCCAGCCTGAAAAAGAAAAGGCAAATACAAAAGAATGTGAATGACCTAAACAAATTGTAATACAGTGAAGATAAAAAAACAATACAAAACAAGAGGAGTAGTCGTATGAGAGGACTTTCAGACTGAGGCGGCTTGGATACAATTTGTATAAGTCTACTAGTTGCATATCATTTTTAATGTAGAAGTACAAAAAAAGACAGGAGCAAGCACACAACAACAGGCCCACGACGACACAGGTTTGGCCGTTATACAAACTGCATTTCCCTAAAAATTTCAGACCCACAGAAAGGTGAATGAAATTGAAAAAGCAACCTAGCATTTACAAAATTAATCAACAAAATCAATGCGTCATTCTCAGTCATCAATCATACCACTATTGTACTCTACCACAGCACTGTGCACAAACATGTAGTAGCCTGGGTCTACTGTGCTGTGACTCTTATTTGTATTTTATTTATTACCTTGTATTCCACTCCAAGAAACATCGTGCATCAATCAGCTCAGATCCAACCGCCGGACAGCAAAGATAAATTAAGTCCTGACTGCATCTGTAGTAGTAGGAACACAAGTGCGTAAATAATTTCTATTATTAGTAAATAACATGGAAGAATTGGCTATCACGTGAGTCTGAACTGAAGTTACTAATATACTTCAACTCCATGCACATTAGCTCAGAGTCAGCCAAAAAATACATCCCATGCAATGCATGGCATTAATTTTTATACCTGTTTTGCTCTTCTTCTCTTTCACTGTCAGAAGATTGATCACAGATGCTGCCGAGCCTTTGTAATGCGAGTCATCATCACAACAAGTTGACTTCAGTTGTGGATGCCTGCTCAAGTTTCTTTTGACACAGAAGAGTCGTCTCTGAATGCCTGCAGACAGAGGTGGTAGCCTTAACAGTAAGACTCAGCAAGGCAGTTATTATGAGTTGCAGATTTCAAATGAAATAGAGGATGGCTGTAGTCATGTACGGTTCACTTATTATGGAGGGACTGTTAGAGGCTGCATTATTGTTATTGTACTATACTCCATCTACAACATCAAATGTATGGCTGCCAAGATGGAATTGTATTGACTTGAGTGGGAGTCAAGAAGATGCAGCAAGACTCTGAGGAGTGCAGTCAACATGGAACATAAATGCACAGGCGTGCAACTCCAGGAGGTAACTAAAAAAGATACAGCGAAAATAAAATGCACAGGTGTGCAACTCCAGTAGGTACATTAAAAGAATGAGTGGTGGGGATGGATTTGGTTGAGCTTTTTATTTTAAGATTAGCAGTTATGCACCAGAAAGTCATTTTTAATAAGAAAATAAATAACACAAATAAAAGAAGGGAAAAAGTCACAATTTAACAGCCTATTGGTCAGGGAAGAGGTGCTCGTCCTCAAACTCTGCGGGTCCGGACAGCAGTAGGTCATGTAACCCAGCAGTGATAAATTCTTCGGGCTCGCTTTCTTCATCCTGCTCTGATTCACGTACAGTATAGTCTGGTGGTATGAAGTGTTGATTCATTTTTATCATTGTCAGCCTCTCGACGCTTTTGGGGGAGAGACTGGTCCTTTTCGATGTCACAATGGCACCAGCAGCACTGAAAACCCGCTCAGAGGCGACACTGGCTACAGGACAAGCCAAATACTTTATCGCCAGCCTGCTCAGCACTGGCCACTGTCTCCTTCTTTCATACCAATAGACCAATGGGCTTTGCTCCATGAACACCTCTGTTGTGTCATCCAGATAGGCCTGAACCATCCGCTCAGTGTTCAATGGTGCTCGGCTTTGCTGCTCCTCTTTCCCCTTTGCAACAGCAACGGACTTACCCATTCCCTTCTGTAGAAAAAAAGCAGTTATGCTTTTGGTTGTGTCTGCTGAATCAGATCGTGCAGGTGCTGCTTTTGGTACTGTTGGTGCCTGCTGGGAAGCGGACGCACCGCTCTCATGCTGTGATGAACTTGCCAGAGTTGCCTCAGGAGGATGGCCTGGAGTACTTTGACTGTCCTGGGCTGGCACTGTCAGGCCTTTAAGTAACAGCCGTTCAGTTTCGAAATCATTAGCTTCCACAGCTATGGAACTTTTGTAATTGGCAACATCCCCATCTGAAAAAGGAATGACTGCGCTACTGCTGACAAACAATTTGTACCGTGGATCCAAGATTGTTGCAGTTATGTAATTTGGATCTGACACAATCATTTTAAGCCTTGCATTTACAGATAAGCGGTTGCGTAAGGCCTTGGCCAAGGTACATGCATCAACTTTTTCTTCGTCACCTTCGTATGCTTCACAGACCTCCTTCAGCTGTTGCTCGAGCATGTACAACAATGGGATGGCTTGGCCCATAGTACAGTCCTCCCTGCTAACTGCACGTGTGAACACCTCAAAAGGTTGTAGCATCTCTGTCAAGCATTTAATGATGTCCCACTGCCACATCTCAACAGTCAGGCTTTTAAGATTAACAGTAGGATCCACTAATCTTCTTGACATTACATAAGCATTCAGTGGTATGTACTGCTCAAAGAGACGCTCAAGCATGAAATAAGTCGAGTTCCAACGTGTTGGGACCTCCTGGATCAGTGCTTTGACTGGCAAATTATGCTCCCGCTGAATGACGCGTAGCAGCTTCCGCGCTTTGAAAGAATGGTTAAAATGCGTGCATATTCTTCTGCAGATGGTCAGTATGTTGCTGACTTGTTGTTCATGTTTCAGAAAGTCTTGCACGACTAAGTTAATGCAGTGTGCCAAACAGGGTACCCTGAAATACTGTCCATCTTTCATTGCCCTCACTACATTACTGCCATTGTCGGTGGCAACAAAACCAATCTTAAGGCCTCTTGGTTTCAGCCATTCAAAGACCTTGCTGTTAAAGTCAGACAAAATGTTGTCAGCAGTATGAGTTTTCTCCATACCAAACATGGCTACAGTTGCATGTTTGCGAGTGTCATTGAAAATCCCAGCAACATCAAGAAGGCCTGATGTTAACTTGTCTTTCACACCTGCAAAAGAGATCCAGTGTGCGGTGATGCACATGTAATCTGCTGTGGCTTCGCGACTGCTCCAC